>NC_037357.1:83090334-84290334 GCF_002263795.3 Bos taurus | reverse complement strand
ATAGCCTTGATGTACTTCTTTCCCAATTTGGAACCAGTCTGTTGTTCCATGTCCAGTTCTAATTCTTGCTACCTGACCTGCATACAGGCTTCTCAAGAGGCAGGTCAGGTGGTCTGGTATTCCCATCTCTTTCAGAATTTTCCGCAGTTTATTGTGATCCACACAGTCAAAGGCTTTGGCATAGTCAATAAAACAGAAATAGATGTTTTTCTGGAACTCTCTTCCTTTTTTGATGATCCACAGATGTTGGCAATTTGATCTCTGGTTCCTCTACCTTTTGTAAAACCAGCTTGAACATCTGGAAGTTCACTGTTCACATATTTCTGAAGTCTGGCTTGGAGAATTTTGAACATTACTTTACTAGTATGTGAGATAAGGGCAATTGTGTGGTAGTTTAAGCATTCTTTGGCATTGCCTTTCTTTGGGATTGGAATGCAAACTGACCATTTCCAGTCCTGTGGCCACTGCTGAGTTTTCCAAATGTGCTGGCATATTGAGTGCAGCACTTTCACAGCACCCTCTTTTAGGATTTGAAATAGCTCAACTGGAATTCCATCACCTCCACTAGCTTTGTTCATAGTGATTCTTCCTAAGGCTCACTTGACTTCGCATTCCAGGATGTCTGGCTCTGGGTGAGTGATCACACCATCGTGATTATCTGGGTTGTGAAGATCTTTTTTGTACAGTTCTTCTGTGTATTCTTGCCATCTCTTCTTAATGTCTTCTGCTTCTGTTAGGTCCTTACAATTTGTGTCATTTATTGAGCCCATCTTTGCATGAAATGTTACCTTGGTATCTCTCATTTTCTTGAAGAGATCGCTAGTCTTTCCCATTCTATTATTTCTCTCTATTTTTTTGCACTGATTGTTGAGGAAGGCTTTTTTATCTCTCCTTGCTATTCTTTGGAACTCTGCGTTCAAACGGGTATATCGTTCTTTTTCTCCTTTGCTTGTTGCTTCCCTTCTTTTCACAACTATTTGTAAGGCCTCCTCAGACAGCCATTTTGCTTTTTTGCATGTCTTTTCCATGGGGATGATCTCGATTTCTGTCTCCTGTACAATGTCACGAACTTCCGTCCATAGTTCATTAGGCACTTTGTCTGTCAGATCTAGTCCTTTAAATCTATTTCTCACTTCTACTATATGGTCATAATGGATTTTATTTAGGTCATACCTGAATGGTGTAATGGTTTTCTGCACTTTTTTCAATTTCATTCTGAATTTGGCAATAAGGGGTTCATAATCTGAGCTACAGTCAGCTCCCAGTCTTGTTTATGCTGACTGTATAGAGCTTCTCTATCTTTGGCTGCAAAGAATAGAATCAATCTGATTTTGATGTCGACCATCTGGTGAAGTCCATGTGTAGAGTCTTCTCTTGTGTTTTTGAAAGATGGTGTTTGCTATGGCTAGTGCATTCTCTTGGCAGAACTCTGCCTTTGCCCTGTTTCAATCTGTACACCAAGGCCAAATTTGCCTGTTACTCCAGGCGTTTCTTGACTTCCTACTTTTGCATTCCAGTCCCCTATAATGAAAAGGATATCTTCTTTGGGTGTTAATTCTAGAAGGTCTTGTAAGTCTTCATAGAACTGTTCAACTTCAGCTTCTTCAGCATCACTGGTCAGGGCATAGACTTGGATTACCGTGATGTTGAATGGTTTGCCTTTTGAATGAATAGATCATTCTCTCATTTTGAGACTGCATCCAAGCACTGCATTTCAGACTCTTTTGTTGACCATTATGGCTATTCCATTTTTTCTAAGGGATCATTACCCACCATAGTGGATATAATGGCCATCTGAGTTAAATTCACCGATTCCAGTCTGTCTTAGTTCTCTGATTCCTGGAATGTCGATGTTCACTCTTGCCATCTCCTGTTTGACCACGTCCAATTTGCCTTGATTCATAGACCTAACATCCAGCAGCTGCGCAGGATGGCACAGAAGCACAGTGGCTGCAATGGACGGGGCAGAAACAAGGCCAAGAAGCGCTACCCCAAGTCCAAGGTCAGGGGCAGCAGCTGAAAGGAGCTACCCCACGCCCAAGGTAACCAGTGGCAGCTGAGCTTTGCTGGAGCAGCCATGAAGAGATACCCCATGTTCAAGGTAAGAGAAACACAAGTAAGATGGTAGGCACTGAGAGAGGGCCTCAGAGGGCAAACAGATGGAAACCACAATCACAGACAACTAGCCAATCTGATCACGCAGACCACAGCTTGTTTAACTCAATGAAACTAAGCCATGCCATGTGGGGCCACCCAAGATGGACGGGTCATGGCAGAGAGGTCTGACAGAATATGGTCCACTGGAGAAGGGAATGGCAAACCACTTCAGTGTTCTTGCTTTGAGAACCCCATAAAGAGCATGAAAAGGCAATAAGATAGGACACTGAAAGATGAACTCCCCAGGTCGGTAGCTGCCCAATATGCTCAGTGGAGATTTAACTGCAGAAAGAATGAAGGGATGCAGCCAAAGCAAAAACAACATTCAGTTTTGGATGGGACTGGTGATAGAAGCAAGGTTCGATGCTGTAAAGAGCAATATTGTATAGGAACCTGGAATGTTAGGTCCATGAATCAAGGCAAATTGGAAGTGGTCAACAGTGCAAGAGAGTTCCTTTAACTCCACGCCCCTCTACATTTTCTTTTTGTAAACTTTTTGATGATGAACATTCTGACAAGTGTGACATAGTATCTCACTTTTTTTTTTTTGATTTGCATTTTCCTAACAATGACTGATGTTGAGCATCTTTTCATGTGTTTATTAGCCATCTGAATGTCTTCTTTGTAGAAATGTCTGTGTAGGCATTTTCCCACTTTTTATTTGGTTGTTTTTCTGATTTTTTTAAATATAAATTTATTTATTTTAATTGAAGGCTAATTACTTTACAATATTGTATTGGTTTTGCCATACATCAACATGAATCTGCCATAGGTGTACACGTGTTTCCCATCCTGAACCCCCTCCCACTTCCCTCCCCATACTATCCCTCTGGGTCACCCCAGTGCACCAGCCCCAAGCATCCTGTATCCTGCATTGAATCTGGACTGGCGATTCATTTCTTATATGATATTATACATGTTTCAATGCCATTCTCCCAAATCATCCCACCCTCTCCCTTTCCCACAGAGTCCAAAAGAGTGTTCTATACACCTGTGTCTCTTTCGCTGTTTCACATACAGAGTTGTGTGTGTTGTTTGTATGTTTTGGAAATTAATCCTTTTTCAGTTGTTTCACTTGCTGTTATTTTCTCCCATTCTAAAAGTTGTCTTTTTACATTGTTTATAGTTACCTTTGCTGTGCAAAAGCTTTTAAGTTTAACTAGGCCCCACTTGTTTATTTTTGTCTTTATTTCCAGTACTCTATGACATGGGTCATAGAGGATATTGCTTTGTTTTACGTCATCCAGTGTTCTGCCTATGTTTTCCTCTAAGAGTTTTACAGTTTCTGGTGTTACATTTATATCTATAATGTAATATTGAGTTTATCTTTGTGTATGGTGTTAGGAAGTGTTCTAATTTCATTCTTTTACACATAGCTGTCCAGTTTTCCCAGCACAACTTATTGCAGCAGCTATCTTAGCCCCATTGTATATTCTTGCTTTCTTTGTCAAAAATAACATACCCATAGGTTCATGGGTTTATCTCTGGCTATCTATCTTTTTCCATTGGTGTACATTTCTGTTTTTTTTCCCCCCCCAGTACCATAATGTATTGGTGACTGTAGCTTTGTAGTATAGTCTGAAGTCAGGAAGGTTGATTCCTACAGCTCCATTCTTCTTTATCAAGACTGCTTTGGACTCTGTGGGAGAGGGAGAGCGTGGGATGATTTGGGAGAATGGCATTGAAACATGTATAATATCATATATGAAACGAGTCACCAGTCCAGGTTTGATGCATGATACTGGATGCTTGGGGCTGGTGCACTGGGACGACCCAGAGGGATGGTATGGGGAGGGAGGTGGAAGGAGGGTTCAGGATGGGAAATACATGTATACCTGTGGCAGATTCATTTTGATATATGGCAAAACCAATACAATATTGTAAAGTTAAAAAAAAAAAAGACTGCTTTGGTTATTCGGGGAATTTTGTGTTTCCTTATGAAATATGAGATTTTTTTTTCTTCTAGTTCTGTGAAAAATCTCATTGGTAATTTGATAGGGATTGCATTGAACTTGTTGATTGCATTTGATTGTATAGTCATTTTCACAATATTGATTTTTCCAACCCAAGAACATGGAATATCTCTCCATATGCTTATGTTGTCTTTGATTTGTTTCATTAGTGTTTTATAGTTTTCTTTATACAGCTTTTTTTGTCTCCTTAGGTAGATTTATTCTTAGATATTTTATTATTTTTATTGCAATGGTCAATGGGATTGATTCCTTTCTTTCTATTTCTGGTTTTTCATTGTTAATATATAGGAATGCAAGCAAATTATATGTATTAATTTTGTATCCTGGGGATTTACTATATTCATTGATTAGCTCTAAGTAATTTTCTGGTTTTGTCTTCAGGGTTTTCTGTGTAAAGGATCATGTCATCTTTAAACAGTGAGAATTTTGCATCTTCTTTTCCAATCTGCATTTCTTTCTTTCTTTTCTCTGATTGCCATAGTTAGGACTTCCAAAACTATGTTGAATAATAGTGAGGAGAGTGGACACACTTGTCCTGTTCATGATCTTAGAGGGAATGCTTTCAGCTTTTCACCACTGAGCATAATGTTTGCTGTGGGTTTATCATATATGGCCTTTACAGTATTGAGGTAGATTTCCTATATGCCCATTTTTTTTTAAGTTTTTTTTTTTTTTTTAGTCATAAAAGGGTGCCAAAGTTTGTCAAAGGCCTTTTCTCTATCTATTGAGATTATCATATGTTTTTTATCTTTTAATTTGGTAATATGGTTTATCATATCAATTGATTTACATATATTGAAGATACTTGCATCCCTGGGATGGAGAAGGTAATGGCACCCCACTCCAGTACTCTTGCCTGGAAAATCCCATGGACGGAGGAACTTACTGGTGGGCTGCAGTCCATGGGGTCGCAAAGAGTTGGACATGACTGAGCGACTTCACTTTCACTTTTCACTTTCATGCGTTGGAGAAGGAAATGGCAATCCACTCCAGTGCTCTTGACTGGAGAATCCCAGGGACGGCAGAGCCTGGTGGGCTGCCGTCTATGGGGTCGCACAGAGTTGCACATGACTGAAGTGATGTAGCAGCAGCAGCAGCATCCCTGGGATAAACCTGACTTGATCATGGTGCATGATCTTTTTAATGTGTTGTTGAATTCTTTTCACTAAAATTTTGTTGAGGATTTTTGCATCTATGTTATTCAGTGATATTGTCCTGTATTTCTCTTTTTTTGTGTGTGTTGTTTTTGTCTGGTTTTGGTATCAGGGAGATAATTAACTCATAATGAATTTGGAAATGTTTCTTACTCTATGATTTAAGGTCTTCTCTGGTGGCTCAGAGGTTAAAGCATCTGCCTGCAATGCGGGAGACCTGGATTCAATCCCTGGGTCAGGAAGATCCCCTGGAGAAGGAAATGGCAACCCACTCCAGTATTCTTGCCTGGAGAATCCCATGGACGGAGGATCCTGGTGGGCTACAGTCCACGGGGTCGCAAAGAGTTGGACACGACTGAGCGACTTCACTTTCACTTTCTGCAATTTAAAACAATTGTTTATTTTTAATTGAAGGATAAATGCTTTATCATATTGTGCTGGTTTCTACTAAATGTCAACATGAATCAGCCATAGGTTTACCTATTTCCTTTTTCATTTAGAATGAGAGGCATTAGCTCTTTTCTAAATGCTTGATAGAATTCACCTGTGAAGCCTTTGGCCCTGGGCTTTTGTTTTTGGGAAATTTTGAACACAGTTTCAATTTCAGTGCTTTTAATTGGCTTGTTCATAATTTCTATTTCTTCTTGGTTCAGTCTTAGGAAGATTGAATTTTTCTAAGAATCTGTCCACTTCTTCCAGATTGTCCGTTTTATTGTCATTTAGTTGCTCATAACTGTGGTGTTGGAGAAGACTTTTGAGAGTCCCTTGGACTGATAGGAGATCAAACCAGTCAATCCTGAAGGAAATCAGTCCTGAATATTCTTTGGAAGGATTGATGTTGAAGCTGAAATTCCAATATTTTGGCCACCTGATTCAAAGAACTGATTCATCAGAAAAGACCCTGATGCTGGGAAAGATTGAAGGCAGGAGGAAAGGGGATGACAGAAGATGAGATCTTTGGATGGCATCACCAACGTGATGGATATGAATTTGAACAAGCTCCGGGAGTTGGTGGTGGACAGGGAAGCCTGGCATGCTGCAGTCCATGGGGTCGCAAAGAGTCAGACACGACTGAGTGATTGAGATGAAATGAACTGAATAGCCTCTTACGATCCTTTGTATTTCTGCATTGTCTGTTGTAGCTACTTTTTCATTTCTAACATTGCTGATGTGATTCTTCTCTCTCTCTCTCTCTCTCTTTTTTTTTTTTTGATATTTCTGGCTAAAGATTTGCTAATTTTATCTTCTCAAGGAACCAGCTTTTAGTTTTATTAATCTTTAGTATTGTTCCCTTCATTTCTTTTTCATTTATATCTCCTCTGATCTTTATGATTTCTATCCTTCTGCTAACTTTGAAGTTTTTTAATTCTTCTTTTTCCTATTGTTTTAGGTGTAAAGTTAGGTTATCTATTCAATGTTTTTCTTGTTTCTTGAGGTAGGATTGCATTGTTATAAACTTCCACCTTAGATCTGCTTTTGCTTCATCCTATAGGTTATCATGTTTTTTGTCATTTGTTTGTAGGAAGTTTTTTATTTTCCCTTTGATTTCTTCAGTAACCTGTTCATTATGTAGAAGTGTATTGTTTAATCACCATGTGTTTGTATTTTTTACAGGTTTTTTCCCCCATAATTGATATCTAGTCCCAAAGCATTGTGCTTAGAAAAGATACTTGATACAATTTCAATTTTCTGAAATTTACTGAGGTTTGATCTGTGATGCAAGATTTGGTCTATCCTAGAAAATGTTCCATGTGCACTTGAGAAGAAAGTACATTCTTCTGTATTTGGATGGAATGTCCTGAAGATATCAATTAGATCCATCTGGTCTAATTTGTCATCTAAGACTTGTGTTTCCTTATTAGTTTTCTGTTTTGATGCTATCTTCATTGGTGTAAGTGGTGTGTTTATGTGGTATTAATTTACTATTCGGAGAAGGCAATGGCACCCCACTCCAGTACTCTTGCCTGGAAAATCCCATGGACGGAGGAGGTTGGTAGGCTGCAGTCCATGGGGTCGCTAAGAGTTGGACAGGACTGAGCGACTTCACTTTCACTTTTCACTTTCATGCATTGGAGAAGGCAATGGCAACCCACTCCAGTGTTCTTGCCTGGAGAATCCCAGGGATGGCAGAACCTGGTGGGCTTCCATCTATGGGGTCACACAGAATCGGAAATGACTGAAGTGACTTAGCAGAAATTTACTATTATTAGTAAAGGAGTGGTACATTGGCTGTGCATAAGCAGGAGGGCCCAGAAGAGCTACTCCATGTTCAAGGTCAGAAGGGGCGGCAGTGAAGAGATAACCCTCGTCCAAGGTAAGGAGCAGCAGCTGTGCTTTGCTGGAGCAGCCGTGAAGAGATACCCCATGTCCAAGTTAAGAGAAACCCAAGTAAGACAGTAAGTGTTGCGAGAAGGCATCATAGGGCAGACACACTGAAACCATAATCACAGAAAACTAGTCAATCTAATCACACAGACCACAGCCTTATCTAACTCAGTGAAATGAAGCCATGCCCTGTGGAGCCACCCAAGATGGGAGGGTCATGTTGGAGAGGTCTGACAGAATGTGGTCCACTGGAGAAGGGAATGGCAAACCACTTCAGGATTCTTGACTTGAGAGCCCATGAACAGTATGAAAAGGCAAAATGATAGGATACTGAAAGAGGAACTCCCCAGGTTGGTAGGTGCCCAATATGATACTGGAGATCAGTGGAGAAATAACTCCAGAAAGAATGAAGGAATGGAGCTAAAGCAAAAACAACACCCAGTTGTGGATGTGACTGGTAATAGAAGGAAGGTCGGATGCTATAAAGAGCAATATTGTATAGGAACCTGGAATGTTAGATCCATGAATCAAGGCAAATTAGAAGTGGTCAAACAGGAGATGGCAAGAGTGAATGTTGGCATTCTAGGAATCAACGAACTCAAATGGACTGGAATGGGTGAATTTAACTCAGATGGCCATTATATCCACTATGGTGGGTAATAATCCCTTAGAAGAAATGGAGTAGCCATCATGGTCAACAAAAGAGTCCGAAATGCAGTACTTGGATGCAATCTCAAAAACGACAGAATGATCTCTGTTCGTTTCCAAGGCAAACCATACAATATCACAGTAATCCAAGTCTATGGCCCAACCAGTAATGCTGAAGAAGCTGAAGTTGAACAGTTCTATGAAGACCTTTTAGAACTAACACCCCAAAAAGATGTCCTTTTCATTATAAGGGACTGGAATGCAAAAGTAGGAAGTCAGGAAACACCTGGAGTAACAGGCAAATTTGGCCTTGGTGTACAGAATGAAGCAGGGCAAAGGCTAATAGAGTTCTGCCAAGTGAACGCACTTGTCATAGCAAACACCCTTTTCCAACAACACAAGAGAAGACTCTACACATGGACATCACCGGATGGTCAACATGGAAATCAGATTGATTATATTCTTTGCAGCCAAAGATGGAGAAACTCTATACAGTCAGCAAAAACAAGAGCAGGAACTGACTGTGGTTCTGATCATGAACTCCATATTGCCAAATTCAGACTTAAATTGAAGAAAGTAGGGAAAACAATTAGACCATTCAAGTATGACCTAAGTCAAATCCCTTATGATTATGCAGTGGAAGTGAGAAAAAGATTTAAGGGACTATACCTGATAGACAGAGTGCCTGATGACATTGTACAGGAGACAGGGATCAAGATCATCCCCATGGAAAAGAAATGCAAAAAAGCAAAATGGCTCTCTGGGGAGGCCTTACAAATAGCTGTGAAAGGGAGAGAAACAAAAAGCAAAGGAGAAAAGGAAAGATGCAAACATCTGAATTCAGAGTTCCAAAGAATAGCAAGGAGAGAAAAGAAAGCCTTCCTCAGCAATTGATGCAAAGAAATGGAGGAAAACAACAGAATGGGAAAGACTAGAGATCTCTTCAAGAAAATTAAAGATACCAAAGGTACATTTCATGCAAAGATGGGCTCGATAAGGGACAGAAATTGTATGGACCTAACAGAAGCAGAAGATATTAAGAAGAGGTGACAAGAATACACAGAAGAACTGTACAAAAAAGAGGTTCATGACCAAAATAATCACGATGGTGTGATCACTCACCTAGAGCAAGACATCCTGGAATGTGAAGTCAAGTGGGCCTTAGAAAGCATCACTATGAACAAAGCTAGTGGAGGTGATGGAATTACAGTTGAGCTTTTTCAAATCCTGGAAGATGATGCTATGAAAGTGCTGCACTCAATATGCCAGCACATTTGGAAAACTCAGCAGTGACCACAGGACTGGAAAATGTCAGTTTTCATTCCAATCCCAAAGAAAGGCAATGCCAAAGAATGCTCAAACTACCACACAATTGCACTTATCTCACACGCTAGTAAAGTAATGCTCAAAATTATTCAAGCCAGGCTTTAGCATAGGTGAACCGTGAACTTTCAGATGTTCAAGTTGATTTCAGAAAAGGCAGAAGAACCAGAGATCAAATTGCCAACATCCGCTGAATCATGGAAAAAGCCAGAGAGTTCCAGAAAAACATCTATTTCTGCTTTATTGACTATGCCAAAGTCTTTGACTGTGTGGATCAAAATAAACTGTGGAAAATTCTGAAAGAGATGGGAATACCAGACCACCTGACCTGCCTCTTGAGAAACCTGTATGCAGGTCAGGAAGCAACAGTTAGAACTGGACATGGAACAACAGACTGGTTCCAAATAGGAAAAGGAGTACGTCAAGGCTGTATATTGTCACCCTGCTTATTTAACTTATATGCAGAGTACATCATGAGAAATGCTGGGCTGGAAGAAGCACAAGCTGGAACAAGATTGCTGGGAGAAATGTCAATAACCTCAGATATACAGATGACACCACCCTTTTGGCAGAAAGTGAAGAGGAACTAAAAAGCCTCTTGATGAAAGTGAAAGCAGAGAGTGAAAAAGCTGGCTTAAAGCTCAGCATTCAGAAAACGAAGATCATGGCATCTGGTCCCATCACTTCGTGGCAGATAGATGGGGAAACAGTGTCAGAGTTTATTTTTTTGGGCTCCAAAATCACTGCAGATGGTGACTGCAGCCATGAAATTAAAAGATGCTTACTCCTTGGAAGGAAAGTTATGACCAACCTAGATAGCATATTTGGAGCAGGCAATGGCACCCCACTCCAGTACTCTTGCCTAGAAAATCCCATGGATGGAGGATCCTGGCAGGCTGAAGTTCATGGGATCCTGAAGCGACTTCACGATCTGAGTGACTTCCCTTTCACTTTTCACTTTCATGCATTTGAGAAGGAAATGGCAACCCACTCCAGTGTTTTAGCCTGGAGAATCCCAGGGACGGGGGAGCCTGGTGGGCTGCCATCTATGGGGTCGCACAGAGTCGGACACGACTGAAACGACTTATCAGCAGTAGCAGTAGCAGATAGCATATTGAAAAGCAGAGACATTACTTTGCCAACAAAGTTCCATCTAGTCAAGGCTATGGTTTTTCCAGTGGTCATGTATGGATGTGAGAGTTGGACTGTGAAGAAAGGTGAGCACCGAAGAATTGATGCTTTTGAATTGTGGTGTTGGAGAAGACTCTTGAGAGTCCCTTGGACTGCAAGGAGATCCAACCAGTCCATCCTAATGGAGATTGTCCTGGGTGTTCATTGGAAGGACTGATGCTGAGACTGAAACTCCAATACTTTGGCCACCTAATTCGAATAGTTAACTCATTGGAAAAGACCCTGATGCTGGGAGGGATTGGGGGCAGAAGCAGAAGTTGATGGCAGAGGATGAGATGGCTGGATGGCATCACCGACTCGATGGACATGAGTTTGAGTGAACTCTGGGAGTTGGTGATGGACAGTGAGGCCTGGCTTGCTGTGATACATGAGGTCGCAAAGAGTTGGACACAACTCAGCGACTGAACTGACTGACTGACTGACTGATATTCGTATTCCTATTGCCATTTTGTTAATTTTTTGGGGTTTGCTTTTGTATATGTTGTTCTTCAGTGTGTTTCCTGTTTATATAAGTACATTTAACATTTGTTATAAAGCTGGTTTGGTGGTATTAAATTCTCTTCATATTTGCTTGTCTGTAAAGTGTTTGTTTTCTCCATCAATTTTAAATGACATCCTTGCTGATTAGAGTAATCTTCATTTTAGATGTTTCCCTTGAAGTAATTTAATTATATCCTGCCATTCCCTTCTGGCCTGCAGAATTTCTGCAGAAAGATCAGCTGTTAATTGTATGGGATTTCCCTGGTGTATTACCTGTTGCTTTTCACTTGCTGCTTTTAATATTCCTTCTTTGTGTTTAGTCTGTGTTAGTTTGATTAGTATGTCTTGACATGTTTTCCTTGGGTTTATCCTGTATGGGACTCTTTTCGTTTTTTGAACTTGATTGACTATTTCCCATGTTGGGGAAATTTTCACCTATAATCTCTTCAAAAAATTTCTCCTACTGTTTCTTTTTCTCTTCTTCTTCTGTGACCCCTATAATTTGAATATTGGTGTGTTTAATATTTTCCTAAGCGGTCTCTGAGACTATCCTCAGTTCTTTTCATTCTTTTCCTTTATTCTGCTCTTTGGCAGTTGTTTCATCCATTCTATCTTCCATCTCACTTATCCATTCTTCTGGCCCAGATATTCTGCTATTGATTACTTCTATATTATTTTTAATTTCAATAATTGTGTTGTCTGTCTCTCTTGTTTATTCTTTATTTCCTCTAGCTCATTGTTAATGCATTAATGGATTCTTACCTTTTCTCCATTTCATTCTTCAGGTTTGGGATCATACTTTATATCATTTCTGTGAATTCTTTTTAGGTAATTTGCCTATTTCCTCTTCGTTTATTTGCACTTGTGTGTCTCTATGTTGTTCCTTCATTTCTGAAATATTTCTCTGCATTTTAATTTTTTTAACTTAATTGTGTTTGAGTTCTCCTTTTCTCAGGCTTTAAGGTCAAATTCCTTCTTCCTTTTAGTTTCTGCCCTCGGTGGGTCAAGCTAGTGCAGTATTTTGTGTAGGCTCTGTGTAGGACAACATTTTGCTTGCTTTCTGCTGGGATAAGGTGAGTTGTCCCCCTCGCCCCCAGATGGGCATGCCTGTGTTGTGTGCTGATTATTGAGTTTGTATTTTTATCTTGTTTGCTGTTTGGATGAGATATCCTGCACTGGATGCTGCCTGAAGTTGGGTGCTGACAGGTCTTAAATACAGGTGGATGATTTGTGGGAGTTCTCACTAATTAATACTCCATAGAGTTAGGAGTCCACTCACAGTCTGTGGTCTTGTAATCAGCCCTCCCATTTCAAAGGCTCAGGGCCCGATCTCTGACTGTGAATGGGGATTCTACAGGTGGTTTCCTTATGGCATTAAAGGTAATTACAACAAAAACAGAAAAACAAAAATCAAGAAACAAGAGATGAACCCCAGACAAATGGCAAATACAAAATCAGGCAAATAATAGCAAAAACATTGGAGTACACACATGCATACGCATTTATATCCATAAAGAAAACCGAAATAGTCCAAAAATAAAGTATAATAGATTAACCCAGTGAGCAAAGGAAATAAAAAATTATATCAACCAGTTAAAAACAAAACTAACTAAAGCACAAACTGGAAAACAAAACCAAAGCAAGGTGCCAACTGGGAAATAAAGCAATGAAAACAAAATAAACTACCAATCATGGTGAGGAAAAAAAAAGAAAAGGAAATAATAAAAATGCAATTTAAATAGAATTAGATAAAGAAGATTATATATATATGTATATATATATGTGTATATATATATATATATATATATGAATAGCTACAACAGAAAAATAACAATAGGAAAAGCAAACAAAAGAAAAGATGTAGAAAAAAATAAAAATTTGAGAATTAACAACAACAAAAAAAACCCCATAGACCTGCAAAAGGCCAACATAGAGGCAGAAGTATATAAAAGAAATAAAATGTGTGATTAAAACATATTTAATAGTATTAATAAAATCAACAATTACAGCAACAGAGAAAAAAAGGAAAAAGAAAAAAGAACAACTACAGAACACGTCAAAATATAAGAATAATATATGTTTCTCTTGAATTTCCACTGTTAGCATTGTTTCTCCTTTGTGAGTCTGTCCCAATGAGACCAGGTGTGGAGGTGCCACAGCTGCTTGGGTCGCAGGGGCCCTAGCAGCACCAGGTACTCAGGGGAGCTGGCTGCTAAGGCAGCAGGAAATATGGTGCTCTTTTTTTTTTTTTCCAGCCTCTGGCAACTCTATCCCAGTGGGGATCAAGCATGGAGGTGATGCAGTTGCTTGGATCTTGGGGACCTGGGAAATGCCAGGTATACAGGGGAACTGGTGGCTATTGTCACAGGAGATATGGTGATATTAGGGCTTCTAGCATCTAGAAGTTTTGCCCCAGTGAGGATTCAGTGTGGAAGTGGCACGGCTACTTGGATAGCAGGGACCCGGCAGCACCAAGTGTTCAGGGACACTGACTGCCTCAGTCACGGGAGCTATGACCTTATCAGAATCTTTTTCTAGTCCCTGGAAGCTGGCAATCAGAAGATCTCTTTAACTGATCATTCTGTGTTGCTCGACCTGTTCAGGCACTTACAGGGCCCCCTGGGTGAGGGTCTTTGTTGCTCAGTTCATCAGGCACTTAAAGGGGCCTCTGGACTTGGGTCTTTCTCTGTTGTTCCACACATCAGAAACTTAAAGGGGAAGCCTCTCTGGGGTCTTTATTGTTCTGGTGCCAGTGCTGGGGTGTGGGGAGAGAGAAGCTAGAGTGATGGCTCCACTCCCTGCATGTGACTGAGTAGTATCGCCTCACATCCATGACTGCTTGATATTTCTCCACAGGCATTTCCCACTGCAATCTCCTCCTTCACGTCCCCTTGGGCCATCTCCCTGCAGTCAACAGCAGACCTCACCCTGCGATTGCTCTCCAATCTCTATGCTCCAGCTCCTAGTCGTTGTGCTTTCTATGGGACTTGTGTCCTTGTCCAGGATATGTATGGCTGCAGCAAGGCTTATCTGTGTGATTCTCATTTCACTCAGACTGTCACAGATGAGCTATTTTACGCTCAGCCTCAAATGCTTCTCCTCTGTCCCAAATAATTGCCCTGATGTGGGGATCTAACACCTGTTTCAGTTCCCCCATCCCCCAGGCATGGGTCTTGTCCTTCTCACTCTTCTCTTTTCCCCCCTACTTCCTTCATCCTACTAAGTTTTGCATGGTTCTGTATGTTCTTTTCCTGTGGTCATGTACTCCTGCCCGCTTTCAGCTGGTGTTCTGCAAGATCTGTGTCTGAAGGTGTATTCCTACTGTATCCTCTGTGTCTGAAGGTGTATTCCTACTGTATCCGTGGAGAGAGAAGTACTCCACATCTACCTACTCCTCCACCATCTTGTTCTTATCCAATGTACTCTTTAATTCTCACTGCATTTAATGGTTTTTTAATATAAAAATGCAGTTGTAGGAATCAGGTTCCCTAACTTCAGACTGTACTATAAAGCTACAGTAATCAATACAGTATGGTACTGGCACAAAAATAGAAATATAGATTAATGGAACATAGAAAACTCAGAAATAAACCCATGCACCTCTCATCATGATATCTATGACAAAAGAGGTAAGAAAATACAATGGAGAAAAGACAGTCTCTTCAATAGGTGGGGTTGGGAAACTGGACAGTTTCATGTAAAAGAATTACATTAGAACACTCCCTAACACCATACACAAAGGTAAACTCAAAATGGATTAAAGATATAAATGTAAGGCCAGATACCATAAAACTCTTAGCAGAAGCCATAGGCAGAAGACCCTTTGACAAATCACAGCAAGTTCCTCTTTGACCTATCTCCTAGAATAATGGAAATAAAAATAAACAAATGAGACCTAATTAAACTTAAAAGCTTTTACACAGCAAAGGAAACCAACTTTAGACAAGATGAAAAGACAACTCTCAGAATGTGAGACAATAATTGCAAATGACAAGGGATTAATATCCAAAATATATAAGCAGGTCATGCAGGTCAATATCATAAAAACAAACAACCCAATCAAGAAATGGGCAGAAAACCTTAACAGACATTTCTCCAAAGAAGACATACAGATGTCCAACAAACACATGAAAATATGCTCACCATCACTAATTATTAGAGAAATTCAAAACAAAACTACAAGAAGGTGTCACTCTATACTGGGTCAAAATGAAAGTGAAAATGTTAGTTGCTCAGTTGTGTCCAACTCTTTATGATCCCGTGGACTGTAGCCTGCTAGGCTCCTCTCTCCATGGGATTCTCCCGTCAATAATACTGGAGAGGGGCGCCATTCCCTTTTCCAGGGGATCTTCCCAACCCAGGGATGGAACTGGTCAAAATGGGCTTCATAAAAAAATTACAAACAATAAATCTTGGAGAGGATTTAGAGAAAAGGAAACCCTCTTATGCTATTGATGGGAATATAAATTGATACAACCACTATGGAGAATAGTATGTATATTCTTTAAAAAAATAAAAATACAACTGCAATATGACCCAGCGATCCTGCTCCTGGGCATATACCCAGAGAAAACTGTATCTCTAAAAATACATGTACCACAATGTTCATTGCAGCACTATTTACAATAGTTAGGTTGTGGAAGCAACTTAAATGTTCATCAACAGAGGAATGGATAAAGAAGATGTGGTATATATATACAATGAAATATTAGTCATAAAATGAATGAAATTGGTTCATTTGCAATGATGTGGATGGACCTAGAGACTCATATGGTCTTTACATATATATATATATGTATATATATATATATATATATATATATATATATATATATTTGGGACTTATAAAAAATGGCATAGATGATCTTATTTACAAAGCAGAAATAGAGACACAGACATAGAGAACAAATGTATGGACACCATGGGAGAAAGCAGGTGGGGTAACAATTCAATCAATTGGGAGATTGAGATTGATGTATATACACTACTATGTATAAAATAGATAACTAATGAGAACTTACTATATAGCACAGGGAACTCTACTTGGTGCTCTGTGGTGATTTAAATGGGAAGAAAATCCAAAAAAGAGGTCATATATGTATATGTGTGGCTGACATACTTTGCAGTACAGTGGAAAATGACAGCAATGTAAAGCAACTATAATCCAACTAAAAAAAAGTTTCTATAATATTTCTTTGTTGAATCTTTCATTTTGTTCATGTATTGTTTTCCCTAATTTCATTTAATTGTACCTCTGTATTTTCTTGTAGTTCACTGAATTTTAGAGGATTTTTCTAAATTCTTTGTCAGGCCAATTCACATATCCCCATGTCTTTGAAGTTTGTAATTGAAGTTTCATTATTTTCCTTTGTTTGAGTCACATTTCCTTGATCATTCATGATTTTTGTGGTTCTATGTTGATGCCTAAACTTTGATAAAGTAGCAACCTCTTTTAGTCTTTAGAAACTGGCTTCAGTAGACAAAGTCCTTCAATAATCAGCCTGTCTATAGATTATGCATAGGCCATCTAATGGTATTCGTGGGAATGTTTGCTGCTTGTATCCTTTTTGGGTTAGTCTGGTGCATGATCAGTAAGTGGGAAAACCTGGTATATGATTACATGGAGACCAGCCTGGTGCCTAGGAACATGGAGACAGCTTGGACCCGGGGTTCAATAGAGTAGGCCTGATCTTTTGTTTTTTGTGTGATGGGCATGAGACCTTACTGTACATGGAAAAGCCTGGATCCTGTGTAACCAGGCACCAGTGATCACTGGGGTGATCCCCATGTCTGGGTCTGTGAGGGCCAGCCTGGGACTGGGGAATTCTGGAAGCCAGGGTCTGTGGGAGGCAGTCTAGAGTCTAAATCCATGAGTCTCAACCTGGCATTGAGGTAGGCTAGGAGTCTGGGTTCACTGGTGTTCTCTTAGGGCTTGGGTTTGTGGGAGCCCATCAAGAACTTGAGGCTACAGTAGCCCTCTGAGGCCATCTGAACTAGCATACATAAGAGTGAATCTGGGAGCATGAAGCTGAGGAAACCACTTGGAGTTTCTGGAGACATCTGGGGCCATTGAGCTGGTAGGTGCATAATAGAGCTGAGGGGCCTGGATTCATAGGCGTCTGCTTTGAACCTGGTGCCATAAGATTCACCTAAGACCTCTGGATCCTGAAGAACCTGCTAAAACTAGAAGATCCTATGGTAATCCATGGGTCTACATTCATGGAATCCTACTGGGAACTTGGTGTTAATTTACAGGACATACTCTGAGCATATGTTAAATAAACAGGGTGATGATATACAGCCTTGTTGTACTCCTTACCAGTGAACCAGTCCATTGTTCCATGTCCAGTTCTAAGTGTTGCTTCTTGACCTGCATATGTTTCTTAGGAGGCAGGTAAGGTGGTCTGGTATTCCAATCTCTTTAAGAATTTTCCACAGTTTGTTTTGATCCACACAAAGGCTTTCACATAGTCAATGAAGCAGAAGTGGATGCGTTTTTGGAATTTCTTTGCTTCTTCTATGATACAGAGGATTTTGTCAATCTGATCTCTGGTTCCTCTTCCTTTTCTAAATCCAGCTTGTACATCTGGAATTTCTCAGTTCACATAATGCTAAAGCCTAGCTTGAAGGGTTTTGAGCATAATCCTGCTAGCATGTTATATGAATGCAATTGTATGATAGTTTGAACATTTTTTGAGATTGCCTTTATTTGGGATTGGAATGAAAACTGACCATTTCCAGTCCTGTGGCCACTGCTCAGTCTTCCAAATTTTCTAGCTCATTAAGTGAAGTATTTTAACAGCATCATTTTTAGCTAGCTTTGTTTTTAGTAATGCTTCCTAAGGCCCAATTGACTTCACACTTCAGGGTGTCTGGCTCTAGGTGAGTGACCATACCATTATGGTTATACGGGTAATTAAAAGCTTTTTTTGTGCAGTTCTTCTGTGTATTCTTGCTACATCTTCTTACTCTCTTCTTCTTCCGTTAGGTCCTTGTCCTTTCTCTCCTTTAGCCCATCTTTGCATGAAATGTTCCCTTGGTATCTCCAGTTTTCTTTAAGAGATCTCTGGTCTTTCCCATTCTATTGTCTTCCTCTATTTTTTGCATTGTTCACTAAAGAATATACTATATCCTAATATTAGAGCTTGATATTGGAAAATGTGATGTCTTCCACTTTGTTGTTTCTCACAATTGCTTTGGCTTTTCAGAGTATTCTGAGGTTCCATACGACACCACCCTTATGGCAGAAAGTGAAGAGGGACTAAAAAGCCTCTTGATGAAAGTGACAGAGGAGAGTGAAAAAGTTGTCTTAAAGGTCAACATTCATAAAACTAAGATCATGGCATCTTGTCCCATCACTTCATGGCAGATAGATGGGGGAAACAGTGGAAATAGTGTCAGACTTTGATTTTCTGGGGTCCAAAATCACGGCAGATGATGACTGCAGCCATGAAATTAAAAGACGCTTACTCCTTGGAGGAAAACTTATGACCAGCCTAGACAGCAGAGATATTACTTTGCCAACAAAGGTACATATAGTCAAGGCTCTGGTTTTTCCAGTGGTTATGTATAGATGTGAGAGTTGGACTGTGAAGCAAGCTGAGCACCAAAGAACTGATGTTTTTGAACTGTGGTGCTAGAGAAGACTCTTGCGAGTCCCTTGGACTGCAAGGAGATCCAACCAGTCCATCCTGAAGGAGACCAGTCCTGGGTGTTCATTGGAAAGACTGATGCTGAGGCTGAAACTCCAATACTTTGGGCACCACATGCGAAGTGTTGACTCACTGGGAAAGACCCTTATGCTGGGAGGGATTGGGAGCAGGAGGAGAAGGGGAAGACCGAGGATGAGATGGCTGGATGGCATCACTGACTCTATGCACATGAGTTCTGGTGAACTCCGGAAGTTGGTGATGGACAGGGATGCCTGGCGTACTGCGATTCATGGGGTCGCAAAGAGTCAGACACGACTGAGGAACTGAACTGAACTGAACTGATAAATATTAATATTGTTTTATTTACTTATACAAAAATGCCATTGAATACTTATAGGGATTGCACTGAATCTACAAATGGGTTAGGGTATTATGGATATTTTAGCAATATTGAAACTTCCAATTCATGTGTATGGATATTTTAAATTTATTTTTGCCTCAATCAACTTCTTTCATCAGTGTTTTGCAGTTTTCAGTGTAAATACTAATCAATTCCTTTGTTAAATTTATTCCTAGATGTCTTATTTTTTTTTTGATGCTTTTTGTAAATGTTTCAACTATTTTTAAGATAATTTATGTTAATATATAGAAATGCAACTGATTTTTTAATGTAATTTTGTATCTGGAAACTGCTGATTTTTTAAAACTAGATCTGTTTTTTTTTTTTTTTTTTTGAGTCTAGGATTTTTGTATATAAATCATGTTATTTGCAAATACAGACAATTTTATTTCTTCATTTCCAATTCAGATCTTTTTTATTTTTCTTGTCAGATTGCTCTGTCTGGGACTTCTAATTCTGCATTGAACAAAAGCTGTGAGAGTGGGCATTCTTGTCTTGTTTCTGATTTTTTGAGTACAGTTTTCACACTTTCATCATTGAGTGTGATGTTATCTGTGAGCTTGTCATCTATGGCCTTTATTTTTGAAACATGTTCCTTCTATAAATAGACATTTCTCCAAAGAAGACATACAGATGGCTAACAAACACATGAAAAGATGCTCAACATCACTCATTATCAGATAAATGCAAATCAAAACCACAATCAGGTACCATTTCACGCCAGTCAGAACGGCTGCAATCCAAAAGTCTACAAGCAATAAATGCTGGAGAGGGTGTGGAGAAAAGGGAACCCTCTTACACTGTTGGTGGGAATGCAAACTAGTACAGCCACTATGGAGAACAGTGTGGAGATTCCTTAAAAAACTGGAAAT
Source organism: Bos taurus (assembly GCF_002263795.3). Lineage (NCBI taxonomy): Eukaryota > Metazoa > Chordata > Mammalia > Artiodactyla > Bovidae > Bos > Bos taurus. The sequence goes on along the minus strand of NC_037357.1, from coordinate 84,270,159 downwards.
AGAACTGCCATACGACCCAGCAGTCACACTGCTGGGCATATACACCGAGGAAACCAGAATTGAAAGAGACATGTGTACCCCAATGTTCATTGCAGCACTGTTTATAATAGCCAGGACATGGAAGCAACCTAGATGTTCATCAGCAGATGAAAGGATAAGAAAGCTGTGGTACATATACACAATGGAGTATTAATCAGCCATTAAAAAGAAAACATTTGAATCAGTTCTAACGAGGTGGATGAAACTGGAGCCTATTATACAGAGTGAATTAAGCCAGAAAGAAAAATACCAATACAGTATACAAACACATATATATGGAATTTAGAAAGATGGTAACGACAACCCTGTATGCGAGACAGCAAAAGAGACACAGATGTATAGAACAGTCTTTTAGACTCTGTGGGGAGGGGGATGATTTGGGAGAATGGGAGATATTATACATTAAAACATGTATAATATCATATAAGAAATGAATTGTCAGTGCAGGTTCTATGCAGGATACAGGAAGCTTGGGGCTGGTGCACTGGGATGACCCAGAGGGATGGTATGGGGAGGGAGGTGGGAGGGGGGTTCAGGATGGGGAACACGTGTACACCCATGGCGGATGCATGTTGATGTATGGCAAAACCAATACAATATTGTAAAGTAAAATAATAATAATAATAATAAGTAAAAACAAAATACAATTCCCCAAAAACAATTTTTTAAATATTGAACAGGTGAGGAAATTTGTCCAAAGAGTTTTCTGCATCTATTGAGATGTTCACATGATTTTTGTGTATTGTTTTCTTTATCCACTCAGGTGTTCTAAAGCATTTGATTAAAGAATTAAATCTATTTACATTTAAAATAATACTTCATAGATAATACTTTTATAATTTTATTGTCTTTTCTGTTTTGTTGATCCACTTTTCCTTGTTTCTTATCCATATATCTGTGTATGTGTGTGTCCGTGTGTATGTATATGTGATTTGATTTCACTTGGTATCAGTGTGATTTGACTTCCTTATTATGTCATTTGGTATAATTACTACAGGTTTTTCCCTTGTGGCTATCATGAGGCTTACATAAATTTTCTTAAAATTATAACATCCTATTTTAAACTGATAACAATTTAGCTTTGGTAGCATTTCTAATCTTTATTCTCTTACTTGTCCAATCCTCACATTTTAGATTGTTGATGGTACAGATTACATATTTTTACATTGTGTAACTAATAGCAGATTATTTTAACTTTAATAGACTTGTTTGTTAATTTTAACCTAGAGTTGTAAGTAAACTATATACACCATTACAATATTAAACTTTCCTGGTGGCCCAGATGGTAAACAAATGCAGGAGACATGGTTGGATTGAATAGCAACCCACTTCAGTGTTTTTGCCTTAAAAACATCCATGGATAGAGGATCGTGGTGAGCTACAATTCATACAGTCCATAGGGTTGCAAAGAGTCAAACATGATGGAGCGGCTAACAGTTTCTCTTTCACCCTATTACCATATTATGAAATATAAATTTGACTATATGTTTACCATAATAAGTGAGTTTTACTAACTTCTTGTGTTTTTATAATGTCAGAATTCTTGTCCTTTTACTCAAAGAACTCCCTTTATCATTTCTAGTTAAACATGTCTAGTGGTAATGAATTTTCTCAGCATGTGTTCTTTCAGGGAAGTCTTCATAGCTTCTTCTCTTGTAAAAGAAGCTATATCTCTGCTCAGTATATAATTCTTTATGACAGGTTTTTTTTTTCTTATAATACGTTGAATATTTTTTCCATCATTGCCTGGTCTAAAAAGCTTCAACTGAGAAATCCACTGCTGATATTATGGGGATTCCAATGTAACTTCTATCTTTTTTCTAGCTATTTTCAAAATTCCTCCTGTCTTTGACATTTAATAATGTAGTGATAATGTGTCTCAGTGTGTTTATATTTGCATACAACTTATTTGAGATCTTTTGGGTCTCATGGATCTAGATGTCCATTTCTCTCCTCATATTTGGGAAGTACACTGTCACCATTACTTTAAAATGTTTTCTTTTTCTACTCCTTCAGCTTGGGTTTCAACAAGAATGTTTTAGCTAGTAACATCTTTAAGCAGGTGTCACTTTCTACAAGAGTCTATTTTTGCAGTGAGGCCACTGTTCACACTCTTTGAAATTGGGAATGATGGTGCTTCTGGCTCAGGGCATTTGTATGGGATTGTTGCTTTGGTTTCCTGTACATTTGTGTCTTTTCTACTGTTGCCTGGATTCTCATGTCAGGCTCCCTAAACTCTCAGAGCTAGATGCTACACTCAGCAGTAGGCAGGTTATAAATTAACTTTCCTATTTTGGCAAGGTATCAGAACATACCTCAAGGCCTGCACTGATCATGGGGGAATCACATCAATAAGACTGTTCAAGAAGGCTGTATTAAGCTTTGGGCAGGACTATACATCATATTCTCTGCCCAGTTGGCATTGTAACATATGCTGTAGAGCTGACAAGTCTCTTTGCTTGAGAATCAGATGAAACAGACTTGTACACTAAGCTCCTTGTAGAGATAAGGCCACTATTTTGGCTCTTCAGATGCAGAACCATTGGTAAGTTTCTCTGCTCAAGTGTTACTTCAATTGAGGTTGCAGTGTGGGCTACCAAGATTTCTGGGAGCTCTGGTTAGGTTACAGTTTTAATTCAATTCATCACTGTCTCTGTGGTGCAGAGGGTGCTTCAGTCTCACCCCTGTGTTGTTGATTTTTTTCTCAGAAGTCTATGAAGGATTGTTAGTTGTTCTTGTGGAGGGGGTGAAATCAGGAATAAGCAATGTCATCACCTTAGTGACATCACTCTCTTTGTGCATTGGTTCCCAAAGTGTGGTTCTTACACCAACTCCACCAGCATCACTTGGGAAACTGTTACAAGCTACTGTTGATTCTTCATAGATATTAATCCTTTTTTAAATTTGAAGTTTGCAAATATTTTTTCTCAGTTTGTATATTTTCTTTACATCCTCATCACATGGTCTTACATAAAGAAAGCACTTTTATTTTTATGAGGTTTAATTAATCATTCTTTTCTATTATGGATTGTGTTTTGTTTTCAAAACTGAAAGCTCTGCCTAGCCCTAGATCAAGCCCTAGATCTCCAAATTTCTCCTATGATTTTTCAAAAAGTTTTATACTTTTACATTTGAATTAGTTATATATTTTGAATTAATTTTTTGTACAAGGCGTGAGGTACAGGTAATAAATTTTGACTTATATATGTCTCGATATTCCAGTATTATTAGTTGAAAAGTTGTCTTTCCTACATGAAATTGATTTCACATCTTTTCCAAAAATCATTTGAGCATATTGTGTGTGTCATTTCTGGGTACTCTATTGTATTCCATTGATCTATATGTCTATCCACAAGTACTACACTGTTTTGAATACTCTGGGTATATATGAAACCTTAATATTGAATAGAATGATCCATCCCATACTTTATCTTTTTGGTCAACATTGTTTGTGCCCCAAATGTCAAATCTTTGAGTTCTCTGAATTTGAACCAATTCCTCCCCTCTGGATCTGGGTTTGCTCATCTGTAATTGAATTATTCCATCATTCCATGGAGTTGGGAACACTATGAGCATCTATGTGAAAAACTGAAGCATTAGTCTTCTGTACAACTTCCCAAATGTCTGCCTATAGTTCCTTTTCCCACAGTTCTTTTGAATGAGTCTGCCAATTGTTTTTTTTTTACATTGGAAGCCAAATTACCAACCCATTAGTTACAGACCAAGAATCTGTGTAAATATGACATTATGTTAAATTTTCTTGTTTTACAGCCTAATATACTGCATATAATTCAGTGAATTGACTACTTTTACCTTCTCCAGTAGTGATTAACAATTCAGTTGTAACTGGGTTATAAGCTACTGCTTTCCAGCAATGAATTGTTCCTGCATACTTTGCTGATCCGCTTGTAAAGCAAGGATGTCTCTTTTCTGCTTCTGTTAAGGAGGCAAAAGGTTTTCCCCATCTAACTGGAGATTCTGTTATTCCAATCTTACTTATATAGAACCTCTTCTTTAAGCCTGTTCTCCAGTGCAGTCTGGAATTTCACAAATCTTTTCATGTAAGGCAGCCATGTCCTGTGGGCCTGACTTGGCTAGATCTTGAATATACAGTTTCCATTTAATTATACTGGACTCTTGGGCTTTACCAATCCTGTGGGTCTTGGGTGATCTTAGGATCCATTTCATAATTTGTACTTGCAGGCTTAATATGACTGTGTGACACACAGTAATTTATTCAGTGTCAATTAAAGCCCAGTGACATGCCAGTAACTGTTTTTCAGAGGTAGTATAATTTTTTTCCAGCCACTGGGAACTTCCTACTCCAGAAGCCCAGAAGCTTCCACTCTTTAATTTATGGAATTATCAATTAAAGTCCCAACGATCATTTGAGAGACATTTTTTTTTTTTAATTACCATTTTAAGTGAGGCCACATATCCTTTTTGGTCCAGGAGTCTACCAGAGCTTGACCTATTTCTAACTGGTCCTTCTTAGATTTGCCCAAGTTTTTCCATGGAAAAAATCAGAATATTTACTTTTGTATTTCTCATCTTCAGTGTTTCTTGTCTGTTTTAGACTTTTAGGTTCCTGATTTTGTCCCTTCCTTTCTTCCTCAGTTATTTACTGATAAGTTTTCCTCACATTTAGCCCTTTCCTTTTATAAAATATTTCCCATAATTCACCTGTATTCATCATATCAATCTGTTTTCTTGAGATTCCCCTCCTCCCATTTTTATTAAGGAACTAGAGCATGTCCTTTCTGGTTAATTTGTCTGCCCCTTTTCCATCTGTCTCTTTTCTCTTTTTTCCTCAAATTCCATTCTCCCAAATCTTTTAACTGTTTCACTTTGTCAGCAACCTCAGAAATAGGATTTTGAATTTCATTTAATAGGAGAGTCAGAATTACATGTTTATAACTTGAAGAAGCAGTTTTGAAAACCCTGTTTCTAACTGGCACAATCTAAAGAGCATCAGACATACTGTCTGCTCATCTAATAAAAAAAGCACTTTTCATTGCTTCCTCCTTTAATCTCTGAGCAAAACCTTTAAAAGTGACCAGGGACAATCACTTTCAGGCCAGGAAGATTCTATAGGATATTTCTTGAGACATTCCTCAGTGACTATCTCTAATTAGCTGAAGTAGCCTTGATGATTTGCCTTAATCTCTAAAGGTTTGTTGTAAGAAAGAACTATTACTAATAGTAAGAAACTTAAGGGCATCTCCATAATGAATCTTGCATCATGTATATGCACCACCCAGGAAATCAAAAGCCCTCCTGACCTTTGGGAAGATCCCCTGGAGAAGGAAATGGCAACCCAATCTAGTATTCTTGCCTGGGAAATCCCATAAACAGAGGAGCCTGGCAGGCTACAGTCCATGGAGCTTGCAAAAGAGTCAGACATGACTGATCAAATAAATAACAAGCTGACCTTTGAGTTAACCTGCCCAGAATATCGTTAATTTAATATTGGGTATAATCCTCCAAAATACTCTTCCTTACTGCATTCCCTTTGGCATCCGACTCCATTTTACATAACCAAGCAGGCTGTGCCTTAAAACTATGAAATTTAGTTTCTTCCTTTAACTGAGGTGAATTTGTTTTCTGCCCTATGTCATCATCATCATCAGTTTCTGAGGATGAGTTGTCATCCCAGATCTCCCCATCCCAGATATCTGGGTCCCAATTCATTCCAACCTTAGCTAGGGCCAGGTGGACTTCCCTCTTATTTACTTTGTCCCACTATTTTAGATATTTGGCTTGGGCAACTTTAACAGCATTTTTTTTTTTTCAACAACAGAATGGAAAATAGAGCTAACACAAAATTCTGGCATTTAACCGTCTTTGTAAGTCATATCAATCTTTCTCCAGTTGCACCTTTACTTCACCAAATTTCTTTTTAGTTTCATGTACCTGAAGGATCCAACCTCTCTGTCCCAGCTATGTACTTGTTTGCCCTTTCTAAAAAATCATGAGCTATGACAAGTAAGTGCTTCCCAGGTGGCACAGTGGTAAAATATCCACCTGCCAGTGCAGGAGATGCAAGAGATGCAAGTTTGATCCCTGGGTCAGGAAGATCCCCTGGAGTAGGAAATGGCAACTCTCTCTAGTATTCTTGCCTGGAAAATTCCATGGATAAAGGAAACTGGCAGGCTACAGTTCAAGCAGTCACAAATTGGAAGATAGTTCCTGATATGCAAGTAATATAGCAAGAAACAAACATATATATCATGAAATTGGAGAAACATTTGCATCCAGATTCAAGCAATACTGGGAGGTCCCTCAAACAGCAATTTGGAGTTTCCAATTAGAAGATCCCAGGGAATGTGTTCATCCCACAAGTGAGACCTCAGAGTACCATCCAAAGGAGTCCTGCTTTTATCACCAAGCCATAAGCTGATAGTCATCAGCTTATGTGAAAGGTGCACCTCTGGCTGTTATGCTAAATGCTTGTATTTCTAGTCTTAAGCCTCATAATGTTTGCTGATCCCTGGGAACTGGCCAGATTCCCAAGTCCAGGAGCTTTGTGACTTACTCCCTTCCTTATCTGTTGGTTCCCAAGACGTACTTTCACCATTTCTGCTGGTTAGCAGCTTGATATGCAATACATTTCAGGGTCTCTGTCCAGACAAAGGCCTCTTGTTGCCTCTGATACCTGAACAAGACTCTTCTATTAATTTTCCCAACACTACCACAATAAGTCTAGTTAATATTTGTCACTGCCATACATTATATCCCCATAATATTTGTTTTATAACTAAAAGTTTGTACCTTTACCTGTTTTGCTCATCCTACTACCCCCAAACTCTAGTCACCACCACTTTGTTTTCTCTATATATGAGTTAATGTTTTGTCTGACTGTTCTTGTTTCTTTAGACTTCACATGTAAGTGAGACCATATGGTATTTGTCTTTCTGAATGTTGAATTGTATGAATTCTTTGTATAGTTTGGATAGTAACCACTTATTTGATATATCTTTTGCAGATATGTTCTCCCATTCAGTAGATGGTCTTTTCATCTTGTTGGTAGTTTACTTTGCTGTTCAAAAGACTTTTAGTTTGGTGTAGTCTTGTTTGCTTATTTTTGCTTTGATTTATCTTGCCTGAGGAAACAATCCAAAAAATATTGTTAAGACTGATGTCAATGAGTGTACTGCCCATGTTTTCTTCTAGAATTTAATGATTTCAGGTCTTACATTCAAGTCTTTAATCAGTGTTGAGTTAATTTTTATGAATGCTATAAGCTAGTATTCCTGTGTTATTATTTTTCAAGTGGTTGTTCAGTTTCTCCAACATTGTTTATTGAAGATACTATCTTTTCTCCATTATATGGTTTTACCTCTGATGTGAAGTGACTGACCATATATGTGTGGGCTTATTTCTGGGGCTCTGCATTCTGTTCCATTTATCTATGGATCTTTTTATGCTAATACTATATCATTTTGATTGCTATATCTTTGTAATATAGTTTGAAATCAGGAAGAGTGATGCATAAATCTTTAAATGTATTGTAAAGATTTCTTTGACTATTTGAGTTTTTTGTATTTCCATACAAATTTTAGGATTGTTAGACTTATTTCTGTGAAAAATGCCACTGAAATAAATTACACAAAGAAAACTGGAAAATCCACAAATGTGGAGATTAAGAAACATAGTACTGAACAACGAAGAGTTCAGAAAAAAATTTAAAATATACAAAATAAATATATTGAGAGAAACGAAAGTAGAAATACAATATAAAACTTAGGGGATGCAAAACAACAATTTTAAGATGGATGTTCATAGTGATAAATGCCTACATGAAGAAAAAAAAAACTCAACTTAATTTTATACACCAAAGAACTAGAAAAATAAGAATAAATGATATACATCTACTATTGAAAGAAAAATGAGAAAAAACCCAAAAATGTGAAAATTAAACAGCATGCTACTAAAAATCAATGGGTCAATGAAGAAATCAGAAAATACCTCAAAACATATCAAAATTTAAAAATCTATGGAATCCAGCAAAAGCAGTTCTAAGAGAGAAGTTCATAGCAAAAAGGTCTTCTTCCAAAAATAAGAAAAATCACAAACAAACAAACTAATCTACAACACAAAGAGAAATTGAAAATGAACAAACAAACCCAATGTCAGTAGAATGAAAGAAATAATAAAGATCGGAGAAGAAATAAAATAGAGGTTAAAAATGACAGACAAGATCAATAAAACCAACAGTTGTGTTTTTGAAAAGGTGAATAAAATGGACAAACCTCTAGCCAAGCTGACTATGAAGAAAAGTGACAAACAAAATAAGAAATGAAAGAAAAGAAGTAACAACCAATACAACAGAAATACAAATAAAATCATAAGAGTACTACAAAAAGTTGTAGGCCAACAAATTGGACAACTTAAAATAAAAGAAAAAATTTCTATAAACTTAAGGTTGAATCAAGAAGAAACAGACTATTTAAAAAGACTGATCACTAGACATGAGATAGAACCTATTTTATTTTTTTAATTTATTTTATTTTATTATTTTTAATATAAATTTATTTTAATTGGAGGTTAATTACTTTACAATATTGTGGTGTGGTTTTTGCATACATCAACATGAATCAGACATAGCTGTACATGTGTCTCTCCATCTTGAACACCCCGCCCACCTCTCTCCCCACTCTATTCCTCTGGGTAGGCCCAGAGCACCAGCTTTGAGAGCCCTGCCTCATGCATTGGTCAAACTTGCATTGGTAATCTGTTTTATATACGGTAATATACATGTTTCAATGCTATTCTCTCAAATTGTCCCACACTTAACTTCTCTCACAGAGTCCAAAAGTCTGTTCTTTACATCTGAGTTTCTTTTGCTGTCTTGAATATAGTGTTATCATTACAGTTTTCCTGAATTCCTTATATGTGTGTTAATATACTCTACTGGTGTTTCTCTTTCTGCCTTACTTTACTTTGTATAATAGGCTCCAGTTTCACCCACCTCATCAGAACTGACTCAAACACGTTCTTTTTATAGCTGAGTAATATTCCATTGTGCATATATACCATACTTTCTTATCCATTTATCTGCCAATGGACATCTAGATTGCTTCCATGTCCTAGCTATTGTAAACTGCTGCAATGAACACTGGGGTATATGTGTCTCTTTCAATTCCGGTTTCCTCAGTGTGTATGTCCAGCAGTGGGATAGCTGGGTCATATGGCAGTTCTATTTCCAGTTTATTAAGGAATCTACGCACTGTTGTCCATAGTGATGGCACTAGCTTGCATTCCCACCAACAGTGTAAGAGGGTTCCCTTTTCTCCATGCCCTCTCCAGCATTTATCGTTTGCAGACTTTTTGATGGCAGCCATTCTGACCGACATGAGATGCTATCTCATTGTGATTTTGATTTACATTTCTCTGATACTGAGTGATGTTGAGCATCTTTTCATGTGTTTGTTAGCCATCTGTATGTCTTCTTTGGAGAAATGTCTGTTTAGGTCTTTGGCCCACTTTTTGATTTGGTCATTTATTTATCCGGTATTGAGTTGCATGAGCTGCTTGTATATCTTGGAGATTAATTCTTTGTCAGTTTCTGCATTTGCTATTAATTTCTCCCATTCTGAGAGTTGTCTTTTTATCCTCCTCATAGTCTACTTCGTTGTGCAAAAGCTTTTAAGTTTAATTAGGTCCCATTTGCTTATTTTTGCTTTTTATTTCCATTACTCTGGGAGGTGGGTCATAGAGGATCTTGCTGTGATTTATGTCGAGTGTTCTGCCTATGTTTTCCTCTAATTGTTTTATAGTTTATGCTCTCACATTTATATCTTTAATATATTTTGAGTTTATTTTTATGTATGGTCTTAGAAAGTGTTATAGTTTCATTCTTTTATGGGTGTTTGACAATTTTTCCCATAATCACTTGTTAAAGAGAATGTCTTTTCTTCATTGTGTATTTTTTCCTTCTTTGTCAAAGATAAGGTGTCCATAGGTGTGTATGTAGATTAATCTCTTGGTTTTCTCTTTTGTTCCATTGATCTATATGTCTATCTTTATGCCAGTACCATACTGTCTTGATGACAGTAGCTTCGTAGTATAGTCTGAAATCAGGCAGGTGGATTCCTCCACTTCCCTTCTTCTTTCTCAAGATTGCTTTGGCTATTAGAGGTTTTGTGTGTTTCCATATGAGTTTTGAAATTATGTGTTCTAGTTCTGTGAAAAATACCATTGGTAGCTTGATAGGGATTGCATTCAATCTATAGATGTCTTTGGATGGTATATATATTTTCACTATACTAATTCTTCCAATCCATGAACATGGTACATTTCTCCATTTATTTGTGTCATCTGTGATTTCTTTCATCAGTGTTTTGTAGTTATACATATATAGGTCTTTTGTTTCTTTAGGTAAATTTAACCCAAGTATTTTATTCTTTTCATTGTAAAGGTGAATGGGATTGTTTCCTTAATTTCTCTTTTTTTCATTGTTAGTGTATAGGAATGCAAGGGGTTTCTGTGTGTTAATTTTATATCCTGCAACTTTACTGTATTCATTGATAAGCTCTAGTAGTTTTATGGTGATGTCTTTAGGGTTTTCTATGTAGAGGATTATGTCATCTGCAAACAGTGAGAGTTTAATTTCTCCTTTTCCAATCTGGATTCATTTTATTTCTTTTTCTTCTCTGATTGCTGTGGGTAAAATTTCCAAAACTAGGTTGAATAGTAGTGGTGAGAGTGGGCACTCTTGTCTTTTTCCTGATTTTTCAGTTCAGTTCAGTTCAGTCACTCAGTCGTGTCCGACTCTTTGCGACCCCATGAATCGCAGCACGCCAGGCCTCCCTGTCCATCACCAACTTGGGAGTTCACTCAGACTCAAGTCCATCGAGTCAGTGATGCCATCCAGCCATCTCATCCTCTGTCGTCCCCTTCTCCTCCTGCCCCCAATCCCTCCCAGCATCAGAGTATTTTCCAATGAGTCAACTCTTCACATGAGGTGGCCAAAGTACTGGAGTTTCACCTTCAGCATCATTCCCTCCAAAGAAATGCCAGGGCTGATCTCCTTCAGAATGGACTGGTTGGATCTCCTTGCAGTCCAAGGGACTCTCAAGAGTCTTCTCAAACACCACAGCTCAAAAGCTTCAATTCTTTGGTGCTCAGCCTTCTTCACAGTCCAACTCTCACATCCATACATGACCACTGGAAAAACCATAGCCTTGACTAGATGGACCTTTGTTGGTAAAGTAATGTCTCTGCTTTTCAATATGCTATCTAGGTTGGTCATAACTTTCCTTCCAAGGAGTAAGCATCTTTTGATTTCACTGCTCCAGTGATTTTGGAGCCCCCAAAAATAAAGTCTGACACTGTTTCCACTGTTTCCCCATCTATTTCCCATGAAGTGATGGGACTGGAGCCAAGATCTTCATATTCTGAATGTTGAGCTTTAAGCCAACTTTTTCACTCTCCTCTATCACTTTCATCAAGAAGCTTTTTAGTTCCTCTTCACTTTCTGCCATAAGGGTGGTGTCATCTGCATCTCTGAAGTTATTGATATGTATCCCACAATCTTGATTCCAGCTTGTGTTTCTTCCAGTCCAGGGTTTCTCATGATGTACTCTGCATATAAGTTAAATAAGCAGGGTGGCAATATACAGCCTTGACGTACTCCTTTTCCTATTTGGAACCAGTCTGTTGTTCCATGTCCAGTTCTAACTGTTGCTTCCTGATCTGCATACAGATTTCTCAAGAGGCAGATCAGGTGGTCTGGTATTCCCATCTCTTTCAGAATTTTCCAGTTTATTGTGATCCAAACAGTCAAAGGCTTTGGCATAGTCAATAAAGCAGAAATAGATGTTTTTCTAGAACTCTCTTGCTTTTTCCATGATCCAGCAGATGTTGGCAATTTGATCTCTGGTTCCTCTGCCTTTTCTAAAACCAGCTTGAACATCAGGAAGTTCACAGTTCACGTATTGCTGAAGTCTGGCTTGGAGAACTTTACTAGCATGTGAGATGAGTGCAACTGTGCAGTAGTTTGAGCATTCTTTGGCATTGCCTTTCTTTGGGATTGGAATGAAAACTGACCTTTTCCAGTCCTGTGGCCACTGCTGATTTTTCCAAATTTGATGGCATATATTGAGTGCAGCACTTTCATAGCATCATCTTTCAGGATTTGAAATAGGAATGATTTCAATTTTTCACCATTGAGGATAATGTTTGCTGTGGGTTTGTCATATATGGCTTTTATTATGTTGAGTTATTTCTAGTGAGTCAACTCTTCGTATGAGGTGGCCAAATTACTGGAGTTTCAGCTTTAGCATCATTACTTCCAAAGAACACCCAGGACTGAACTCCTTTAGAATGGACTGGTTGGATCTCCTTGCAGTCCAAGGGACTCTCAAAAGTCTTCTCCAACACCACAGTTCAAAAGCATCAATTCTTTGGTGCTCAGCTTTCTTCACAGTCCAACTCTCTCATCTACACATGACTACTGGAAAAACCATAGCCTTAACTAGACGGACCTTTGTTGGCAAGGTAATGTCTCTGCTTTTGAATATGCTATCTAGGTTGGTTATAACTTTCCTTCCAAGGAGTAAGGGTCTTTTAATTTCATGGCTGCAGTCACCATCTGCAGTGATTTTGGAGCCCCCCAAATAAAGTCTGATACTGTTTCCACTGTTTCCCCAACTATTTCCCATGAAGTGATGGGACCAGATGCCATGATCTTAGTTTTCTGAATGTTGAACTTTAAGTGAACTTTTTCACTCTCTTCTTTCACTTTCATCAAGAGGCTTTTTAGTTCCTCTTCACTTTCTCTTTGTGACCCTATGGATTGTAGCCTACCAGGCTCCTCCATCCATGGAACTTTCCAGGCAAGAGTACTGGAGTGGGTTACCATTTCCTGCTCCAGGGGATCTTCTTGACCCAGGGACTGAATCCAGGTCTCCCACATTGAAGGCAGACACTTGACCATCTGAGCCACCAGGGAAACCCAAAATAGAGGTTCAGTTCAGTTCAGTTGCTCAGTCTTGTCTGACTCTTTGCGACCCCATGAATCACATCACACCAGGCCTCCCTGTCCATCACCAACTCGGAGTTCACTCAAACTCATGTCCATGGAGTCGGTGATGCCATCCAGCCATATAATCCTCTGTTGTCCCCTTCTCCTCCTGCCCTCAATCTTTCCCAGCATCAGAGACTTTTCCAATGAGTCAACTCTTCTCTTGAGGTAGCCAAAGTATTGGAGTTTCAGCTTTAGCATAATTCCTTCCAATGAACATCCAGGACTGATTTCCTTTAGAATGGACTGGTTGGATCTCCTTGCAGTCCACGGGACTCTCAAGAGTCTTCTCCAGCACCACAGTTCAAAAGCATCAATTCTTCGGTGCTCAGCTTTCTTCACAGTCCAACTCTCACATCCATACATGACCACAGGAAAAACCATAGTCTTGACTAGATGGACCTTTGTTGGCAAAACAATGTCTCTGCTTTTAATATGCTATCTAGCTTGGTCATAACTTTCCTTCCAAGGAGTAAGGGTCTTTTAATTTCATGGCTGCAGTCAACATCTGCAGTGATTTTGGAGCCCCCCAAAAATAAAGTCTGACACTGTTTCCACTGTTTCCCCATCTATTTCCCATGAAGTGATGGGACCAGATGCCATGATATTAGTTTTTTTTTTTTAATTTTATTTTATTTTTAAACTTTACGTAATTGTATTAGTTTTGCCAAACATCAAAGGGAAAGAGACACGTGTACCCCAATGTTCATCGCAGCCATGATATTAGTTTTTTGAATGTTGAGCTTTAAGCCAACTTCTTCACTCTCCTCTTTCACTTTCATCAAGAGGCTTTTTAGTTCCTCTTCACTTTTTGCCATAAGGATGGTGTCATCAGCATATCTGAGGTTATTGATATTTCTCCTGGAAATCTTGATCCCAGCTTGTGCTTCATCCAGCCCAGCGTTTCTCATGAGGTACTCTGCATATAAGTTAAATAAGCATGGTGACAATATACAGCCTTGACATACTCTTTTCCCAATTTTGAACTAGACTGTTTTTCCATGTCCAGTTCTAACTGTTGCTTCTTGACCTGCATACAGATTTCTCAGGAGACAAGTCAGGTAGTCTGGTATTCCCATCTCTTTCAGAATTTTCCACAGTTTGTTGTGATCCACACAGTCAAAGGCTTTGGCATGGTCAAAAAAATAGAAGTAGAATTTTTATGGAACTCTCTTGATTTTTTTATGATCCAACAGATGTTAGCAATTTCATCTCTGGTTCCTCTGCCTTTTCTAAATCCATCTTGACCATCTGGAAGTTCATGGTTCATGTACTGTTGAAATCTGGCTTGGAGAATTTTGAGCATTAACTTTGCTAGCGTGTGAGATGAGTGTAATTTTATGGTAGTTTGAGCATTCTTTGGCATTGTCTTTCTTTGGGATTGAAATGAAAACTGACCTTTCCAGTCCTGTGGTCATTGCTGAGTTTTCCAAATTTGATGGCATATTGAATGCAGCACTTTCACAGCATCATCTTTTAGGACTTGAAATAGCTCAACTGGAATTCCATCACCTCCACTAGCTTTGTTCGTAGTGGTGCTTCCTAAGGCCCACTTGACTTTACATTCCAGGATGTCTGGTTCTAGGTGAGTGAGCACAAAATCGTGATTTTCTGGGTTGTACAGATCTTTTTTGTATAGTTGTTCTGTGCATTCTTGCCACATCTTCTTAATACCTTCTGCTTCTGTTAGATCCATACCATTTCTGCACTTTATTGTGCACATGTTTGCATGAAAATTTCCCTCGGTATCTCTAATTTTCTTGAAGATATCTCTAGTCTTTCCCATTCAATTATTTTCCTCTATTTCTTTGCATTGATCCCTTAGGGAGGCTTTCTTATCTCTTCTTACTCTTCTTTGGAACTGTGCATTCAAATGGGTCTATCTTTCCTTTTCTCCTTTGCCTTTCCCTTCTCTCCTTTTCACAGCTATTTGTAAGGCCTCCTCAGACAACCATTTTGCATTTCTTTTACTTGTGGATGGTCTTGATCATTGCCTCCTATACAATGTCATGAACCTCCATCCGTAGTTCTTCTGGTACTCTGTCTATCAGATCCAATCCCTTGAATCTATTTTTCACTTTCACTATATCATTGTAAGGGGTTTGATTTAGGTCCTACCTGAATGGTCTAGTGTTTTCCCTACTTTCTTCAATTTAAGTCAATTTGACAATAAGGAGTTCATAATATGAGCCACAGTCAGCTCCCAGTCTTGTTTTTGCTGACTGTATAGAGTTTCTCCATCTTTGGCTGCAAAGAATATAATCAATCTGATTTTGGTATTGACCATCTGGTGATGTCCATGTGCAGTCTTCTCTCATGTTGTTGGAACAGGGTGTTTACTATGACCAGTGTGTTCTCTTGACAAAACTCTATTAGCCTTTGCCCTGCTTCATTCTGTACTGCAAGCCCACGTTTGCCTGTTACTCCAAGTATTTTTTGACTTCCTATTTTGCATTCCAGTCCCCTATAATGAAAAGGACATCTTTTGGGGTGTTAGTTCTATAAGGTGTTTTAGGTCTTCATAGAACCATTCAACCTCAGCTTCTTCAGCATTACTGGTCAGGGTATAGACTTGTATTACTGTGATATTAAATTATTTGCCTTGGTAATGAACAGGGATCATTCTCTCATTTTGAGAGTGCATCCAAGTACTGCATTTCGGACTCTTGTTGACTATGATGGCTACTCCATTTCTTCTAAGGGATTCCTACCCACAATAGTATATATAATGATCATCTGAGTTAAATTCACCCATTCCAGTCAATTTTAGTTCTCTGATTCCTAAAATGTAGATGTTCCCTCTTGCCTTCTCCTGTTTTACCACTTCCAATTTGCCTTGATTCATGGACCTAACATTCCAGGTTCCTATGCTATATTGCTATT
The DNA here is from genome assembly GCF_002263795.3 of Bos taurus. NCBI lineage: Eukaryota > Metazoa > Chordata > Mammalia > Artiodactyla > Bovidae > Bos > Bos taurus. Next base: position 84,254,210 of record NC_037357.1, on the reverse strand, counting down.
TACAGCATCAGACGTTGCTTCTATCACCAGTCATATCCACAAATGGGTGTTGTTGTTACTTTGGCTCCATCTTTTCATTCTTTTGGATTTATTTCTCCACTGATCTCCAGTAGAATATTGGGCACCTACTGACCTGGGGAATTCATCTTTCAGTGTCCTATCTTTTTGCCTTTTCATACTGTTCATACTTTTTTTTTGTTCTCTCTCTGGAAATTCCATGGTTTGGGTTTCTATCTCTCATTAGCTCCCTCGGATTGTCCTCAGGGCATTCAGGCCCTGTCCTTACCCTAAGGACCGATGATGCAGAACACGCCTCTCTGCCCAGCCCCCACTCGCTGGTGGCAGATGCTAGCAAATGGGCCACTTCTCCATTGGCAGTTGTGGTTAAGCATATATTCTGTGGGATTTTCCCCTCTTCTGGTTATTTTGCCCTCTGAGATTCCAAAACTCCCCACAGACACGCCTGTGAGAGGGTTTCCTCCTTTGTGCAGACTGCTCCTCCTTCCTAATTCCCTCCCCAGGATGGGTCTACATCTCTAAATCTTTTGGTTCAGTTTTTACCTTTTATATTTTGTCCTACCTTTTTTGAAGAGGGCTGGCTTTCTGGGTGTCTTGTGTCCTCCACCCACATTCAGAAGTTGCTTTGTTTTAGGTTGTCCCTTGTATTGGCATATAATTGTTCATAGTAGTCTCTTATGATCTTTTGTATTTCTTCATTGTCTGTTGTAACTTCTTTTTAATTTCTAATTTTAGTGATTTGAGTTATCTCCTTTTTACTTTTAAGTCTGGCTAATAGTTTTTCAATTTTGTTTATCTTTTTGAAGAACAAGCATTCAGTTTTATTGATCTTTTCTATTGTGTCCATTTTTCTCCTTTGATTTCTGCTCTGATTTTTTTTTTTCTTTCTTTCCTTCTACTAACTTTGGCATTTTTTGTTCTTCTTTTTCTAGTTTCTTTATGTGTAAAACTATGATGATTTTCAGTGTTTCGCTTATCTCTTGAGGTATGCCTGTATTTATATAAACATCCCTCTTAACACTTTTTTTTTTTTTTTTTTTACTGTATCCTATGAGTTCAGGTCTGGCAAGCTGCAGTGCATGGGCTTGCAAAGAGTCAGACATGACTGAGACACTGAACAACAAATTTAGAGTTGTTGTGATTTGTCATTCATTTCCAGGTATTTTTTATTCCCTCTTTGATTTCTTCAGTGACCTTTTGGTTATTTAGATGTTTACTGTTTAGCTCACCTCCATGTTTTTGTGTTTTGTGCAGCTGCAGTTTTGTTTTTTCCTGCAGTTGATATATAATCTTACAGTGTTTTGGTCACAAAAAATGCTTGCAAGTATTTCAATTTTTAAAAACTTTACCAGGGCTTGTTCTGTGACCCACAGTGTGATCTGGCCTGAGGAATGTTCCCCATGTACTTGAGAAAAAAAGTGAATTCTACTGTTTTTAGATGAAATGCCTGGTAGATATGAATTACGTCCCTCTGTTCCAATGCATCATTAAACGTTTGTGTTTCTCTATTAATCTTCTGTCTAAATGATCTGTTCTTTGCTGTGAGTGGTGTGTCAAAGTCCCTTACTATTATTGTGTTACTGTCAATTTCCCCTTTAATAGTTGCTAGCATTTGCCTTGTGTATTGACATGTTCCTCTGTTGGGTGCATGTATATTTATAATTGTTATATCTTCTTGGATTGATCCCTTGATCATTATGTAGTGTCCTTCCTTGTCTCTTGGAACTGTCTTTATTTTTAAGTCTATTATATTTGATATGCATATAACTACTTCCACTTCCCCTTCATTTCCATTTTCATGGAGTATCTTCTCTATCCCCTCACTTTCAGTCTGTATATGTTTCTAGGTCTGAAGTGGTCTCTTGTAGACTGTATATATAGGGGTCTTATTTTTATCCATTCAGCAAATTTGTGGTTTTTTGGTTGGAACATATAATGCATTCACATTTAAGTAATTATTGATATGTATGATCCTATTACCACTTTATTATTTGAGTTTTTTTTTCTTGAGGCCTTTTCTTTCTCTTGTTTTTCCTATCTAAAGGAATTCCTTTAGCATTTGTTGTACAGCTGGTTTTGGTGGTGCTGAATTCTCTTAACTTTTGGTTATATGTAAAGTTTTTTTCATTTCTCATTTGAATCTGAAAAAGATCTTTGTTGCACAGAGTAATCTTAGTTGTAGCTTGTTTTATTTTATTTTTTTCTTTCATCACTTTGTGGGTTTCCTGCCACTCCCTTCTGGCTTGCAGAGTTTGTGTTGAAAGATCAGCTGTTAACCTTATGGAGATCCCCTCACATGTTATTCAATGATATTAATATGTTTTATTTGTGTTTAATTTTCATTAGTTTGATTAGTATGTGTTGTGGCATGTTTCTCTTTGGGTTTATCCTGTATGGGAATCTCTGGGCTTCCTGGACTTGGGTGACTATTTTGTTCCCCAAGTTAGGGAAATTTTTGACTATAATTGCAAATATTTTCTCTTGTCCCTTCTTCTTATCTTCTTCTTTTGGGACCCATATAATTCAAATGTTGGTGTGTTTAATGTTGCTCCAGGGTGTCTGAGACTGTTTTTATTTTCATTCTTTTCCTTTATTCTGTTCTGATTCAGTTATTTCCATCATTAGATCTTCCAGTTCACTCATTTGTTCTTCTGCCTCAGTTTTTCTGCTCTTGCTTTCCTCTAGTGTACTTTTAAAATCTCAGTTATTGTGTTATTCATTTCTCATCATCTATTCTTTAGTTTTTCTGTGTGTGTTGTGCTAAGTAGCTTCCGTTGTGTCTGACTCTGTGTGACCCTGTATGGACTGTAGTCCTCCAGGCTCCTCTGTCCACAGGATTTTCCAGGCAAGAATACTGGATTGGATTACCATGGCCTCGTCCAAGCATTCTTCCCGACCCAGGGATCAAAATGGCATCTTTTCCATCTAGCTGCATTGGCAGGCAGGTTCTTTACCACTAGTGCCACCTGAGAAGTCCTAATTAATTTAATTCTTTTAGGCCCTTGTTAAATATTTCTTGTATCTTTTCAATCTGTGCCTCTATTCTATTTATCTTGTCTCCATTTTATTTCCAAGATTTTGGATCATTTTTACTATTATTATTTTGAATTTTTTCATGTAGACTGCCTATTTTAATTTTTTTTTGTCTTGTGGGGTTTTACCATGCTCTTTTGTCTATCACATGTTTCTCTATCTTTTCATATTGTTTAGTTTACTGTGTTTGGGGTCTCCTTTCTGCAGGTCATATTTCCTCTTATTTGTGGAGTCTGTTCCCCATCATATTTGGGGTTGGACCAGTGTCTTCTGAAGATTTCTTGGTTTGAGGGACTTGCACCTATGTTCTTGTGGATGGAGCTGGATCTTCTTCTCTCTGAAGGGCAGTTTGGCCTCCAGTGGTGTGTTTTGGGGTATCTATGGGCTTGGTATGGTTTTGGGCAGCCTGTCTGCAAATAGACATTGTTGTGTTCCTGTTTTGTTCAGGATTTTGTGTGAGACATCCATCGCTGGAGCTCACAGGCCTTTGAGTGGGGCCTGATCTTAGTGTTGAGATGGAGGACTTTGGGAGACCTCTCACCAGTTAGTGTTCCATGTGGTCAGTAATTCTTTGGTGGTCAATATCCTGGACTGGCATCTCCTTCCTCAGAAGTTCAGGCCTGATCTCTTTCTGTGCAATAAGACTCCACAGGGCACATAGCACAGAAGACAAAACCCCAAGGCAAATGATAAAAGTAACAGTCAACGAACAAAAGCACCCAAAGAACTTCACAGTTTTACAAACCGCAAAGAGAGAAAAGAGAAAGAGAATAAAAAAATAGGAATCAAAAAAAGAAGAGAGCAATCAAGCCAATAAACAAAGGTATAAGTGAAAATTGATAATAAAATCTAGAGTAGTATAAATACAGAATCAAAAACATGGAAAATGCAATATAACTAAAATGTACTGTAAAAATAGGAAAAAGTAAAATAAATGTATTTTAAAATAAAATATTAAAAAAGAAAAAGAAATTATAATAATTAAAGAAATAAGAAAAAACATTAGAACAATACAAAAAAGAAAAAAATATATATATATACACACACACCTAGAAAGAGAGACACAGTGGAAGTAAAAAGAATGTCCTCTTGTGTTCTCTGTTGTCCTCTTCACAAGAGTGAGCACCACCCAAGCTGCCTACTCAGGAAGTCCTCCAATATTTCTAGGAAGGCCTCTTGATCTGTTGTGAGTACTGCAGGTCAGCTCAGATTCAGATCTGCCTTACTCCAGCTTGTACTTATTTTTAAAGTCCACAATAGCCTCCAAAGCCCACAGTCTCAGGCTAATTGTGGGGATTTACTCCATTGCACCTGCAACTGCAGGAATGAATTCACTTCCTCTTTGCTCACATAGCCTTTGGTGCTCTGCTTTGGTTTTGAGCCCACCTCTGCTTGTAGGCTGCCATCCGTTCTCTGCCCAGACACTTAGAGGTGAAAGTAGTAGTTTATTAGGGTTCACTTGCTCAGTTGGACTGGGGAGACAGGGGCATATGGTAGCCACAGTTAGGGTGTTTGGGGAGTGCCTGCTGTGGCTGAGACCTGCAGAAAGTTGCTATGGTCTGAGACAGGTTGTGCACTCTCCTAGGATAATTGGCCATGGGTCATGTGTCTCTTGGCAGGGCCAAGTAGCATTGGCTCCCAGGAAAGTGTAGGCAGTAACACGTGCCTGCTCCTGGCTTGCTGGCAGATGTTACCTTTGGGACTGGGACTGCAGCTGCAGCATTTTGTTCCTTGCCTCAGGCTCAGAACTTGGCTTGCAATGCCCTGGCTTTGACAGTGGCCAGTCAGCTTGTATTTCCCCCTTTGGGATCATAAACTTCATTCACTTCTTGTTCTACCTCTGGGACTCATGCCAGCTTTGGCAGTGGCTGGTCATATCATCTCTGGGGTCACGTGGTTCACAGCTACCACTCATCCCATCTATTGCATTCATGAAGGTGGATTCCTGCAGTCTGCAAGTGCATGGAGATTGAAGGTCCCCATGACAATGATCTCTTGCCTGTCTGGGAGACCCAGGCTTTTTCCTGGACACTCTTACCTGTGTTGTACTAGCCCCTTTAGAGTATCTTCATGGCAGTCAAACTCGGTCCTCTCCCTGGGGTCTGACCCCTGAAACCTGAGCTTGAGCTCCTAGCCCCCACTCACTGAGGTGGGTGTGAAAGCCACTTATAGGCTGGGAAGTGCTATTTGGCACCAATGTCTGTGGTGAATTCTCTCAGCTTTGCCTTCTGAACACCTTTGTTGTGTTCTCCTTTGAGTTTTTAAAGCTCTCCACTGTCTCCACTCATAAGGGGGTTTCCAAGAATGTGCAGAGTATTTTCCTTCTTTTCTGCTCCCTCCCTGAGGATCAGGTCCCATTCCCAAAGTCTTTGTCTTTTTCTTTATCTTTTGACCTGCCTCATTCTAACGAGATTGTTTTGCCTTTTTGGAAGTCTTGGGTCTTCTGCCAGCATTCAGTAGGTGTCCTGTAGGAGTTCCACATGCAGATGTATTTTGGATGCATTTGTGGGGAGAAAGGTGATCTCCCCATCTTACTTCTCCACCATAATGAAAGTCCCTTTCAAGTCATTCTTATAAGTAGTTGTTCTGTAAATAGTTGAAATTATCATGGGCCCATGAGGGGAGGTGAGCTCAGAGTCTTCCTACCACAGTGCCATGTTGGCCACATCCTCATTAACATAATTTTGAATGAGAAAAAAAAAATCCACCTTTATTTAATAACTAGAGCAAACAGTTCAAATATACTTAAATTCTGTATTAAAGTCAAGTAAATCATAATGAAAATGAAAGGAAGGACACTAGAAAAAGTGGGGAAGATGTAATAGAGAACTAAAAGAAATTCAAATATATATATATATATATATATATATATATATATATATATATAACTAATTGTTTACTCTAATGACTGTGTCACATTTAGTTCTGCTTAGGTTTTAGTATTCCTTTTCTAAGAATATCTTCCTCGACTGACCTATCCTTTTGGGAATGGTGTTCTAAAATATTTTAGTTTGCTTTCACAATTTCCTGGCATTATGACCATAGCTAATTAGATCCAGAATTGGAAACAACCTGAGGCAAAGGTGGTTATTCATGTCTTATTCATGGATAGGATATAGTCTGACAGAATATAGTCTGCCAATGATATAGTCTGACAGAAAACCTCTGTCTAATTTAGGTATTCTAAACCTGGATTGTATCTCCTGAGATCCTATTCTTTGGAATATCTAAACTCAAGATATATGAAAGGTCAGTTAGGCAATACCACCAAGACCAGGAGAAGTAGAAACAGAAAGTCACTATGTAGTAAAATACAAGATCAGGAACAAGAGCTATCTACTTTGGAAGGTCAGCAGTATACATCACTGAGGTACCTTCTATCCTGAATAGACCAGTGGTTTCTATTCTATTTCTCCATATAGCCATAAAATAACTTTCCATAACATGAAGTAAACCACGCTTGTCTCTATTCCTTGCTAACAAAGAAAAAAAATATTTAAAACACACATTAGAGCATTAAAAAAGACAATGTGATGTTTCCCGGCGGGAAAGCTAGGATTTTTAACTTGAACTCTAGTGTGGTAAATGTTATGACTTCCAGAGAATTTTCCCTGAAAAGATCATAGATGTCAATGAGGAAAATTACATGCTTTTTGTGTGCCATATGCCATATGCAAAGAATTCTCAAAACTTACTTTTGTGCAACACCTCTTCAGTGAACTTTAGACTTGTATATATAACCACTTACTTTACAATTTTATTTGGATGTATGATAAACATCACTCACTTACTATGTTCTAAATTAAACTCCAAATCTTCTCCATGTAGAATTGTTCCCACTTCAGATTTCTTCATCTAAGTCATCTTCTACCTTCAAGTTGCTCAGCAAAGAAACCTTGAGACCACAGACTGCTCTCACACCACCACATCATATCTACAAGCAAATTTTATTTACTTCTTTTCCAAAATATAACTAGAATCTGACCACTTCTCACCACCTTCAGTGATATCACCTTGGTCTAAGCTGTCATCATTTTCCACCTGAGTTTATACAATAGCTTCCTTATTAACCTCCATTTTCCTATACTTGGTCTTTTATGATTTTATTCTTCAAACAGCATCCAGAAGATGAGATGGCTTGGGTCAGTTTTCCTTATTCTTTCCCGCTAAGTACAATTTTGTACCCTGTAAATAATGAAAGAGGCAACCAAAACAGAACTATAAAAGGTGTAAAGAGGAAGGAAAACTGGCTAGCAAATTTAAAACTAAGGAAAACACCATTATAACATGATGTCTTATGATTCTTTCCTTATCCAAAAGAAGAAGAAACCCAGGCCAACTGTTTCCCAAACCAAATATAGCAAGATGGTAGCTCAGACAGGCTTATTTTTCCCTCAAGTCAAACAGAAGTCCACTGATAACACAGAGCCTGGCAACACCATCAAGGAAGATTGATTATGAGCTGCACTAGTGGTAAGTGAACAAAGGACAAACTTTCCTTTTGTGCTGGGCCTCAAATTCCACTTTTGCCACCAAGAGGCACTAAGCAAGTGGATAGCATTAGCAAGGGTTGTCTCAGTACAAGTGGTTTAACCTGGGAAATGCTCCTCTTTCCTGTAGGCAAGAAATTCCCTTCCCTAAACCTAGATGCAATAAGTTACTTGGCCCAGGGAAATATCTTTTCTTCAGACAGCACTAACAGAAATTAGTGGGGGATATCAGCAGCACCAGATAAATCAAGTAGACCAAAATAACACCACAAAGATACTAAAAACTAAATTGTCACTAGAACCAGAGCCACAAAGTAGGCTGGGACCTAGAAGCTAAACCTAACCAAAATGGCAGTTGGAAAAATTTTAAAAAACACATAGGATGAAAAGTTTCATAATCTAGAGGATACAACAAAAATCACTTGTCATACCAAGAACAAGGAAAATCACAATTTGAATAAGAAAAGAACCACCCTGGTATTGGAACTATGCCACAAAGATTTTAAAGCAACTCTTATTAAAGTGCTTCAATCATCAATTATAAAAATTCCTGTAAGGTATGAAAAAGTAGGAATTCTCAGTAAAGAAAGAGAAGTTATAAAAATAAAATGGAAACTGTGGAACTGAAAGACAAAATAACAGAAACTTAAAACTCATTGGATAGGCTCAAGTTAGAATGAAGATAACAGTGAATAGAATCAGTGAACTTGAGGGCATATCAATAGAATTTATTCTATCTAAACAATGAAGAGAGAAATAAACTGAAAAAAAAAATTGAGTAGAGCCCAAGGAACCTGTGAGATAATAACAAAAGATCCAATATGTTTTTTTTAATCATCAGAGCCCTAGAAAGAGAGGAAAAAAGAATAGGACTGAAAGAATATTCCAGAAATAATGGTTTAAAATTGATTAAAAGACTATAAGATGCAAGAGATTCAACTACTCCCAAACAGGCTAGATCGAAAGAAGTCTATTGCAAGAAACAACTTTCTTAAACTCTCAAAAAATAAAGGCAAAGAAAAGATCAAAGTCAATAAGAGAAGCAGCATCTTACATATAGGGGAACATCTGTTAGAATGATGAGCTATCTCATCAGAAACCATGGAAACCAGAAGGATGCAATGCAAGTTCTAAAGGAAAATGATAATCAACAGCAAATTCTATATCTTGAAAAACTCTTCAAGAATAAAGATATTTTCTTCAAGGGAAAACTAAAATGAGTGTGTTGATAGTAGACCTACTCTTAAACAATGCATAAAGGAAGTTTGTCAAAAAGAAAGGTAGTGATAAATTAAAAAAGGAGTCTCAAATCATCAGGAAGGAATAAATAACAAAGAGCACAAATTAGTATGAGAAATATACTATCTTTATCCTCATTAATTTTCTATAACATATTTGATAATTTGAAATGAAAAAATATAATATCATTTGATTTGCAAAGCCCCACACAACCTTGAATCCCTGCCTTGTTATCTCCCTAACCTAATTTTTTGACACTGTTTTTGTCACTGTCTCTGCTTCACCCACACTGGCCTCCTTGCTATTCAACAAATAGATCAGACATATTTGTGCTTTTGGGCTTTGGCACTTCCAGTTCCTTCTGCTTGGAATATTCTAATTTCAATGGTCTTTGCTCATAAGTCACCTAGTCAGTGTGGCCTATTTTCTTAAAAGTTGATCCACTGCACCCCCAGCACATTCTGTCCACATTTCTTGCTTTATTGTTTACTTTACAATAAATTTAGCTCCAAGAATGCAGAGATCATTGTTTTTTCTTCACTTTTGAATCTCCAGTGACCAAAACAGTATGTAGCATATATGTTGGACTTACATGTTTGAATGAATGGTTTCATTAGCAAATCCAAGACTCTTCTCTCTGGGAACTCTAAGAATAATTTAATGCCACATTCAGAGCAGATTGCATGCCTCCTCTTTTCCTAGGCTGAGATAAATCATTACAGTCTAGAAGGCCCAAGAAGATGGAGAACATTTAAATGTATATAAATATTTATAAATTCATAAACCTCTTACTTTTCATTCTGATTTCACCACCTTCTATTTATTGATCACCTACAGATTGTTTACTTTTATCTAAGAATCTTATTTAATATTTGCTGCAATCTTATGAAGTAGGCATTATTATAACTTAAAAATATGTTATATGCTAAAGATTGAAAAAAATAATTTCATAATAGTTTTTTTTTTAAGGAAAATAAAGAGAATAAAAAAGATAGGAAGGCAAGAAGGAAGACAGACTCCCACAGCAAATATGCATATATATTTTAGGATGCTTTCTAATTTCAGAAGCTTAAAACTATTCTAACATTTGAAACTATATGTTATTAACCCCCTTTCACAGGTGAATAAGTTGAGGTTCAGTGAGTATAAGTAACTTGCTTTGAGTCACAAAGCCAAATAAATGGAAGAATTAAAATACAGGACTCAGTTCACTTCAGTAGCTCAGTCGTGTCCGACTCTTTGCGACCCCATGAATGGCAGCACGCTACGCCTCCCTGTCCATCATCAACTCCCAGAGTTCACTCAGACATGAGTCCATCAAGTCAGTGATGCCATCCAGCCATCTCATCCTCTGTCCTCCCCTTCTCCTCCTGCCCCCAATCCCTCCCAGCATCAGAGTCTTTTCCAATGAGTCAACTTTTTGCATGAGGTGGCCAAAGTATTGGAGTTTCAGCTTTAGTATCATTCCTTCCAAAGAAATCCCAGGGCTGATCTCCTTCAGAATGGACTGGTTGAATCTCCTTGCAGGCCAAGGGACTCTCAAGAGTCTTTTCCAGCACCACAGTTCAAAAGCATCAATTCTTTGGCACTCAGCCTTCTTCACAGTCCAACTCTCACATTCACACATGACCACAGGAAAAACCATAGCCTTGAATAGATGGACCTTTGTTGGCAAAGTAATGTCTCACCTTGTCAATATGCTATCTAGGTTGGTCATAACTTTTCTTCCAATGAGTAAGTGTCTTTTAATTTCATGGCTGCAGTCACCATCTGCAGTGATTTTGGAGCCCCCCAAAATAGTCTGATACTGTTTCCACTGTTTCCCCATCTATTTTCCATGAAGTGATGGGACCAGATGCCATGATCTTCATTTTCTGAATGTTGAGCTTTAAGCCAACTTTTTCACTCTCCACTTTCCTTTTCATCAAGAAGCTTTTTAGTTCCTCTTCACTTTCTGCCTTAAGGGTGGTGTCATCTGCATATCTGGGGTTATTGATATCTCTCCCGCCAATCTTGATTCCAGCTTATGCTTCTTCCAGTCCAGCATTTCTCATGATGTACTCTGCATATAAGTTAAATAAGCAGGGTGACAATATACAGCCTTGACGTACTCCTTTTCCTATTTGGAACCAGTCTGTTGATCCATGGCCAGTTCTAACTGTTGCTTCTTGACCTGCATATAGGTTTCTCAAGATGCAGGTCAGGTGGTCTGGTGTTCGCTTCTCTTTCAGAATTTTCCACAGTTTATTGTGATCCACACAGTCAAAGGCTTTGGCGTAGTCAATAAAGCAGAAATAGATGTTTTTCTGGAACTCTCTTGCTTTTTCCATGATCCAGTGGATGTTGGCAATTTGATCTCTGGTTCCTCTGCCTTTTCTAAAACCAGCTTGAACATCTGGAATTTCATGGTTCACATATTGCTGAAGCCTGGCTTGGAGAATTTTGAGCATTACTTTACTACTGTGTGAGATGAGTGCAATTGTGCAGTAGTTTGAGCATTCTTTGGCATTGTCTTTGGGATTGGAATGAAAACTGACCTTTTCCATTCCTGTGGCCATTGCTGAGTTTTCCAAATGTGCTGGCATATTGAGCCCAGCACTTTCACAGCATCATCTTTCAGGATTTGAAATAGCTTAACTTGAATTCCAGCACCTCCACTAGCTTTGTTCATAGTGATGCTTTCTTTCTAAGGCCCACTTGACTTCACATCCCAGGATGTCTGGCTCTAGGTCAGTGATCACACCATCGTGATTATCTTGGTCATGAAGATCTTTTTTGTACAGTTCTTCTGTGTATTCTTGACACCTCTTCTTAATATCTTCTGCTTCTGTTAGGTCCATACCATTTCTCTCCCTTATCGAGCCCATCTTTGCATGAAATGTTCCCTTGGTATCTCTAATTTTCTTGAAGAGATCTCTAGTCTTTCCCATTCTGTTGTTTTCCTCTATTTTTTTGCATTGATCGCTGAGGAAGGCTTTCTTATGTCTTCTTGCTATTCTTTGGAACTCTGCATTCAAATGCTTATATCTTTCCTTTTCTCCTTTGTTTTTCACTTCTCTTCTTTTCACAGCTATTTGTAAGGCCTCCACAGACAGCCATTTTGCTTTTTTGCATTTCTTTTCCGTGGTGATGGTCTTGATCCCTGTCTCCTGTACAATGTCACAAACAGGAGTACCAAATCCCAAATTTGTCTTATATGTACTACAGTTCCTGGTTTCCTAAGAAAATTTCCCAGCAGTTCTCAACCAGTGTTCTTAAAAGACTTTTAGAGAGGGTGGTTTGGTGTCTTAATAACTTAATAATACCTCTGGCATTTAACAGATAGGGATCAGTGAGTTCAGTCAATCCATGGAAAGTTTTACCCAACAAATAATTATTCCCCCAAAGATCACACGGAAAAAAAATCAACAAAATTTACTGATAGCCTAATCTATAGCAGTAATGGGTTAAGAGTTGGAAATAGAAAGATGAATAGAACTTGGTTCTTATCCTCAGGAAGCTCATTGGCTAGTGGGAGACTCAAGCAAACAAATAATCTCTCATACAGAACAATAATTAATTTATCAAAATCATGAACAAAGTAACATGGGCTTACAGAGACTTAGTCTTTCATAATGTTACTTGTATAGATACAGGGAGGGAGTGAGGAGGGTAAGTCAAGAGAGGCTTCAGTGAAGGCGAAGTCTTTGAGTTGAGTCTTGAAGAACAAGTGTGAGCTTTTGCTTTAGAAATAGTGAAGGTGAATATTTTCAATAGAAGATAACATACATGAAAGCACAAGTGTTAAAGGATATGTCATAAAATGCAGGTATATGATGTATGGGCTGAAACTACAGCTCTGGGTCATAGCTGCATTTATATTTTGCCTTCACTACTTCCTAGCTGTGAATCTGAATGCAAACTACTGAACTTCCACATGTTTCAGTTCTCTCATATGTAAAATATTGATCATCTTAACAGAATATATCTCATGGGATTGGTGGGAGAGTAAAAGACTTAATATATGTGAAATATTTAGAGTGGTATTTAGCACATAATAATATTTCAATTTATGTTAGATATTTGTTATTTTTAAAACAGATTTGTTTGTCTTACTGTTTATTTTCTGTTCCAGCAAGGATTTAATATAGATGATTAATATATGGATGGATAGATAGATAAATAGATGTAAAGAAACAGAGATCTGGAATTGAGGAAACTTTAAGATGTCTGGTTTAGCCAAACTTTGTGTTAGAGGGCATGAGAATGGAAAAGTAAAGTTCAGACCACATATGTCACTATTTACAACATATAACATGTGTTTAAATTTTATTCTATAGGAAATGGGGAGCCATGGATGGGTCTTAGCAGGATGGTGGCATGATCAAATTTGTTTTCTGAGATTACTCTGACTCCAGTGTGAAAGATGGAATGAAAGAGAGAGACTAAAAACAGGGAGACCAAATAGGAAACTATGGAATAAATCCAGGATGAAAATGATAATACCTAACCTCAGGCAATGGTAGATTGTCAAATAGGGAATGAATCTGTGAAAGAATCACAATCCACAATACTTGGTTTTTGATTGATTGAGTATAATTGAGGTTGGATAAATATGAAAAAAAAGAGTGGAAGAATTCAGATCTGGAAGACTCTTGACTCTCTTCCAATGCTCTTACCCTTTCTCTAAGTTGTTTACTTTCCCCTGCTGCTGCTATTAGCTTGTGCTGGACCTCTTCCATGACACATGGGCCTGCTGAATATCCTGTGTATTCTGCTTGTCTCTATTACTATACTAAAGGGCTCTAAGCTGGGAGTGCAGCTTATCTCTTTCCTCTATGTACAGAGATTCTTATTAATAGATGCATTCCTGGAGTTTGGCCATCCATTACCCAGGAGCCCTCATGGCCTTTGGGTGGCCTGGGCACAGGCACAAGGATCGAGGAAGGTGTTAGAGCTCTCTTTTGCCTAATGGCACAGGTCTTTGGGATCCACTTCTGTGTCTTCATGGGAAATCTCTGCAAATACTATGTGATCCCAGCCACCCTGGAGGCTTTGCCCAAACAGAGAGTGCTCTTGGCTAAGCCGCTGCTCCTTCCATTTCTAAACTTTGTATATTTCAAGGGAAATCTGATCTGAACCCTTCTGATTCATTTATACTTAAATCATCCAAAGGCTCTGTTTTAAGAGTGAATTCAGCTCCAAAAATGTCTTATAAGCTTTGGTTATAAAACTCCTTAGATTTTGTGGGCTAGAATATTTTTACTCCCCTTTTCTTTGAAACAAGATGTTGTAACTTTGCCAAGAGTAAATGGATTTCCAACCTCAAAGAGGTCATGTTTGGTTCAAGAGTCAAAAATCATGAAGCTCAAAGACTCAAAAGCATTCTTTAGGAACTGGTAATAATTAACCCCAGGGGAATGGGATAAATGATGAGATACATGATAAATCCAGGAGATGGTGGATAAAAGGGTGACAGGGTGCTATGCATTCTACCCTTTTGGCTCAGTGCCCCAAAGCCTCAAAACTTTTGTCCTTTAACTGGGGAAACAGGGCCATGAGATAGCACACTCCCACAAAGCACCAGAAAAATTAGGCAGAGAAACAGCTCTCATTTTGAACAAGTTCCTGAGTGTTTAGAGAGTTCTTTTCACAGTTTTTCCTCTCATTGAATCCTTAAACATCCCTGTGGACTAGGGATAATTACCTCCATTTTCCAGAGAAACAGAATGAGATTCAGAGGAAGTAAAGTGACATATCCAAGGTCAAATAACTGTTCTAAGCCAAGTCAACAAATCACTTTAATTAATTTCAGACTTCAGTAAGTTGGAGAGAGATAAGTGACAGTCACTTACCTTGAGGAGCTGACATACAAGAAGGAAATGACATAATGATTATCACACTAAAATTATTCCTGAACAAAATTGAGCATGTGGAGTACCAATTCTAGTGATGTGCATATTTTTACATGTACTTAGAAATTTGTCTCTAGTCCTTTGATCCAATGTTTCCTTACTTTTGTATTGACTCCCTTAGGCTAGCATAGTGGCTGGTACAAAGTAGGTATTTGGGCAGTAATGAATGAATGAGTTAATGAATGCATAAAAGAATGGGTGATAGGCCACAGTGAGTGGTTTAGCCTAGAATCATGTTTCTGAAACTTCCCTTGTGATGAAAACTACTTTGAGCACTAGTTACCTACACAGATTACTATACCTCTTCCCCGGAAATTCTGACTTGGAAGTTGAGGGTTTGGATTCAGGAACTTGTACTTTAACAAGTTCACCAGGTGATTCCTAACATCAGATAAGCTTGAGACACAAATCTAGAAAAACACCAGCTTAAATTTTACTTAGGTAAGTCATAACATCAGATAAGCTTGGGATACAAGCCTAGAAAAGCCCCAGCTTAAATTTTACATAGTTGAGTTCAGCTTTCCGAGTTGCCAGCATAGTGAAGGCTGAGATAGGAACTCAGAGTAGGGTACACATATAAAATAAAAATATGATATTCCCTATTGTGTATAACTCCTTAAATTGAACAATGATTTCTTTCTATATTTTCAAAGATTATCAGTACTATTGGCATTCATGAATATCCATGTGTTTATCTTTTTCCTGAGCGTGAAGCAAGACTACCTTTCTAAACATTCATTGTCCTTCAGTTAAGTTCAGTCACTCAGTCGTGTCCAACTCTCTGTGACCACATGGAAAGCAGCACGCCAGGCTTCCCTATCCATCACCAACTTCCAGAGCTTGCTCAAAATCATGTCCATAGAGTCAGTGACGTCATCCAACTGTCTCATCCTCTGTTGTTACCTTCTCCTCCTGCCTTCAATCTCTCCCAGTATTGGGGTCTTTTCCAATGAGTCAGTTATTCGCATCAGGTGGCCAAAGTATTGGAGTTTCAGATTCAGCATCAGTCCTTACAATGAATATTCAGGACCGATTTCCTTTAGGATTGACTAGTTTGACCTCCTTGCAGCCCAAGGGACTCTCAAGAGTCTTCTCCAAAATTGATGTTAAAAAAACATCAATTCTTCAGCACTCAGCTTTCTTTATAGTCCAACACTCATATCCATACATCACTATTGGAAACACCATAGCTTTGACTAAAAGGACCTTTGTTGGCTAAGTAGTGTCCCTGCTTTTTAATATGCTGTCTAGGTTGGTCATAGCTTTTCTTCCAAGGAGCAAGCATCTTTTAATTTCATGGTTGCAGTCACCATCTGCAGTGATTTTGGAGCCCCCTAAAAATAAAGTCTTTCACTGTTTCCATTGTTTCCCCATCTACTTGCCATGAAGGGATGGGACCAGATGCCATGGTCTTTCTTTTCTGAATGTTGAGTTTTAAGCCAAAGTTTTCACTCTCCTCTTTTACCTTCATCAAGAGGATATTTAGTTCCTCTTCACTTTCTGCCATAAGGGTGGTACTTTTTGCATACCTGAGGTTATTGATATTTCTCCCAGCAATCTTGATTCAGCTTGTTCTTCATCCAGCCCAGCATTTCATGTGATATACTCTGCATACAAGTTAAATAAGCAGGGTGACAATATACAACCTTGACGTACATATTTCCCTATTTGCACACAGTCTGTCGTTCTAAGTCCAGTTCCAACTGTTGCTTCTTGAGGTGCATACAGATTTCTCAGGAGGCAGGTAATGTGGTCTGATATTCCTGTCACTTTAAGAATTTTCCACACTTTGTTTTGATATACACAGTCAAAAGCTTTGGTGTAGTCAGTAAAGCAGAAGTAGATGTTTTTCTGAAATTCTCTTGCTTTTTCTATGACACAAAGGATGTTGGCAATTTGATCTCAGGTTCCTCTGTTTTTTTTTAAATCCAGCTTGAACATCTGGAAGTTCTTGGTTTACATACTGTTGAAGTCTGGATTAGAGAATTTTGAGCACTGCTTTGCTAGTGTGTGCAATGAGTGCAATTGTGTGGTAGTCTGAACACTTTTTGGCATTGCCCTTCTTTGGGATGGGAATGAAAACTGACCTTTTCCAGTCCTGTGGCCACTGCTGAGTTTTCCAAATTTGCTGGCATATTGAGTGCAGCACTTTCACAGCATCATCTTTTAGGATTTGAAATAGCTTAGCTGGAATTCCATCACCTCCACTAGCTTTGTTTATAGTGATGCTTCCTAAGGCCCACTTCACTTCACACTTCAGGATATCTGACTCTAGGTGAGTGATCACACCGTCATGGTTATCTGAGTCATTAAGATCTTTTTTTGTATAATTCTTCTGTGTATTCTTGTCACCTCTTCTTAATATTTTCTGCTTTGTTAGGTTCATACCGTCTCTGTCCTTTTTTGTGTCCATCTTTGCATGAAATGTTCCCTTGGTATTCTGATTTTCTTGAAGAGATCTCTAGTCTTTCCCATTCTATTGTTTTCCTGTCTTTCTTTGCATTGTTCCCTTAGAAAGGCTTTATCTCTCCTTGCTATTCTTTGGAACTCTCCATTCAGATGGGTATAACCTTCCTTTTCTCCTTTGCCTTTTCCTTCCCTTCTTTTCTGAGCTATTTTAAGGCCTCCTCAGACAATGGTTTTGCCTTTTTGCACTTATTTTTCTTGGGGATGGTCTTGATCACCGCCTCCTGTACAATGTCATAACCTCAGTGCATAGTTCTTCAGGCATTCTGTCTATCAAATCTAATCTCTTAAATCTATTTGTCACTTTCACTGTATAATTGTAAGGGATTTGATTTGGGCCATACAAGAATGGTCTAGAGGTTTTCCCTACTTCTTTCAATTTAAGTCTGAATTTGTCAATAAAGTGTTCCTGATCTGAGCCACAGTCAGCTCCCAGTCTTGTTTTTTCTGACTTTATAGAGCTTCTCTGTCTTTGGCTGCAAAGAATATAATCCATCTGATTTCGATATTGACCTATTTTGTAGACAGGAAAACTATCTCCATTTGGTAGTTAAATGCTTTTGCATACCAAAGACATTTAGCTATTAACCAATAAAACTTAGATTAAAGAACAGCTCATCTGCCATGCCTTTGTTTTCTTAAGCATATCATTCAGTCAACATTTATCCAAAAAGGGCTAAGTGATGAAAAGAAGAAAAAAAATATTAAATCTTATAATTTTTTAAAAGCCATGATCCAATGAGATTTCTAGGAATTTCTTCCAGATATCCTCTGCTAAGCGTTTTCTCTTGCTGCATTGATGCACAATGAGAAGTTAGTCCATGAATCTATAAAGCATATTTTATATGTTACTTTTGCTTTACAGTTACTTTTGTATTTATCTTGAAAACTTCATACTCATTATTCTCCACACTTCACCAATCTACAAGCATCTCAAAGACTAAAATGTACCTCATTCTTCTTTCTGTCCAGTTTCTAATTCAGTGTCAGACATTGGGTGAGAAATCTCCCAATAAATGTTGAATAGATATATACATTTACAGAGTCAATATGTGGATATATACAGACATGACTGTGTGTGTAGGTTGGTATGTATTTGTGAGGGTGTGAGATTGAATGCAGTTTAAAGATGTATAGACCTTGGTGGCAGTACTGAGTGTGCATCTGTGTATCCTAGAAAATTGGAGCTATATGTATGCATTGTGTCTTTGTTTATATTGGAAAGATACAATTATTTGAGGGTGGTTTGGGGTGAAATCTGGACAATTTTTTGCCCTCTCACTGGGTAAGAAGGAGATTTTGTATTTGTTGAAATAATTTCTTTTAGCAAACCACAAGGTTTTATGTCTGCTGATCAGCCCTGATGTGCCAAAGACCCTAAAGGCATTTCCAAAGTCTTTACTGGTGCTCTGCCACAGGGAAATGGGTCACAAAGTTAGGAATCAGAAATATGAAAACAACGCATTTACACTTGAAGCCCACACTTCCCTTTCCTGTGATCTTTTTTGTGCCCTCCTTCTCCACACAGAGCCTCTAGGGTCCTCAAATTGAATGAAGTCTACTGGAAGAAGATGCCTGATAAGCAGGGTTCAGACTTTGTAAGTACATAGAGACCCAAGGCCCCGTTATCAAAACTGAAGTCTCTCAAGTTCTTCTGGGCTACTGCTGATTTCCTCTTGCCACAACCCATATGATTCAGGAGCAACTAGAGATTTTCTAAAACTGATCACCTATGAGAGAAATTGAGTTAGGAAGATAGAAGCCCTGTGGCAGGTATTTCCTTACTTTGACATCAATAAAAAAGAAATAAAAGGAATCCAGATTGGAAAAGAATAAATAAAACTCTCACTGTTTGCAGATGACATGATGCTCTACATAGAAAACCCTAAAGACATCACCAGAAAATTACTAGAGCTAATCAATGAATATAGTAAATTTGAAGGATATAAAATTAATGCACAGAAATACCTTGCATTCCTATACACTAACAATGAGAAAACATAAAGAGAAATTAAGGAAACTATCCCATTCACCATTGCAATGAAAAGAATAAAATACTTAGGAATAAATATACCTAAAGAAACAAAAGACCTATATATAGAAAACTATAAAACACTGATGAAAGAAATCGAAGATGACACAAGTAGATGGAGAAATATGCCATGTTCATGGATTGGAAGAATCAATATAGTGAAAATGAGTATATTACCCAAAGCAATCTATAGATTCAGTGCAATCCCTATGAAGCTACCAATGGTATTTTTCACAGAAATAGAACAAATAAAGCTCACAATTTGTATGGAACTACAAAAAACAAACAAACTCATATAGCCAAAGCAATCTTGAGAAAGAAGAATGGAACTGGAGGAATCAATCTGCCTTACTTCAGACTATACTACAAAGCTAGAGTCATCAAGACAGTATGGTGCTGGCACAAAGACAGAAATATAGATCAATGGAGTGAAATAGAAAGCCCAGAGATAAATCCATGCACCTATGGACACCTTGTCTTTGACAAAGGAGTCAAGAATATACAATAGTGAAAAGACAATCTCTTTAACAAGTGGTGCTGGGAGAAACTAGAACACTTTCTAACATCAAATACAAAAATAAACTCAAAATGGATTAAAAATCTAAGTGTAAAACCAGAAACTATAAAACTTCTAGAGGAAAATATAGGCAAAACACTCTGACATAAATCACAGCAGGGTCCTCTACGACTCACCTCTCAAAGTAATGGAAATAAAAGCAAAGATAAACACTTGGGACCTAATTAAACTTAAAAAGCTTTTTCAAAACAAAGGAAACTATAAGCAAGGTGAAAAGACAATATTCAGAATGCAACAAAATAGTAGCAAATGAAGCAACTGACAAATAATTAATCTCAAAAATATACAAGCAGTTCCTGCAGCTCAATTCCAGAAAAATAAACGACCCAAACAAAAAATGGGCCAAAGAACTAAACAGATATTTCCTCAAAGAAGACATACAGATGGCTAACAAACACATGAAAAGATGCTCAACATCAATCATTATCAGAGAAATGCAAATCAAAACCACAATGAGGTACCATCTCACGCTGGTCAAAATGGTTGCTATCAAAAAGTTACAATAAATGCTGGAGAGGGTGTGGAGAAAAGGGAACCCTCTTACACTGCTGGTGGGAATGCAAACTAGTACAGCCACTATGGAGAACAGTGTGGAGATTCCTTAAAAAACTGCAAATAGAACTGCCATACGAACCAGCAATCCCACTACTGGGGATACACACTGAGGAAACCAGAATTGAAACAGACAGATGTCCCACACTGTTCATTGCAGCACTGTTTATAATAGCCAGGACATGGAAGCAACCTAGATGTCCATCAGTAGATGAATGGATAAGAAAGCTGTGGTGCATATATACACAATGGAGTATTACTCAACCATTAAAAAGAATACATTTGAATCAGTTCTAATGGGGTGGATGAAACCGGAACCTATTATACAGAGTGAAGCAAGCCAGAAAGAAAAACACCAATACAGTATACTAACAAATATATATGGAATTTAGAAAGATGGTAATGATAACCCTGTATGCAAGACAGCAAAAGAGACACAGATGTACAGAACAGTCTTTTGGACTCTGTGGGAAAGGGAGAGGATGGGATGATTTGGGAGAATGGAATTGAAACATGTATAATATTATACATGAAACAAATCGCCAGTCCAGGTTCCATGCATGATACAGGATCCTTGGGGCTGGTGCACCGGGATGACCCAGAGGGTTGGTATGGGGAGGGAGGTGGGAGGGTGGTTCAGGATAGCGAACACGTGTATACCTGTGTTGGATTCATGTTGATGTATTGCAAAAGCAATACAATATTGTAAAGTAATTAAACTCCAATTAAAATAAATAAATTTATATTAAAAATATATATTCCAGGAACTTAAAAAAATGGATATAAAAAATCCATTGGATATTTTTTTATCTTCAAATTACTTAAACCACTCAACAACTTTTTATCACTCCATTCTTAACTATTAATTCTTTCTGCTTCCATGATGCTACTTTCTCTTGGCTTTCTGTCTATTTTACTCATTTTCTCCTGGGATCCTTCGATGGCTCATCTTCCTTAAACATTGAATTTCCTTCAGTTCAGTTCAGTTCAGTTCAGTCGCTCAGTCATGCCCGACTCTTCGTGACCCCATGAATCGCAGCACGCCAGGCCTCCCTGTCTATCACCAACTCCCGGAGTTCACTCAGACTCACATCCATCGAGTCAGTGATGCCATCCAGCCATCTCATCCTCTGTCATCCCCTTCTCCTTCTGCCCCCAATCCCTCCCAGCATCAGAGTCTTTTCCAATGAGTCAACTCTTCGCATGAGGTGGCCAAAGTACTGGAGTTTTAGCTTCAGCATCATTCCCTCCAAAGAAATCCCAGGGCTGATCTCCTTCAGAATGGACTGGTTAGATCTCCTTGCAGTCCAAGGGACTCTAAAGAGTCTTCTCCAACACCACAGTTCAAAAGCATCAATTCTTCAGGTGAATTTCCTTAGGGTGCTCATATGAGTCTGCTTCTCTTCTCTCTTTACCCTCCATGCATAACTGATACTTTCTAGCCCCATGGTTTCAAGTTTTATTTATATATATTTCTGTATTAATTTCTATGTCTTTATCTCTCTCTCTCTCTCTATATATATATATATATATATATCCAGCTTTGATTTTCTCCCTGAGATCCAAATTCATGTATCTGTTGACTTGCAATCTCATTATAGATGTCTTATTGACATATCAAA
This sequence comes from Bos taurus, assembly GCF_002263795.3. Taxonomy (NCBI): domain Eukaryota; kingdom Metazoa; phylum Chordata; class Mammalia; order Artiodactyla; family Bovidae; genus Bos; species Bos taurus. Next base: position 84,232,287 of record NC_037357.1, on the reverse strand, counting down.
CAAAATCTATCCAAAATAGAACTCTTGATCCTCACCTTTAAACCTGTTCTTCATAGTCTTCCTCATAACAGTAAATTGGACCAGTATCCACCCATTTGCTCAAGTCAAAAAATATAAAAGCCATCCATAATTATTCTCTTTCCCTTATCTCCCACATTCAACCCATTAGTAACTCCTGTCAATTCTGCTGCCAAATATAGAGTTCTAATAAGTTCACTTTTCTTTATATCCATTGCTATAATTATCTCTCATCTGGATTACTTCATGATTTTACTTTTCCACTGCCCCAGCCAGATCCATTCTCAGAGCAACTGTGATGCAGATGTCACCTTCTTGCTTAACACACTTCAGAAGCATAGTACTGCATTAAAAATAAATTCCTAACCCCTTACCAAGGCCTATGACCTTGTCTTGGCCTACTTTTTAAACTTATTATCCCACTCTCTCCCTCATTTACTATGGTCCAGTCTAACTGGACTCATGACATTTCAGACTATTTTATCCATCAAGCATTTGCTCTTATGCTTCCCATACTTGGAATCCTTTTCCTCCATATTCAGTATCATTGGCTCCTTTTTATCCTACAAGTCTATATTTATATCTACCTCCTCAGAGTAAGTGCTCCCCCGACAATCTATAAGTCTCAAATCCCCATCATTACTATATTCCATATCATTTTTTTTCCTGCATAGCACTTATTATAATCTGTGCATTTATTATCATGTTTATTTATATATGTGTTTATTTTCCAATTATTACTACTAGACCATAAGCTCTATATGAGCAAGGACATTTTCTCATTCAATGTTGTATCTATTAAATATCCCCAGAATTTAATGTAGTATCCAGGACATACAAAAAGCTCAATAACCAATTTTTGAATAATGTCCAAGGTGCTATCTTCAAAAGTATCTGGATTCTTAGCAAAAGAATCTGTCACCTAATATAATTGTTTCTCTATAGCAGTTAGGTTACTAACAGTTTTTTACTATCCCAAATGCCTTAAGTGATTAAAGTATTTATTTCAAATGTACACAGAAAAATTCTGGTGAAGACAATTACCTCCAGTTCCTTATGTTCAGAACTTTCATTTCAGTATAAAAAGTCTTGCTTTTGACATCACAACAGCTCATTACCTGCCCTATCCTATTGTCCCAGTCACAGTTACCACCTTGATGAAGATTCTCTATTTCCTGTAAAGATAACACCACATCAGTGATTCCTAGATCCATGTGGTCTCACATCTTAATCATACAAGCCCTACAACACATCCTTCCATGCTAATCCTGTTTTCTGGGAGGTTACAATGATTACTCAGCTCCAAGCTATAGTGGATGTTACACTTTTTTGTGTTGTTTTCTGGCCTCTCTTGTCACATTATCCAGAGGTGAGCATATCTGAAATTGGTCTCACGTATGCATCATCAAGGGAGCTGTGGATGATGGGATGAGATATTCAGTAGGAAGCACATATTTGACAGGGTGATGAGAGGTAACTTTCTCTTATAGGACAGAGGCTAGAAATGAATATCGCTGATTCTTATTAATGTTTGACAGAAAACTACTAAATTCTGTAAATCAATTATCCTTCAATTAAAAAATAAATAACTTGGCACAAAAAGATTAGAATGGGAGAAAAGCAGAGCAGGCAGTGGTTATGAAATCCAAGGGAGGAGATGAACCAATAAGTTTCCTCCAAGACTACATTAATTAGGCTATACTTTGCCAACCAAGGAGTCAGTGAAGCTTAATAGTGGATTGGAAAATTTTTCAGTTTGAATCCAAGAAGTGGGGGGGGGGGATTATTAGATAGCAAGGTAACTTTGCTAGAACATGGAAAGAGAGAGACTGAATTTACAGAAAATGTACAAGTTTTGGCACCCCTCATATACCCAGACTTTTGCCCAAAGGCTCTCCCATCCATTAGCTCACTGATTCCTCCCAAATACCCTGGAAGGATGTTGAAAATGATAGCTGTCCTATCATAGTAGGATATGCCTGGAATGCTCAAATCATTCAAATCTCACATCCTGATTAATCTTTAAATGAAACTAGGTAGAAACAGTCCCAATAAATGACTGGCGAGTGTAGGACCATATGCTAATCAATTAGGGAAACATTTTGGATTAGCTTCACTTTAAAGATAGGCAAACAAATCTTGGAAATGTGACTTGATTTTCTTCAGGATGTTTATTCATTCACTCAGTCTTGTGCAACTCTTTGTGACATCGTGGACTATAGCCGATCAGGTTCCTCTGACCATGGATTACTCCAGGAAAGTATAATAGAGTGAGTAGCCATACTCTTCTCCAGGGGATCTTCCGGACCCAGGGATTGAACCGAGGTCTCTGGCATTGCAGGCAGATTCTTTACCATTTGAGCCAACATGGAAGCCCAGAGCTTTACATTGCTGTCTCTGAAATTTGAATTCAGGACATTCAGATTATGAGACTGATGTGCTGTCTACTGTGATAAAGAGGAAACTATGGATAGAAGTTTGTGACATTGTAGAGGAGGTGGTGACTAAAACCATTCCCAAGAAAAACAATGTACTAGCTGGATTTAGAAAATGCAAAGGAACCAAGATCAAATTGCTGATATCCACTGAATCAAAGACAATGCAAAAGAATTCCAGAGAAACATTTTCTTCTGCATCATTGACTATGCTAAAGCCTTTGATTGTGTGGATAACAACAAACTGTGGAAATATCTAAAGAGATGGGAATACCAGACCACCTCACCTGTCTACTGAGAAACCTGCATGCAGGTCAAGAAGCAACAGTCAGAACCTGACATGGAAAAATGGACTGCTACAAAATTGGGAACAGAGTACATCAAAACTGTATATTGTCACCCTGCTTATTTAACTTACATGAAGAACACATCATGCAAAATGCTGGGCTGGATGAAACACAAGCTGGAATCAAGATTACCAGGAAAAATATCAATAATATAAGATATGGAGATGACACCACCCTTATGGCAGAAACTGAGGAGAAACTAAAGAAACTCTTGATCAAAGTGAAAGAGGAGAGTGGAAAAGCCTGCTTAAAACTCAACATTCAAAAAACTAAGATCATGGCATCTGGTCCCATCACTTCATGGCAAATAGATGAGGAAGCAATGGAAACAGTGAGATACTATTTTCTTGGGCTCCAAAATCACTGCAGATGGTGAGTGCAACCATGAAATTAAAAGACACTTTCTCCTTTGAAGAAAAGCTATGACCAACCTAGATAGCATATTAAAAAACAGAGACATCACTTTGCCTACAAAGTTCCAACTAGTCAAAGCTCTGGTTTTTCCAGTAGTCATGTATGGATGTGAGAGTCGGACCATAAAGAAAGCTGAGTGCTGAAGAATTGATGCCTTTGAACTGTGCTGTTGGAGAAGACTCTTGAGAGTCCCTCGGACTGCAAGGAGATCCAACCAGTCCATCCTAAAGGAGATCAGTCCTGGGTGTTCATTGGAAGGACCGATGCTGAAGCTGAAGCTCCAATACTTTGGCCCCTGATATGAAGACTTGACTCATTAGAAAAGATCCTGATGCTGGGAAAGATTGAAGGCAGGAGGAGAAGGGGACAACAGAGGATGAGATTATTGGATGGCATCACTGACTTTATGGACATGAGTTTGAGCAAGTTCCAGGAGTTGGTGATGGACAAGTAATCCTGGCATGCCGCAGTCCGTGGTTTCACAAAGAGTCAGACACGTCTGAGTGACTGAATTGAACTGAACTGAACTGAGGACATGGAAGCAATCTATATTTCCATCAACAGATGAATGGATAAGGAAGTTGTGATACATATACACGATGGAATATTACTGAGCCATAAAAAGGAATGGATGTGAGTCAGTTGAACTTAGGTGGATGAGCCCAGAGCCTGTTATACAGACTGAGTAAGTCAGAAAGAGAAAAACAAATATTATACATTCACACACACACACACACACACACACACACACACACACGGAATCTAGAAAAATGAAACTGGTGAACCTATTTTCAGGGTCGGAGTAGAGATGAAGATATAGAGAACAGGCTTGTGGACACAGTGGGGAAGGGAGAGAGTGAGACAGTTGGAAAGAGTAACATTAACTTATTTACACTACCATGTGTAAAATAGATGGCTAGTGGGAAGTTGTTATATAATAAAGGGAGTTGTTATATAATACTCGGTCCTCTGTGATGACCTACAGGGGTAGGGTGGGAGGGAAGCTCAAAAGACAGGGAATGAATATATATATATATATATATATATATATATATATATATATATATATATATATATATATATTAGGTCGGTGCAAAAGTAATTTTGGTTTCAGACTGTGAATTTTAAATCGTTATAACTAGGCTCAAATACATCTTTATTAATAAAAATAGGAACCATCTTTGCCAATGAGAAATATGATTGTTTACTCCTTAGAATAAAAGTCCATGCTTTGGGTTTCAACAAACTCTTGGGAAGCGTTTTCTGCATCCTTCTGGTTGTGGAATTGTTTTCCTTGCAAAAAGTTGTTGAGATGCTTAAAGAAGAGGTAGCTGGTTGTTGAGAGGTCAGCTGAATATGGTGGTGAGGCAAAACTTCATAACCCAATGCGTTCAACTTTTGAAGCATTGGTAGTCAGACTTTATTATGGAGAATTGGACCCTTGTTCTGTTGACCAATGCCAGCTGTAGGCGTTACAGATTTTGGTGCCTCTCATTGACTTGCTAAGCATATTTCTTAGATGGAATTGCTTCACCAGGATTCAGAAAGCTGTAGTGGATCAGTCTGGCATCAGACCACCGAACAGTGATCATGACCTTTTTTTCGTGCAAGTTTGACTTTGGGAAGTGCTTTGGAGCTTCTTCTCAATCCAACCACTGAGCTGGCTATTGCTGCTTGTCATATAAAATCGACTTTTCATCACAGTCCAATTTAGAAATGGTTCATTATTGCATATAACAAGAGAAGATGACACTGCAAAACAACATTTTTTTTTTTAATTTTCGGTCAGCTCATGAGGCACCCACTTATTGAGCTTTTTCACCTTTCCAATTTGCTTCAAATGCCAAATGACCATAGAAAGGTCTTTGGCAACATCTCATGTAGTTGTAAGAGGATCCATTTTGATGATTGCTCTCAGTTAGCCTTTGTCAAGTTCCAATTGCCAGCCACTATTTTCCTCATCTTCAAAACTCTCATCTCCTTTGCAAAACTTCCTGAACCACCATTGCACTGGACGTTGATTAGCTTATCTTGGGGCAAATGAATTGTTGATGTTGCCAGTTGTTTCTGCTGCCTTACAATTCATTTTAAACTCAAATAAGAAAGTCACTAGAATTTGCTTTATGTCTAATATAACTTACCTAGTCTAAAATAAATGTAAAATAAGCAGGAAGCAATGTCATTAACAAAACACATAAAGCACTAAATGTGCATTAAAATGATGTATAACATAACCACACTTATTAAGAAGGTATTCTGGGGACTTCCTACGTGGTCCAGCGGCTATGACTCTGCACTCCCAGTGCAGGGGGCCCAGGTTCAATCCCTGGTCAGAGAACTAGATTCCATATACCACAACTAAAGATCCCATATGCCTCAACTAAGATCCAGCACAGCCAAGTAAATAAATATTTTAAAAGAATGTATTCCAATATCCAATGGGAAATTTTTACAATGCAAAAACTGTAATTACATTTGCATCAAACTTATATATATGCATACATATAGCCGTATATATATATATATATATATATATATATATATATATATGACTGATTTAAGTTGTATGAAATATACCAACACAACATTGTAAAATTATTATCCTCCAGTGTAAAAAAAAAATACCATTTGGAGAAATGAGTAAAAAAAGAGAAAGACAGTCTAAAGTCAGTATAAGAAAGGAAATGGTAAAGATCAGTGAGGACAAGATAAAAAAGGGGTAGATCATAAGGCAGGATGGGGAACACATGTATACCTGTGGCAGATTCATTTTGATATTTGGCAAAACTAATACAATTATGTAAAGTTTAAAAATAAAATAAAATTAGGAAAAAAAAAGGGGGGGTAGAAAAGATCAATGAAAACAAAACCGATATTTTGAAAAGAGAAACAATTGATACATCTTCAGCCATGCTGACCATGAGCAAAATAGAGAGTATCAAAAAAAAAAAAAATCAGAATAAGAAATGAAAACCATCACTTGCTGATGTTGTTCAGTCATGTAGTCGTGTCTGACTCTTTGCGACCCTATGAACTGCACACCAGGCCTCCCTGTCCCTCACCATCTCCCAGAGTTTGCCCAAGTTCATGTTCATTGCATCAGTGATGCCATCCAGCGATCTCAGGCTCTGACACCCTCTTCTCCCTCTGCCCTCGATCTTTCCCAGGATCAGGGACTTTTCCAATGAGTCTTCTGTTCACATCAGATGACCAGAATACTGGAGTTTCAGCTTCAGTATCAGTACTTCCAGTGAATATTCAGTGTTGATCTCCCTTAAGATTGACTGGGTTGATCTCCTTGCTCTCCAAGGGACTTTAAGGAATCTTGTCCAGCATTACAGTTCAAAGGCATCAGTTCTTTGGTGTTCTGCCTCCTTTACGGTCCAGCTCTCACAACAATGCATGACCACTGTGAAGACCATAGCCTTGACTATACAGACCTTTGTCAGCAGAGAAATGTTTCTGCTTTTCAACACACTGTTCTAAGTTTGCTATCACTTTCCTGTCAGGAAGCCACGGTCTTCCGACTTCATGCCTGCAGTCACCATCTGCAGTGATTTTGGAGCCCAAGGAGAGAAAATCTGTCACTACTTCCACCTTTTCCCCTTCTATTTGCCATGCAGTAATGGAGCTGGATGCCATGGTCTTAGTTTTTTTAATACTTAGACTTAAGCCAGCTCTTTCAGCCTCTTCCTTCACCCTCATTAAGAGGATCTTTAGTTCCCCTTCGTTTTCTGCCATTAAAGCAGTATCATCAGCATATCTGAGGTTTTTCAAGTTTTTCCTACCTATCTTGATTCCAGCTTGTAACTCATCCAGATGACATTTCTCATGATGTACTCATCATATGGATTAAACAAACAGGGTGACAGCAGACAGCCCTGCCATACTCCTTTCTCAATCTTGAACCAATCAGTTGTTCCATACAGCATTCTGCTTCTTCTTGACCTGCATACAGGTTTCTCAGGAGACAAGTAAGATGGTCTGGTATTCCCATCTCTCCAAGAGCTTTCTACAGTTTGCCATGATCTATAGAGTCAAAAGCTTTAGGGTAGTTGATGAAACAGAGATAGATGTTTTTGTCTGAAATTCCCTTGCTTTCTCTATAACCCAGTTTGATCTCTGTTGGCAGTTTGATCTCTGGCTCCTCTTTCTTTTCTAAACACAGCTTGGACATCTGGAAGTTCTTGGTTCACATAATGCTGAAGCCTAGTATGCAAAATTTTAAGCATGATCTTAAGATCTTGGGAGATGAGTGCAATTGTCCAGTGGTTAGTGGTCCCCTTCGTGTATCACTGCCTTGTCATGGTGAAGGGGCTTGCATAACTCAATGAAGCTATGAGCCATGCTGTGCAAGCCCACCTAAGATGGACGGGTCATAGCAGACAGTTCTAACAAAACATGATCCACTGGAGGAGGGAATGACAAACCACCCCAGTATACTTGCCATGAAAACCTCATGAACTGTATAAAAGGCAAAAACAAAACAAACAAACAAACAAAACTACAGAGATACAAAATATCATAAGATAATACTCTGACCAGTTATATGCCAACAAAATGGACAACCTAGTAAAAATGCACAAATTTCTACAAACCTACGACCTGCCAAGACTCAACGAAGGAAAAACAGTAATTTGAATAGATCAGTCACAAGCAGTGAATTTGAATTTGTAATAACAAAAAAAAATTGCAGCAGACAAAATTCAGGAATGGACAGCTTCACAGGGGAAATCTACCAAACATGTAAAGAAGAGTTAATACCTATCCTTCTCAAACTATTAAAAAAAAAACAAAACTGAACAACATGGAATGCTCTCAAATGCATTGTATGAAGCCACCATTACTGATACCAAAAGCAGACCAAGACAGTATTAAGAACAAACTTAAAGACCAGTATTTTTTAAGAAATTTATATGCAAAAAATCCTCAATAAAATGTTAACAAACCAATTCAAACAATATATAAAAAGCATCATATACCATGATCAAGTTAAATTTATTCCAGGAAAGCAAGCATGATTTAATATTCACAAATCACTCAGTGTGATACAAAACATTAACAAAAGAAAGGATAAAATACCCATGATCATCTCAATAGTCAAAATTTTCAAATCCTTTCATGATAAAAACTCTCATCAAAGTTAGAATATGGAAAAAATCTTAACATAATAAAGGCCATTTATGACACACCTATATGTAACATCATATTCAACAGTTAAAAACTGAAAGCTTTTCCTATGATTAAAAGGGCACCTACTTGGTCCACTTTTGTTTACCATGGTATTGGAAGTCTTAGCCATAGAAATCAGAAAAGAAAAATTAATAAAAGACATTCAAATTGAAAGGAAGTTAAATTTTCACTATTTGCATATTATATAATACTACATTTAGAAAACCCTAGTCTCTCAACCAATAAATTATTAGAACTAATAACTGAATTCAGTAAAATTGCAGGGTACAAGATTAATATGCTGAAAACTGTTACATTCTATACAGTAAAAATAGTGATGTATCATAAAGAGCATACAAACAAAATATAATCATTTTTAAAATCACTTCAAAAAGAATAAAATACCTAGTTAACCAAGGAGGTGAAAGACCTATACTCTGAAAGCGATAAAACATTGGCAAAGGAAATTAAAGATGATTCCAACAAATGGAAATATACTTTGTGCTCTTTGAAAGAATTATCATTAAAATGAATATACTACCCAAAGTAATCTATAAATTTAATAAAATCTTTATCAAAATACCCATGGAATTTTTCACAGAATTAGAACAAATTATATGTGGATTTACCAAAAGCAATCTTGGAATGAGGAAAAAGAACAAATCTGGATGTATCACCTGCCAGACCTCAGACTATTCTAAAAAGCTACGGTAATCAAAATAGTATGATATAGTACAAAACAGCCATACAGATCAAAGGAACACAATAGAGAGCCCAGAAATAAACCCATGCACCTATGCTCAATTAATTTATGACAAAGGCAGTGAGAATACAGAATGGAGTCTGTATTCACACTCAATTCAATCAGTGTTACTTTGAAAATTGGACAGCCACACATGACTAAGTTGCCAACATTCATTAGATCATAGAGAGAGCAAGGGACTCCCAGAAAAGCATCTACTTCTGCTTCATTGACTATGCTAAAGTTTTTGACTGCATGGATCACAATAAACTGGGAAATTATTAAAGAGATGGGAGAACCAGATCACCATACATGTCTCCTGAGAAACCTGTTTGCAGGTAAAGAAGCAACAGTTAGAACCAGACATGGAATGATGGACTGGTTCAAAATTGGGAAAGGAGTATGAAATGGCTGTATATATGTCATCCTGCTTATTTAACTTATATGCAGAGTACATCATGTGAAATGCTGGGCTGCATGAATCACAAACTGGAATCAAGATTGCTAGGAGAAATATCAGCAATCTCAGATATGCAGATTATACCAGTCTAATGGCAGAAAACAAAGAGGAACTAAAGAGACTCTTGAAGGTGAAAGTGGAGAGTGATAAAGCTGACTTAAAACTCAATATTCAAAAAATGAAGATCATGGCATCTGCTCCCATCACCTCGTGGCAAATAGAAGGGGGGAAATTGGAAGCAGTGACCAATTTTATTTACTTGGCCTCCAAAACTACTGCAATCAGTGACTGCAGCCATGAAATTAAAAGATGCTTACTCCTTGGAAGGAAAGCTATGACAAACCTAGACACAGTATTAAATATCAAAGACATCACTTTGCCACCAAACTCCATATATTCCAAGCTATGGTGTTTCCATTTATCATGTACAAATGTGAGAGTTGGACCATAAACAAAGCTAAGTGCTGAAGAATCGATACTTTCAAATTGTGGTCCTGGAGAAGACTCTTGAGAGTCCCTTGGACTGCAAGGAGATCAAATCAGTTAATTCTAAAGGAAACCAATCCTGAATATTTGTTGGAAGGACTGATGCTGAAGCTGAAGCTCCAATACTTTGGCCACTTGATTCGAAGAGCCAACTCATTGGAAATGACCTTGATACTGTGAAAGATTGAAGACAAAAAGAGAAGAGAGTGTCAGAGGATGAAATGGTTATATAACATCACTTACTCAATGGACATGGATTTGAGCAAACTCCAGGAGATAGTGAAGGACAGTAGATCCTGTAATGCTGCAGTGCATAGGGCCACAAAGAGTCAGACACAACTTAGGGACTGAACAATGTCAATATGTAAAAAAATGAGTTTAGAACATTTCTTCACACCATATACAAAAGAAAACTCTGTGTTAAAAACCTAAATGTAATACTTGCAACCTTAAAACACCTATGAGAAAACAAAGGAAGAACACTCATTTACATAAATCACAGGAATATTTTTTGGATTTGTTTCCTAAATAAAAGAAATAAAAGCAAAACTGAAAAAAATGTATTAAAGTGTCCTTCAATAGATGAATGGTTAAAGAAGAGATACAAGAATAAAATCTTAGTATTTGTGACAACATCCATGTACCTGGAAGATATTATGTTAAGTAAGGCAGAGAAAAGCAAATACCATATAATTTCACATATAAGCAGAATCTAAAAAATTAAAGAAATAAAATAAAAAATTATCAAACATCAAATCCAAACTGACTCACAGATACAGGGAACAAATTGGTGGTTGAAAAAGAAGGGTTCAAGGAGATGGACTAAGTATATGAAGGGCATTAAAAGGTAGAGTTTTTTTGGCTAAAAATATATATAAATCATGGGAATGTAATGTACACATAAGGGTTAATCAATAATATTATAATAACTTTTATGGTGCTAGAATTGGACAGATTATGTCATCCTTTAATAATGTATAACCATATTTAATCACTAGTTTGTACAGCTTAAACTAAAATAATATTGTATGTTGTATACAACTCAATAAAAATTAATGTGAGAAAACTGACTCCAACAAGAAAAAATTAAAAATGAACAAGGGTAGAATGAAAAAGAAAATAAAACTTCATAATGCAGCACACATGGGGTGGGTAGGTATGAAAGCTTGTTTCAACTGTATGTTTATATGTTATGTCAAAAATAAAAAGTATTTTGCATTTTCAAAGCATAAAAATGTGAAGGTAACTTACCTTGTGGACACTTTTGAACTCAGTTTGTAAACCATGTTTCAATAGACGAAGTAAAAGTAACACACAACCAACTAGAATACAAAGTGTACAGCTACAAGTACTAGAATAGAGGCCCAAATTCTTATCATTTATGTCAGGAAAAGGCTTCTAGAGAGTGCCAAGGGCTGAGAAGGATAGAAGCATAATTTCATGGGCAAGGAGAAAGACTTCAACCACAATGATAAGGTGGCTGCTTCACTTCAGAATCCTTGATCAAATGGGGCCCTGTCATGTAGAGAGGCTTGGACACACTGAGATTTGTAAATAGAAATAGACACCTATGTCTTCTGGTTGGGAGAGGCAGTGCAGTGATCTGGAAGACTCCAGGCTTGAGAATTTGGAGATCCAGATCCTAGGGAAATTGGAAGAGCATAATCTGGATTCTGGATATTTTACTCTCCCTCTCTGATCCTAATTTCTCAACTATGTGTGAATATCAAGAGCTATTTTTAATGCACACTTATGTTCCAGAATCTATTCTGGGTGTCTTTCATGCATGCTAAGTTGCTTCAGTCATGTCAGACTCTTTGGACTCTATGGACATGTAGGCCACCAGGCTCTCTGTCCATGGGATTCTTCAGGCAAGAATACTGAAGAATTCAGGCAAGTGGATTGCTGTGCCCTCCTCCAGGGCATCTTCCTGAACCAGGGATGGAACCCGCATCTCTTATGTCTCCTATATTGGCAGGCAGGTTCTTTACCACTAGCCCCACCTGGCAAGTGCTATTTAATGAAAATATGTCTTTCATACATATTCTCATTAAATCTACTCCCAAATCTGTTTTACAGATGAAGAATTCTGCATTTTTACCAATGAGGAAATAGATATAGAGGAGTTAAGTAACTTGGCCAAATCAGACAACTAGAAAGTGCTAGCACCAAGGTTTAAACCTAGGTCGTCTAGAAATCAGTTCAGTTCAGTCCAGTCATTCAGTCATGTCCGACTTTTTGCAATCTCATGGACTGCAGTGCGCCCGGCCTTCCTGTCCAACACCAACACCCAGAGTTTACTCAAATTCATGTCCATTGAGTCAGCAATGCCATCCAACTATATCATCCTCTGTTGTCCACTTCTATTCCCGCCTTCAATCTTTCCCTGCATGAGTCAATTCTTTGCATCAGGTGGCCAAAGTATTGGAGTTTCAGCTTCAGCATCAGTCCTTCCAATGAATACCCAAGACTGATCTCCTTTGGGATGGACTGGTTGGATCTCCTTGCAGTCCAAGGGACTCTCAAGAATCTTATCTAACACCACAGTTCAAAAGCATCAATTCTTCGGCGCTCAGCTTTATTTATAGTCCGACTCTCACATCCATACATGACTAATGGAAAAACCAGAGCTTTGACTAGATTGACCTTTGCTGGCAAAGTAATGTTTCTGATTTTTAATAGGCTGCCTAGGTTGGTCATAACCTTTCTTCCAAAGAGAAAGTGTATAATTTCATGGCTGCAATCACCATCTGCAGTGATTTTGGAGCCCCCCCAAGATAAAGTCTATCACTGTTTCCCCATATATTTGCCATGAAGTGATCGGATGAGATGCCATGATTTTAGACTTCTAAATGTTGAGCTTTAAGCCAACTTTTTCACTCTTCACTTTCACTTTCATCAAGAGACTTTTTAGTTCCTCTTCACTTTCGGCCATAAGGGTGGTGTCATCTGCATATCTGAAGTTATTGATATGTCTCCCGGCAATCTTGATTCCAGCTTGTGTTTCTTCCAGTCCAGCATTTCTCACGATGTACTCTGCGTATATATAAGTTAAATAAGCAGGGTGACAATATACAGCCTTGACGTACTCCTTTTCCTATTTGGAAACAGTCTGCTGTTTCATGTCCAATTCTAACTGTTGCTTTCTGACCTGTATACAGATTTCTCAAGAGGCAGGTGAGGTGGTGTGGTATTCCTGTCTCTTTAAGAATTTTCCACAGTTTATTGTAATCCACACAGTCAAAGGCTTTGGCATAGTCAATAAAGCAGAAATAGATGTTTTTCTGGAACTCTCTTGCTTTTTCCATGATCCAGTGGATGTTGGCAATTTGATCTCTGGTTCCTCTGACTTTTCTAAATCCACCTTGAACATCAGGAAGTTCACAGTTAACATACAGTTAAGCCTGGCTTGGAAAATTTTGAGCTTTACTTTACTAGCATGTGAGATATGCTCAATTGTGCAATAGTTTGAGCATTCTTTGGCATTGCCTTTGTTTGGGGTTGGAATGAAAACTGATCTTTTCCAGTCCTGTGGCCACTGCTGAGTTTTCCAAATTTGCTGGCATATTGAATGCAGCACTTTCACAACATCATCTTTTAGGATTTGAAATAGCTCAACTGGAATTCCATCACCTCCACTAGCTTTGTTCATAGTGATGCTTCCTAAGTCCCACTTGTCTTCACATTCCAGTATGTCTGATTCTAGATGAATGATCATACCATCGTGATTATTTGGGTTATGAAGATCTTTTTTTTTAATTAATTTATTTTAATTGGAGTCTATTTACTTTACAATATTGTAGTGATTTTGGCCAAACATCGACATGAATCTGCCACAGGCGCACATGTGAACCCATCCAGAACCCCCCTCCCACCTCCCTCCCAATCCCATCCCCCAGGTCCATCGCAGTTCATCAGCCCTGAGCACCCTGTCTCGTGCATCCAACCTGTACTGGTGAGCCACTTCACATATGATAATATACACGTTTCAATGCTACCCTCTCAAATCATGCCACCCTTGCCTTCTGCCACAGAGTCCAAAAGACTGTTCTTTACATCTGTGTTTCTTTCTCACATATAGGGTTATCATTTCCATGTTTCCAAATTCCATATATATGCATTAGTATACTGTATTGGTGTTTTTCTTTCTGACTTATTTCACTCTGTATAATAGGCTCCAGTTTCATCCACCTCTTTAGAACTAATTCAAATGCATACTTTTTAATAGCTGAGTATGGTATGGACCTAATGGAAGCAGAAGATATTAAGAAGAGGTGGCAAGAATACACAGAAGAACTGTACCAAAAAGATCTTCACAACCCAGATAATCACGATGGTGTGATCACTCACCGAGAGCCAGACATCCTAATTACCTATGCCCTAATTACCACACAATTGCACATCTCACATGCTAGTAAAGTAATACTCAAAATTCTCCAAGCCAAGCTTCAGCAATACGTGAAACATGAACTTCCAGATGTTCAAGCTGGTTTTAGAAAAGGCAGAGGAACCAGAGATCAAATTGCCAACATCCACTGGATCATCGAAAAAGCAAGAGAGTTCCAGAAAAACATCTATTTCTGCTTTATTGACTATGCCAAAGCCTTTGACAGTGTGGATCACAATAAACTGTGGGAAATTCTGAAAGAGATGGGAATACCAGACCACCTGACCTGCCTCTTGAGAAATCTGTATGTAGGTCAGAAAGCAACAGTTAGAACTGGACATGGAACAACAGACTGGTTCCAAATAGGAAAAGGAGTATGTCAAGGCTTTATGTTGTCACCCTGCTTATTTAACTTATATGCAGAGTACATCATGAGAGATGCTGGACTGGAAGAAACACAAGCTGGAATCAAGATTGCCGGGAGACATATCAATAACCTCAGATATGCAGATGACACCACCCTTATGGCAGAAAGTGAAGAGGAACTCAAAAGCCTCTTGATGAAAGTGAAAGTAGAGAGTGAAAAAGTTGGCTTAAAGCTCAAAATTCAGAAAATGAAGATCATGGTATCCGGTCCCATCACTTCATGGGAAATAGATGGGGAAACAGTGGAAACAGTGTCAGACTTTATTTTTGGGGGCTCCAAAATCACTGCAGATGGTGATTGCAGCCATGAAATTAAAAGATGCTTACTCCTTGGAAGGAAAGTTATGACCAACCTAGATAGCATATTCAAAAGCAGAGACATTACTTTGCCAACAAAGGTCCGTCTAGTCAAAGCTATGGTTTTTCCTGTGGTCATGTATGGATGTGAGAGTTGGACTGTGAAGAAGGCTGAGCACCGAAGAATTGATGCTTTTGAACTGTGGTGTTGGAGAAGGCTCTTGAGAGTCCCTTGGACTGCAAGGAGATCCAACCAGTCCATTCTGAAGGAGATCAGCCTTGGGATTTCTTTGGAAGGAATAATGCTAAAGCTGAAACTCCAGTACTTTGGGCACCTCATGTGAAGAGTTGACTCATTGGAAAAGACTCTGATGCTGGGAGGGATTGGGGGCAGGAGGAGAAGGGGACGACAGAAGATGTGATGGCTGGATGGCATCACTGACTCGATGGATGTGATCCTGAGTGAACTCCGGGAGCTGGTGATGGACAGGGAGGCCTGGTGTGCTGCGATTCATGGGGTCACAAAGAGTTGGACACGACTGAGCGACTGAACTGAACTGAACTGAATATTCCATTGTGTATATGTACCACTACTTTTGTCTGCTGACGGACATCTAAGGTTGCTTCCATATCCTGGCTATTGTAAACAGTGCTGTGATGAACACTATTGTACATGTGTCTCTTTCAATTCTGGTTTCCTTGGTGTGTATGGCCAGCAGTGGGATACACACTCCTGGGTCCTATGGGAGTTCTATTTCCTTTTTTTTAAGGGATCTTCACACTGTTCTCCATAGTGACTGTACAAGTTTGCATTTCCACAAACACTGTAAGAGGGTTCCCTTTTTTCCACATCCTCTCCAGCATTTTTTTTTTTTTGTCAATTTTTTGATAGCAGCCATTCTGACTGGCATGAGATGGTACCTCATTGTGGTTTTGATTTGCATTTCTCTGATAAGGAGTGGTGTTGAGCATCTTTTCATGTATTTTTTGGCCATTGTATGTCTTCTTTGGAGAAATGTCTGTTTAGTTCTTTGGCCCATTTATTGATTGGGTCGTTTATTGTTCTAGAATTGACCTGCAGGAGCTGCTTGTATATTTTTGAGATTAATCCTTTGTCAATCGCTTCGTTTCCTATTATTTTCTCCCATTCTGAAGGCTGTCTTTTCACCTTATGGTTTCCTTCATTGTGCAAAAGCTTTTAAGTTTAATTAGGTCCTGTTTGTTTATTTTTGCTTTTATTTCCATTACTCTGGGAGGTGGGTCATAGAGGATTCTGCTGTAATTTATGTCAGTTATTTTTTTAATAGTTCTTCTGTTTATTCTTGTCACATCTTCTTAACATCTTCTGCTTCTGTTAGGTCTATATCATTTCTGTCCTTGATTGTGCCCATCTTCCCATGAAATATTCCCTTTATATCTCTAATTTTCTTGAAGAGATCTCTAGTCTTTCCCATTCTATTGATTTCCTCTATTTCTTTGCACTGATCACCGAGGAAGGCTTTCTTATCTATCCTTGCTATTCTTTGAAATTCTGCATTCAAATGGGTGTATCTTTCCTTTTCTCCTTTGTCTTTAGTGTCTCTTCTTTTCACAGCTATTTGTAAGGCCTGCTCTGACAGCCATTTTGACTTTTTGCATTTCTTTTCTTTGGGGATGATCTTGATCCCTGACTCCTGTATAATGTCACAAACCTCCATCCATAGTTCTTCAGGCACTCTATCAGATCTAATCCCTTGAATATATTTGTCACTTCCACTGTATAATCATAAGGGCTTTGATTTACATCATACCTGAATGGTCTAGTGGTTTTCCCTACTTTCTTCAATTTAAGTCTGAATTTGACAATAAATATTTCATGATCTGAGCCACAGTCAGCTCCTGGTCTTGTTTTCACTGACTGTATAGAGCTTCTCCATCTTTGGCTGCAAAAAATATAATCAGTATGATTTCAGTATTGACCATCTGGTGATGTCCATGTGTAGAGTCTTCTCTTGTGTTGTTGGAAGAGGGTGTTTACTATGACCAGTATGTTCTCTTGGCAAAACTCTATTAACCTTTGGTCAGCTTCATTTTGTACTCAAAGACCAAATTTGCCTGTTACTCCAGGTGTTTCTTGATTTCCTACTTTTGCATTCCAGTCCCTGATAATGAAAAGGACATCTTTTTTGAATGTTAGTTCTAGAATGTCTTGTAGGTCTTCATAGAACCATTCAACTTTAGCATTACTGGTCAGGGCATAGACTTGTATTTCTGTGATAGTGAATTCTTTGCCTTGGATGTGAACAGAGATCATTGTTTCATTTTTGAGATTGCATCCCAGTACTGCATTTCAGATTCTTTTGTTGACTATGAGGGCTACTCCATTCTAAGGGATTCTTGCCCACAGTAGTAGATATCATGATCATTTGAATTAAATTCATCCATTCCAGTCCATTTTAGTTTGCTGATTCCTAAGATGTCAATGTTCCCTCTTGCCATCTCCTGTTGGAGCACTTTCAATTTGCCTTGATTCATGGACCTAACATTCCACGTCCCTATGCAATATTGCTCTTTATAGCATCAGACCCTACTTCTATCACCAGTCACATCCACAATTGGGTGTTGTTTTTGCTTTGGCTCTGCCTCTTCATTCTTTCTGGAATTATTTCTCCACTCATTTCCAATAGCATATTGGGTACCTACAGACCTGAGGAGTTTATCTTCCAGTGTCCTATCTTTTTGCCTTTTCCTACTGTTCATAGGGCTCTCAAGGCAAAAATACTTCCCTTCTCCAGTGTCATTCCCTTCTCCAGTGGACCACATTTTGTCAGAACTCTCCACCATGACCCTTCTGTCTTGGGTGGCCCTAAAGGGCATGGCTCATAGTTTCATTGAGTTAGACAAGCCTGTGATCCATGTGTTCAGATTGGTTAGTTTTCTGTGATTGTAGTTTCCAGTCTCTCTGCCAACTGATGGAGAAGGATAAGAGGCTTATGGAAGCTTCCTGATGGGAGAGACTGACGGAGGGGGAAACTGGGTCTTGTTCTAATGGGCTGGGCCATGCTCAGTAATTCTTTAATCTGATTTTCTGTTGATGTGTAGAGCTGTGTTCCCTCCCTGTTATTGACCAGGGGTCAAACTATGGTGGAAGTAATGAAGATAATGGCAACCTACTTCAAAAAGTTCCATGCACATACTGCTACACTCAGTGACTCCAACCCTGCAGCAGGCCACCCCCAACCCAAGCCTCCATTGGAGACACCTGGACACTCCTGGAGTCTGGATCAGTCTCTTGTGGGGTCACTGCTCCTTTCTCCTGGATCCTGGTGTGAACAAGGTTCTGTTTGTGCCCTCCAAGAGTATATTTCCCAGTCCTGTGTAAGTTCAGACAGCTCTATGGTGGTGTTAATGGTGGCCTCCTCCAAGAGGGCTTATGCCATACCCACGTCTGCTGCATCCAGAGCCCCTGCTCCTGCTGCAGTGCACTGCTGATCCATACCTCCACAGGAGATGCTCAAATACAGTTCTGTCTCAGTTTCTGTGGGGTCTCTGGGTCCTGGTGCACACAAGGTTTGTTTGAGCCCTCTGAGTGTCTCTGGTGGGAATGGGGTTCGATTCTAAACACAAATTCGCCCTGCCTACCATCTTGCTGGGATTTCTCCTTTGTTCTTGGACATGGCATATCTTCTCAAAGTTGCTCCAGCGCCATGCAACCACCACTCCAGTGCCTACCATCTGGCTGGGGCTTCTCTGACCTTGGAGGTGAGATATCTCCTCATGGCTGCTCCAGCACCACGCAGCCACCCCTCCAGTGGTCTAGAAATAGTTTGGCTCTTAAATATTATGCTAGGTGAAGCTTGATCCCAACTATATCATTTGTAATTTGTCCCCCTAGCCAAGCCTTTCCTTGAGGAATTCAGCACAATTCCACAGTGCTTAGAGACAGAAGAAATTCCTAGTCATAATGCTGGGCTGTAAACACTATCTAGATGACCATAGTAGCAACGGTATCTTGGGTGGTTAGGTGACCTCACTAAAGGGTGTTAAAGTAGCAAAGAAGAAAAATGGTAGGGCTCACAAAACTGAGGGATGGGCAAAGCAGCTACATATCAACTTGTATGGAAATACTTCAGCATTTGATGTATATGTAAGTGAACAAAGAGCATAGTGAAAAGGACATGAGCTTATGAATCCAAATGATGCAGTCAACAGAGGTAATATCTAAGGGAGCATAATATCGTAAAAGAGAATAGAGAGTGTCTCTAGGAGCACTAATAGAGAATAACTTTCACAACTGGTTACCAACTCATTTTATTCTTAGACTCCTTATCTGTTTGATATGAGATGGAGAAATAGAGGGAAGCTAAATTATGGGAAATTTTAATGGGCCAAGGCTATAAGTGGTGTATATCATTTCCACATATCTAAGTCATACAGCTAACTGCAAAGGAGGCTTGGAAATGCTGAATATCTGTATGACCAGAAGGAAAAGGGGATGTTTTGTAAACAACTAACCAGTCTCTGCCATAGCACCATCTTAACTTTTTATATATGCCACCTCATTGTATCCTCCAATAACACTTTAAAGGTGATTACTATTATTTTCTCTATTTTTCAGGTGATCAAATTGAGATGGCAGAGTCATATGCTCATTATCAGTCCACTCGTACATGGGATTAAGATCTACTGAAATTCAAAAGAATAATCTTTTTCATGTCTACAAATAATTCTGTCTGGTATTTTAAAAAGGATTTGAATTAAACCTATAGATTGATTTTGGGGAGGATTGACATATTTATTATATTAAGTCATCCAATCCATGAACACATTGCGTCTCTTCCCATTTATTTAGATTTTCTTGATTTTCACTATTTTGCAATTTTCATTATACATAACTAATATATGTTTCATTGAAGTCTACATCAAAATATTTCACTTTATTTTAAGTGACTGTAAATGTTTTCAATTCTGATTTACCCATTTTCATTCTTAGCATGTAGAAGTGTGGATTTCTTTGTGTTGATCTTGCATCCTGAAAACTTGTTGAAATTATTTATTACTTTTGTAGATTCAGAGATTTTCTATGTAAAAGAACTATGAATGGTTTTATTTCTACACTTCCAATCTTTATGCCTTTTACTTCTTTCTTTTTCTTTAGTTAACTGGCCAGAATTCCAATTTTTATGTTAGAAGAGTGATAAGGGCAGGCATCCTTACCTTGTTCCAAACAAAGGACAAAGCTCTATTCACTATCAAATATGGTATTAGCTGTAGGATTTTGGAGATGATCTTCATCAAGTTCAAATGATTCCTATTGTTAACTTCTTGAGAGTTTTGTTTTGTTTTTTTTTTTATCATGAATAGATGGTAGATTTTTCAAGTTCTCTTTTACATTAATTAATATCATCATATGATTTTCCTTCTTTGGGCTACTTATAAGGTGGATTGCATTCACTGAATTTCAAAAGTTGAACCAATATTGCATTCTATTTGGTCACACTGTTGGGCATGGTTTACTAATATTTCATTCTGTCCTTCTGTATCTATGTCCATGAGAGATATTAACATATAGCTTTCTTTACATTTTTAAATTGATATTCTCTGTCTGACTTTGGTATCAGGCTAATATTGTCCTCATAAAATAAGCTGAGAAGTGTTCATCTCTTCTATTTTCTAAGAGAGGATATGGAGAATTAGTTTGATGTCTGGTAATGCAGTGAAACCATATAGGTCAGAAATGTCTTTTTTAGCATCTTTTTTATTTTATTTTATTTTTTAACTTTATAATATTGTATTGGCTCTGCCACACATCAACATGAATCTGCCACAGGTATACACGTTCTCCCCATCTTGAACCATCCTCCCGCCTCCATCCCTGTACCATCCCTCTGGGTCGTCCCAGCGCACCAGCATCAAGCATCCAGTATTGTGCATCTAACCAGGACTGGCAATTCGTTTCATATATGATATTATACATGTTTCAATGCCATTCTCCCAAATCATCCCACCCTCTCCCTCTCCCACAGAGTCCAAAAGACTGTTCTATACATCAGTGTCTCTTTTGCTGTCTCGCATACAGGGTTATTGTTACCATCTTTCTAAATTCCATATATATACGACAGTGTACTGTATTGGTGTTTTTCTTTCTGGCTTACTTCACTCTGTATAATAGGCTCCAGTTTCATCCAACTCATTAGAACTGATTCAAATGTATTCTTTTTAATGGCAGAGTAATACTCCATTGTGTGTATGTACCACAGCTTTCTTATCCATTCGTCTGCTGATGGACATCTAGGTTGCTTCTATGTCCTGGTTATTATAAACAGTGCTGCGATGAACATTGGGATACACGTGTATCTTTCAATTCTGGTTTCCTCAGTGTGTATCCCCAGCAATGGTATTGCTGGGTCATAAGGCGGTTCTATTTCCAGTTTTTTAAGGAATCTCCACACTGTTCTCCATAGTGGCTGTACTAGTTTGCATTCCCACCAACAGTGTAAGAGGGTTCCCTTTTCTCCACAGCCTCTCCAGCATTTATTGCTTGTAGACTTTTGGATTGCAGCCATTCTGACTGGCGTGAAATGGTACCTCATGGTGGTTTTGATTTGCATTTTTCTGATAATGAGTGATGTTGAACATCTTTTCATGTGTTTGTTAGCCATCTGCATATCTTCTTTGGAGAAATGTCTATTTAGTTCTTTGGCCCATTTTTTGATTGGGTCATTTATTTTTCCGGAATTGAGCTGTAGGAGTTGCTTGTATATTTTTGAGATTAGTTGTTTGTCAGTTCTTCATTTGCTATTATTTTCTCCCATTCTGAAGGCTGTCTTTTCACCTTGCTTATAGTTTCCTTTGTTGTGCAGAAGCTTTTAACTTTAATTAGGTCCCATTTGTTTATTTTTGCTTTTATTTCCAATAATCTGGGAGGTGGGTCATAGAGGATCCTGCTGTGATGTATGTTGGAGAGTGTTTTGCCTATGTTCTCCTATAGCAGTTTTATAGTTTCTGGTCTTACATTTAGATCTTTAATCCATTTTGAGTTTATTTTTGTGTATGGTGTTAGAAAGTGTTCTAGTTTCATTCTGTTACAAGTGGTTGACCAGTTTTCCCAGCACCACTTGTTAAAGAGATTGTCTTTAATCCATTGTATATTCTGGCCTCCTTTGTCAAAGATAAGGTGTCCATAGGTGCGTGGATTTATCTCTAGGCTTTCTATTTTGTTCCATTGATCTATATTTCTGTCTTTGTGCCAGTACCATACTGTCTTGATGACTGTGGCTTTGTAGTAGAGCCTGAAGTCAGGCAGGTTGATTCCTCTAGTTCCATTCTTCCTTCTCAAGATCGCTTTGGCTATTCGAGGTTTTTTGTATTTCCATACAAATTGTGAAATTATTTGTTCTAGCTTTGTGAAGAATACCATTGGTAGCTTGATAGGGATTGCACTGAATCTATAAATTGCTTTGGGTCATATACTCATTTTCACTGTATTGATTCTTCCAATCCATGAACATGGTATATTTCTCCATCTATTAGTGTCCTTTTTTATTTCTTTCACCAGTGTTTTATAGTTTTCTATATATAGGTCTTTAGTTTCTTTAGGTAGATGTATTCCTAAGTATTTTATTCTTTCTGTTGCAATGGTGAATGGAATTGTTTCCTTAATTTCTCTTTCTATTTTCTCATTATTAGTGTATAGGAATGCAAGGGATTTCTGTGTGTTGATTTTATATCCTGCAACGTTACTCTATTCCTTGATTAGTTCTAGTAATTTTCTGGTGGAGTCCTTAGGGTTTTCTATGTAGAGGATCGTGTCATCTGCAAATAGTGAGAGTTTTACTACTTCTTTTCCAACTTGGATTCCTTTTATTTCTTTTGCTGCTCTGATTGCTGTGGCCAAAACTTCCAAAACTATGTTGAATAGTAGTGGTGAGAGTGGGCACCCTTGTCTTGTTCCTGACTTTAGGGGAAATGCTTTCAATTTTTCACCAGTGAGGATAATGTTTGCTATGGGTTTGTCATATATAGCTTTTATTATGTTGAGATATGTTCCTTCTATGCCTGTTTTCTGGAGAGTTTTTTATCATAAATCGATGTTGAATTTTGTCAAAGGCTTTCTCTGCATCTATTGAGATAATCATATGGCTTTTATCTTTCAATTTGTTAATGTGGTGTATTACATTGATTTATTTGCAGATATTGAAGAATCCTTGCATCTCTAGGATAAAGCCCACTTGGTCATGGTGTATTATCTTTTTAATGTGTTGTTGGATTCTGATTGCTAGAATTTTGTTAAGGATTTTTGCATCTATGTTCATCAGTGATATTGGCCTGTAGTTTCCTTTTTTTTGTGGCATCTTTGCCAGGTTTTGGTATTAAGGTGATGGTGGCCTCATAGAATGAGTTTGGAAGTTTACCTTCCTCTGCAATTTTCTGGAAGAGTTTGAGTAGGATAGATGTTAACTCTTCTCTAAATTTTTTGTAGAATTCATCTGTGAAGCCATCTGGACCTGGGTTTTTGTTTGCTGGAAGATTTCTGATTACAGTTTCAATTTCCGTGCTTGTGATGGGTCTGTTAAGATTTTCTCTTTCTTCCTGGTCCAGTTTTGAAAAGTTGTACTTTTCTAAGAATTTGTCCATTTCTTCCATGTTGTCCGTTTTATTGGCATATAATTGCTGATAGTAGTCTCCTATGAGCCTTTGTATTTCTGTGTTGTCTGTTGTGATCTCTTCTTTTTCATTTCTAAGTTTATTGACTTTATTTTTCTCCCTTTGTTTATTGATGAATCTGGCTAATGGTTTGTCAATTTTATTTATCCTTTCAAAGAACCAGCTTTTGGCTTTGTTGATTTTTGCTATGGTCTCCTTTGTTTCTTTTGCATTTATTTTTGCCCTAATTTTTAAGATTTCTTTCCTTCCACTAACCCTGGCATTCTTCATTTCTTCCTTTTCTACTATCTTTAGGTGTAGAACTAGGTTATTTATTTGACTTTTTTCTTGTTTCTTGAGGTATGCCTGTATTGCTATGAACTTTCCCCTTAGGACTGCTTTTATAGTGTCCCACAGGTTTTTGGTTGTTTCTTTTTTTTCATTTTCATTCGTTTCTATGCAATTTTCATTTCTTTTTTGATTTCTTCTGTGATTTGTTTTTTATTCAGCAGTGTGTTGTTCAACCTCCATATTTTGGAGTTTTTAATAGTTTTTCTCCTGTAACTGAGATCTAATCTTACTGCATTGTGGTCAGAAAAGATGTTTGAAATTATTTCAATTTTTTTGAATTTACCAAGGCTAGATTTATGGCCCAGGATATGATCTATCATGGAGAAGGTTCTGTGTGCGCTTGAGAAGAAGGTGAAATTCATTGTTTTGGGGTGAAATGTCCTATAGATATCAATTAGGTCTAACTGGTCTATTGTATCGTTTAAAGTTTGTGTTTCCTTGTTAATTTTCTGTTTAGTTGATCTATCCGTAGGTGTGAGTGGGGTACTAAAGTCTCCCACTATTATTGTGTTATTGTTAATTTCCCCTTTCATACTTGTTAGCATTTGTCTTACATATTGCGGTGCTCCTATGTTGGGTGCATATATATTTATAATTGTTATATCTTCTTCTTGGATTGACCCGTTGATCATTATGTAGTGACCTTCTTTGTCTCTTTTGACAGCCTTTGTTTTAAAGTCTATTTTATCTGACATGAGTATTGCTACTCCTGCTTTCTTTTCGTCTGTACTTGCATGGAAAATCTTTTTCCAGCCCTTCACTTTCAGTCTGTATGTGTCCCCTGTTTAGAGGTGGGTCTCTTGTAGACAACATATATAGGGGTCTTGTTTTTGTATCCATTTAGCCAGTCTTTGTCTTTTGGTATTCAACCCATTTATGTTTAAGGTAATTATTGATAAGTATGATCCTGTTGTCATTTACTTTATTTTTTGGCTTCGAGTTTCTACATCCTTTTTGTGTTTCCTGTCTAGAGAATATCCTTTAGTATTTGTTGGAGAGCTGGTTTGGTGGTGCTGAATTCTCTCAGCCTTTGGTTGTCTGTAAAGCTTTTGATTTCTCCTTCATATTTGAATGATATCCTTGCTGGGCCAATAATCTGGGCTGTAGGTTATTTTCTTTCATCACTTTAAGTATGTCTTGCCATTCCCTCCTGGCTTGAAGAGTTTCTATTGAAAGATCAGCTGTTATCCTTGTGGGAATTCCCTTGTGTGATATTTGTTGTTTTTCTCTTGCTGCTTTTAATATTTGTTCTTTGTGTTTGATCTTTGTTAATTTGATTAATATGTGTCTTGGAGTGTTTCGCCTTGGGTTTATCCTGTTTGGGATTCTCTGGGTTTCTTGGACTTGGGTGATTATTTCCTTCCCCATTTTAGGGAAGTTTTCAACTATTATCTCCTCAAGTATTTTCTCATGGCCTTTCTTTTTGTCTTCTTCTTCTGGGACTCCTATGATTCGAATGTTGTAGCATTTAATATTGTCCTGGAGGTCTCTGAGATTGTCCTCATTTCTTTTAATTCGTTTTTCTTTTTTCCTCTCTGATTCATTTATTTCTACCATTCTATCTTCTAATTCACTAATCCTATCTTCTGCCTCTGTTATTCTACTATTTGTTGCCTCCAGAGTGTTTTTTATCTCATTTATTGCATTATTCATTATATATTGACTCTCTTTTATTTCTTCTAGGTCCTTGTTAAACCTTTCTTGCATCTTTTCAATCCTTGTCTCCAGGCTATTTATCTGTGATTCCATTTTGATTTCAAGATTTTGGATCACTTTCACTATCATTATTTGGAATTCTTTATCAGGTAAATTCCCCATCTCTTCCTCTTTTGTTTGGTTTGGTGGGCATTTATCCTGTTCCTTTACCTACTGGGTATTCCTCTGTCTCTTCATCTTGTTTATATTGCTGAATTTGGGGTGTCCTTTCTGTATTCTGGCAGTTTGTGGAGTTCTCTTTATTGTGGAGTTTCCTCACTGTGTGTAGGTTTGTACAGGTGGCTTGTCAAGGTTTCTTGGTTAGGGAAGCTTGTGTCAGTGTTCTGGTGGGTGGAGCTGGATTTCTTCTCTCTGGAGTGCAATGAAGTGTCCAGTAATAAGTTATGAGGTGTCTATGGTTTTGTAGTAACTATGGGCAGCTTGTATATTGGAGCTCAGGGCTGTGTTCCTGTGTTGCTGGAGAATTTGCATGGTATGTCTTGCTCTGGAACTTGTTGGCCCTTGTGTGGTGCTTGGTTTCAGTGTAGGTATGGAGGCATTAGAAGAGCTCCTGTCAATTAATGTTCCCTGGAGTCAGGAGTTCCCTGGAATCAGGGTTTAGACTTAAGCCTCCTGCTTCTGGTTTTCAGTCTTATTTTTAGAGTAGTCTCAAAACGTCTCCTTCTATACAGCACCGTTGGTAAAACATCTAGGTTAAAGATGAAAAGTTTCTCCACAGTGAAGGTCACCCAGAGAGGTTCACAGAGTTACATGGAGAAGAGAAGAGGGAGGAGGGAGTTAGAGGTGATCCGAATGAGATGAGGTGGAATCAATAGAGGAGAGAGCAGGCTAGCCAGTAATCGCTTCCTTATGTGCACTCCACAACTGGACCGCTCAGAGATGTTCACGGAGTTATACAGAGAAGAGAAGAGGGAGGAAGGAGACAGAGGTGGCCAGGAGGATAAAAGGGGGGAATGAAAAGGAGAGAGACAGATCCAGCCAGTAATCAGTTCCCTAAGTGTTTTCCACCGTCTGGAACACACAGAAATTCAGAGTTGGGTAGAGCAGAGAGGGGTTAGGGAGGAGACACAGGCAACCTGGTGGAGAAAAAGGAGAGTCCAAAGCGGGAGAGAGCAGTCAAGCCAGTAATCTCACTCCCAAGTAAAAATGGGTACTGAAGATTGGGTTCTTAAAGGTACAAAATTGATAACAAATACCAAAAAGCAAAAGTTAAAAATCTAGAGTAGAGTTTGGAATTTCAGAAATGCAATGTTAAAGAAAAGATGAAGAAAAAGAAAGAGAGAAAAAAAAGTCACAAAAATTATAAAGAAAATATAGGTACAAAATTGATACCAAAAAGCAAAAATTAAAAATCTAGAGTAGAGTTTGGAATTTCAAAAATACAATGTTAAAGAATATAAGGGGAAAAAAAAGAAAGAGAAAAGAAAAAAAAAGTCACAAAAATTATAAAAAATATGTATATGAAGTTTGCTTTTAAAAAAATAGGTTCTTTTTTTTTTTTTGCAAAGTAATGCTGCTAAGTCATTTCAGTCGTGTCTGACTCTGTGTGACCCCATAGACGGCAGCCCACCAGGCTTCCCTGTCCCTGGGATTCTCCAGGCAAGAACACTGGAGTGGGTTGCCATTTCCTTCTCCAATGCATGAAAGTGAAAAGTGAAAGTGAAGTCGCTCAGTCGTGTCCGAGTCTAGCGACCCCATGGACTGCAGCCTACCAGGCTCCTCCATCCATGGGATTTTCTAGGCAAAAGTACTGGAGTGGAGTGCCATTGCCTTCTCCGTGCAAGGTAATAGTAGGTTATAAAAGTGAAAATTAAACGAGTAATAGAGGACTTAAATTTTTTTTAAAAAATTAAAAAATAAAAAGAAAGAATGATCATAAAAATAGTGAAACTATATCTAGGACTTTCTTTGGTGGTGTTGTGGGTATTGTGGGGTCAGTTCATTTTCGGCTAGTTCCTTGGTCCGGCTTATATTTCTCAAGATCTATAGGCCCCTTCCTATGTAGTTGGTACTAATGACAGGGTTTTAATCTATTGCACCTGTCGTTTCCAAGGCGGTTCCCTCTGTTTTAGCTTCTTCTGTTTGCTGGTCTCTTCAGTGTCTGATATCCGCCCTGACACAAAGTGGGTGGTGAGGGACACTTTTATTTGCCAGGGACCAGCCCCGGCTGATCCAGGGTATTCGAAGCGGGGATGGCGTCGGCGAGGATCAGGAAACAACTGCTTAATTAAACGTTAAGTAAGGATATAAAGAGTAATAGAATGACGATAGCTCAGTAAAATTCAGTGAAGAAAAGAGGCTGAAATAAGGATAGCTCAGTGAGGAAATTCAGTGGAGAAAAGAGGCTGAATAATTCAGCAAGAAGGTAAGAGAAAGAATGACATGGTGAGACCAAGTTTCGGTGAACAAGGCCCGCACTTTATTTTCCAAAGTAGTTTTTATACCTTAAGTTATGCATAGAGGATAATGGGGGAAGGGGTAGAGTCAGGCAGCAAGCCAGGCTTTCTTCCTGCAAACTTATCATATGTAAAAGCTTAGGTGATTTGCATCATCTTCTGGCCCGGAGGCCTGTTAACATTTTAAGACCCTTTCTTCAGAAAACTTATTTTTCTCTAAAGGTGATTGGTCAGGAGCCACCCTCCAAAAGCATTAGATAAAGTTGCATTCCTACAGAGCAAAAGGTGTGGTGGGCTACAACAAGAAAAAGAATTAACTCAAGGGTCCCAGGTTACAAACATTAAAGCTACTACTTACACCAATTATATTAACCAATACACTGCCAGGGACACAGCAAGTAAGGGATATGGAAACTTAGCAGCAAACATTGGCCCAACAAGTGAAAATCCCTTCACCAATACAATTTCTAATCAATCTTTTAACTACTCAAAAGAATCTGTGTTTAGACAGTTTAGAACATCTCCTGCCTCTCACAGGTGGGAGGCTCTGAACAATCACATGTGGCCGGAAAAACATATTCAGGCAGGCTAGAGGACTTCCAAGGGAGTTTGTAGGTTGAAACACTGTCCCACCCAGGAATTATTAACTGGAGCTGTAAGCTAACTCTTTTTTCAGAGAGGTAGTGGGGGACAGCCCCCCGTAAAGTCAGAGGTGTAGGTGAAAGCACAAAGCAGAAAGTAGGCAGACTCTGGTTTTGGGGGTAGATTGCTCGAGAATTTCCAGGGAGACTCCTGAGGCTTGATCCCGCCTTTGCGTATGCCAAGCCTCCTTCCTCATGACCTTTGCCAGGGGCGGAGCTCGCTCCCCGCATTTATTTATTTATTTATTTATTTATTTATTTTAGGCTCACTTGTTCAGTCGCGCTGTGGGGAGGGAGGGACGCTGCAAACAACACTGGCGTGTGCTCGCAGTGCCTCAGCCACACTGGGCCTGCCCTGCTCATGACGCATGTACCCTCCCTGCCCCCACTGCTCAGGCTCTAGGTTGCTCCTCCGGGAAACATCTGAGGCCGGCCCTGGGCTGCACACACCTCCCAGGTCTAAGCTGCTCAGGTTCAGGCACTCGCATAGTCCTCAGAGGTGCACACTCGGTTGGGCCTGCATTTTGTACCCTTCCCAGGTCCGAGCAGCTCAGGTGATGAGGTGTTTGGCGAGAGTGGTTGCTGTGACTTATCGCCTCCCTGTGTCTCGGTTTTCTGGGTGTACAACCGGTGCACCTTCTCAGGCGGATGTTGACCATCCAGAACCCCAAGAAGTCTTTGTTAGCAAAGAAGCCTGCTTACAGTTTTGTAGATAATGTCTCTCTGGGGTTGCAATTGCCCCCTTCCGGCTCTGCGTGTCACTGGAGGGGGGTGGTCTGCAGCTGGCTATCTCTGTTCAGTCCTTTGTTCTGTGCACAGGCGTGGCAGTGTCTTAGGTTAGGGCTGGTTTTTCACGTGGTAGTTATTCCACAGTCTGGTTTGCTAGCCCAAATTAGTTCGCTCACATAGCGCTCGGGGCATTCAGGCCAGATCCTTACTCTAAGCGGTGCAGCCCGCGCCTCCCTGCCCAGCCCCCGCTTGCTAGTGGCGGGTGCAGGCGTCTGTGCTGCTTCTCCGCTGGGGGAGTTACCGTTGGGCTCTCCTAATCTGTGGGTTTTAATTGTTTATTTATTTTTCCTCCCTGTTATGTTGCCTTCTGTGCTTCCAAGGCTCGGCACAGACTCGGCAGTGAGAGTGTTTCCTGGTGTTTTGAAACTTCTCTCTTTTTAAAACTCCCTTCCCGGGACGGAGCTCCATCCCTCCCTCTTTTGACTTTTTTTTTTTTTTTTTGTCTTTTATATTTTTTTCTACCTCCTTTTGAAGACAATGGGCTGCTTTTCTGGGTGCCTGATGTCCTCTGCTGGCATTCAGAAGTTGTTTTGTGAAATTTACCTGGCGTTTAAATGTTCTTTTGATGAATTTGTAGGGGAGAAAGTGGTCTCTCTGTCCTATTCCTCCGCCATCTTAGCTCCTCTCCCTTTTTTGGCATCTTTGAATTCTGAATCTAATTCCTTTGGGTTATAAGACTATTGAGAAAGCCCATTTCATCTTGGTTGAGATTTGATAGTTTGTAGTTTTATTGATCTATTTCTTATAAGATGTCAAATTTGAATACTCCATTATTATCCTTTTAATAGCTGACAGATCTGCAACAATATTCTCTATTTCATTCCTAATATTGATGTTTTGGTCTTCTCTATTATTTTTGTCATTTTTGCTAGAGGTTAACTAATTTTGCTGATTTTTTCCCCAAAAGAACAACTTTTTATATTATTATTATTTTTTTTATTGTTTCGCTGCTTTCAATGATATCAATATCTGCTCTCATCCTTAAGATTTCCTTTCTTCTGCTTACTTTGCGATTAGTTTGCTCTTTTATCTCCCTAGTTTCTTGAGTCAGGATCTCAGATTACTGCTTTGGGAATTTACCTTGTTTCTAAATGTAAGAACTTAGATCTATAAATTTCCTTCTTATCACTACTTTAGGTGCATTACACCTCTGAAATAGTTTTATCAGCAATTACTTTAGCCACTCTTGTTTTTTATAGTCAATATTTTTTTGGTATATATATATATATATATTTTGTGTTCAACTTCCTTATGTCTTTGTTTTGAGTATGTTTCCTGTGAAGAGCATGTAGTTGGGTCATATTTTTATCACTTTACTAGTTTCTGTATTTTGGTTAGTGTATGTGGTTTATATAAATTGTTCATTGTTATTATTTAGTTGCTTAGTTATATCCAACTGTTCTGGGATCCCAAGGACTATAGCCTGCTAGGCTCCTCTGTCCATGGTATTTTCCAGGCAAGAATAATGGAGTGGGTTGCCATTTCCTTTTCTAGGGGATCTTCCTGACCCAGGGCTCGAACCTGTGTCTCCTGCAATGACAGGAGGAATTTTTACCATTTAGCCATCTGGAGAATTATTGATGTAGTTGAGCATAAGTCTACTCTTA
This sequence comes from Bos taurus, assembly GCF_002263795.3. Lineage (NCBI taxonomy): Eukaryota > Metazoa > Chordata > Mammalia > Artiodactyla > Bovidae > Bos > Bos taurus. Next base: position 84,200,978 of record NC_037357.1, on the reverse strand, counting down.
TGAACAGTTAGTTAGAAATCCATGTACATCAATCAATATGGATTCTAGAATAGATGGCAAGAATACACAGAAGAACTGCACAAAAAAAGACCTTCACAATCCAGATAATCACGATGGTGTGATCACTCACCTAGAGCCAGACATCCTGGAATGTGAAGTCAAGTGGGCCTTAGAAAGCATCACTACGAACAAAGCTAGTGGAGGTGATGGAATTCCATTTGAGCTATTCCAAATCCTGAAAGATGATGCTGTGAAAGTGCTGCACTCACTATGCCAGCACATTTGGAAAACTCAGCAGTGGCCACAGGACTGGAAAAGGTCAGTTTTCATTCCAATCCCAAAGAAAGGCAATGCCAAAGAATGCTCAAACTACCGCACAATTGCACTCATCTCACATGCTACTAAAGTAATGCTCAAAATTCTCCAAGCCAGGCTTCAGCAATATGTGAACCATAAACTTCTTGATGTTCAAGCTGGTTTAGAAAAGACAGAGGAACCAGAGATCAAATTGCCAACATCTGCTGGATCATAGAAAAAGCAAGAGAGTTCCAGAAAAACATCTATTTCTGTTTTATTGACTATGCCAAAGCCTTTGACTCTGTGGATCACAATAAACTGTGGAAAATTCTGAAAGAGATGGGAATACCAGACCACCTGATCTGCCTCTTGAGAAATCTATATGCAGGTCAGGAAGCAACAGTTAGAACTGGACATGGAATAATTGATGCTTTTGAACTGTGGTGTTGGAGAAGACTCTTGAGAGTCCCTTGGACTGCAAGGAGATCCAACCAGTCCATTCTGAAGGAGATCAGTCCTGGGATTTCTTTGGAAGGAATGATGCTAAAGCTGAAACTCCAGTACTTTGGCCACCTCATGCGAAGAGTTGACTCATTGGAAAAGACTGATGCTGGGAGGGATTGGGGGTAGGAGGAGAAGGGGAGGACAGAGGATGAGATGGCTAGATGGCATCACAGACTCGATGGACGTGAGTCTGAGTGAACTCCTGGAGTTGGTGATGGACAGGGAGGCCTGGTGTGCTGCGATTCATGGGGTCGCAAAGAGTCGGACATGACTGAGTGACTGGTCTGATCTGATCTGATAATAGAATTGCTACAATTGGAAAAAAAAATCTAGACTCAGTTACCTCGTCTGATAAAAATACCCACCTCATATAGTTGCCACAAGTATTAAAAAAATTAAGTAAATCTCCTAGTCACATATAAGGCCTGTATTACATGCTTAATAAATTATTGTTAATTAAGAATCTCATCTCCTCAGCTTTCTTTTGGAGAAGGAGTAGACTGCTAAGAGTGGAAGGAACTTAAAGATTTCTGAGTCATTCATAGCTGGGCTCAAATTTCTTCTCTACTATTTCCTCATTTTGTGGCTTTATAAGTCACTTCCTTTTAGCTCTCAGCTTTCTATTTTCTTAGAAAGTGATAGAAATACCTAACTACTTCCAGTTAAGCAGCTGAAATAACAAATTGTTAATGATACATTGAGTTGCTATGCTGGGGTGCAGCCCTGACAGGAACTTCATGGTAGTAACTAAGACATAAGCCAGGAAAAGTAAAGATACATGTAGTCTGCTGGTCTTGGTAAAAGTCCCTGCCTGCTAAAATCTCAACTCAGCCACTGTTCACACTTCAGCATCATTCTCCCAAAACTACAGCATCAAAAGTTAAAAAGCATGAGGTTCTAAAATGTTGTGCTTGATATTCGTCTTTCTTACTTAAAAAAAGATGCTAGAAACAAACTTATGGTCACCAGGGGATAAAGAGGGGAGGGACAACTTGGAAGATTGAGAGTGACATGTGCACACTATTACATATAAAATAACATTAGGGCCTACTGTATAGCACAGGGAGCTATGCTCAAAGCTCTGTAATAGCCTATATAGGAAAAGAATCTAAAAAAGTAGAATGGATATATGTATCTGTATAACTAATTTACTTTGCTGTAGAGTTCAATCACTCAGTCATATTTGACTCTTTGTGACCCTATGGACTGTGGCACATCAGGATTCCCTGGCCATCACCAACTCCTAGAATTTACTCAGACTCATGTCCGTTGAGTCAGTGATGCCATCCAACCATCTCATCCTCTGTTGTCCCCTTCTCCTGCCTTCTATCTTTCCCAGCATCAGACTCTTGTCAAGTGAGTCAGTTCCTTGCATCAGGTGGCCAAAGTATTGGAGTTTCAGCATCAGTCCTTCCATTGAATTTTCAGGACTGATTTCTTTTAGGATGGACTGGTTGGATCTCTTTGCTCTCCAAGAGTATTCTCCAACACCACAGTTCAAAAGCATCAAATTTTCTCAGTCTTTCTTTAATCCAATTTTCTGTTGAAGGGCGGGGCTGTGTTCCCTCCCTGTTATTTGACCTGAGGCCAAACTATGGTGAAGGTAATGAAGATAATGGTCTACTGCATAAGGGCACTCAGTGCCCCCAAACTTGCAGCATGTCATCACCGACCCACGTCTCTGCCGAGTCTCCTGGACACCCACAGGCAAGTCTGTGTCAGTCTCTTGTGGGGTCACTGCTCTTTTCTCCTGGGTCCTGGTATGTACAGGTTCTGTTTGTGCCCTCCAAGAGTCTGTCTTTCCAGTCCTGTATAAGTTCTGGTGGCTCTAAGGTGAGGTTAATGGTGACCTCCAAAAGGGCTTATGCCATGCCCACGTCTACTGCACCCAGAGCCCCTGCCCCTGTAGCAGTCCACTACTGATCCATACCTCTGCAGGAGACACACAAACACAGTTCTGTCTCAGTCTCTGTGGGGTCTCTGGATCCTGGTGTGCAGAAGGTATGTTTGAGCCCTTTGAGTGTCTCTAGTGGGTATGGGGTTTGATTCTAAATGTGATTTTTCCCCTCCTACCCTCTTGCTAGGGCTTCTCCTTTTCCCTTGGATATGGGGCATGTCCTCAAAGTCTCTCCAGGGCCATGCAGCTGCCACTCCAATGCCTACCATCTTGCTATGGCTTCTCTACACATGAAACTAAAACAACATTATAAATTAACTATACTCCAATAATTTTAAAAAAGATAAAAAAATAGAAGGGGGACAAGATGGTGGAGGAATAGGTGGATGTGTAGTACATCTCTCCATGGATGCATCAGGAATACACCTTCAGACACAGAACACAAGCTGAGAGCAGGCAGGAGTCCCTGACCACCAGAAAGCAATATCTGGACCCATGCAAAACTAGGGAGGATGAAAGGAAAAAGAAGAGAGTGAGCAGGACTGGATGTATACGAGACGGTGGGGGAACTGAAGCAGGATTCAAATCCCCACATTGGAGCAATTGCCTCAGACAGTGAAGAAGCATTTGAGGCTGTTGGAGAGTGCAGCAGCTGATCTATGGCAATCTGAATAAAATGAGAACCACACAGACAACCCTTGCCACAGCTGTACATACACTGGACAGGGATGCAAGTCTCCTGGAATATGCAGCAGCTGGGAGCTGCAGCATAGGGATTGGAGAGAAATCCCACGGTGAGATCTGCTGTTGATTGCTAGGAGATGCTCTGAAGGGATGTACAGAAGGAGACTGCAGTGGGAAATGCTTTTGGAAGAAAACAGAGCAGCCGTCAAGGCAAGGCAACAATGCAGAGTCATATTCAAGGAGTGGTTTTCTCTGTAGCCTTTCTTTCTCCACATGCCAGTGCCAACAGTTGCCCAATAGAGAAAGATCCTAGAGAGGGTGGCCCTACAAGTGCCTAATGCACCAAGCAATAGAGATGGACTCCAGTCATGGGGGCCCTTTAAATGTCTGATGTACCAGGTAACAGAGAATGACCAGCAAAAGTGGTTCTTTAAACACCAGTGGCCAGAGACTAAAAAAAGACTCAAATAACACCATAACTTCTGTGGCTGAGATGGCCTGCATCCCTACACACTTGGCATCACCAGGGTTCCCATGATCCAAGCAGCTGTGGTACACAGCTCAATCCTTACAGATAAACACCCTGAATAGTGCCATATCTCCTGCAGCAATGGCCTCCAGCTCCCCTGCATATCTGGCATTGCAAGGGTCCCAGTTATCCAAGCAGCAGTGTCACCTCCATACTTTATACCCACTAGGGCAGAACTGCTGCTGCTGCTAAGTCGCTTCAGTCGTGTCCGACTCTGTGCGACCCCATAGACAGCAGCCCACCAGGCTCCCCCGTCCCTGGGATTCTCCAGGCAAGATCACTGGAGTGGGTTGCCATTTCCTTCTCCAATGCATGAAAGTGGAAAGTAAAAGTAGGAAGTCACTTGGTCATGTCCGACTCTCAGCAACCCCTTGGACTGCAGCCTACCAGGCTCCTCCATCCATGGAATTTTCCAGGCAAGAGTACTGGAGTGGGTTGCCATTGCCTTCTCCGAGGGCAGAACTGCTAGAGGCTAGGAAAAACCCTAAGAGCACCACATCTCTTACTCCCCTCACCACAGGCTCCCCTGCATACCTAGGGCTGCCAAGGTCCCTGAAATCCAAGCAGTTGCACCACCTCCACACCTGGCCCTCACTGTGGCAGACCCAAGTCCTCCAGGGCACCCTCAGGAACAAACTCCTATGGATGACCCACATGCAGAGGTGGAAGTAAAACCACAATTGAACCCCAGGTGCAGTGTGGCTAAGGAAGAGGATCAAAAATCTTTCCACCAGCTATAAAAGCTGCAGATCAAATTCACATACTCAACTAGGCAGACTCTGCATCTATGGAATATATAAAAAGACAGTGAGAGCTCATGCAAAATTGGAAGCAAGAGCATGCATGAGGGCATCCTAGGAAGGCAGAGGTCTATTGTGACTCACAGTGAGGGAAAGGACACTGACAGCTGAAATCTGAGAAAAATGTTTATTATTATTCTTATATTTTTATTTGCTCTTTAGTTGGTTCTGGATTATTTTTCTTCTTTTTTTCATCTCTATTGTTGAGGTTGTTGATTTTATTATTACTATTAACTCTATTTAAGCTTTTGATAATTATTTTTAATTACATTTTAAAATTTCTTTTTAATACTTCTACCTCTACCTTTGCCCTTTGAAGTTCTGTGGGCTTTTCTGTTTTGTTTTATTTGATTGATGTTTTTCTTATTGCTCTTCTCCTGCTGTAATTATTCTTCAGTATATAAAAATCCTCTTTATATACTTCTGTTTAACTTTGCTTTTCTATTTCTTTTAACTTTTCTTTCTTTTCTTTGTCTTTCCTACCATGTTTGTTAGCTTTTTTTGGTGGGGGGGGGGAGTTTTTTTCTTTGCTTTATTCCCCACTTGGCTCTCTGCTTTGGTATTATTTCCCAGTTTGTTTTTTAGTTAGTTTTGTTTTCCATTGGTCAACATCATTTTTTTGGTTTTCTTTGCTTGTCAGGTCACTTGCTTTTACTTTCATTTCTTTAGACTGTTGTGAGTTTGTTTGTGTGTGTGTGTATGTTTGTGTATGTATGTTCCATTTCTTTTGGTTATTATTTGTCTGATTTTGTATTTACTATTTTTGGAGGTTTGTGTTTTGTTTCTTGTTATATTTTGGTTTTTGCTTTTGTGTGTTTGCTATAATCCCCTTTAATATTTCAACAAACAACTTGTGGAATATCAGTTCCCTGGCCAGAGATTGGGCCTGAGATTTTGGAGTGGAAGCACTGAGTCCAGGACCCTAGACTACCAGAGAACTTCTAATCCCAGGGAGTATTAGTTAATGAGAACTCCCACAAAGGCCTACATTGCATCATACAACTGCCAGCAGCACCCAGTGCAGGATGTCTCACCCAAACAACAAGGAAGACAAAAAAGCAAACCCAGTTGTCAACAAGCAGGATTCCCAAAGACACCCCAAAACATACCACCACACACAGCCCCAGTCATCAGAGAGAGAGAGAGGTGAAACGAACAAACAAACAAACTCATCACCTCCCACAAGAACACAGACACAAGTCATTTTCAACACAAAGCCTACAAAAACCACTGGACCAACTTTACTTATTGAAGGCAGAAACCAAAAGCAAGAAGGAATATGACCCTAAAGTTTGAGAATAGGAGACCTCAAACATCATAAAGTTGAAAAATAAGAAAAAAACAGATAAATATTGTGCAAATAAAGGAACAAAGCAGAAACTCACAAGATCAAATAAACGAAGAGGAAATAGGCAAACTACATGAAAAAGAATTCAGAACAATGATAGTAAAGAAGATCCAAAACCTCAAAAATAGTATGGAGAAAATGCAAAAAGCAATTAACACATTTAACAAGGATTTGGAGAAATAAAGAATAAACAAACAGAGACAAATAACACAGTTACTGAAATTAAAAAATACTCTAGAAAGAATCAGTAGAAGAATAACTGAGGCAGAAAAACTGATAAGTGAACTAGAAAATAGAATGGTGGAAATAACTGCTGAACAGCAGAAAAAAGGAATGAGAATGAAAGTAATTGTGGACAGTCTCAGAGACTTCTGGAACAATATTAAACACACCAATATTCGAATCAAAGGATTCCCAGAAGAAGAAGAGGAAAAGAAAGGGTCTGAGAAATTTTTTGAAGAGATTATAATCAAAAACTTCCTCAGTATGGGAAAGGAAAGAGTCAATCAAATCCAAGAAGTGTAGAGTTCGATACCAGAGAAACCCAAAGAGAAACACGCTGAGGCGTGTTAACTTACAAAGATTAAACACAAAGAAAGAATATTAAAGGCAGAAAGGGAAGAGAAACAAGAAACATTGAAGGGAACAGCCATATGATTAACAGCTGATCTTCCAGCAGAAACTGCAGGACAGTAGGGAATGGCAGGATATATTTAAAGTACTGAATGGAAAAAAATCTGCAACCAAGATTACTTACATGGCAAGGATCACATTTGAAATTGATGGAAAAATCAAAAGCTTTACAGACAGGCAGAAGTTAAGAGAATTTAGTGCCACCAAGCCAGTTTTACAACAAATATTAAAGAGACCACTGTAGGCAGGAAACACAAGAGAAGGAAAGGCCTACAAAAACAAATTGCAAAAAATTAAGAAAATGCTAATAGAAACATATATATCAATAATTACTTTAAATATAAATGGACTAAATGCTCCAACCAGAAGAAACAGACTGGCTGAATGGATACAAAACCCAAACCCATATTATGTATGCTGTCTACAAGAGACCCACTTCAGATCTAGAGGCACACATAGACTGAAAATGAGAGGATGGAAAAAGACATCCACGCAAATGGAAATCAAAAGAAAGAGAGAGTGACAATTCTCATATTGGACAAAATAGACCTTAAAATAAAGAATATTACAAGAGATAAAGAAGGACATTACATAATGATTAATGGGTCAATCCAAGAGGAAAGCATAACAATTGTAAATATTTATGGACCCAACATCAGCACACCTCAATACATAAAGCAAACACTAACAGACATGAAGGGGGAAATTGGCAGTAACAAAGTAATAATAGGGGACTTTAACACCCCAAGTATACCAATTAACACATCATCAGAATAGAAAATCAATAAGGAAACATAAGCCTTAAACAGCAGATTAAAGCAGATGGACCTAATTGATATCTTCAGGACATTCCATCCAAATGAAAAGAATACACTTTCTTTTCCAGTGCACAGAGAACATTCTCCAGGATAGACCACATCTAGGGTCACAAATCAAGCCTCAGTAAATTTAAGAAAATTGAAATCCTATAAATCATCTTTTCTGACCACAACAATATCAATTACAGGTAAACAACAACAACAACACTCTTAAAAAACCCACAAATATATGGCAATTAAAAAATATGTTTCTAAATAATGAACGGTACACTGAAGAAATAAAAAGGGAAAGCAAAGAATTCCTAGAAACCAATGACAGTGAAAACACAATGACTCAAAACCTATGGAATGCAGCAAAAGAGGGAAGTTTATAACAGTACATTCCTACCTCAAGAAACAAGAAAAACATTGACTAGACAATTTAACTTTACACCTAAAACAACTGGAAAAAGAACAAAAATACCCCCAAAGTTAGTAAAAGAAATAAATCATAATGATTAGAGCAGAAATAAATGAAAAAGAAATGAAGGAAACATAGCAAAGATTAATAAAACTAAAAGCTTGTTCTTTGAGAAGATGAACAAAATTGGCCAACAATTGGCCAAACTCATCAGGAAAAAAGGGGAGAAGAATCAAATCAACAAAATTAGAAATGAAAAAGGAGAGGATAAAACAAACAAAGCAAAAATACAAAGAATCATAAGAGACTAAGTCAATAAAATGGACAACTTAGAAGAAATGTACATTCTTAGAAAAGTTCAACATTTCAAGACTGAACCAGGAAGAAATAAATATTATGAATAAGCTAATTACAAGCACAGAAACTGAAACTGTGATTTAAAAAACAACCTCCCTAAAAACAAAATCCCAGGGCCAGATGGCTTGACAGTTTAATTTTTTCAAACATTTAGACAGCAGCTAATGCCTATCTTTTTGAAACTTTCAAAAATTTGTTGAAGAAGGAAAACTTCCAAACTCATTCTATGAAGCCACCATCACCCTGATAACAAAACCATACAAACATCACATAAAAGAAAATTACAGGCCAATATAATTCATGAACATAGATGCAAAAACTCTCAAGAATTCTAGCAAACAGAATTCAACAGCACATTAAAAAGATCATATACCATAAACAAGTCAGGTTTATCTCAGGGATGCAAGGATTATACAATATGAGAAACTCAGTAAGTGTGATACACCATATTAAAATGTGAAATATAAAAACTGTATTATAATATCAATAGATGCAGAAAAAGCTTTTGACAAAATTCAACAATGGTTTATGATTAAAGTAAAAAAAAAAAAAAAACTTTTCAAAAAATGAGGATAGAAGGAACATACCTCAACATAATAAAAACCATATACAACAAACCCACAGAAAACATTATTCTCAATGGTGAAAAACTGAAAGGATTCCCTCTAAGATCAGGAACAAGACGAGTATGCCCACTCTTGTCACTATTACTCAACATAGTTTTGGAAGTCCTAGCTATGGCAATCAGAGAAGAAAAACAAATAAAAGGAATCCCCATTGGAAAGAGGAAGTAAAACACTCACTGTTCGCAGATGAAATGATACTATACATAGAAACCCTTAAAGATAATATCAAAAAATTATTAGAGCTAATCCATTAATTTAGCAAAGTTACAGGATACAAAATCAATACACAGAAATAATCTGCATTCCTATACACTAACAATGAAAAATCATAAGGAGAAATTGAGGAAAGAATCCCATTCACATTGAAACAAAATGAATAAAATACCTAGGAATAAATGTACCTAAGTACACAAAAGACCTAAAAATTCTTTTAGAGAACTAAAAGTCACTGATGAAAAAACTCAAAGATGATTATAAACAGATGGAGAGATATTCCATGTTCCTGGGTTAGAAGAATCAATATTGTGAAAATGACTATTCTACCAAATGCAATCTACAGATTCAATACAATCCTTAACAAATCACCAATGGCATTTTTCTCAGAAGTAGGGCCAAAAAAAAATTTACAATTCATATGGAAACACAGAAGACTCTGAATAACCAAAGCAATCTTATGAAAGAAGAATGAAGCTGGAGGAATCAACCTTTCTAACTTCAGACTATACTACAAAGCTACAGTTTTGGAAACAGTATTGTACTGATGCAAAAAAAAAAAAAAAAAAGTATATAGACCAATGGAAGAAGATAGGAAGCCCAGAGAAAAACCCACATACCTATGAGCACCTTATCTTTGACAAAGGAGGCAAGAATATAAAATGGGTGAAAGATAGTCTGTTCAATATATGGTGCTGGAGGAACTAGACAGCTACATGTAAAAGAATGAAATTATAATACTTCCTAACACCATATTCAAAGATAAACTCAAAGTGGATTAAACACCTAAATGTATGACAAGAAGCTATAAATCTCTTAGCAGAAAACATAGGCAGAACACTGTATGACATAAATCACTGCAATATTCTCTATGACCCATCTCCTAGGGTAATGAAAATAAAAAAGTAAAATAAACAAGTGGGACCTAATTAAACTTAAAAGTTTTTACACAGCAAAGGAAAACTATAAACAAGGTGAAAAGACAACCCTCAGAATGGGAGAAAATAATAGCAAATTAAACAACTGACAAAGGATTAATTTCTGAAATATACAAGCAGCTCACGCAACTCAATACCAGAAAATCAAACAGCCCAATTAAAAAGTGGGCAAAAGATCTAAACAAACATTTCTCCAAAGAAGACATATGGATGGTTAATAAACAGATTAAAGGATGCTCAATATCACTCATAATTAGAGAAATGCAAATCAACACTACAATGAGATATCACATCACTTTTGTCACAATGGCTATCATCAAAAATCTACAAACCATAAATGCTAGAGAGTCCATTATTGGTGAGTAAATACATTGGTATAGCCACTATGGAAGACAACATGGAGATTCCTTAAAAAACTAGGAATAAAACTACCATGTGACCCAGCAATCCCCAAACTATGTATATACCCTGAGGAAATCAAAATTGAAAAAGACACATTTACCCCAATGTTCATTGCAGCACTCTTTACAATAGCTAAGACATGGAAGCAACCTCGATATCCATTGACAGGCGGATGGATAAAGAAGCTGTGGTATATATACATACACAATGCAATATTACTCAGCCATAAAAATAAATGTATTTAAGTCAGTTCTAATTATGTAGATGAACTAGAGTCTATTATAGAGAGTAAAGTAAGTCAAAAAGAGAAAAATAAATATTATATATTAACACATTTATATGGAATCCAGGAAGATGGTAATGATGAATTTATTTGCAGGGCAGACATAGAGAAAAGACTTATGGACATGGTGGAGATGGGGAGAAGGAGAGGGAAGGATGAACAGAGATATTTGCATGGAAACACATATATTACCATATGTAAAAAAAGTTAGCCAATGAGAATTTATTTTTATGCCACTGGGAACTCAAACTGGGGCACTGTAACAACCTAGAGGTGTGGGATAGGGTGGCAGGGAGTTTCAAGAGGGAAGAGACATATGTATTCTTATGGCTAATTCATGTTTATGTATGGCAGAAACCAACACAATATTTTAAATCAGCTATCCCTCATTTAAAAATAAATAAGTTAAAAATTTTTAAAAATAAAGAAAATGAGAAAATTAAAAAAAAAATTTAAATGATTCACTTGGAAAACAATTCCTTATATTAACCGTAACAAATGATACAGTATTGAAATTAATCTCACATACAGACCATTGGTGTTAAAGCTTATATATTCACTAAAAATGACCTAAAGTCTTTTAAAAAGCATATCTGTTTGGGCCCCACTTCCAGAAATGCTAATTTAGTTGATCTGAAATTAGACTTGGACAGCAGTACTCCTGACCTGCTCTCCATATAGGGTGAAAAATACATGTTTAAAAAACTGTGCTGGAGCAGACTTGAATTCAATAAATCTTTACCAGTTAGCAATTTAAGCATTATGTACCCCCATTTTATAGATGAGAAAACTGAAACTCAAATAAGTAAAAGAAGTTGCCCAATATCACACAGACAATAGGTGGGCAGAGCCAGAATTCTAGCTTAAGTCTATCTGAGTTCAAGACCTAAAGTCTTAGAAGCCCAGCCAAAAGAAGGGTTAGGGTTTGGGTGGGGCTCATGAAATAAATAGGTATTCCCTGTAATGAAAAGTCTTGTGGGTAGCAGAAAGCACAGTGGTTGAGAGTACAGCTGTAAAGCAAGTAATTGCTTTTGGTTCATTTTTTATTTTTTCTATTTACCAGTAACATGAGTAGGCTGATTAACCTGTCTCAATCTTCTCAACTACTATAATGGCAATAATAATAATATTTATTGCACAGAGTTTTGATGAGGATTAAAAGAATATTCATAATGGAGTTAAAAGAGTGTGTACTGTATAAAAAGTGATATATAAATTCTTGGAAAACAGCTAAAATTAAAAGTATGTATTCTGGTCATCTTGCACCTCTGCAGTTGCCACCTCTGAAGACATGGTTCTTATTAGTACAAGCAATATGAAATGAAAGAAATGTTACTTCAAACATAAAACCACAATAAAACATATAATTTGGTGACATAACCAAGAAAATGATGGCACTTAAGCAGCCCTACAGTTTCCAAATGGAAGTGAATAGAGAAAAAGTGGAAGAGCAGTTCTGCATGAGAGAAATAAGAAAAAACACTGAACTTGTAAAGATCAAAGCCTGATTCTGTCACTTAGACTAAAGAATAACGTTACTAACATCATTTATCCCAAAGCCTTTTTATCTAATAGAAACAGAAGTGTCATGAAAGGACTTGAATCACAATTGAAAATTATTGGTATTGTTTATAACAACCGACATTTATACAGACTTACAGTTATTTAGCACATAGCAACGGAGAAGGCAATGGTACCCCACTCCAGTACTCTCGCCTGCAGAATCCCATGGACGGAGGAGCCTGGTGGGCTGCAGTTCATGGGGTCGCAAAGAGTTGGACATGACTGGGCGACTTAACTTTCACTTTCCACTTTCATGAATGGAGAAGGAAATGGCAACCCACTCCAGTGTTCTTGCCTGGAGAATCCCAGGGATGGGGGAGCCTGGTGGGCTGCTGTCTATGGGGTAGCATAGAGTCGGACATGACTGACGCGACTTAGCAGCAGGAGCACATAGCAAATCCTCAGTACATAAGAATTTTATTGTTACTGCTGTTATTGTTTCTTTGTCACCTTTAAAAAAGAGGGACAAATTTCAGAGATGTATAAGGGACTTGTTCAAGACCATACAACACAAGCAATTAATTTTGGAGCAAGGGCTGGAAATGCTTCTGCTTGACTCCAAACTTCCATTATTTTCATCAGACCAGTTTTTCGTGGCATGTTAAAAGATATTTAAGCAAGTAAAATATGTAACTAATATTCCCCAAACTTTACACTACAGTTGTACACTACAAGATTTTCATAGATACTCTGTGAGAAACAAAATGTTTCTTTGGTCAAATAAGCTTGCAAGTATTGTGTTAAACATTAAACACATTTTTATGAAAAACTCCTCAGATAGGTTAAAATGTATTGGTTGTCATGAATCTCCACAGAAGGCCCAGAAAATGCAGGTTTTCCCAAACATCTTTGACTATAAAATCTTCTGTTCTATGGAACACATTTTGATACTTTGCAGAGTTCTAGTGTTCTACTGAATGTAATTTGGAAACCACTGGACTGCTGGGCATACACACAGAGGAAACCAGAATTCAAAGAGACACATGTACCCCAATGTTCATCACAGCACTATTTACAATAGCCAGGACATGGAAGCAACCTAGATGTCCATCAGCAGATGAATAGATAAGAAAGCTATGGTATATGTATACAATGGAATATTACTCAGCTATTAAAAAGAATGCATTTGAATCAGTTCTGATGAGGTGGGTGAAACTGGAGCCTATTATACAGAGCGAAGTAAGTCAGAAAGAAAAACACAAATACAGTATATTAACACATATATATGGAATTTAGAAAGATGGTAATGAGGACCCTATATGCGAGACAGCAAAAGAGACACAGATGTAAAGAACAGACTGTTGGACTCTGTGGGAGAAGGTGAGGGTGAAATGATTTGAGAAAATAGCATTGAAACATCTATATTATCAAATGTGAAATAGATCACCAGTCCAGGTTTGATGCATGAGTCAGGGTGCTCAGGGCTGGAGCATTGGGATGACCCTGAGAGATGGGATGGGGAGGGAGGTGGAAGGGAGGGTCAGGATGGGGAACACATGTACACCCATGGCTGATTCATGTGAATGTATGGCAAAAACCACCACAATATTGTAAAGTAATTAGCCTCCAATTAAAAAATTTAAAAAATGCCTTGAGATTTGCTAACAGTAATTCTACCAGGTTTTTCTAAGTGAAAAATATCATCCCTCAAATGGTAGACACTGTAGAGATGGGCAGGGAGGGAGTTTCAGAAATTTAAATATTAGACAGTATGTACAACAAAGAAGGGTTGATCATGTTAAAAAGTATGGTGATTCCAAAAGCTGGATCATCAGAGCCAGGGAAGGGTGATCAGGAAATAATGACAAGTCAAAACAAGTTCAGAATCCAAAATCCACAGCAATCATGGGTAGCAGTTTAGTGAGAGGACTAGGCCCAGGGATGGATCAAGAATGTTTTCAGGGTCAACACAAACCAAATTTATCTAATTGTTTTAATTTAGTTTTACAGTCAAGTTACATAGGAGCACAACTGACCCCACTGAGATGGGGGCACCTCATATTAAAGGAATTTTAACATTTGGTATTTTACTGGTAAAGATTCTAGAAGCCTTTGATTGATGGATGATATAAGAACAGAGAGTGAAAAAATTGGACAAATGTAATTATGATATATTATTACATAATATCTATAATATCCGAAGTACAAAAGACATGATAAGTATATTGGCAATCAGCATTGTGTCCACCTAACTTGGCAGCTAAGTTTTTTGTTCTAGATAACATGGGGACAAATGGCAACTTCTTCAGCTCTGCTAAGGCTTGTTTAGGCCCAAACAGTTTCTTACCCGTACCATTAATTAAACTCCTTGTCTACTTACTTGCCATGGATGCAAGCACTACACTTCTACTAGGTTATGTTTGTCCATTGTAACTTTCACTGTATTATTTTCTTGTTTAAGTGTCTCATCATTGCTCTCTGGGTTTCCTGGCATGCCCTTTTATGTATCTCTTTTATTCTGACCTTGCTTTCCCCCAATTTATTCTTACTTCACACTGTAGCTTTTAACTCTAGTATTTCTATTTGATTTGTGCCTTTGCTTACTAACACTTTCACTTTAGGTTTTCCTAATGCCTGCAATGCCCCTACCTCACCCTACAGAGAACCGTCCCTTGTGACTTGACAACTTCTGCTCATCATTTAAGTGGTTTCTGTGTCCTTCCTGAAAGTCAGTCACTATTCTTTTTTCTACCACTTCTGGGGTGAATATTTCCAAATGTGGTTCTATATTGCTGCTGCTGTTGAGCCACCAAGTTGTGTCCAACTTTTTGTGACCCTATGGACTGCAGCATGCCAGGCTTCCCTGTCTCTCACTATCTCCTGGGGTTTGCCTAAGTTCATATCCATTGAATCAGTGATGCTGTCCAACCATCTCATCCTCTGTCACCTCCTTCTCTTCTTGCCCTCAATCTTTCCCAGCATAAGGGTCTTTTCCAGTGAGTCAGTTGTTCTCCTAGTGTGGCCAAATATTGGAGCTTCAGCTTCAGCATCAGTCCTTCCAGAGAGTATTCAGGGTTGATTTCCTTTAAGATTGACTTGTTTGATCTCCTTGCTTTCCAAGGGACTCTTAAGGGTCTTCTCCAGAACCACAGTTCGAAAGCATCACTTCTTTGGCACTCTGCCATCTTTATTGTCCAGCTCTCACATCCATACATGACTACTGGAAAGACCATAGCCTTAACTATATCAACTTTTGTCAGCAAAGTGATGTCTTTGCTGCTCACCCTCCCCCCATATTACTCTATGCTTATACTCATCTTTTCACTTATCACATTGTATAGAATGTTTTTCTCTGTGTACCTGTCTCATTCATTACAATGTCTTCTTCATTAGATTGAAATTAGGGACATAGATGGAGATTCAAACCAGTAGGGAAACTTTCTGCTCATCTCTATTGGCACCAATGTCTATCACTATCTAGCCTATCATTACTTTTCTTTAATTTAATCAATGTGCAGTGCATCTCAGAGACTATAAACTTTCTCCTTTTTAGACAAAGAGAGGATGATGAATTTTGTATCAAGAAGCAGAAGTAGAACACTGTGCTTTTAAGAATTTCAAGGAGTCTAGGGAAGGCAGACTGGTCTAGCAAGGCTGTTCCTAGAAAGAGGAACAATCAGAAAGAAAGTGATAGGAGTAGGTTTCCCAGGAGACTGTCTGATGGATGAGATCACATTGCAGGTCTATAAACCTGCCAACAAAGGGCCAAATCAAAACAACATGCCTGGGGCAGGAGTAGAGAGATGAGTGAATTTCAGGGAAACAGTCTCATATATTTTAAGACATATACATAGAGTATTCTAAGACATCCACATAAATTTCAACATATTGTTTACATATAAATATGTATAGAATATTATATATGTATTTGTATAAAGACTAAGGTATTCTAGTATAACTATTACTGAGAAGGAAATATCCGTTTTTGGGAAAAATCCAACATTTGGTTTTACTTTATTTGGAAAATGATGGCCTACCCTTAAAGTACACTCTAGGTAACACCAAAGAGAATTTAAAGCACATGTTGAACCTATATTTTAAGGCCAATCATCCTGAACATATACTCCAAATTTGAAGAAAATCTGGCCAACAGTACTTTTACAGTATTTTTCCCAAATAAAGATTTTTATCCATATAGATTTATTTTTATTTATATAGATTTAATATTAACAAAACCATGTAAAATACTTTTATCTTTGTTTTTACATATGAATGAACTCAGATTGGTGAAAAGACAATTCACACCTTGGTATATTTTAATTCTGTATCCATAATCTTTCAATGATACCATGCTATATCTTCAAGCATATTTGCCAGATTTTGTTTTGTACTGCACAGTATTTCCATGGAGCTTTATTCAAAGCTTAACTGTTTGAATTCTTTTTAAATTGAAGTGTATATGATTTACAATATTATATTAGATTCAAATGTATAACATAATGATTCAATATTTCTAGATTACCCTCCATTTTATTATAGATATTGGCTATATACTTTGTGCTGTACAATATATCCTTGTAAGTATTTTTATACATAATAGTTTGTATCACAAAACCCCCTACCCCTACTGTGCCTCTTCACCCTTTCCTCTTCCCAGAGCAACTATTAGTTTGTTCTTTATATCTGTGCATCTGGTTTGTTACATTTGTTTTATTTCTTAGATTCCACATATGCATGATAATATTCAGTATCTGTCTTACACTACTAAACATTATATCCTCCATATCATCCATATTGTTGCAAATGGCAAAATTTCATTATTTTTATGGCTACTGTCCCACTCTCTTTCCCTCCCTCACTCCCTCTCTCTGTATATAGATAGATAAATAGATAGTGGTGCAGTGGTAAAGAATCTGTCTGCCAATGTGGGAGATGCAAGAGACGTGGGTTTAATCCCTGGGTCAGAAAGATCCCGTAAAGTAGGAAATGACAATCTGCTACAGTATTCCTGCCTGGAAAAGTCCATGGACAGAAGAGCCTGGTGGACTACATTCCATGCAATGTAATGAGTCGGACACAACTGAGCACAAGAACAAAGATAGATAGATAGACCAGCCTCTCTATCCATTCTTCCGTTGATGGGCATTTAATTTGCTTGTGTGTGTGTGCTGTGCTTAGTCACTCAGTGGTATCTGACTCTTTGCGACCCCATGCTTATGCAGCACCAATGGTGCATATATCTTTTCAAATTAGTGTTTCCCTTTTCTTGGAATATATACCTAGGAGTGGAATTGCTTGATCATATGGTATATCTATTTTCATAATTTTTTGAGGAAACTCCATACTGTTTTCCAGAGTGGCTAT
Source organism: Bos taurus (assembly GCF_002263795.3). Taxonomy (NCBI): domain Eukaryota; kingdom Metazoa; phylum Chordata; class Mammalia; order Artiodactyla; family Bovidae; genus Bos; species Bos taurus. The sequence continues at coordinate 84,183,382 of NC_037357.1, read as the reverse complement.
ACCAATTTACATTGCCCTGTATAAAGAAAGCTCCCCTTTCTCTGTATCCTCACCAACATTTGTTATTTGTAGACTTTTTGATGATAGTCATTTGGACAGGTATCAAGTGGTATCACATTGTGGTGTTTTCTTTTCTCCTTACTTTAAAGTTGTATTTATTTTAAACATTTATTTTTTATTGAAGTATAGCTGATTTACATTTTTTGTTAGTTTCATAAGTACAGCATAGTGATTCAGTATTTTTGTAGATTACATTCCATTTTAAGTTAATATAGGATAATGGTAATAGTTTCCTGTGATATACAGTAGTTTCTACTTCTTATTTATTTTATGAATAGTTGCCTGTGTCTCTTAATCATATAATCTTATCTCACCTACCCCTTTTCCCTTTCCACAAGTGTAGGAACTACTCTGTTCTCTGTGTCTGTGAGTCTGTTTCTGTTTTGTTATACACATTCACTTAGTTTTAGATTGCACATATATAAGTGATATCATACAGCATTTGACTTTATCTATCTGACTTATTTCACTAATATTCTCTAGGTCCATCCACATTGTGGAAAATGTCAGTATTTTATTCTCTTTTTATAGCTGAGTAATGTCTTATATAGATGCCCTTGTGCCAACTTGAATTAATGCTATCAGGAGTCAGGGACACAGAGGGTGGGGCATAACCAGCCCCTCACTGGCTGCTCCTGTTCACTCTAGCTTTCTGCAGCACCCCCACACCCATGGCTATATCCATGATTCTCTTAGAGCTGTAATGAGGTGAGAGTGGGGAAGCATTTGTTATTAGATGACTGGAGTTTTGCAGCCAACTGCATACACATATATGTGTGTGTATGTGTGTGTGTGTGTGTGTGTAAAGAGAGGCAATCTAGCAGGCATAAGGTGTATGTCCTTGTTTTGATTTGAATTTCTCTGATATTTTAAGGATATTGAGCATCTTTTCATATATTTGTTAGCCATCTACACATATTCTTTGGAAAAATGTCTATCCAGGTCTTCTACCCACTTTTGAACTGGGTTATTTGACTTTTTGATATTAAGCTGTATGAGCTATTTGTATATTTTGGATATTTAACCCTTGTCGATCACATCATTTGAAAATATTTTCTCCCATTTCATAGGCTATGTTTTTGTTTTGTTAGTGGTTTCCTTTGCTGTGCAAAAGTTTTTAAGTTTAATTAGATCAGCTTTGTATATATTTGCTTCTATTTTCTTTGCCTTAGGAGACAGATCAAAGAAAATATTAATATGGTTTTACCAAAGAGTGTTCTATGTTCTTTTCTAGGTGTTTCATGGTTTCAAGTCTTTAAACCATGTTGAGGTTTTTTTTTTTTTTTTTTTTTTCCTGTATGATGTGAAGGAATGTTCAATCTCTTTGTTTGACATGTGGCTGTCCAGGTTTTCTGGTACCACTTTTTTTTTTTTTTTTTTTATTGGAGTATAGTTGATTTAAAATATTGTGTTAGTTTCAGGTATACACCAAAGTGAATTAATTATACTTATATATATATCCACTCTTTTACAGATTCTTAGTCCCTACAGTCCATTACAGTGTATTGAGTATGGTTCCCTGTTCTATACAGCAAGTCCTTAAAAGTTATTTTTTTCTAGATTCCACATATAAGTGATATTATATAATATTGCTTTTCTCTTCTGACTTACTTTACTCTGTGACAGTCTCTAGGTCCATCCACCACTCTGCAAATGACACTATTTCCTTTCTCTTTATGGTTGAGTAATATTCCATTTTTCATATGTATAGCATCTTCATTTTTTTCTCATTTAATGCAATGTTTTAATCAAGGATAGGAAGATAATAAAGACTGAAAACTTCATTTCATATTTAGTTTGGGAGACCAGTTTTGCTGAAAAGCATATCTAATGAAATATTTTATTAATTCTTGATGTTATAAAGTACTTGAAAGTTCTTATTTAGACAATAGAAATGTAGAATTTTGTTAATCAACATAACATGGGGATTTATGTACCAATTTCCATACCAATTTCCTCTTGGTATTTTTATAAACTAAATATAAATTTTAAGAGATTGGCTAATATTATATTTTGTCTTTTGAAAATGATGTATATCTTTTTAAATTTTATTCTTCAAACTTATTTTTTAATTTGAGGAAAATTGCTTCATAGTGGTGTGTTGGTTTCTACTACACAAAAAAAGTAAATCACTCGTAATAATCTATATATCCCCTCCCTATTGAGCTTCTCTCCCCCATTCCACCCTTCTAGGTCATCACAAAGGGAAGGCTGGGCTCCCCATGTTATATAGCAGCTACCCACTAGTTATCTATTTTATACAATAGTGTATATAGGTCAATGGTGGTTTTTCAATTCATCCCATCCTCTTCCCTCTCTGTGTTCACAAGTCCATTCTCTACATCTGTCTACATGTGTTTATTGGCTATCTGCATGTCTTCTTTCCACTTCATGGATTACAGCCTTATGATAAAAGGGTTGCAAAACTCAATGAAGCTATGAGCCATGCCATGCAGGATGACCCAGGATGGACAAGTTATAATGAAGAGTTCTGGAAAAATGTGGTTCACTGGAGAAGGAAATGACAAACCACTCCAGCATTTTTGCCTATAGAACCCCATGAACAGTATGAAAAGGCAAAAAGTATGACACCAGAAGATGAGCCACCTAGGTCAGCACGTGTCCAATATACTACTAGGGTAGATCAGAGGACAATTGCTAACACCTCCAGAAAGAATGAAGTAGCTGGGCCAAAGCAGAAATGATGTTGTCATGTCTGTGTCTGTTGCTGAAAGTAAATTTTGATGCTGTGAAGAACAATACTGCATAGGACCCTGGAATGTTATTAGATCCAGGAATCACAATAAATTGGATGTAGTCAAGCAACAGATGGCAAGATTAAACATCAACATCTTAGGAATCAGTGAACTAAAATGGATGGGAATGCTGCTGCTGCTGCTAAGTGACTTCAGTCGTGTCCGACTCTGTGAAACCCCATAGACGGCAGCCCACCAGGCTTCCCCATTCCTGGGATTCTCCAGGCAAGAACACTGGAGTGGGTTGCCATTTCCTTCTCCAATGCATGAAACTGAAAAGTGAAAGTGAAGTCACTCAGTCATGTCTGACTCTTCGTGACCCCCCTGGAATGCAGCCTACCAGGCTCCTCCATCCATGGGATTTTCAAGGCAAGAGTACTGGAGTGGGTTGCTATTGCCTTCTCCATCATTACTCCCAGACATAACCAATTAGATCATATCTTCTTATTTTAAATAAGCAGTCAGCACTTCTCAAATAATGCAGAACATTGATTTCCAGGATGGGAATGGATGGATTTAATTCAGATGACCTGTATATCTACTACTGTGGGCAAGAATTTATTAAAAGAAATGGAGTAGCCCTCATAGTCAATGAAAGAGTCTGAAAGTCAGTATTTGGGTACAACCTCAAAAATGACAGAATTATCTAAGTTTTTTTCTAAAGCAAACCTATACCAGAGTAATCCAAGTCTGTGCCCCAACCACTGATGCCAAAGAACTGAAGTTAACTGAATCTATGAAGACCTACAAGACCTTCTAGAACAAACATCAAAAAAAAAAAAAAAAAGATGTCCTTTTCATCATAGAGTAAAGTAGGGAAAAAGTAGGAAGTCAAGAGATACTCAGAATAATAGGCAAGCTTGGCCTTGGAGTACAAAATGAAGCAGGGTAAAGGCTAAAAGAGTCATGTCAAGAGAGCACACTGGTCATAGCTAACAACCTTTTCCAGCAACACAAGAGATAATTCTACACATGGACGTCACCAGATGGTCAATACTGAAATCAGATTATGTTCTTTGCAGCCAAAGATTGAAGAAGATCTACACAGTCACCAAAAGACAGACTACGAGCAGACCATGGCTCAGATTATAAGCTACTTATTACAAGTTCAGTTCAGTTCAGTCGCTCAGTCGTGTCCGACTCTTTGCGACCCCAGAACCACAGCACGCCAAGCCTCCCTGTCCATCACCATCTCCCGGAGTTCATCCAAGCTCATGTCCATCGAGTTGGTGATGCCATCCAGCCATCTCATCCACTGTCGTCCACTTCTCCTCCTGCCCTCAATCCCTCCCATAATCAGAGTCTTTTCCAATGAGTCAACTCTTCGCATGAGGTGGCCAAAGTACTGGAGTTTCAGCTTTAGCATCATTCCTTCCACACAACACCAGGACCAATCCCCTTTAGAATGGACTGGTTGGATCTCCTTGCAGTCCAAGGGACTCTCAAGAGTCTTCTCCAACACCACAGTTCAAAAGCATCAATTCTTCAGTGCTCAGCGTTCTTCACAGTCCAACTCTCACATCCATACATGACCACTGGAAAAACCATAGCTTTGACTAGATGGATCTTTGTTGGCAAAGTAATGTCTCTGCTTTTGAATATGATATCTAAATTGGTCATAACTTTCCTTCAAAGGAGCAAGCGTCTTTTAATTTCATGGCTGCATTCACCATCTGCAGTGATTTTGGAGCCAAAGAAAAAATAAAGTCTGACACTGTTTCCCCATCTATCTGCCATGAAGTGATGGGACCAGATGCCATGCTCTTAATTTTATGAATGTTGAGCTTTAAGCCAACTCTTTCACTCTGCTCTTTCACTTTCATCAAGTGGCTTTTTAGTTTCTCTTCCCTTTCTGCTATAAGGGTGGTGTCATCTGTATATCTGAGGTTATTGATATTTCTCCTGGCAATCTTGATTCCAGTTTGTGCTTCTTCCAGCCCAGTGTTTCTCATGATGTACCCTGCATATCAGTTAAATAAGCAAGGTGACAATATACAGCCTTGACATAACCTTTTCCTATTTGAAACCAGTCTGCTACCTCCCGGAGAAGGCAATGGCACCCCACTCCAGTACTCTTGCCTGGAAAATCCTATGGATGGAGGAGCCTGGTAGGCTGCAGTCCATGGGGTCGCTGAGGGTCAGACACGACTGAGTGATTTCACTTTCACTTTTCACTTTCATGCATTGGAGAAGGAAATGGCAACCCACTCCAGCGTTCTTGCCTGGAGAATCCAGGGATGGTGGAGCCTTGTGGGCTGCCGTCTATGGGGTCGCACAGAGTCGGACACAACTGAAGCGACTTAGCAGCAGCAGCAGCAGCAGCTGCTACCTCCACTAGCTTTGTTCATAGTGATGCTTTCTAAGGCCCACTTGGCTTCACATTCCAGGATGTCTGGCTCTAGGTGAGTAATCACACCATCGTGATTATCTTGTTTGTAAATATCTTTTTTGTACAATTTCTCTGTGTATTCTTGCCACCTCTTCTTAATATCTTCTGCTTCTGTTAGGTCCATAATATTTATTTCCTTTATTGAGCCCATCTTTGCATGAAATGTCCCTTAGTATCTCTAATTTTCTTGGAGATCTCTAGTCTTTCCCATTCTGTTGTTTTCCTCTATTTCTTTGCATTGACCACTGAGGAAGGCTTTCTTATCTCTTCTTGCTATTCTTTGGAACTCTGCATTCAGATGCTTATATCTTTCCTTTTCTCCTTTGGTTTTTGCTTCTCTTCTTTTCACAGCTATTTGTAAGGCCTCCCCAGACAGCCATTTTTTTTTTTTTAATTTCCTTTCCATGGTGATGGTCTTGATTCCTGTCTCCTGTACAATGTCACGAACCTCTGTCCACAGTTCATCAGGCACTCTATCAGACCTAGTCCCTAAATCTGTTTCTCACTTCCACTGTATAATCATAAGGGATTTGATTTACGTCATACCTGAATGGTCTAGTGGTTTTCCCTACTTTCTTCAATTTAAGTCTGAATTTGGCAATAAGGAGTTCATGGTCTGAGCCACAGTCAATTCCTGGTCTTGTTTTTGCTGACCGTATAGAGCTTCTCCATCTTTGGCTGCAAAGAATATAATCAATCTGATTTCAGTGTTGACCATCTGGTGATGTCCATGTGTAGAGTCTTCTCTTGTGTTGTTGGAAGAGGGTGTTTCCTATGACCAGTGTGTTCTCTTGACAAAACTCTATTAGCCTTTGCCCTGCTTCATTCCGTATTCCAAGGCCAAATTTGCCTGTTACTCCAGGTGTTTCTTGACTTCTTACTTTTGCATTCCAGTCCCCTATAATGAAAAGGACATCTTCTTTGGGTGTTAGTTCTAAAAGGTCTTGTAGGTCTTCATAGAACTGTTCAACTTCAGCTTCTTCAGTGTTACTGTTTGGGGAATAGATTTGGATTACTGTGATACTGAATGGTTTCCTTGGAAACAAACAGAGATCATTATGTCGTTTTTGAGATTGCATCCAAGTACTGCATTTCAGACTCTTTTATTGACCATGATAGCTACTCCGTTTCTTCTAAGGGATTCCTGCCCACAGTAGTAGATATAATGGTCATCTGAATTAAATTCACCATTCCAGTCCATGTTAGCTCACTGATTTCCTAAACTGTTGATACTCGCTCTTGCCATCTCCTGTTTGACCACTTTCAATTTGCCTTGATTCATGGGCCTAACATTCCACGTTCCTATGCAATATTGCTCTTTACCGCATCGGGCTTTACTTCCATCACCAGTCACATCCACACCTGGGTGTTGTTTTTGCTTTGGCTCTGTCTCTTCATTCTTTCTGGAGTTATTTCTCCACTGATCTCCATGGCCGAAAGGAGCTACCCCACACCCGATGTCAGGGGCAGCGGCCTGGAGGAGCTACCCCAGGTCCGAGGTCGGGGGCGGTGGCCAAGAGTGCCAGGCCACAATAGCATAGGAGAGGCTGAGAGGAGCTACCCCACGTCTGAGGTCAGGGGCCATGGCTGGGAGGAGCTACCCCCGGTCCGAAGTCAGGGGTGGCAGCCGAGAGAAGCTACCCCATGTCTGAGGTTAGGGGCGGCTTCTGAGAGGAGCAACCCCACGTCCAAGGAGTGGTGACTGCACAGGCACAGGAGGGCCAAGAGGAGCTACTCTATGTTCAAGGTCAGGAGGAGAAGTGGTGAGGAGATACCCTTCGTCCAATATAAGGAGCAGTGGCTGCACTTTGCTGAAGCAGCCGTGAAGTGATACTCCACGTCCAAGGTAAGAGAAACCCAAGATGGTAGGTGTTGTGAGAGGCATCAGAAGGCAGACATACAAACCATAATCACAGAAAACTAGTCAATATAATCACATGGACCACAGCCTTGTCTAACTCAATGAAACTAAGCCATGCCATGTGGGATGCCATGTGGGGTCACCCAAGAGGCTGGGTCATGGTGGAGATGTCTGACAGAATGTGGTCCATTGGAGAAGGGAATGGCAAACCACTTCAGTATTCTTGCCTTGAGAACCCCATGAACATTATGAAAAGGCAGAATGATAGGATACTGAGAGAGGAACTCCCCAGGTCGGTAGGTGCCCAATATGCTACTGGAAATCAGTGGAGAAAGAACTCCAGAAAGAATGAAGGGATGGAGCCAAAGCAAAACAATACCTTACTACAAAATTCAGGTTTAAATTGAAGAAAGTAAGGAAAACCATTAGGCAATCCAAATATTACCTAAAGCAATCCCCTCATGATTATACAGTGGAGGTGATGAATAGATTCATGGGATTAAATCTGGTAGACAGAGTGCCTGAAGAAGTATGGATCTAGGTTCATATGTACAGGAAGCAATGACTATACCCATCCCAAAGAAAATTAAATGCAAGAAGGCAAAGTGCTTGTTTGAGGAAACTTTACAAATAGCTGAGGCAAAATAATAATAATAATAATAATAATAATCTGAGGAAAGAAAAAGGCAAGGGACAAGGGAGAATGTATACCTAACTAAATGAAGAGTTCCAGAAAATAGCAACAAAAGATAATAAAGCCTCCTTAAATGAACAATGTGAAGAAATTAAGGAAAACAATAGAATGGGAAGACTAGAGATCTCTTCAAGAAAAGTGGATATGTCAAGAGAACATTTCTTGCAAAAATGGGCATAACAAAAGACAGAAATCATAAAGAGCTAATAGAAACAGATGAGGTTAAGGAGAGGTGGCAAGAATACAAAGAAACACTCTACAAAAAAAATATTAATGACCCAAATAACCACGAAGCTGTGGTCACTCACCTAGAGCCAGGTATCCTTGAGTGTGAGGTCAAGTGGACCTTAGGAAACATTACTAAGAGCAAGTTAGTAGAGATGATAGAATTCCAGCTGTAATAATTAAAATCCTAAAAGATGGTGCTATTACAGTGCTGCATTCAACATGTAAGCAAATTTGGAACACTCAACAGTGGCCACTAGATTGGAAAAAGTGAGTTTCCATTCCAATCCCAAAGAGGGCAATTCCAAAGAACATTCAAACTACCATACGATTGCATTCATTTCACACTGTACTCAGGTTTTGTTCAAAATCCTAGAAGATAGGCTTCAAGAGCATGTGAACTGAAAGCTGGATTTTGAAGAGTCAGAGGGATCAGAAATCAAATTGCCAACATTCATTCTATCATAGAGAAAGCAAAGGGATTTCAGAAAAACATCTACTTCTGCTTTATTGACTATGCTAAACCACTGATTATGTGGATCACAAACATCTATGGGAAATTCTCTAAGAGATAGGAGTACCAGACCACTTACCTGTCTCCTTATAAACCTGTATTTGAGTCAAGAAGCAAAAGTTAGAAATGGACATGAAACAATGGACTGGTTCAAAATTGGGAAAGGAGTACAACTTGTGATTCTGCTTATTTAACTTCTATTCAGAGAACATCATACAAAATGCCAGGCTGGATGAATTACAAACAGGAAACAAGATAAAGGCACTCTTGATGAGGCTGAAAGAGGGGAATGAAAAAGCTGGCTTAAAACTCAGCTTTCAAAAAATTAAGATCATAGCTTTCAGTCACATCACTTTATAGGAAATAGAAAGAGAAGTGGAAATAGTGACAGATTTCATTTTCCTGAGCTCCAAAATCACTGCGGATGGTGACTGCATCCATGAAATTAAAAGTCACTAGCTCTTTGGAAGGAAATCTTTGATAAATATAGACAGTGTATTGAAAGCAGAGACATAACTTTGCCAACAAAGGTCCATACAGTCAAAACTATGGTGTTTCCAGCAGTCATGTACAAATGTGAGAATTGAATCGTAAAGAAGACTGAGTGCCAGAGATATGATCCTTTCAAATCTTGATGCTGGAAAAGATTCTTGAGAGTCTATGGGAGTGCAGTCAATCCTAAGAGAAATCAAATCAACTCTGAATATTGATTGGAAGTACTGAAGCTGAAGCCGAAGCTCCAACATTTTGGCCACCTGATGTGAAGAGCCAATTCATTGGGAAAGATCCTGTTGCTGGAAAGATTGATGGCAAAAGAAGGGCTTGACAGAGGAAGAGAGTATTACTGACTCAATAGACAAGAATTGGAACAAACTCCAGGAGATTGTGGAAGACAAAGGAGTCTGGCGTGCTGCAGTGCATGTGGTAGTAGTGAGCCAGATATGACTTAGCAACTGAACAGCATGTCTTCTTTGGATAAATGTCTGTTTAGGTCTTTTTTCCCATTTTTGTTTTATATTGAGCTGCCTGAGCTCTTTGTATATTTTGGACATTAATCCTTAGTTAATTGCTTCATTTGCAATGATTTTCTCCCGTTCTGAATGCAGTCTTTTCATTTTATTTATAGTTTTCTTTGCTGTACAAAAGCATTGAAATTTAATTAATTCCCATTTGTTTATTTTTGCTTTCATTTCCTTTACTCTAGGACGTGGGTCAGAGAGAATCTTGCTGTGATTTATGTCAAAGTGTGCTCTGCCTATATTTCCTCTAAGAGCTTTATAGTCTCTAGATTTAAATTTTTGTCTTTAATCCATTTTGACTTTATTTTTGTGTATTCTAATTTTGTTCTTTTACATGTAATTGCAGTTTCCCAGCACCACTTATTGCATATTCTTGCCTCCTTTATCAAAGATAAGATTCCCAGAGGTGCATGTGTTTATTTCAGGGTGCCCTATCTTCTTCCATTGATCTATATTTCTGTTTTTGTACCACTACCATACTGTTTTGATGACTGTAGGTTTGTAGAACAGTCTGAAGTCAGGAAGGTTTATTCCTCAAACTCTGTTTTTCTTTCTCAAGATCGCTTTGACTATTCTGCATCTTTTGGGTTTCCATACAAATTGTGAAGGTTTTTATTCTAATTTGGTGAAAAAAAAATGCCATTAGTAATTTGATAGGGATTTCATTGGATCTATAGATTGCTTTAGGTAGTATAACCATGACTGATTCTCCAATCCAAGAATATGGTATATATCTCATTGTGTTTGTGCCATCTTTGATTTCTTTCATCAATGTTGTATGGTTTTTCTGCATACAGGTCTTTTTTCTCCCTAAGTAGGCTTATTCCTATGCATTGTATTCTTTTATTGTGATGGTGAGTGAGACTGTTTCCTTAGTTTCTCTTTCTGATTTTTAATTGTTAGTATCTAGGAATGCAATGGATTTCTGTGTATACATTTATTTTTTTTATCCTGTGACTTATTAAACTCATAGATTAGATCTAGAATTTTGGTGGAATTTTTAGGGTTTTCTAGGTGTAATATCATGTCATCTGCAAACAGTGAGAGTTTTACTTCTTTTTCCATCTGGTTTCCTTTTATTTATTTTTCTTCTCTGATTGCCATGGCTTGGACTTCCAAAGCTATATTAAATAATAGTGGTGAGAGTGGATACCCTTGTGTTGTTTCTGATCTTAGAGGAAATGTCCTCAGTTTTTCAATGTTGAGAATAATGTTTTCTGTGTGCTTGTAGTTTTCTAATTTTGAGTTAAGTTCCTTCTATGCCAATTTTCTGGAGAGTTTTTTTTTTTTTTTTTTTTTTAATCATAAATGAGTATTGAACATTGTCAAGAAGTTTCTCTGCATCTATTTAAATAAACCTACGATTTTCATCTTTCAATTAGTTAATATGGTGTATCCCATTGTTTGATTTGAATATATTGAAGAATCCCTGCATCCCTGGGATAAACCTCACTTGGCCATGGTGAATAATCCCCTTAATGTGTTATTGGATTCTCTTTGATAGAATTTTGAGGATTTTTGTGTCTATGCTCATCAGTGATACAGGCTTATGATTTTTGTTTCTCTTCTTGATATTTTTGTCTGATTTTAGCTTTATGGTGCTTCTTGCTTCATAGAACCAATTGGGGAGATTTCCTCCCTCTGCAGTGTTTTTGGAAGGGCTTGAGTAGGATAGATGTTTGCTCTTCTGTAAATAGTTAACTTTGCCTGTGAATCTATCTGGCAACGGGCTTTTGTTTGTTGGAAGATTTTTGATGACAGTTTTGGTTTCAGTCTTTGTGACTGGTCTGTTTATATTTTCTCTTCCTTCCTCGCTAAGTCTTGGAAGGTTGTACCTTTCTTAGAATTTGTCCATTTCTTCCAGGTTGTCCATTTTATTGGCATATAGTTGATTGTTGCACGTGTGCTCAGTTGTGTTTGACTATTTGCAACCCAGTGGACTGTAGCTCTCCAGGCCCTCTGTCCATGGCCTACTTCTAAGCAAGAATACCGGAGTAGATCAATCAAAGAAGAAGATATAACAATTATAAATATATATGCACCCAACATAGGAGCACCGCAATATGCAAGACAAATGCTAACAAGTATGAAAGGGGAAATTAACAATAACACAATAATAGTGGGAGACTTTAATACCCCCCTCTCACCTATGGATAAATCAACTAAATAGAAAATTAACAAGGAAACACAAACTTTAAGTGATACAATAGACCAGTTAGAGCTCATTGATATCTATAGGACATTTCACACCAAACAATGAATTTCACCTTTTTCTCAAGTGCACATGGAACCTTCTCCAGGATAGATCACATCTTGGGCCATAAATCTAGCCTTGGTAAATTCAAAAAAATTGAAATCATTCCAAGCATCTTTTCTGACCATAATGCAGTAAGATTAGATGTCAATTACAGGAGAAAAACTATTAAAAATTCCAACATACGGAGGCTGAATAACACGCTGCTGAATAACCAACAAATCACAGAAGAAATCAAAAAAGAAATCAAAATATGCATAGAAACGAATGAAAATGAAAACACAACAAACCAAAACCTGTGGGACACTGTAAAAACAGTGCTAAGGCGAAGGTTAATAGCAAAACAGGCAGACCTCAAGAAAAAAGAAAAAAGTCAAATAAATAACCTAACTCTACACCTAAAGCAACTAGAAAAGAAAGAAAGAAAGAACCCCAGGTTTAGTAGAAGGAAAGAAATATTAAACATTAGGGCAGAAATACATGCAAAAGAAACAAAAGAGACCATAGCAAAAATCAACAAAGCCAAAAGCTGGTTCTTTGAATGCTGAATTCTCTCCACATTGTCTTCCATGCACCTGTTGCTGCAGTCCCCTCTGAGGTGCCGAAGCTCCCTCTGTCCTTGTGCATGAGGGGGATTCTGAGTGTGTTAAACATTTCCTCCTTCAAAGCTCCCTCCTTAAGTCCTATAGTGTGGTTGCTGGGTCATATGTTAGATTTTTTTCCTAGTTTTTAAAGGAATTTCTATGCTGTTTTTCATTTCACTTATCCTTTTTCATTTTTAATTTTATTGATTTGAGTCTTCTCCCTTTTCTTTCTTGATGATTCTGGCTAATAGTTTGCCAACTTTGTTTATCTTTTCAAAGAATCAGCTTTTAGTTTTATTGATCTTTGACATTGTTTCCTTCATTTTTTAAATTTTTTTTTCTGCTTGACTATTATTTCTTTCCTTCTATAACTATGGTTGTTTTTATTCTTATATTTCTAGTTGCTTTAGGTATAAGGTTAGGTTGTTTATCTGATGCATTTCTCATTTTTTGAGGTAGGATAGTATTGCTATAAACTTCCCTCCTAGCACTTCTTTTACTGCATCCCATAGGCTTTTGCCATGTTTTCATTATCATCCATTTCTAGATTTTTAAAAATTTCCTCTTATTTCTTCAGTGACATCTTGGCTATTTAGAAGTGTATTTTTTAGCCTCCATGTGTTTGTGTTTTTTAAATTTTTTCTTATAAATGAGATATAATATTCTGGTATTGTATTTAAGCAAGATATAATTTCAATTTCCTTAAGTTCACAAAGGCTTGATTTGTGACCCAAGATGTGATTTATCTTGGAGAATATACCATGTGCATTTGAGGAAAAAAAATTATACTTTGCTGTTTTGGGGTGGAATGTTCTATAGATATCAATTAGGTCGATCTCATCCAATGTGTTACTTAAGGCTTGTGTTTCCTTATTAATTTTTTTTTCTGGATCATCTGTCCATTTGTGTGACTGGGTTATTAAAATCCCCCATTGTTTTTGTGTTACTGTCAATTTCTTTCTTTATAGTTGTTAGCATTAAGAAGAGATGGCAAGAATACACAGAAGAACTGTACAAAAAAGATCTTCACAACCCAGATAATCACGATGGTGTGATCAATGACCTAGAGACAGACATTCTGGAATGTGAAGTCAAGTGAGCCTTAGAAAGCATCACTACGAACAAAGCTAGTGGAGGTGATGGAATTCCAGTTGAGCTATTCCAAATCCTGAAAGATGATGTTGTGAAAGTGCTGCACTCACTATGCCAGCACATTTGGAAAACTCACCAGTGGCCACAGGACTGGAAAAGGTCAGTTTTCATTCCAATCCCAAAGAAAGGCAATGCGAAAGAATGCTCAAACTACCGCACAATTGTACTCATCTCACACGCTAGTAAAGTAATGCTCAAAATTCTCCAAGCCAGGCTTCAGCAATACATGAGCCATGAACTTCCTGATGTTCAAGCTGGTTTTAGAAAAGGCAGAGGAACCAGAGATCAACTTGCCAACATCTGCTGGATCATGGAAAAAGCAAGAGAGTTCCAGAAAAACATTTATTTCTGCTTTATTGACTATGCCAAAGCCTTTGACTGTGTGGATCACAATAAACTGTGGAAAATTCTGAAAGAGATGGGAATGCCAGAACACCTGACCTGCCTCTTGAGAAATTTGTATGCAGGTCAGGAAGCAACAGTTAGAATGGGACATGGAACAACAGACTGGTTCCAAATAGGAAAAGGAGTTCGTCAAGGCTGTATATTGTCACCCTGTTTATTTAACTTCTATGCAGAGTACATCATGAGAAACGCTGTACTGGAAGAAACACAAGCTGGAATCAAGATTGCCAAGAGAAATATCAATAACCTCAGATATGCAGATGACACCACCCTTATGGCAGAAAGTGAAGAGGAACTCAAAAGCCTCTTGATGAAAGTGAAAGTGGAGAATGAAAAAGTTGGCTTAAAGCTCAACATTCAGAAAACGAAGATCATGGCATCTGGTCCCATCACTTCATGGCAAATAGATGGGGAAACAGTATCAGACTTTATTTTTCTGGGCTCCAAAATCACTACAGATGGTGACTGCAGCCATGAAATTAGAAGATGCTTACTCCTTGGAAGGAAAGTTATGAGCAACCTAGACAGCATATTCAAAAGCAGAGACATTACTTTGCCAACAAAGGTCCATTTAGTCAAGGCTATGGTTTTTCCTGTGGTCATGTATGGATGTGAGAGTTGGACTGTGAAGAAGGCTGAGCACCAAAGAATTGATGCTTTTGAACTGTGGTGTTGGAGAAGGCTCTTGAGAGTGCCTTGGACTACAAGGAGATCCAACCAGTCCATTCTGAAGGAGATCAGCCCTGGGATTTCTTTGGAGGGAATGATGCTGAAGCTGAAACTCCAGTACTTTGGCCACCTCATGCGAAGAGTTGACTCACTGGAAAAGACTCTGATACTGGGAGGGATTGGGGGCAGGAGGAGAAGGGGACGACAGAGGTGAGATGGCTGGATGGCATCACGGACTTGATGGACGCAAGTCTGAGTGAACTCCGGGAGTTGGTTATGGACAGGGAGGCCTGGCGTGCTGCGATTCATGGGGTCGCAAAGAGTCGGACTCAACTGAGCGACTGATTTGATCTGATCTGACCTTATATTTTGAGGTGCTTCAAATTTGAAAACACATACATTTATAATTGTTGTATCTTCTTCTTGGATTGAGTCCTTGATCATTTTGTAGTATCTTGTCTCTTGTAATGGTCTTTATTTCAAAGTATATTTTATTTGATAAGTATTGCTGCTCCTGCTTTCTTTTCATTCCCATTTGCAAAGAATATAATTTTGTAGCCTCTCCCTTTCAGTCTGTACATGCCCCATCTGAATTGGGTATCTTGTAGGCAGCATATATATGAGTTTCATTTTTACATCAGTTCTGCCAGTCTGTGTCTTTTGATTGGAACATTTAATTCACTTACATTTAACATAATTATCAGTATTTGTGATCCTATTACCATTTGCTTTACTGATCTGGATTTGTTTTCTTCCTCTTTTGTCTACTGTCTAGAGAAATCTCTTTAGCATTTGTTGTAGAGCTAGTTTGGTGGTGCTGAATTTTCTTAACTTTTGCTTATCTGTAAAACTTTTATTTCTTCAGAAAATCTGAACAAGATCCTTGATGGGTAGAGTAATCTTGGTTGTAGGTTTTTTCCTTTCATCTCTTTGAGTATGTCCTACCTCTCTCTTGTGCCTTGCAGAGTTTCTCCTGACTGATCAGGTGTTAACTATAGGGGGATTCTCTTGTATGTTATTTGTTGCTTTTCCCTTGCTGCTTTTAATATCTTCTCTTTGCATTTGCTTTTTGTTGATTTTATTAATATCTATCCTGGCATGTTTATCTTGGGGTTTATTCTGTATGTGACTTTCTGGGCTTATTGGACATTTCCTTTCCCATGTTAATTCAGTTTTCAGGTATAATCTCAGCAAATATTTTCTCACACCCTTTCTTTTTCACCTTCCTCTGATACCCTTATAACTCAAATTTTGGTGTGCTTAATGTTGTCCCAGAGGTCTCTGAGACTGTTCTCATTTCTTTTCATTCTTTTTCTTTTTAAAATTCTGCTGTGTCTTAGTGACTTACCTACTTCTCTGCCTCAATTATTCTGCTGTTGATTCCTTCTAATGCATTTAAAGAATTTTAGTTATAATGTTGTTCATCATTTGTTGTATGTTCTTTATTTCTTCTAGGTCCTCATTAAATATTTCTTGTATCTTCTAACCAGGATATTCTATTTATCTATGCTTCCATTTTATTCTGTGGTTTTAGATCGTCTTTACTCTGAATTCCTTTTCAGGTAGACTACTTATTTCCTCTTCATTTGTTTGGTCTTATGGGTTTTTACCATGCTCCTTCATCTGCTTCATGTTTCTCTGTCTTCCATTTTGTTTAACTCACTCTGTTTTGGGTGTCCTTTCTGCAGGCTATAATGTCCCTCTAGCTTATGGAGTCTGTTCCCATTGGTTGGGTTGGACCAATGCCTTTTGAAGGTTCTATGATTGAGAAGACTGGTGCCTGTTTTCTGTTGTGTGGAGCTTGACCTTGTCTCTTTAAAAGGCAGTGTCATTCCCAGTGATGTGTTATGGGGTTTCTGTGAACTTGTATGACTTTGGGCAGCCTGTCTGCTAATGTGTAATGTTGTGTTCCTGCTTTGCTAGTTGCTTTATTTGAGGTATCTGGCACTGGAATTTACTGGCCTTTGGGTGGGGCCAAGTCTTAGTGTTTAGATGGAAGCCTTTGGGGAGTTCTCATTAATTAGTATTCTATGGGGTCAGAAGTTCTTTGGTGGTCCAACATCCTGAGCTTGGCTGTCCCATCTTGGAGTTTCAGGCCTGAAATCTTTCTGGAGCACCAAGACTCCAGACAAACCACAAAGCACAGAAGGGAAAAAAAAAAGAAAAGAAATAGGGGAAAATTCAAACAAACACACAAAAAATAACAGAAAAAGCCCCAAAACAAGAGTTTAAAGCAATATTAATCAGAAGGAACACATAAAGAAACCCAGGAACTCACACTCACAGAAAGAAAAAAAAATGAGAGAATAAAGGACCAAAAAAAAAAAAAAAAAGAAGGGAGCAATCAAACCAGTTTAAAAAAAAATCCATAAATTAAAACACTAAAATCTAGAGTAGAAAAATATGAAACTAGTAACATGGAAAAAGTACAATATAATAAAAAAGGTATTGTTGAAAAAGGAAAAAGTAAACTGAGTTTATTTTAAAATAAACATTAAAAACATTAAAAATAAAATAATAAAACTTAAAGTATTAGTAAAAAAGGAAAACTAAAAAACAAAATGAATATGTGTGTGTGTGTGCCAAGTCATTTAAGTTGTGTCCAACTCTTTG
Organism: Bos taurus; assembly: GCF_002263795.3. Classification (NCBI taxonomy): domain Eukaryota; kingdom Metazoa; phylum Chordata; class Mammalia; order Artiodactyla; family Bovidae; genus Bos; species Bos taurus. The sequence goes on along the minus strand of NC_037357.1, from coordinate 84,166,187 downwards.
CAACCCTGTTGATTGTAGCCCACCAGGTTCTCTGTCCATGGGATTCCTCAGGCAAGAATACTGGGGTGCTTTGCTATTCCCTTCTCCAAGAGATCTTACTGACTCAGGAATCAAACCTGAGTCTCTTATGCCTTCTGCATTGGCTTGTGGGTTCTTTACCACTAGCACCATCAAGGAAGCTCAAACATATGCATATATATATATATACATATGCATATCTACATACAGATATAAATGCATAGATATACATATGCATAGATAGAGAGGTAGCAAGAAGAATATTTTTCTGAGATGTCAGTGGTTCTCATCACACAGTGACCTCCAACCAATTTGCCTACTCAGAAAGTCGTCCAATGTTTCTAGGATGACTCTGGACCTAAGGTGGACACTGTATGGTTAGCTCCAACTCAGATCTGGCCTGACTCCAGCTTGTACTTGCTTCCAAAGTCTACAGTTGCTCCAAAAGCCCAGTCTCAAGGTAATTTGGGGGATTTAATCCACTGCACCTGCTGCTGCAGGAATGAATTCTCTACTTCTTTGATCACATGGCCCATGGTGCTCAGCTTTGGTTTTGGCCCCACCTCTTCTTGTAGGCTGCCCTCCAACTTCTGTTCCCCATGCAGGCAAGAGGAGGCAAAAGCTGAGGCTTGCTAGGGCTCACTTTCTCAGTCAGGCAGGGGAGAAGAAGGGACATGGCAACCACAATTGGGATGTTTGGGGAGTGTCTGCTGCAGTAGGGACCTGCTGGAATTTGCTACACTCTGGGACAGGTCATGCGTTCTCCCAGAGGAATTGGCCCCAGTTTGTGGGTCCCTCAGAAAAACCAAGCTTCATGGGCTCCCAGGAAGTTATGGGTATTGACCTGCACCTGGTCATAGCTTGGTGGCTGCTTCACAACCGTCATGTCCACCTCTGGGTCACAGACCCTAGCCCCATCTCTCTGTCCACCTCTGGCACTCCTGCCAGCCTTGATGCCTGAAGGTCCATGAACATACCCACCTCTTGGGTCACAGATTGCAACTCTATGGTCCCACCTATGGCACTCGCAAAGGCAGGGTCCTGCAATCTGCGAGCATGTGCAATTGAGGGTCCCTGTGACAATGATCTCTTGCCTTTCTGGAAGGCCCAGGTTTTTCCCTGGACTCCCTCAGCTGTGTTGTACTAGTGCCCTCTGAGCACCTTCACTGCAGTCAACCCCAGTCCTCTCCCTGGGGTCTAACTCCTGAAGCCTGAGCCTCAGCATCCAGTCTCCATCCACCCTAGTGGGCATGCATTCACAAGTCTCAGGCTGGGAAGTGCTAGACAGCACTTCTTTGCTTCCACACATCTGTTGCTGCACTGTCCTTGAGGTGCCACAACTCCACCCCCCCATCCCTCCACATGAGGGGGTTTCTGAGTGTGTGGAAACTTTTCCTCCTTCACAGTTCCCTCCCAGAGGTGCAGGTCTCATCCTGATTGCCTTGTCTATTTTTTTTTTTTCCTCATTTGTTTTGCCATACGCCATTATGTGTAGATTATGTAGATTAGCTTGCCTTTTTGGAAATCTGAGGTTTTCTGCCACATTTAATAGATCTTCTTCAGGAGTTGTTCCATATACAACTGTAATTTTTTTTTTTTTTAATGTATTTGTTAGGAGGAAGATGATCTCCATGTCTTACTCCTCTGCCATCTTCTAAGAGAATACTGTTGTTTCCCTGGTTGCTTCTGATATTTTTTCTTTGTCTTTAATTTTTATTAGTTTGGTTAATATATGTCTTGGTGTGTTCTTCCTTAGATTATCCTGCATGGGACTCTCTGCACTTCCTCGACTTGGGTACCTATTTCCTTTCCCATGTTAAGGAATTTTTCAACTATCATCTCTGCAAATATTTTCTCAAGTCATTTCTCTTTCTCTCCTTTTTCTGAGACTCATATAATTCTAATGTTGGTGCATTTAGTGTTGTCCTAGAGGGCTCTGACTGAGACTGTTCTCACTTCTTTTCATTCATTTTTTAAATTCTGTTTTGCAACAGTGATTTCCACAATTATATCTTCCAGCTCACTTATCCATTATTCCACCTCAATTATTCTGCTACTGATTCCTCCCTGTATATTTTCATGTCAGTTATTGTATTGTTCACCTCTGTTTGTTTGTTCTTTAGTTCTTTTAGGTTTGATTAAACCTTTATTGCATCTTTTTGATCTGTGACTCTGTTACTTTTCCAAACACTTGGATCATCTTTACTTTAAGTACTCTGAATTCTTTTTCAGACAGGTTGCCTATCTACTGTTCATTTAGTAGTTCTTACACATTTTTATCTTGCTCCATCTGGGACATATTCGGATAATCTCATTTTGTCTAACTAACTGTGTTGCATCCTTTCTGTTTTCTCCAGGGTTGTAGTTCCTCTTGCTTCTGGTGTCTGTCCCCTGGTGGGTGAGCTTGGGCCAGTTTGGTGCTGCAGGCTTCCTGATGAGAGGGATTTGTGCCTGCCTTCTGCCTGATGGAACTAGGTTTTGTCCCTCTGATAGGCAGAGTCAGGACAAAGAGTGTGTTCTGGTAAGTCTGTCTTCTGGGAAGTATGACTTTAGGCGTCCTGTCTGCTGTGGGCTGTATTACTTGCTTGCTGGTTGTTTGGACTGAGGTGTTCCAGCACTGGAGCTTGCAGGCTGTGGAGTAGGCCTAGATTTTGGTGCCAAATTGGAGACCTCCATTAGTCTCATTCTGGTTACTGTTCCCTGGGTTCTCTGCTGTAATTTTCCTTGCCCCTACAGTGAGCTACAGCCAACTTCTACCTCTCAAGGATACCCTCCAAGATGCTTTACATCCCAGTGCACGTGAGACCTTGTGCAGCATCACTTGTTGAAGAGACTTGTCTTTTCTCCATTTGTATATTCTCGGTCCCTTCACTGTAGGCTAATTGACCATAGGTGTTTGGGTTTATTCCTAGGCTATTCTGCTCCACTGATCTATATGTCTGTTTTTGTTTTAGAAGCATGCTGTTTTAATTACTATAACTTTATAGCATAGATTGAAATCTGAGCAGTTTATATCTCCAGTTTGCTTGCTCTTTTTTTCTCAATACTGCTTTGGTAATTTGGGGTCTTTTGTGGCCCCATATGAATTTTAGAATTACTTGTTCTACTTCTGATAAAAATATCATAAAAATTTCATTATACCTGTAGATTGTATTGGGTATTATGTCCATTTTAGCAATATAAATTCTTCCAGTCCTACAGCAAGGGATATTTTCCCATTTCTTTGTATCATCTTCAGTTTACTTCATCGCTGTTTTATAGTTTTCAGATTATAGGTCTTTTGCCTCCCTGTTTATGTTTATTCATAGGTAGTTTATCCTTTTTGAAGTGACTTTAAATGGGATTTTTTTTTTTACTTTCTCTTTCGGATATGTCATTAATAGTGTACAGAAATACAACAGATTTTTGTATGTTAATGTTGTATCTTGCAACTTTGCTTAATTCATTAGCTAGTTCTAATAGATTTGGGGTATGAGTTTGAGGATTTTTAAAAACAAATTATCACGTTATCTGCAAATAGTGAAAATTTCACTTCTTTATTTCCAATATAGATGCTTTTTACTTCTTTTTCTTATCTAATTGTTTTCATGGGGACTTCTATTTCTATGTTAACTGGAAGTGGTGAGAGTGGGCATACTTGCCTTGATCCTGATTTTAAAGGAAATGCTCAGCTTTTCTGTGTGGAGTGTGATGTTAGCTGTGAGTTTGTCATCAGTGTCCTTTATTATGTTGAGATGTGTTTCATCTATACCAATTTTGATGAGATTATTTTTATCATGAATGGATGTTGAATTTCATCAAATTCATTTCTCTCTTTATTGAGATTATCATGTGATTTTAATTTCTACTTTTCTTTCTAACTCTAGAGCTGTAATAAATCCCACTTGATCATAGTGTATGATCATTTTTGTATTTTTTTTTGCGTTGTGTTTACTAATTTTGTATTAGAATTTTGTGTCTTTATACATTGAATATATTGGTCTCTAACTTTCTTTTATTTCTTTTTTGTAGTGTCTATGTCTGGTTTTGCTATCAAGGTAAAGGTGACATCATGGATTGAAATTGGGGGATGCTTTTCCCTGTTCAAATTTTAAAATAGTTTGAGAAGTTTAAATAGACCATTTTTTTTTTTTTAATGTTTAGTTGAACTCCCCTGTGGACTATTATTTGCTGTGAGTTTTTGATTACTAATCATTTCATTACTAATAATCAGTCTGTTCATGTTTTCTATTTCTTCCTGATTCAGTTTTGTAAGATTTTATGTTTCTAGATAGTCATCTATTATTTTTAGGTTGTAATATTTATTGGCCTATGACTGTGTGTAGTATTCTCATGATTTTTGTATCTCTGTCATATTGCTTCTAATGTATCCTCTTTCATTTCTTGTTTCATTTTGTCCTTTCTCTTTTTAAAAATTGAGTGTGGCTAAAACCTTATTGATTTTGTTTATCTTTTCACAAAAACAGCTCTTGGTTTTACTGAATATTTGTTGTTAATCTCAATTTATTTTACTTTGATATTTATTTTTTCCTTTCTACTACTGACTTTTTTAAAAATTCTTTTTCTAATTACTTTAGATGGTACATTAGATGCTTTTTGTTTGTTTGTTTTTGTGGTAACCCTGTATTACTATAAACTTACCTCTTAAAACTCTTTTAACTGTGTCCTATATAGTGGAATCTTGTATTTTAATTTCTATTTTTCTTGGAGTATTTTCTGATTTCCTATTATTTTTTCATAGATTCATTTTTTTCTCTTTTTTAAAATATAAATTTATTTATTTTAATTGGAGGCTAATTACTTCATAATATTGTATTGGTTTTGCCATACATCAACATGAATCTGCCATGGGTATACACGTGTTCCCCATCCTGAACCCCCCTCCCACCTCCCATCCCATACCATCCCTCTGGGTCATCCCAGTGCACCAGCCCCAAACATCCTGTATCATGCATCGAACCTGGACTGGTGATTCGTTTCATATATGATATTATACATGTTTCAATGCCATTCTCCCAAATCATCCCACCCTCTCCCTCTCCCATAGAGTCCAAAAGACTGTTCTATACATTTTTGTCTCTTTTGCTGTCTCACATACAAGGTTATTGTTACCATCTTTCTAAATTCCATATATATGCGTTAGTATACTGTATTGGTGTTTTTTAAAGCTTCATTATATTTACTTTCCCCCCTCATTTGTCTTCTTGTAATTGATTTCTAGTTTTATACAATAGTTGTCAGGAAAATATTGATTGGTACAATTTCTACCCTCGTAAACTTTTTCAGACTTGTTTTGTAGCCTAGTATATGATCTATCCTGAGGAATGTGCACTTAAAAAGGATGTGTATTCTGCTCATTGGGGGTGAAAGGTCCTATAGATATCCAATTCAATCAATGTGGTGTAATGTGTCATTTAAGAACATTTTTTTTTCAGTATTGATTTTCTGTTTGGAAGATATATCCATTGACATAAACCCATTACAATAATGTACTACTCTGTTTCCCTTTATCATTGACAATATTTGCTTTCTGTATTAACATTGAGGTACTTTTGTATTGGGTGTGCTAACAAGTGCAATAGCCTTTACTTGTATTGATGCCTTTGTTAGTATATAGCGCCCTTCTTAGTCTTTTGTTATAGATTTTTTTTTTAAGTAAAATTATTTAATTTTATTTATTTTTGGCCAAGCTGTCTTGCTTGTGAGATCTTACTTTCCTGACCAGGGATCAAAACTATGCCCTTTGAAGTGGAAGCACAGAGTACTAACCACTGGATTGCCAAGGAAATCCCTAGACTTTGTTTTAATGTCTATTTTGTCACATATGATAATTGCTACCCCAACTTTCTTTAATTTTTCATTTGTATGAAATACATTTTTTTCATCCCTTCACTTTCAGTCTTGTGTATCTTTAGATTTGAAGAGAATCTCTTGTAAGAATTATATAAATGGGTCTTGTTTTTTGACCCAATTAACTACCCTCTGTCTTTTGATTGGAGAATTTATTCCACTGATATTTAAAGGGATTATTGATATGTATGTCAGTTCAGTCAGTTCAGCTCAGTCGCTCAGTCATGTCCGACTCTTTGTGACCCCATGAATTGCAGCACACCAGGCCTCCCTGTCCATCACCAACTCCCAGAGTTCACCCAGACTCACATCCATTGAGTCAGTGATGCCATTCAGCCATCTCATCCTCTGTCGTCCCCTTCTCCTCCTGCCCCCAATCCCTCCCAGCATCAGAGTCTTTTCCAATGACTCAATTCTTCACATGAGGTGGCCAAAATATTGAAATTTCAGCTTCAGCATCATTCCCTCCAAAGAAATCCCAGGGCTGATCTTCAGAATGGACTGGTTGGATTTCCTTGCAGTCCAAGGGATTCTCAAGAGCCTTCTCCAACACCACAGTTCAAAAGCATCAATTCTTCGGTGCTCAGCTTTCTTCACAGTCCAACTCTTACATCCATACATGACCACTGGAAAAATCATAGCCTTGACTAGACGGATCTTTGTTGGCAAAATAATGTCTCGGCTTTTCAATATGCTATCAAGGTTGGTCATAACTTTCCTTCCAAGGAGTAAGCATCTTTTAATTTCACGGCTGCATTCACCATCTGCAGTGATTTTGGAGCTCCCCCAGATAAAGACTGACACTGTTTCCCCATCTATTTCCCATGAAGTGATGGGACCAGATGCCATTATCTTTGTTTTCTGAATGTTGAGCTTTAAGCCAACTTTTTCACTCTCCACTTTCACTTTCATCAAGGGGCTTTTTAGTTCCTCTTCACTTTCTGCCATAAGGGTGGTGTCATCTGCATATCTGAGGTTATTGATATTTCCCCCAGCAATCTTGATTCCAGCTTGTGCTTCTTACAGCCCAGGGTTTCTCATGATGTACTCTGCATATTTTTCAAATAAGCAGGGTGACAATATATAGCCTTGATGTACTCCTTTTCCTGTTTGGAACCAGTCCATTGTTCCATGTTCAGTTCTAACTGTTGCTTCCTGACCTGCATATAGGTTTCCCAAGAGGCAGGTCAGGTGCTCTGGTATTCCCATCTCTTTCAGAATTTTCCAAAGTTTATTGTGATCCACACAGTCAAAGGCTTTGGCATAGTCAATAAAGCAGAAATAAATGTTTTTCTGGAACTGTCTTGCTTTTTCCATGATCCAGGGATGTTGGCAATTTGATCTCTGTTTCCTCTGCCTTTTCTAAAACCAGCTTGAACATCTGGAGTTCAAGGTTCACGTATTGCTGAAGCCTGGCTTGGAGAATTTTGAGCATTAGTTTACTAACCTGTGAGTTTAGTGCAATTGTGCCTTAATGTGAGCATTCTTTGGCATTGCCTTTCTTTGGGATTGGAATGAAAACTGATCTTTTCCAGTCCTGTGGCCACTGATGCGTTTTCCAAATGTGCTGGCATATTGAGTGCAGCACTTTCACAACATCATCTTTCACGATTTGAAATAGCTCAACTGGAATTCCATCACCTCCACTAGCTTTGTTCGTAGAGATGCTTTCTAAGGCCCACTTTACTTCACATTCCAGGATGTCTGGCTCTAGGTCAGTGATCACATCATCGTGTTTATCTGGGAAATGAAGATCTTTTTTGTACAGTTCTTATGTGTATTCTTGCCACCTCTTCTTGATATCTTCTGCTTCTGTTAGGTCTATACATTTTCTGTCCTTTATTGAGCCCATCTTTGCATGAAATGTTCCCTTGGTATCTCTAATTTTCTTGAAGAGATCTCTAGTCTTTCCCATTCTGTTGTTTTCCTCTATTTCTTTGCATTGATCGCTGAAGAAGGCTTTCTTATCTCTTCTTGCTATTCTTTGGAACTCTGCATTCAGATGCTTATATCTTTCCTTTTCTCCTTTGCTTTTTGCTTCTCTTCTTTTCACAGCTATTTGTAAGGCCTCCCCAGACATCCATTTTGCTTTTTTGCATTTCTTTTCCATGGGGATGGTCTTGATCCCTGTCTCCCATACAATGTCATGAACCTCCATCCATAGTTCATCAAGCACTCTATCTATCAGATCTAATCCCTTAAATCTATTTCTCACTTCCACTGTATAATCATAAGGGATTTGATTTAGGTCATACCTGAGTGGTCTAGTGGTTTTCCCCACTTTCTTCAATTTCTGTCTGAATTTGGCAATAAGGGGTTCATGATTTGAGCCACAGTCAGCTCCTGGTCTTGTTTTTGTTGCCTGTATAGAGCTTCTCCATCTTTGGCTGCAAAGAATATAATCAATCTGATTCCATGTGTAGAGTCTTCTCTTGTGTTGTTGAAAGAGGGTGTTTGCTATGACCAGTGTGTTCTCTTGACAAAACTCTGTTAGCCTTTGCCCTGCTTCATTCCGTATTCCAAGGCCAAATTTGCCTGTTACTCCAGGTGTTTCTTGACTTCCTACTTTTGCATTCCAGTCCCCTATAATGAAAAGGACATCTTTTTTGGGTGTTAGTTCTAAAACGTCTTGTAGGTCTTCATAGAACCGTTCAACTTCAGCTTCTTCAGCATTACTGGTTAGGACATAGACTTGGATTACTGATATGTATGTACTTAGTTTCATTTTGTAACTTGTTGTATGCTCATTTCTGTCCTTCTTTTCTGTTCTTTCTTTTTTAAGCTTCTTCCCTTGTGGTTTAATAATTATCTTTAGTGGTTTGTTTTTGTTCCTTTTTATATATTTTGGGGTATCTACTGTAGAGTTTTTTTTGCAGTTACCATAAGGTCCATATATTTTGACATGTTACTATATCTACTTGTTTTAAACTGATCATCATTTAATTTCAGTGGTCAATCCATAGCTTCTATTATGCATTTGTATTTACTAGCAGGATTTCCCCATTGATATACATGTGTGCATCTTGTTGTAATGTTTTATTTTCCACTTAGAGAAGTCTCTAACACTTCTTTTAGGGCAGGTTTAGTATTGAGGAACCCTTGATTTTGCTTGTCTGAGAAGTTGTTTTTTTAATCTCTCCTCAATTCTGAGTGACAATCTTGCTGGGGAGAGTATCCTAGGTTGTAGGTTTTTCTCTTTCTTCACTTTACATATATAATGCCACTCTCTTCTTGATTGTAAAGTTTTCTTTGAAAAATCATCTAATATCCTTATGGGAGTTCCCTTCTTTGTACCTCCCCCCCCCTTTTTTTTCTATCTTTGGATATCTTTCTTTAATCTTTAATTTTTGCTATTTTTATTATAATATATATCCTGTTTTCGAATCCTTCTTTTGTGTTCTTTAATTTCTGTGTTTGTATTCTTCACCTCAAAATCTTTCATATATATATATATATATATATATATATATATATAGTTTCTTTTTAAAATTCTCATTGTGTTCATATATACTTTTACAAAGTCAGTTATCATACTTATCAGTAATGCTTTGAACTCTTTATTTGGTAAATTATTTATCTATGTTTCAGTAGTTGTTTTAGGGTTATTTCATTCTTTTCTGTCCTTTCATTTAAGCCAAATTCTTCTTTATTACTTTGTCTATATGGAATTATTTGAAACAGTTGCCTTTCTTGGTCTAGGAATGATTTCTTTGTGTGGGAGTGTTCCTATGCAGTGTGTGTGCTCTGTGGCTTTTGTGGGAGATCTGGTTCTGAAGTGAACATGAGTTATGTTTTTCCTCAGGGTGTGCTCATAGCTAAATACCTTGATGAGAAATTGGGTTAGAGATGGAAGGGCTAAAGCCAGATCCAGGTGTGAGATGGAACTTCTTTATTCAGTGGTCATACCTGCCTTATTGAGCTCAGGGCCACGTCCCAAGATGATTCCATTCTCTGTAGGTGTGATCTCTCTTGACTCCACAATATGGTACCTTTTCCCAAGAGGTGGGCAGTGCTGGAGCAAGAGGGTCTAGAGCATGTTCCCAGGACAAGGTAAGGCATGTACTGTGACTGACCCTACTTACCAGTCAGAGCTCTAGACAGCTTCCAATGTACAACCTTTCTCACCTTGTTTTGATGCTGTACTGGGTTCATGCCTGTTCTGTTTAACCCAAGTGTTCACTCTCCTTGACTATATCAGCCTTTGTCTTAATAGGGATGCTGCACCAGGACACATGATAATGCAGTCATTGGAAGCCACCCTTAACACTGGACAGTTTCAATCTGCTTCTTCTATCTTGTTCCCAGGAGTAAGCAAGCAAGTATAAACTCATCAGGAGTGGAATCCATATTTCTTATAGCTTTTATGTTTTTTCCCCCCTTTGGTTTTAAATCCAGGTAAGAAGACTCATCTTCCCAGCATTAGACCCCAGAGTTGGGGTTTGCAATATATGGTTTGAACAGCTCGCTCCTCGGGGAGAATCTCTGAACCTTTGATATCCTTCTCCCCTTCTGTGTCCCCTCACACAGCAATCCCAAGTTGATCCATTCTCTTCCTTTCTTGCCCAAATCCACGTGTCTTTCTTCATATCCCTGGTTATAGAAAAGTCTTTCTCCCAGTCCCCAGTTTGTTTTCAGTGAGAATTGCTCCACACATGTCACTCTGCTTGACACCCCCAAATTGTATGTAATTCTTTTATATTCTTAAGTTAATCATGTTTCCATTGTGGCTTTCAATTGAAATTACCTTTTGATGAATTCATGGGGAGGGGGGGGCATGTGAGCTCAGAATCCTCTTCCCCTGCCATCTTGAAATTCCCAGCTACTTGAAAATCTTACTCAGCTTTACTGATTTTCTGTGGTGTCTTCCATTTCCCCATTGGGTTAGATAGGGTTTGCTCCATCAAAACAATAGGTTGTCAACTACTTTGTGACTCACATCTTGACTGTACTAGACTGCTTTAGATGACTGAGACTGTTGAACACCAAGGGAAGATTCCCCAATTCCTGATACGGAATTGGCTGTTTTTAGTCATCTGAGTATTCAGAGACTGTTCTTTTATTTTCTTCCTATCTGTAACTCCCATATCTGTTGCTTCTAACTTTTAACTTTATCCCCATCCCCATACTCGAATTATTGTAGAAATATTTCAGATATGAGTATTTAGTTCACACTTCTTAGCATGCAGAGTCTGTCATAATTTGGTTCAAGCTGATCTATCTAGCTTCATTTCCTACCACTCTTTCCCTCTATACACTCTACTTTTCAGCCACAGAAAACTCACTTTTCTCAAAAGATACCAAGTCTTTTCATGCCTCTGACAGTGATGCCATTCTTTTCTTTTTCATGCATAGTACATTCATTCAAAGTTCAGCTCAAAGATTGATTCCTCTGCTTTCCATATCTTTTCCTGCACTCCAACCTATACTATAGATCTATAATCCCTTGTATGTAACTGCTAAAGCCACATGTGTCTCCGAGTTTAACATGTTTTGGATTTTATAAATGTAACATATTCACTTCATTGTTTAATTTTTAACCTTCCTATTAGGATCTGGGGAAGTATTCATTACATATTCAAATGCTTTAACTTTCAAGTAGCAAAACACATGGAGAATAACAATAATTAGGATAAATATAGCTTATAAATAGCATTGCATAAGAACAGATTGGTTTTTGCTGCTGGATTAGGTATTTTTTATTTTCAAAGACTTTTGAACTTTATAATTATGGATGAAGAATTGTAGACTTTGTATTTCAGGATTAATTATATCAAGACAAAGTGGAGTTTATTCTGCAGGTGCAATAATTGTTTAATATTAAATAATATATTAATAGAGTACTCAATGGACACGAGTTTGAGCAAGCTGTGGGAGACGGTGGATAGAAAAGCCAGGTGTGCCACAGGCCGTGGGGCTGCAAAGAGTTAGTCATGACTGAGTCACTGAACAATAATATAGCACACCATATTGATAGCTCAAATGAGAAAAATATGTGATGTCTCCATAGTTTTCAGAATGTATTTGACAAAATCTAATATTATGACTGATACCTTAAAAAAAAGAAATACGTGGATCCATAACATGCATATGCATGGATCATCTTTAATGGATGATCCTTAATGGTAATCCAGCCTTAATGGTAAAAATCTTAAAATTATTTCCATCAAATGGAACAGAACATGAATACAACTTATTTCCACTGTTATCTAATGGTGTTCTGAAAGTTTTAGCCAAAGAAATTAGTCAAGAGAACAAAATTAAACTTATTAATATTAGAAAATTATTTATATTTCATTTGCAGTTATACAGGGTTGTAAACCCCAAAACAATAAATTACTGGAAGATATTCAAAGCATAATTAAGCAAGATGACTGTTTAAAAATTTGTTACATAAAATCAGTAGATTTTTCTATATACAGTAAGATGGAAATCTAATATATAATACTTTATAACATTAAGCAAAAGAATAAAAATTCTAAGGCATAAATACAAAATGTGTATAACTTATAGAAAAGAAAAAGGATCATAAAAGAAGACATAAGTGAATGAAAAGACTACTGTATAGTGTCTGAAATTTTAATAAAATATTAAATGTAGGTTTGTCATATATGACAAATACATTATCCTCAATGGTGAAAAATTGAAAGCATTTCCCCTAAAGTCAGGAACAAGACAAGGGTGCCCACTTTCACCATTAGTATTCAACATAGTTTTGGAAGTTTTGGCCACAGCAATCAGAGCAGAAAAAGAAATAAAAAGAATCCAAATTGGAAAAGAAGAAGTAAAACTCTCACTGTTTGCAGATGACATGGACCTCTACATAGAAAACCCTAAAGACCCCTCCAGAAAATTATTAGAACTAATCAATGACTATAGTAAAGTTGTAGGATATAAAATCAGCACACAGAAATCCCTTGCATTTCTATACACTAATAATGAGAAAATAGAAAGAGAAATTAAGGAAACAATTCCATTCACCATTGCAACGAAAAGAATAAAATACTTAGGAATATATCTACTTAAAGAAACTAAAGACCTATATATAAAAAAGTATAAAACACTGGTGAAAGAAATCAAAGAGGACACTAATAGATGGAGAAATATACCATGTTCATAGATTGGAAGAATCAATATAGGGAAAATGAGTATACTACCCAAAGCAATTTATAGATGCAATGCAATCCCTATCAAGCTACCAACGGTATTCCTCACAGAGCTAGAACAAATAATCTCACAATTTGTATGGAAATACAAAAAAACCTCGAATAGCCAAAGCAATCTTGAGAAAGAAGAATGGAACTAGAGGAATCAACCTGCCTGACTTCAGGCTCTACTACAAAGCCACAGTCATCAAGACAGTATGGTACTGGCACAAAGACAGAAATATAGATCAATGGAACAAAATAGAAAGCCCAGAGATAAATCCACGCACCTATGGACACCTTATCTTTGACAAAGGAGGCAAGAATATACAATGGATTAAAAACAATCTCTTTAACAAGTGGTGCTGGGAAAACTGGTCAACCACTTGTAAAAGAATGAAACTAGAACACTTTCTAACACCATACACAAAAATAAACTCAAAATGGATTAAAGATCTAAATGTAAGACCAGAAATTATAAAACTCCTAGAGGAAAACATAGGCAAAACACCCTCCGACATGCATCACAGCAGGATCCTCTATGACTCACCTCCCAGAATATTGGAAATAAAAGCAAAAATAAACAAATGGGACCTAATTAACCTTAAAAGCTTCTGCACAACAAAGGAAACTATAAGCAAGGTGAAAAGACAGCATTCAGAATGGGAGAAAATAATAGCAAATGAAGCAACTGACAAACACCTAATCTCAAAAATATACAAGCAACACCTACAGCTCAACTCCAGAAAAACAAATGACCCATTCAAAAAATGGGCCAAAAAACTAAATAGACATTTCTCCAAAGAACACATGCAGATGGATAATAAACACATGAAAAGATGCTCAACATCACTCATTATCAGAGAAATGCAAATCAAAACCACTATGAGGTACCATTTCACTCCAGTCAGAATGGCTGTGATCCAAAAGTCTACAAGCAATAAATGCTGGGGAGGGTGTGGAGAAAAGGGAACCCTCTTACACTGTTGGTGGGAATGCAAACTAGTACAGCCACTATGGAGAACAGTGTGGAGATTCCTTAAAAAACTGGAAATAGAACTGCCTTATGATCCAGCAGTCCCACTGCTGGGCATACACACTGAGGAAACCAGAATTGAAAGAGACACGTGTACCCCAATGTTCATTGCAGCACTAATAGCCAGGACATGGAAGCAACCTAGATGTCCATCAGCAGATGAATGGATAAGAAAGCTGTGGTACATATACACAATGGAGTATTACTCAGCCATTAAAAAAATACATTTGAATCAGTTCTAATGAGGTGGATGAAACTGGAGCCTATTATACAGAGTGAAGTAAGCCAGAAAGAAAAACACCAATACAGTATACTAACGTATATATATGGAATTTAGAAAGATGGTAACAATAACCCTGTATACGAGATAGCAAAAGAGACACAGATGTATAGAACAGTCTTTTGGACTCTGTGGGAGAGGGAGAGGGTGGGATGATTTGGGAGAACGGCATTGAAACATTTATTATATCATATATGAAACGAGTTGCCAGTCCACGTTCCATGCACAATACTGGATGCTTGGGACTGGTGCACTGGGACGAGCCAGAGGGGTGGTACGGGGAGGGAGGAGGGAGGAGGGTTCAGGGTGGGGAACACATGTATACCTGTGGTGGATTCATGTTTATATATGGCAAAACCAATACAAAATTGTAAAGTTAAAAAATAAAATGAAATAAATAAATATTAAATGTAACTCACAGTAGAAATATTAGCAAAGATTTTGGAGAGAATTTGCAAAAAATGTTAACTAAATTTTCGATTAAAAAAATACATGGGAAAATTCTGAACCTGAATAGTAATATATTAAGGCACATGAGTAGTGAGGGAGGGAGAACTGGACGTCAGCAACACCAGTATTAAGAAAAATATATTATGAAGCTATAATGTTTAAAAAAGCTTGGAATTGAAAAAGAAATAAAGAAAATTAGTGGAGCAAGAACAAGAGAATCTCGAAATAGATACAAATATTTTTGGATATTTTGTATATTATTAAGTTTATATTTCTGATCAGGGATGGAAGTGTTTGTTTAATAAGTGGACATAGAAAAACTGATTGACCATTTGAAGAAAAAAACAACTTCATTACCTACACTAAAAACAAATTACAGATGTATTAAAGATAGAGCATTATAATAAAACTTTAAAATTCTCTATAAAAACACTAGCAAATATATTTATAATCTTGGAGTGTTCAAGACTTATTCAGAGCAGTTCGGTCACTCAGTCATCTCTGACTCTTTGTGATCCCATGGACTACAGCATGCCAGGCTTCCCTATCAATCACCAACTCCCAGAGCCTGCTCAAACTCTTGTCCATCAAGTCAGTGATGTCACCCAACAATCTCATACTCTGTCATCCCCTTCTCCCCCTGCCCTCAATCTTTCCCAGCATTGGGGTCTTTTCCAATGAGTCAGTTCTTCACATCAGGTGGCCAAAGTATTGGAGCTTTGGCTTTAGCATTAGTCCTTCCAATGAATAGTCGGGACTGATTTCCTTTATATTGACTGGTTTGATCTGCTTGCAGTCCAAGGGACTCTCAAAAGTCTTCTTCAACACCACAGTTCAAAAGCATCAATTTTTCAGGGCTCCGCTTTCTTTACAGTCCAACTCTCACATCCATACACGACTACTGGAAAAAACCATATTTTGACTAGATGGAGATTTGTCAGCAAAGTAATGTCTCTGCTTTTTAATAGGCTGTCCAGGCTTATCACAGCTCTTCTTCCAAGGAGCAAAGGTCTTTTAATTTAATGGCTGCAGTCATCATCCGCAGTGATTTTGGAGCCCAAGAAAACAAAGTCTGTCACAGTTTCCATTGTTTCCCCATCTATTTGCCATGAAATGATGGGACCATATGCCACGATCTGAATTTTTGAATGGTGAGTTTAAGCCAGCTTTTTCCCTCTCCTCTTTCACTGTCATCAAGAAGCTCTTTAGTTCTGTGAAAAAACGTGGTCCCTCTTAGTGTTCACCATTAACCCAACCATAGAGTACATAGACCATCCCCATGGAAAAGAAATGCAAAAAAGCAGAATGGCTGTCTGGGGAGGCCTTACAAATAGCTGTGAAAAGAAGAGAAGCAAAAAGCAAAGGAGAAAAGGAAAGATTTAAGCATCTGAATGTAGAGTTCCAAAGAGTAACAAGGAGAGATAAGAAAGCCTTCCTCAGTGATCAATGCAAAGAAATAGAGGAAAACAACAGAATGGGAAAGACTAGAGATCTTTTCAAGAAAATGAGAGATACCAAGGGAACATTTCATGCAAAGATGGGCATAAAGGATAAAGGACAGAAATGGTATGGACCTAAAAGAAGCAGAAGATATTAAGAAGAGGTGGCAAGAATACACAGAACTGTACAAAAAACATCTTCACAAGCAAGATAATCACGATGGTGTGATCACTCACCTAGAGCCAGATATCTTGGAATGTGAAGTCAAGTGGGCCATAGAAAGCATCACTACGAACAAAGCTAGTGGAGGTGATGGAATTCCAGTTGAGCTATTTCAAATCTTGGAAGATGATGCTGTGAAAATGCTGTACTCAATATGCCAGCACATTTGGAAAACTCAGCAGTGGCCACAGGACTGGGAAAGGTCAGTTTTCATTCCAATCCCAAAGAAATGCAATGCCAAAGAATGTTCAAACTACCGCACAATTGCACTCATCTCACACGCTATTAAGTAATGCTCAAAATTCTCCAAGCCAGGCTTCAGCAATACGTGAGCCATGGACTTCCAGATGTTCAACCTGGTTTTAGAAAAGGCAGAGGAACCAGAGATCAACTTGCCAACATCTGCTGGATCATGGAAAAAGCAAGAGAGTTCCAGAAAAACATCTATTTCTGCTTTATTGACTATGCCAAAGCCTTTGTGTGGATCACAATAGACTGTGGAAAATTCTGAAAGTGATGGGAATACCAAACCACCTGACCTGCCTCTTGAGAAACCTATATGCAGGTCAGGAAGCCACAGTTAGAACTGGACATGGAACAACAGACTGGTTCCAAATTGGGAAAGGTGTGCGTCAAGGCTGTGTATTTTCAACATGCTTATTTAATTGATATGCAGAGTACATCATGAGAAATGCTGGGCTGGAAGAAGCACAAACTGGAATCAAGATTGCTGGGAGAAATATCAGTCACCTCAGATATGCAGATGACACCACCCTTATGGCAGAAAGGAAGAAGAACTAAAAAGCCTCTTGATGAAAAGGAAAGAGGAGAGTGAAAAAGTTGGCTTAAAGATCAACATTCAGAAAACTAAGAACATGACATCTGGTCCCATCACTTCATAGGAAATAGACGGGGAAACAGTGAAACAGTGTCAGATTTTATTTTTGGGGGGCTCCAAAATCACTGCAGATGGTGATTGCAGCCATGAAATTAAAAGACGCTTACTCCTTGGAAGGAAAGTTATGACCAACCTAGATAGCATACTCAAAAGCAGAGACATCACTTTGCCAACAAAAGTCCATCTAGTCAAGGCTATGGTTTTTCCAATGGTCATGTATGGATGTGAAAGTTGGACTGTGAAGAAAGCTGTGGGCCAAAGAATTGATGCTTTTGAACTGTGGTGTTGGAGAAGACTCTTTTGAGTCCCCTGGACTGCAAGGAGATCCAAACAGTCCATTCTAAAGGAGATCAGTCCTCAGTGTTCTTTGGAAGGATTTATGCTATAGCTGAAACTCCAATGCTTTGGTCACCTCATACAACGAGTTGACTGATTGGAAAAGACTCTGATGTTGGGAGGGATTGGGGGCAGGAGGAGAAGGGGATGACAGAGGATGAGATGGCTGGATGGCATCACTGACCCAATGGACATGAGTTTGGGTGAACTCTGGGAGCTGGTGATAGACAGAGAGGCCTGGCATGCTGCCTTTCGTGGGGTCGCAAAGAGTCAGATAGGACTGAGTGACTGAACTGAACGGAGAGCACATAGACCCCAGGGCAGAGTCGCCTATGGCCAAACAAATACCGGGGAGGGAATGCAACCCCACCCTTCAGCAGATAACTGGATTAAAAG
Source organism: Bos taurus (assembly GCF_002263795.3). Classification (NCBI taxonomy): domain Eukaryota; kingdom Metazoa; phylum Chordata; class Mammalia; order Artiodactyla; family Bovidae; genus Bos; species Bos taurus. The sequence goes on along the minus strand of NC_037357.1, from coordinate 84,148,119 downwards.
TTTATTGAGAGCACCCTGCCCACCAGAGCAAGACCCAGTTTTTCCCCCGTCACTGGTCTCTCTCATCAAGGAGCCTACAGAAGCCTCATAGCCTCATCCATAAGAGGGCATATAGAAGAAAACAGAAGAAGCACAGTCTCACAGTAGCTAAAAATAAAACCACATTCAGTTCAGTTCAGTTCAGTCGCTCAGTCATGTCTGACTCTTTGCGACCCCATGAATCGCAGCACGCCAGGCCTCCCTGTCCATCACCAACTCCCAGAGTTCACTCAGACTCACGTCCATCAAGTTAGTGATGTCATCCAGCCATCTCATCCTCTGTCGTCCCCTTCTCCTCCTGCCCCCAATCCCTCCCAACATCAGAGTCTTTCCCAATGAGTCAATTCTTCGCATGAGTTGGCCAAAGTACTGGAGTTTCAACTTTAGCATTATTCCTTCCAACGAAATCCCAGGGCTGATCTCCTTCAGAATAGACTGGTTGGATCTCCTTGCAGTCCAAGGGACTCTCAAGAGTCTTCTCCAACACCACAGTTCAAAAGCATCAATTCTTCAGCTCTCAGCTTTCTTCACAGTCCAACTCTCACATCCATACATGACCACTGGAAAAACCATAGCCTTGACTAAACAGACCTTTGTTGGCAAAGGAATGTCTCTGCTTTTGAATATGCTGTCTAGGTTGGTCATAACTTTTCTTCCAAGGAGTAAGCATCTTTTAACAGAAAGCTAATCGGGAGGAAAAAAACAGAAAGTTATATCTCAGATGAAGGGACATCTAAAAAACAACTAAATGAACAACTAAACATCTAAAAAAAACATGCAGAAAAAGACAATTAAATGAAACAGAGATAGGCAACCTTCCAGAAAAAGGATTCACAGTAATGATGGTGAAAATGATCAGGAATCTCAGGAAAAGAATGGAGGCAAAGTTTGATAAGATGCCAGAAATGTTTACCAAAGATCTAGAAATAAAAAACTAACAAACAAGCAAATATGAATAATACACCAAAAGAAATCAATAGAATAATGGAGGCAGAAGAACAGATAAGTGACCTGGAGGGCAGAATGGTGAAAATCATTGCCACAGAACAGTATACAGAAAAAAGAATGAAAAGAAATGAAGACAGCCTAAGACACGTCTGGGAGAACATTAAATGCACCAACATTTCCATTATAGGGGTCCCAGATGGAGAAGACAGAGAGAGAAAGAACCTGAGAAAATATTTGCAGAAATAATAGCTGAAAACTTCCTGAACATGGGAAAGGAAATAGTCAACCAAGTCCAGGAAGCACAGAGTTCCAGGAAGGATAAACCCAAGTAGGAACACATTAAGACACATAGAAATCAAACTGAAAAAAAATTAAAGACAGAGATAAAACATTAAAAAGCAATAAAGGAAAAATGACAAGTAACATACCAGTGAACTCTCATCAGGCTGTCAGCTGATTTCTCAACAGAAACTCTATAAGCCAGAAGGGAATGACATGATATATTTAAAGTGATGAACATAAAGAACCTACAACCAAGAATACTCTACCCATCAAGACTCTCCTTCAGATTTGATGGAGAAATCAAAAGCTTTCCAGACAAGCAAAATTAAGAGAATTCGACACTACCAAACCAGCTTTACAAGAAATGCTAAAGAAACTTCTCTAGGCAGAAAACATGAGAGGAAAAGACCTAAAGAAAATAAACTCAAAACAATAAAGAAAACAGTAACAAGATCATACATATCAATATCTACATTAACTGCAAAGGATTAAATCCACCAGCCAAAAGACTTAGACTGACTGGGTGGATGAAAACATGTCCACTTCTACTTACCACATCACTCTGCTTGACTTAGTATTAATAGAATGCTATATGTCTAACTGTAAAGCAATTATCCTTCAATAAAAAGTAAATTAATTAAAAAATAGATATACAACAAGCAACCAAGGTTTACTGTATAGCATAAGAAACTATAGTCAATATCTTGTAATAACCTATGATAGAAAATAATTTCAAAAATAAGATATGTGTATTTGTATAACTGAATCACCTTGCTGTTCACCTGTAACAGTGTGAGTCAACTATACTTCAATAAAATATATATACTAAAAACAAGCACATTGAAACAAGATACTTTTTTGCCTCTCAGATTGTCAGAAACAAAAAGGGTAATTATATTCAGTGCTGACAGGTTATAAAGAAATAGATACTATCCTGCCCCTGGAGCTCATTAGTCTTGGGTAATATCTTGTTAAAGAAAAGCACAGGGGTTTTATGTAATAAAGGAATCCCACATTTATCTAGAGGTGTATGGCTTCCAAGTGTGCTTTCATTTAACTGCATAATGATCACATGTCAACATGAGAAAAAGCAAGATCCATAAAAGTTATTCTGAGTTGTTAGTTAGTGAATGATAGAGCTATAATTTTATCTTCTGACACAGTCCAAAGTTTTCTCATGAATCCAGAGCAAAAGGTGAATTGGGTTGCCATCTGAGTGTTTTTCAAATCCAAATCCCATCCCATTCAACCAAGCATTTACTGAAAATCTTCTGTGGGGCATGCTTGATTCTAGATATTGGAGATAGGACAGTGACCAAAACAAAATCTCTGCCCTCATGGAAACTAAATTCTAGTATGGGGAGAGAGATAGTAGGTAAATGACTATAAAGTATACAAGTCAATGATAAATATGATTAAGAAAAAATAAAATAAGATAAATGCTAGTGGAGGAGATGGTCCCAAGATGGCAGAGCAATAGGACAGGGAGACGACTTTCTCCCCCACAAATTCATCAAAAGATCATTTGAATGTTGAGAAACTCCACAAAACAACTTCTGAATTCTGGTAGAGGACACCAGACACTCAGAAAGGCAGCCAAATCTCTTTGAAAGGAGGTAGGAAAAAAAAATATAAAAGACAAAACAGAGACAAAAGACTTAGGGATGCAGGGTGATCTTGGGGAGAGAGTCATGAACGAAGATAAGCTTCCACATAGTCTGAAGCCCTGTCACTGACATGTCTGTGGGAGTTTCCGTATCTCAGAGAGTAACATAACTAGGAGGGAGAAAAACAGAATACATGCCTAACTGCAACTACAAGCAGCAATGGAAAAATGGCGCAGATGATTGCATCCACCACCAGCCAGTTTGGGTTGGGCAGGGAGATGTGGGTCCTTAGGGTAAGGACCAGGCCTGAATTCCCTAAGGACAATCTGAAGGAGTTAATGTGAGGTAGCAACACAAACTATCTTTCAGAGAGACCAAAAAAAAACCTTTCCTATGAAAGGCTCTAACGCCACATGGTGATCTCTGGCATGCTCACAGAACAAAGTACTGAGCGAATCCCAAAGAAGAGCAGGCCTGCTGCCATATAAGGCCCTCCCTCCCTGGAGGCAGAGAGATAAGTGTATGACAGCCAGAGCCAAAAGGCAAGGGGCTGCTGCAATCTCGCTGCAGAGACAGCATCTCACACCAAACTGTGAGCAGGCTCCCAGTTGCTAATCATGTCTTCCTGGGATCCTGGAGCATTGACATATGCCAGGAGTGTCATAGCCTGAGAGCAGCTTCCCAGAGGAGTCACATGGCATACCTGGGACTGTGCTCTCACAGCACACCTGGGAAACCGAGGGGCCAGGACTGGGGAGGTGAATAAGATGCATGGTCCACATGGGACAGTGTGCTTGCCAAGCACCCAGTCACCTGATCTGCTTGGACCTGGGAAGGGCACAAAACACACAGCTCATCTGGGTCTGTGCCCTTGCAGAGAACCAGAGAACCTGAGTGTATTAGACCTGGAAAGTGCACAAAGCACAGGGTCCACTTGGGATAGTTCCCTTGTAGAGCACCCTGGAGCCTGAGCAGTGTGGATCCAGGAAGTATACACTGCCTTGGGCTGTAGCAAAACCACTGTGGTCCATCCAGTGTACACACTCTGTACAAATGCAAGTGGTATTTGTTTGCAGTGCCCCCCCCCCCCTCAACAACACAACTGAACAAGTGAGCCTAAATAAGTGGCCACCCCTCCCCTCTTTGTGTCAGGGTAGAAATTACACACCAAAGAGACTGGTAAGTAGAGGAAGCCAAAATAAACAAGAGGGAACCTCTCTGGAAGTGACAGGTGCAACAGATTAAAACCCTGAAGCTGAGACTGTGCATTTGAGGGGCACCTATAGACCTTGAATGTAGAAGGCAATGGCACCCCACTTCAGTACTCTTGCCTGGAAAATCCCATGGGCGGAGGAGCCTGGTAGGTTGCAGTCTATGGGGTCACGAAGAGTCGGACACGACTGAGCAACTTCACTTTCACTTTTCACTTTCATGCATTGGAGAAGGAAATGGCAACCCACTCCAGTGTTCTTGCCTGGAGAATCCCAAGGACGAGGGAGCCTGGTGGGCTGCCGAATATGGGGTCACACAGAGTCGGACACGACTGAAGTGACTTATCAGCAGCATCAGCAGCATAGACCTTGAAAACAAGTACAAGCCAGAACCAGTGACTATCTGGCACTGAACTGACCCTGCAATGCCCACAACAGCTCCAGAGAAATTTCTTACTATATTTTTACTAATACCACTGTTTAATTTTTAAAAAATTAGGTCTTAATTACTTCTTTAATTTTCATTTTTATAGCCTATTACCTTTCAAAAACCTACATTTTAAAATAAATTCCTTATATATATATATGTATATATATATTAATTTTTGTGGTTGATTTGTTTTGTATTTTTATATTGTATTTTTGAGTGTCTAGCCTCTGTTCTAACCTCTTTGCTTTTTGATATTTGTTATCAATTTTTTACCTTTAAGAATCTAATCTTTAGTATCCATTCATTATTAGCTTGACTGCCCTCTCCCCTTTTGACTCTCCCTTTTCTCCTTCTGGTCATCTCTATCTCCTTCCTGCATCTTCTCTTATCTACAGAATTCTGTGAATCACTCTGGGTGTTACTGGCTTTGGAGAACTGTTTCACCATTAACCTAGGAATTTTATCTAGACTAGAGACAAGGACTGAGAAGATGCAAGAAATGATTAACAAGGATCTTGATGAAATAAAGAAGAGTCAATCAATTATTAAGAATGCAATAACTGAGATTAAAAGCACTCTGGAGGGAACTAACAGTAGAATAACTGAGGCACAAGAGTGGATAAGTGAGGTAGAAGACCGAATGATGTAAATAAATGAAGCAGAGAGGAAAAAAGGAAAAAAATAAAAATAAAAGAAACAAGGATAACCTCAGACAACTCTGGGACAATGTTAAATGGCCCAACATTTGAATCATAGGTGTCCCAAAAAAAGGGCATGAGAGAATACTTGAGTAGATGATAATCAAAAAGTTCTTAAAATGGGGAAAGAAATAACCACCCACGTCCAAGAATCCCAAAGAGGCCTAAACAAGATAAGCCCAAGGCAAAACACCCCCAGTTCAGTTCAGTTGAGTTAGTCGCTCAGTCGTGTCCGACTCTTTGCGACCCCATGAATCGCAGCACGCCAGGCCTCCCTGTCCATCACCAACTCCCAGAGTTCACTCAGACTCATGTGCATCAAGTTAGTGATGCCATCCAGCCATCTCATACTCTGTCGTCCCCTTCTCCTCCTGCCCCAAATCCCTCCCAGCATCAGAGTCTTTTCCAATGAATCAACTCTTCACATGAGGTGGCCAAAGTACTGGAGTTTCAGCTTTAGCATCATTCCTTCCAAAGAAATCCCAGGGCTGATCTCCTTTAGAATGGACTGGTTGGATTTCCTTGCAGTGAAAGGACTCGCAAGAGTCTTCTCCAAACCACAGTTCAAAAACATCAATTCCTCGGTGCTCAGCCTCCTTCACAGTCCAAATCCCACATCCATACATAAACACAGGAAAAACCATAGCCTTGACTAGACGTACCTTTGTTGGCAAAGTAATGTCTCTGCTTTTCTTTTTTTTTTTATTTTATTATATTTTTAAACTTTACATAATTGTATTAGTTTTGCCAAATATCAAAATGAATCCATCACAGGTATACATGTGCTCCCCATCCTGAACCCTCCTCCCTCCCTCCCCATACCATCCCTCTGGGTCGTCCCAGTGCACTAGCCCCAAGCATACAGTATTGTGCATTGAACCTGGACTGGCATCTCGTTTCATACATGTTATTTTACATGTTTCAATGCCATTCTCCCAAATCTTCCCACCCTCTCCCTCTCCCACAGATTCCATAAGACTGATCTATATACCAGTGTCACTTTTGCTGTCTCGTACACAGGGTTATTGTTATCATCTTTCTAAATTCCATATATATGCGTTAGTATACTGTATTGGTGTTTTTCCTTCTGGCTTACTTCACTCTGTATAATAGGCTCCAGTTTCATCCACCTCATTAGAACTGATTCAAATATATTCTTTTTAATGGCTGAGTAATACTCCATTGTGTATATGTACCACAGCTTTCTTATCCATTCATCTGCTGATGGACATCTAGGTTGCTTCCATGTCCTGGCTATTATAAACAGTGCTGCGATGAACATTGGGGTACACGTGTCTCTTTCCCTTCTGGTTTCCTCAGTGTGTATGCCCAGCAGTGGGATTGCTGGATCAAAAGGCAGTTCTATTTCCAGTTTTTTAAGGAATCTCCACACTGTTCTCCATAGAGGCTGTACTAGTTTGCCTTCCCACCAACAGTGTAAGAGGGTTCCCTTTCCTCCACACCCTCTCCAACATTTATTATTTGTAGACTTTTGGATTGCAGCCATTCTGACTGGTGTGAAATGGTACCTCATAGTGGTCTTGATTTGCATTTCTCTGAAAATGAGTATACTACCCAAAGCAATCTATAGATTCAATGCAATCCCTATCAAGCTACCAACAGTATTCTTCACAGAGCTAGAACAAATAATTTCACAATTTGTATGGAAATACAAAAAACCTCGAATAGCCAAAGCTATCTTGAGAAAGAAGAATGGAACTGGAGGAATCAACCTACCTGACTTCAGGCTCTACTACAAAGCCACAGTTATCAAGACAGCATGGTACTGGCACAAAGACAGAAATATAGATCAATGGAAAAAAATAGAAAGCCCAGAGATAAATCCACGCACATATGGACACCTTATCTTTGACAAAGGAGGCCAGAATATACAATGGATTAAAGACAATCTCTTTAACAAGTGGTGCTGGGAAAACTGGTCAACCACTTGTAAAAGAATGAAACTAGAACACTTTATAACACCATACACAAAAATAAACTCACAATGGATTAAAGATCTAAACATAAGACCAGAAATTATGAAACTCCTAGAGGAGAACATAGGCAAAACACTCTCTGACATACATCACAGCAGGATCCTCTATGACCCACCTCCCAGAATATCAGAAATAAAAGCAAAAATAAACAAATGGGACCTAATTAACCTTAAAAGCTTCTGCACATCAAAGGAAACTATCAGCAAGGTGAAAAGACAGCCCTCAGAATGGGAGAAAATAATAGCAAATGAAGCAACTGAGAAACAACTAGTCTCAAAAATATACAAGCAACTCCTCCAGCTCAATTCCAGAAAAATAAATGACCCAATCAAAAAATGGGCCAAAGAACTAAGTAGACATTTCTCCAAAGAAGACATACAGATGGCTAACAAACTCATGAAAAGATGCTCAACATCACTCATTATCAGAGAAATGTCTCTGCTTTTCAATATGCTATCTAGGTTGGTCATAACCTTCCTTCTGAGGAGTAAGCGTCTTTTGATTTCATGGCTGCAGTCACCATCTGCAGTGATTTTGGAGCCCCAAAAAATAAAGTCTGACACTGTTTAATACTGCTTCCCCATCTATTTCCCATGAAGTGATGGGACTGGATGTCATGATCTTCATTTTCTGAATGTTGAGCTTTAAGTCAACTTTTTCATTCTCCACTTTCACTTTCATCAAGAGGCTTTTTAGTTCCTCTTCACTTTCTGCCATAAGGGTGGTGTCATCTGCATATCTGAGGTTATTGATATTTCCCCTGGCAATCTTGATTCCAGCTTGTGTTTCTTCCAGTCCAGCGTTTCTCGTGATGTACTCTGCATATAAGTAAAATAAGCAGGGTGATATACAACCTTGATGTACTCCTTTTCCTATTTGGAACCAGTCTGTTGTTCCATGTCTAGTTCTCACTGTTGCTCCCTGACCTGCATACGGATTTCTCAAGAGGCAGGTCAGGTGGTCTGGTATTCCCATCACTTTCAGAATTTTCACAGTTTGTTGTGATACACACAGTCAAAGGCTTTGGCATAGTCAATAAAGCAGAAATAAATGTTTTTCTGGAACTCTCTTGCTTTTTCGATGATCCAGAGGATGTTGGCAATTTGATCTCTGGTTCCTCTGCCTTTTCTAAAACCAGTTTGAACATCAGGAAGTTCGTGGTTCAGGTATTGCTGAAGCCTGGCTTGGAGTATTTGAGTATTACTTTACTAGCATGTGAGATGAGTGCAGTTGTGTGGTAGTTTGAGCATTCTTTGGCATTGCCTTTCTTTGGGATTGGAATGAAAACTGACCTTTTCCAGTCCTGTGGCCACTGCTGAGTTTTCCAAATGTGCTGGCACATTGAGTGCAGCACTTTAACAGCATCATCTTTCAGGATTTGAATTAGCTCAACTGGAATTCCATCACCTCCACTAGCTTTGTTCATAGTGATGCTTTCTAAGGCCCACTTGACTTCACATTCCAGGATATCTGGCTCTAGGTGAGTGATCACACCATCGTGATTATCTGGGTCGTGAAGAAATTTTTTGTACAGTTCTTCTGTGTATTCTTGCCCCCTCTTCTTGATATCTTCTGCTTCTGTTAAGTCCATACCTTTTCTGTCCTTTTTCGAGTCCATCGTTGCATGAAATGTTCCCTTGGTATCTAATTTTCTTGAAAAGATCTCTAGTCTTTCCCATTCTGTTTTTTTCCTCTATTTCTTTGCAGTGATTGCTGAGGAAGGCTTTCTTATCTCTCCTTGCTATTCTTTGGAACTCTGCATTCAGATGCTTATATCTTTCCTTTTCTCCTTTGTTTTTCCCTTCTCTTCTTTTCATAGCTGTTTGTAAGGCCTCCCCCGACAGCCATTCTGCTTTTTTGCATTTCTTTTCCATGGGGATGGTCTCGATCCCTTTCTCCTGTACAATGTCACGAACCTCATTCCATAGTTCATCAGGCACTCTATCTATCAGATCTAGGCCCTTAAATCTATTTCTCACTTCCACGGTATAATCATAAGGGATACAAATGCTAAAGGATCTTCTCTAGACAGGAAACACAGAAAAAATTTATAAAAACAAACCCAGATCAACAAAGCAAATGGTAGTGGGATCACACTTATTAATAATTACCGTAAATGTAAGTGGGTTAAATGCTCCAACCAAAAAATAAAAACTGGCTGAATGGATACAGAAATAAGACCCCTATGTTGGCTGTCTACAAGAGACCGACCTCAAACCTAGGGACACATACAGAATGAAATTGAGGCTCTGGAAAAAGATATTTCATGAAAATGGAAACCTAAATAAAGCATTAGTAACAATACTCATCAGGAAAAAAAAAAAGACTTTGATATGAAGATCATAATAAGAGACACAGGACACCACATAATGATCAAATGATAAATCCAAGAAAAAGAACAATTATAAATATATCTGCGCCTAACGGAGGAGCACTTCAATACATAAGACAAGTGCTAAAAATAATGAAAGGGGAAATTAACAGTAGCATAATAAGAGTGGGAGACTTAACTACACCACTCACAACTATGGATAGATTAAACAAACAGAAAATTAGCTAGGAAACACAAGCTTTATATGATACAATAGACCTAATTGATATCTAAGGGTATTTCACCAAAAACAATGGGTTTCACCTTTTCTCAAGTGCACACTGAAAATTCTCCAGGATAGATCACATCGTGGGCCATGAATCTAGCTTCAGTTCAGTTCAGTTCAGTCTCTCAGTTGTGTCCAACTCTTTGCAACCTCATGAACTGCAGTACACAAAGCCTCCTTGTCCATCACCAACTGCCGCAGACCAACCAAACCCATATCCATTGTGTTGGTGATGCCATCCAACCATCTCATCCTCTGTTTTCCCCTTCCCCTCTGGCCATCAATCTTTCCCAGCATCAGGATCTTTTCAAATGAGTCAGCTCTCTGCACTAGGTGGCCAAAGTATTGGAGTTTCAGCTTCAACATCAGTCCCTCCAATGAACACCCAGGACTGATCTCCTTTAGGATGGACTAGTTGGACCTCCTTGCAGTCCAAGGAAGTCTTAAGAGTCTTCTCTAACATCACAGTTCAAAAACATCAATTTTTCGGTGCTCAGCTTTCTTTATAGTCCAACTCTCACATCCATACATGACCACTGGAAAAACCATAACCTTGACTAGACGGACCTTTGTTGGCAAAGTAATGTCTCTGCTTTTTAATATGCTGTCTAGATTGGTCATTACTTTCCATCCAAGGAGCAAGCATCTTTTAATTTCATGGCTGCAATCACAATCCACATTGATTTTGGAGCCCCCAAAAATAAAGTCAGCTGCTGTTTCCACTGTTTCCCCATCTATTTCCCATGAAGTGATGGGACCACATGCCATGATCTTAGTTTTCTGAATGTTGAGCTTTAAGCCAACTTTTTCACTCTCTGCTTTCACTTTCATCAGGAGGCTTTTGAGTTCCTCTTCACTTTCTGCCATAAGGGTGGTGTCATCTGCATATCTGAGGTTATTGATATTTCTCCTGGCAATATTGATTCCAGCTTGTGTTTCTTCCAGTCCAGCGTTTCTCATGATGTACTCTGCATGTAAGTTAAATAAGCAGGGTGACAATATACAGCCTTGATGAACTCCTTTTCCTATTTGGAACCAGTCTGTTGTTCCATGTCCAGTTCTAACTGATGCTTCCTGACCTGCATACAGTAGGTTTCTCAAGAGGCAGGTCAGGTGGCTTGGTATTCCTATCTCTTTCAGAACTTTCCAAAGTTTATTGTGATCCACAGAGTCAAAGGCTTTAGCATAGTCAATAAAGCAGAAATAGATGTTTTTCTGGAACTCTCTTGCTTTTTTGATGATCCAGCGGATGTTTGCAATTTGATCTCTGGTTCCTCTGCCTTTTCTAAAACCAGCTTGAACATCTGGAAGTTCACGGTTCACATATTGCTGAAGCCTGGCTTGGAGAATTTTGAGCATTTCTTTACTAGCGTGTGAGATGAGTGCAATTGTGTCATAGTCTGAGCATTGTTTGGCAATGCCTTTCTTTGGGATTGGAATGAAAACTGACCTTTTCCAGTCTTGTGGCCACTGCTGAGTTTTCCAAATGTGCTGGCATATTGAGTGCAGCACTTTCACAGCATCATCTTTTAGGATTTGAAATAGGAAATTTTTAAAAAATTGAAATCATTTCAGCCATCTTTTCTGATCACAATGTGGTAAAATTAGATGTCAACTACAGGGAGAAAAAACTATTAAAAATTAAAGCATATGGAGGCTAAACAACAGATTTCTGAATAATCAACAGATCACTAAGGAAATCAAAATACGCAGAGAAAAAATGAAAATGAAAACAAGACAACCCACAACTTATGGAATTCAGTAAAAGCATTGCTAACAGGGAGGTTCACAGTAATACAAGCCTACCTCAAGAAACATCAAATAAACAACCTAACTTTACACCTAAAGCAAGTTGAAAGATAAGAACAAAAGAATCCAAAAGCAGAAGGAACAAAATCATAAAAATCAGAACAGAATTAAGTGAAAAAGAAATGAAGGAGAGGATAGCAAAAAGCAACAAGACTAAAAGCTGGTTCTTTGAGAAGATGAACAGACAAACCGTTCACCAGACTTATCACGAAAAAAAGAGAAAAGAAGGAAATTAGTAAAATTAGACATGAAAATGGAGAAATCACAACAGATAACACAGAAGTACAAAAGATCATAAAAGAATACTATGAGCAATTATATGATAATAAAATGGACAACTTGGAAGAAATGGGCAAATTTTTAGAAAAGTATAACCTTCCAAAACTGAACCAGCAAGAAATAGAAAATGTTAGTAGACCAATCAAAAGCATGGAAATAGAAACTAGTAAAAAGTCTTCCAACAAACAAAAGCCCAGGAACAGATGGCTTCAAAGATGATTCTACCAAAATTTTAGAAAAGAGCTAACACCTATGTTACTCAAGCTCTTCTGGAAAATTGCAAAAGAAGATAAGCCACCAAAGTCATTCTATGAGGCCACTGTCATCTTAATACCAAAATCAGACAAAGATGCCACAGAAAACAAAACTACAAGCCAATATCACTGATGTACATAAATGCAAATATCCTCAACAAAATTCTAGCAAAAGGAATCCAACAACATATTAAAAAAGAAGATCATACATCATGGCCAAGTGGGCGTTACTCCAGGGAGCCAAAGATTCTTCAATATTCACAAATCAATCAATGTGATACACCATATTAACAAATTAAAAGGTAAAAACCATATGATTATCTGAATAGGTGTAGAGAAAGCCTTTGAGAAAATTCAACACCCATTTATGATAAAACCTCTTCAGAAAGTAGGCATAGAAAGAATATACCTCAACATAAGAAAAGCCATATACAACAAACCCACAGCAAGCATTATCCTCAATGGCAAAAATTGAAAGCATTTCCTCTAAAGTCAGGAACAAGACAGAGGTGCCCATTCTCACCACTACTATTCATCATAGTCTTGGAAGTCCCAACCACAGCAGTCAGCAATAAAAAATAAATTAAAGGAATCCAGATTGGAAAAGAAGTAAAACTCTCACTGTTTGCAGATGACATAATCTATTACATCAAAAACCCTAAAGACACCACCAGAAAACTACTGGAGCTAATCAATGAATATAGTAAAGTTTCAGGATATAAAATTAACACAGATAAATCTCTTGCATTCCTATACACTAACAATGAGAAAACAGAAAGAGAAATTAAGGAAATAATCCCATTTACCATTGCAACAAAAATAATAAAATACTTAGGAATAAATTTACCTAAAGAAGCAAAAGGCCTATATATAGAAAACAATAAAACACTGATGAAAAAAATCAAAGATGACACAAACAGCTGGAGAAATATACTATCTTCATGGATTAGAACAATCAATATAGTGAAAATAAGTATACAACCCAAAACAATTTATAGATTCAATGCAATCCCTATCAAGCTACCAATTACATTTTTCACAGAACTAGAACAAACAGTTTCACAATTTGTATGGAAACACAAAAAAAGCCTCGAATACCAAAGCATTCTTGAGAAAGAAGAATGGAACTGGAGGACTCAACCTGCCTGACTTCAGACTATACCACAAAGCTACAATCATCAATACAGTATGGTACTCGCACAAAGACAGAAATATAGATCAATGGAACAAAATATAAAGCCCAGAGATAAATCCATGCACCTATGAATATCTTATCTTTGAGAGAGGAAAAAATACAAAATGGAGAAACGACAATATCTTTAACAAGTGATTCTGGGAAAACTGGTCAACTACTTGTAAAAGAATGACACTAGAACACTTTCTAACACCATACACAAAATATAAATTTAAAATTTATTAAAATATCTAAATGTAAGACCAGAAACTATAAAAGTCTAAGAGGAAAACATAGGCAGAACACTCGATGACTTAAATCACAGCAAGAGCCTCTATGACCCACCACCCAGAGTAATGGAAATAAAAACAGAAATTAACAAATGGGACCTAATTAAACTTAAAAGCTTTAGCACAGTGAAGGAAACTATAAGCAATGTGAAAAGGTAGCCTTTAGAATAGGAGAAAAATAATAGCAAATGAAACAACTGACAAAGAATTAATCTCTAAAATATGAAAGCAGCTCATGCAACTCAATACCAGAAAAATAAACGACCCAATCAAAAAGTGGGCAAAATAACTAAACAGACATTTCTCCAAATAAGACATGCAGATGGCTAACAAATATGTGAAAAGATGCTGAACATCACTCAGTATTAGACAAATGGAAATCAAAACCACAAGGAGGTACCATCTCATGCCATCAAAGCCTACAAACAGTAAGTGCTGGAGAGGGTGTGATGAGGAGGGAACCCTCTTTCACTGTTGGTTGGAATGCAAACTGGTGCAGCCACTATGGAGAACAGTGTGGAGATTCCTTTAACAACTGAAAATAGGACTGCAATAAGGCCCCGCATTCCCAGTCCTGGGCACAGACACCAAGGAAGCCAGAATTGAAAGAGACACATCTATTCCGATGTTCGTTGCAGCACTGTTTACAATAGGTAGGACATGGAAGCAACCTTGATGTCCATAGGCAGACAAATGGATAAGAATGTTGTGGTACATATACACAATAGAATATTACTCAACTATAAAAAATGAACACATTTGAGTCAGTTCTAATGAGGTGGATGAAACTAAAGTCTATTATATGAAGTAAGTAAGAAAGAGAAACAACAATACACTGTAATAATGCATATATATGGAATTTAGAAAGACGGTAATGACGACCCTATATGCAAGACAGAAAAAGAGACATAGTTGTAAAGAACAGACTTTTGGACTCTGGTGGAGAAGGCAAGGGTGTGATGATTTCAGAGAATAGCATTGAAACATGTATATTACACTATATGCAAAATAGATGACCAGTGCCAGTTCAATGTGTGAAGCAGGTCACTCAAAGCCAGTGCTCTGGTACAACCCAGAGGGATTGGGTGGGGAAGGAGGTGAGAGGGGGATTCAGGATAAGGGAACACATGTATACCTGTGGCTGATTCATGTTGATGTATGGTAAAACCAACCACAATATTGTAAAATAAGTAGCCTCCAATTAAAATAACACAATTAATTTAAAATAAATAAAGAAAACCTAGTGGAGGTGGCATGTTTCAATTTCTAGTATAGTGGTCAAACAGAAACCACCAACTGGAAAGAAGGAAGTGAGCAAATATCTGAAGGAAGTGAGGTAATGAGCAATCAGGGTATCTGGGGAGGGAACCTAGCACTGATTTGGGGACATGTCTGGTATATTTGAGGAACAGATAGTGTAGGACCTTTGGCTCTTGCTCTGAGTTGGGAAGTCGTCAGTGGGCATGCCTGCTAAAGGAGTATTTAGGCAGGAATGATCACCATGTTGGAGGCTCCTGGGGGTCTCTAGCAGTCACTGGAAACAACCACAACTTACCTTCCCACTTCTTAGCCTGCCTCATTGCCTGTCTTCCAGAAAGAGCTGATCCCTGACTCCCAGGATCAGTTAGTCTGGCTCATTTACTCCTATGACCCAGAGCTCTCCACATGGGGAAGCTGTCAGATTGGCAGGCAGGGAGGCACGAGCAGGTGGCTTCAATCTGATAGCAAGCAGTGAATTCCATAGGAATGATCTGGTGAAAGGAAAGGATGTCTGTCAAGCTCATAAAGTAAGGGACTTTATGTGGGAAAAAATGCTTATCTCTATCCGGGCTGGTGTTCAATGACTGTAGATGACTGCCAATATAGTGGAAAGATAAAGAAAAGATGTCCATTGCAGAAGTTGGTGTCCTTCTGCAGGCATTCTGCTTTATGGGATGTCTAGTAGAATAAGAGCTGGAGAAGGCAATGGCACCCCACTCCAGTACTCTTGCCTGGAAAATCCCATGGATGGAGGAGCCTGGTAGGCTGTAGTCCATGGGGTCGCTAAGAGTCGGACACGACTGAGCAACTTCCCTTTCACTTTTTGCTTTCATGCATTGGAGAAGGAAATGGCAACCCACTCCAGTGTTCTTGCCTGGAGAATCCCAAGGACAGGGGAGCCTGGTGGGCTTCCGTCTATGGGGTCGCACAGAGTCGGACACGACTGAGACGACTTAGCAGCAGCAGCAGCAGTAGGATAAGAACAAGGAAACCTTTACAATCTTTGGGCACAAGTACCACTTTGGAGTTGTTCACATATTATTTGCATCTCATTTGCACCAATTCATTTGGTAGGTCTGCCAATGTGTGATGATTACTTGTTTTGAGAGATATAAATAACTGAGCCCATTGCCCAGCACAGTAAAAGTTAGATTTCATCATTGCTGATGTTACTTTTGTTACTAGAGCTGAAAGTTACCATTAAGAAATTGTATAAGCCTAATAAATTTTCAACTTTGAGTTTGTTGTTGTTTTGGAGGGGGTTACTAATGAAACTTTTTTTTAAATTTTATTTTATTTTTAAACTTTACAATATTTTATTAGTTTTGCCAAATATCAAAATGAATCCGCCACAGGTATACCCAGGCTCCCCATCCTGAACCCTCCTCCCTCCTCCCTCCGCATACCCTCCCTCTGGGTCATCCCAGAGCACCAGCCACAAACATCCAGTATCGTGCATCGAACTTGGACTGGCGACTCATTTCATACATGATATTATACATGTTTCAATGCCATTCTCCAAAATCTCCCCACCCTCTCCCTCTCCCACAGAGTCCATAAGACTGATCTATATACCAGTGTCTCTTTTGCTGTCTCGTACACAGGGTTATTGTTACCATCTTTCTAAATTCCATATATATGTGTTAGTATACTATATTGGTGTTTTTCTTTCTGGCTTACTTCACTCTGTATAATAGGCTCCAGTTTCATCCACCTCATTAGAACCGATTCAAATGTATTCTTTTTAATGGCTGAGTAATACTCCATTGTCTATATGTACCACAGCTTTCTTATCCATTCATCTGCTGATGGACATCTAGGTTGCTTCCATGTCCTGGCTATTATAAACAGTGCTGCAACGAACATTGGGGTACAGGTGTCTCTTTCCCTTCTGGTTTCCTCAGTGTGTATGCCCAGCAGTGGGATTGCTGGGTCATAAGGCAGTTCTATTTCCAGTTTTTTAAGGAATCTCCACACTGTTCTCCATAGTGACTGTACTAGTTTGCCTTCCCACCAACAGTGTAAGAGGGTTCCCTTTTCTCCACACCCTCTCCAGCATTTATTGCTTGTAGACTTTTGGATTGCAGCCATTCTGACTGGTGTGAAATGGTACCTCATAGTGGTTTTGATTTGCATTTCTCTGATAATGAGTGATATTGAGCATCTTTTCATGTGTTTGTTAGCCATCTGCATATCTTCTTTGGAGAAATGTCTATTTAGTTCTTTGGCCGATTTTTTGATTGGGTCATTTATTTTTCTGGAGTTGAGCTGTAGGAGTTGCTTGTATATTTTTGAGATTAGTTGTTTGTCCGTTGCTTCATTTGCTATTATTTTCTCCCACTCTGAAGGCTGCCTTTTCACCTTGCTAATAGTTTCCTTTGTTGTGCAGAAGCTTTTAAGTTTAATTAGGTCCCATTTGTTTATTTTTGCTTTTATTTCCGATGTTCTGGGAGATGGGTCATAGAGGATCCTGCTGTGATGTATGTCAGAGAGTGTTTTGCCTATGTTCTCCTCTAGGAGTTTTATAGTTTCTGATCTTATGTTGAGATCTTTAATCCATTTTGAGTTTATTTTTGTGTATGGTGTTAGAAAGTATTCTAGTTTCATTCTTTTACAAGTGGTTGATCAGATTTCCCAGCACCACTTGTTAAAGGGATTGTCTTTAATGCTTTGTATATTCTTGCTTCCTTTGTCAAAGATAAGGTGTCCGTATGTGTGTAGATTTATCTCTGGGCTTTCTATTTTGTTTCATTGATCAATATTTCTGTCTTTGTGCCAGTAGCATACTGTCTTGATAACTGTGTCTTTGTAATAGAGCCTGAAGTCAGGTAGGTTGATTCCTCCAGTTCCCTTCTTCTTTCTCAGGATAGCTTTGACTATTCGAGGTTTTTTGTATTTCCATACAAATTGTGAAATTATTTGTTTTAGCTCTGTGAGAATACTGTTGGTAGCTTGATGGGGATTGCATTGAATCTATAAAGTGCTTTGGGTAGTATACTCATTTTCACTACATTGATTCTTCCAATCCATGAACATGGTATATTTCTCCATCTATTAGTGTCCTCTTATTTCTTTCACCAGTGTTTTATAGTTTTCTATGTATAGGTCCTTAGTTTCTTTAGGTAGATATATTCCTAAGTATTTTATTCTTTCCGTTGCAATGGTGAATGGAATTGTTTCCTTAATTTCTCTTTCTGTTTTCTCATTATTAGTGTATAGGAATGCAAGGGATTTCTGTGTGTTGATTTTATGTCCTGCGACTTTACTATAATCATTGACTAGCTCTAGTAATTTTTTGGTGGAGTCTGTAGGGTTTTCTATGTAGAGGATCATGTCATCTGCAAATAGTGAGTTTTACTTCTTCTTTTCCCATTTGGATTCCTTTTATTTCTTTTTCTGCTCTGATCACTGTGGCCAAAACTTCCAAAACTATGTTGAATAGTAATCGTGAAAATGGGCACCCTTGTCTTGTTCCTGACTTTAGAGGAAATGCTTTCAATTTTTCACCATTGAGGATAATGTTTGCTGTGGGTTTGTCATATATAGTTTTTATTATGTTGAGATATGTTCCTTCTCTTCCTGCTTTCTGGAGAGTTTTTATCATAAATGGATGTTGAATTTTGTCAAAGGCTTTCTCTGTATCTATTGAGATAATCATATGGTTTTTATTTTTCAATTTGTTAATGTGGTGTATTACATTGATTGATTTGTGGATATTGAAGAATCCTTGCATCCCTGGGATAAAGCCCACTTGGTCATGGTGTATGATCTTTTTAATGTGTTGTTGGATTCTGATTGCTAGAATTTTGTTAAGGATTTTTGCATCTATGTTCATCAGTGATATTGGACTGTAGTTTTTTTTTTTTGTTTTTTTTTTTTTTTTTTGTGGGATCTTTGTCAGGTTTTGGTATTAGGGTGATAGTGGCCTCATAGAATGAGTTTGGAAGTTTACCTTCCTCTGCAATTTTCTGGAAGAGTTTGAGCAGGATAGGTGTTAGATCTTGTCTAAATTTTTGGTAGAATTCAGCTGTGAAGCCGTCTGGACCTGGGCTTTTGTTTGCTGGAAGATTTTTGATTACAGTTTCAATTTCCGTGCTTGTGATGGGTCTGTTAAGATTTTCTATTTCTTCCTGGTCGAGTTTTGGAAAGTTGTACTTTTCTAAGAATCTGTCCATTTCTTCCACGTTGTCCATTTTATTGGCATATAATTGTTGATAGTAGTCTCATATGATCATTTGTATTTCTGTGTTGTCTGTGGTCATCTCTCCATTTTAATTTCTAATTTTACTGATTTGATTTTTCTCCCTTTGTTTCTTGATGAGTCTGGCTAATGGTTTGTCAGTTTTATTTATCCTTTCAAAGAACCAGCTTTTGGCTTTGTTGATTTTTGCTATGGTCTCTTTTGTTTTTTTGCATTTATTTCTGCCCTAATTTTAAGATTTCTTTCCTTCTACTAACCCTGGGATTCTTCATTTCTTCCTTTTCTAGTTGCTTTAGGTGTAGGGTTAGGTTATTTATTTGACTTTTTTCTTGTTTCTTGAGGTATGCCTGTATTGCTATGAACTTTCCCCTTAGGGCTGCTTTTAAAGTGTCCCATAGGTTTTGGGTTGTTGTGTTTTCATTTTCATTCATTTATATGCATATTTTGATTTCTTATGTGATTTGTTGGTTATTCAGCAGTGTGTTGTTCAGCCTCCATATGTTGGAATTTTTAATAGTTTTTCTCCTGTAATTGAGATCTAATCTTACTGCATTGTTGTCAGAAAAGATGCTTGGAAGGATTTCAATTTTTTTGAATTTACCAAGGCTAGATTTATGGCCTAGTATGTGATCTATCCTGGAGAAGGTTCCATGTGCACTTGAGAAGAAGGTGAAATTCATTGTTTTGGGATGAAATGTCCTATAGATATCAATTAGGTCTAATTGGTCTATTGTATCATTTAAAGTTTGTGTTTCCTTGTTAATTTTCTGTTTAATTGATCTATCCATAGGTGTGAGTGGGGTATTAAAGTCTCCCATTATTATTGTGTTATTGTTAATTTCTCCTTTCATATTTGTTAGCATTTGTCTTACATATCGTGGTGCTCCCATGTTGGGTGCATATATATTTATAATTGTTATATCTTCTTCTAGGATTGATCCTTTGATCATTATGTAGTGACCATCTTTGTCTCTTTTCACAGCCTTTGTTTTAAAGTCTATTTTATCTGATATAAGTATTGCTACTCCTGCTTTCTTTTGGTCCCTATTTGCATGGAAAATCTTTTTCCAGCCCTTCACTTTCAGTCTGTATGTGTCCTCTGTTTTGAGGTGGGTCTCTTGTAGACAACATATGTAGGGGTCTTGTTTTTGTATCCATTCAGCCAGTCTTTGTCTTTTGGTTGGGGCATTCAACCCATTTACGTTTAAGGTAATTATTGATAAGTATGATCCCGTTGCCATTTACTTTATTGTTTTGGGTTCAAATTTATACACCGTTTTTGTGTTTCCTGTCTAGAGAATATCCTTTAGTATTTGTTGGAGAGCTGGTTTGGTGGTGCTGAATTCTCTCAGCTTTTGCTTGTCTGAAAAGCTTTTGATTTCTCCTTCATATTTGAATGAGATCCTTGCTGGGTACAATAATCTGGGCTGTAGGTTATTTTCTTTCATCACTTTAAGTATGTCTTGCCATTCCCTCCTGGCTTGGAGAGTTTCTATTGAAAGATCAGCTGTTATCCTTATGGGAATTCCCTTGTGTGTTATTTGTTGTTTTTCCCTTGCTGCTTTTAATATTTGTTCTTTGTGTTTGATCTTTGTTAGTTTGATTATTATGTGTCTTGGAGTGTTTCGCCTTGGGTTTATCCTGTTTGGGACTCTCTGGGTTTCTTGGACTTGGGTGATTATTTCCTTCCCCATTTTAGGGAAGTTTTCAACTATTATCTCTTCAAATATTTTCTCATGGTCTTTCTTTTTGTCTTCTTCTGGGACCCCTATGATTTGAATGTTGTAGGGTTTAATATTGTCCTGGACGTCTCTGAGATTGTCCTCATTTCTTTTAATTTGTTTTTCTTTTATCCTCTCTGATTCATTTATTTCTACCATTCTATCTTCTAATTCACTAATCCTATCTTTTACCTCTGTTATTCTACTATTTGTTGCCTCCAGAGTGTTTTTAATTTAATTTATTGCATTATTCATTATATATTGACTCTCTTTCATTTCTTCTAGGTCCTTGTTAAACCTTTCTTGCATCTTCTCAGTCTTTGTCTCCAGGCTATTTATCTGTGATTCCATTTTGATTTCAAGATTTTGGATCAATTTCACTATCATTATTCGGAATTCTTTATCAGGTAGATTCCCTATCTGTTCCTCTTTTGTTTGGTTTGGTGGGCATTTATCCTGTTCCTTTATCTGCTGGGTATTCCTCTGTCTCTTCATCTTGTTTAAATTGCTGAGTTTGAGGTGTCCTTTCTGAATTCTGGCAGTTTGTGGAGTTCTCTTTATTGTGGCATTTCCTCACTCTGTGTGGGTTTGTACAGGTGGCTTGTCAAGGTTTCTTGGTTAGGGAAGCTTATTTCGGTGTTCTGGTGGGTGGAACTGTATTTCTTCTCTCTGGAGTGCAATGAAATGTCCAGTAATGAGTTATGGGATGTCTATGGTTTTGGGGTGACTTTGGGCTGCCTGTATCTTGAAGCTCAGGGCTGTGTTCCTTGTTGCTGGAGAATTTGCTTGGTATGTCTTGCCCTGAAACTTGTTGGCCCTTGTGTGGTGCTTGGTTTCAGTGCAGGTATGGAGGCATTTGATGAGCTCCTGTCAATTAATGTTCCTTGGAGTCAGGAGTTCCCTGGAGTCAGGGTTTGGACTTAAGCCTCCTGCTTCCAGTTATCGGTCTTATTTTTACAGTAGTTTCATAGCTTCTCCTTCTATATAGCACCATTGATAAAACATCTACATTAAAGATGAAAAGTTTCTCTACTGTGAGTGTCACCCAGAGAGGTTCACAGCATTATATGGAGAAGAGAAGAGGGAGGAGGGAGTTAGAGGTGACCCGAATGAGATGAGGTGGAATCAATAGAGGAGAGAGTGGGCTATCCAGTAATCTCTTCCTTATGTGCACTCCACAACTGGACCGCTCAGAGCTGTTCATGGAGTTATACAGAGAAGAGAAGAAGGAGGAAGGTGACAGAAGTGGCCAGGAGGATAAAAGGGGGGAATGAAAAGGAGGGAGACAGATCCAGCCAGTAATCAGTTCCCTAAGTGTTCTCCACCATCTGGAACACACAGAAATTCACAGAGTTGGTTAGAGTAGAGAGGGGTTAGGGAGGAGACACAGGCGACCTGGTGGAGAAAAAGGAGAGTCCAAAGGGAGAGAGAGAGCAGTTAAGCCAGTAATCTTGCTCCCTAGTGATAAATGGGTACTGAAGATTGGGTTCTTAAAGGTACAAAATTGGTAACAAATACATAAAAGCAAAAATTAAAAATCTAGAGTAGAGTTTGGAATTTCAAAAATATGATGTTAAAGAAAAGAAGAAGGAAAAGAAAGAGAGAAAAAGTAAACAAACAAAAACAAAGGAGGTCATGAAAATTATAAAGAAAATATAGGTACAAAGTTGATAACTAATACCAAAAAGCAAAAGTTAAAAATCTAGAGTAGAGTTTGGAATTTCAAAAATGCAATGTTAAAAAAAAGAAGAAGAAAAAGAAAGAGAGAAAAAAAGCAAGCAAGAACAAACAAAGTCGCATAAATTATAAAGAAAATACAGGTACAAAATTGATAACAAATACCAAAAAGCATAAATTAAAAATCTAGAGTAGAGTTTGGAATTTCAGATATACAATGTTACTTAAAAGAAGAAGAGAAAGAAACAGAGAAAAAGAAAAAGAGAAAATAAAAAAGGGTCACAGAAATTATAATAAAAAAAAAAAAAAACTATAGGTACAAAATTGATAACAAATACCAAAAAGCTAAAATTGAAAATCTAGAGTATAGTTTGGAATTTCAAAAATACAATGTTAAAGAAAAGAAGGAAAAAAAAAAAAAACAAGGTCAAAAAAATTATAAAAATATATATATATGAAGTTTGCTTTAAAAAAAATGGGGTCTTCTTTTTTTTTTTTGCAAAGTAATCGGGTATAAAAGTGAAAATTAAAGCAATAATAGAGGACTTAAAATTTTTTTAAAATTAAAAAAAATAAGAAATAAGAAAGAAAGAATGATCATAAAAATAGTAAAAATATATCTAGGACTTTCTCTGGTTTTGTTGTGAACATTGTGGGTTCAGTTCATTTTTGGCTAGTTCTTTGGTCCGACTTATATTTCTCAAGATCTATAGGCCCCTTCCTATGTAGTTGGTACTAACCGCAGGGTTTTAATCTATTGCCTGTAGCTTCCAAGGCGGTTCCCTCTGTTATAGCTTCTTCTGTTTGGTGGTCTTTTCAGTGTCTGGTTTCCGCCCTGACACAAAGGGGACGGTGGAGGACACTTTTTTTTTTTTTTTTAGGCTCACTTGTTCAGTTGCGCTGAGGGGAGGTAAGGAGGGATGCTGCAAACAAATAACACTGGCGTGTGCTCGCAGTGCCTCAGCCACACTGGATCTGCCCCCCGTTTACGGTGCGTGTATCCTCCCTGCCCACGCTGCTCAGGCTCTAGGTTGCTCCGCTGGGAACCATCCGTGGCCGGCCCTGGGCTGCCTGCACTTCCAGGTCCAAGCCACTCAGGTTCAGGCACTCGGGTAGTCCTCAGAGGCACAGACTCTCGGTTGGGCCTGCGTTTTGTGCCCTTCCCAGATCCAAGCAGCTCAGGTGATGAGGTGTTTGGCACGCGCCATTGCTGCGACTTATCGCCTCCCTGCAGCTCGGTTATCTAGGTGTGCACCGGCGCACCTTCTCAGGCAGATGTTGACCATTCAGACCCCCAAGAAGTTTTAGTTAGCAAAGAAGCCTGCTTACAGTTTTATAGATAATGTCTCTCTGGGGCTGCAATTGTCCCCTTCCAGCTCTGGCTGCCTATCACCAGAGGGGGATGGTCTGCCGCCGGCTATCTCTGTTCAGTCCTTTGTTCCGTGCGCGGGCCTGGCGGTGTCTTAGGTTAGGGCTGGCTTTTCGCGTGGTAGATATCCCACAGTCTGGTTTGCTAGCCCAAATTATTTCTCTCAGATAGCGCTAGGGGTATTCAGGCCAGATCCTTGCTATGCAGCCCGCGCCACGCCTCCCTGCCCTGCCCCCGCTTGCTAATGGTGGATGCAGGTGCCTGCGCTGCTTCTCCGCTGGGGGAGTTACCATAGGGCTCACAATGTGCGGGTTTTAATTGTTTATTTATTTTTCCTCCCTGTTATGTTGCCCTCTGTGCTTCCAAGGCTCGGCACAGATTCAGCAGTGAGAAGGTTTCCTGGTGTTTGGAAACTTCTTTTTAAGACTCCCTTCCCAGGACGGAACTCAGTCCCTCCCTCTTTTGTCTCTTTTTTTGTCTTTTATACTTTTTCCTACCTCTTTTTGAAGACTTGGGTTGCTTTTCTGGGTGCCTGATGTCCTCTGCCAGCATTCAGAAGTTGTTTTGTGGAATTTACTCAGCGTTTAAATGTTCTTTTGATGAATTTGTGGGGGAGAAAGTGTTCTCCCCGTCCTACTCCTCTGCCATCTTAGCTCCTCCTCCACTAATGAAACTTTTTTTTCCCCAAATTATTTTACAAAGAACTTCAACATATATATGAAAATATAAAAGTAGTATTTAGTATTTTATTAGTACAAAAGTATTTTGCAAGTTCAAGTTTATAATGTTTATTTATACAATCAATCAGCAAGTATGAAGCTGTTTTGATGAGCAAAATGAATGATCATATAATTATTTTACTGTTTTTTTAATTTATTTTTTGTCAATTTAGGTCATTTGTTTATGTTCTTATTAAAGCTGAAACCATATTTTAAAAAGGAATCCCAGTCCAAGTATTTGCAAAGCTTTTGAAATACCTCTCTTGCATATCACTCTTTAAGAAACACATTTTGAAAGCCATAGATATGGGACAACATTTAAAACTGTACTTATTGTTTTGGAGAAACACTCCAAAATGTTTCTCTGGAATGAAGGGCAAGTGATGCTGCATTTTACCTCTTCCTTCCATCCTAGCTTGCATCAGTCAGATCAGCTCTACTATGTTAGACTTCCACTAAAGGTTTTGTTTGACAGGCATACTCCATCACTGTTAGTGGCAGCATAGTATTTCATTACATGAGGTAGGGGGACAGTGTGAGGAGAATCTATTATAAGACAAGTTTCCTGGGCTTGGAAAGGCTTGAAAATAACTCATTTTTGTGACATATTGATTACTCAAATGAAGAAACTGAGTCTTTTTTATGAGACAAATCTCTCATCTATGGCCACACAGTGCCTCAGTGGCAGAATCTAGGTAAGAGTGACTCTGTTCAAATGTGTGCAAAGGCTCCTGTACCACTCACAATAAAAGTCAAAATCCACTTCCTTTTTCTTTTGTTACTTCTCTGCCTCATTCTTCCACCATTCTTTCCCTCAGTCTCACCACTTCATTCATGCTTGCCTGCTTACTATTTCATATACACCACAAGCACATTTCTAACTTACCCTTAAAAGCTATTTCTATCAATACCTGAACTGCATTTTCCCCAAATAGCTTTATGGCTTACTCCTTTGCCTTCTTCAAATATTTTCCCAAAAGAAACCTGACCATTGTATTTAATACTACAAACTGTCTCCATATCCAGCACTCCTGATGCACTTTACCTTGTTTTAACTTTTCTGTTTTCCATATAATTTATTGTCTTCAAATATAAGATACAATTTACATATTTATTAGCTTTGCTACTTATTGTCTTTCTTCCTCTGGCATGTGAGTTCCAAAAAGGCAGATATTGTCTATTTTGTTTTCTGTGTCTTATTAGTAAGTATTCAATAAATATTTGGAGTTGAATAATATCTACTCTCTCTGTCTAGGTTGTCTTCTAGAGCCTCTCTTTCCGGCTCAGTGTATTGTCATTCCCTGACACTTGTCCTGCATTTTGAATGCCACAGAGCACATGGCCTTCACTTGACAGGCTATGAAGTCCTCATGACATTTTGGGCTCTAGTGACTGTAGTCACATATAGCTTGAATGTAGAGTTGTAAATAGTTAAAAATGTTCTGGATATGAAGATTACCATGGACTTCCTGTCTGAAATCAGCAAAATAAACTTTCTTCCTTTCTTATGCAGGCAGAATGGATGAAATTGAACAGGTGAAATGGCAAGAATAATTGGATTCCCTTATCAGAGGGAAACTTCCCCCAAAGTAGTAGCCATTAAAGGGAAAATGTACAATAGAATCATTTTATTAATTCTGTAGACATCAAGGGTTAATCATGAAAAAAAGAAACCCAATTCTCTTCACACAATACAAGACACCTATTAATTTCAAAGTAATATTAGATCTAAGAAAATAAAATATATGTCTGTATTTTGGAAATGTGCTCCCTTTATGGTAAACAAGTAAAGGAAAAAGCAAACCCACATTTTTCACTCTTGGGAAAATAAAGAGGAAACTTGAATTGTAGGATCCAAATCTATTGCCTTCCCTGGGGAAAGTCAGCATTGGTGCAAAATTGCATAGATCTGAAGCAATGGGATGGAGAAAATAAGGTGAGAAAGGAATGACTAGGATCAAACCAGACCATCTAATTATCCAGGGGGTTAAAAAATGGGAAGAAGGGTGGAATTTCATGGATCTGTTAGTAATACCTGTGTGAAATTGGGTTTGGGGTAGTAGGTGATGGTTTAGAGCATATGGAAAATAATTTTGTTGTCTTTCTTAAGCATAGGTAATGGGAGAAGTCTTACCAGAGATTGGAAGGTAAATGGCTCAATATTGTTCTTAGAACTTTCCAAATCCCTGGGAATATCCATATAGCATAATTTCAGGAGAACTGCTCCAAAGCAAGAAAATTACTAAAATAACTCTGATGCAACTTATATATTTATCTTTTGGGCAAAGGCCCAACCTTACTTCCATCACACACATAGCTGAAAAAATTCATAGTCTTTGGGTCCCTATGTACCACACAACATAAATTGGCTCAGTTTCACTCAGCTTAAAGAATAACAGGAAAATAAATTAAGATATATTTAATATACCCACATTGCCTAGATGAAGGCCAATAAAAGCCACCCTCAACCACTGAGCTCCTTGCAGCTGTTGTAGATCTGTTAGGATTGAAATCTTCACTCTCTATCCTCAGTGGTTCCATGATTATGCTTGTTCTATTTTTTTTTTTTCCAATGAAGAAACAGATTCCCATTAACCCCACAAAATGTATGCTTCAAAAAAAATTTATTTAGCTCTTCTCCTTTATCCAGCAGCCTATGCTCCATGTACCATTTCTTTGACTCAGAAGCTCTTTGAATGAACTGCTCTGGGAATGTATAGGGAAAAAATGTATAATATGAGGGGTACGGGCAACTGGGAAGTCAGGGCAGAGAATGGCTTTTGTAAGAGATTTGGAAAAAAGCTTTTCAGTTTTGCCATCCCTGGTCCACTGAATGTCATGCCCATAGATGTCAAAAACAAGCTTTATTTGAGATTAATGACCAATTGTTAGTTACAAATTAGAACCAGTTCTTAACCATGGTTGCTTTTGATTGACTTCAGAACAGAAACTAAGCCTGTGTTGATAATTAACTAATACAGAAATATCCCTTTAATGAGAAATAGAGTGGAAGAGGGTATGGGGAGGGGCAGGGAATAAACTCCCCTAATTAACTAAATGTTTAGTTAATAGAGAGATTTCTGAGCACATTATCCCATCATTCTTGTTCTTGAGTCATAAACACTGACACTTATAATCTTATTTACTCTTTCTGAAACCCTAATGAGGGAATATTGTTATCTCTTTTCTGTAGACAGAAAAAAAGGAGGCTCAGTGAGGCTTTAGCTGACTAGATGAAGGTCACATAATTATTAATTGAGTTGAGACTCAAAGTCAGTCCTTTGACTCCAAATTCAATTGTTATTGTTATTTATAAATTAGATTCTGTCACTGTTCATCTAGGAAATGTTTGCTATAGAAGAATTGAAATATCAGAAAATACTCTTAAAAATGAAATTTTCAAAACCATAGTGTAATCATGGACCCATAATAATGGTCACTACTTACTAACTTCTTATGTTCTAGGCCTTTTACATTTGTTATTTTGAATACCCCTAATTTTATAGAGAAGGAACTGATGGTTCAGAAAGTTTAGCATACTGTATAATTTATTTATTTGTTATGTCTGTTATTTATTGTATTCCTCTCTGAAGTAGATTAGTAGGTTGCAAACTCCATGAGGACAAGGATCCCCAGTGCTTAGAACAATTATCAGCATATTGTAAGTATTCTAATAAAAAATCTTTTTAATGTGAGTGCCAGTGTCATTCAGACTTCTCCAGTGAAACATAACCAACAGGATATTTATGATTTCTTTTAAGGAATTGGCTCATAGTTGGGAGGTTGGTGATCCAAAATTTATAGGACAAGCTGGCAAACTGGAAACTCAGGCAGGACTTGATGATATAATCTTGTCACAGAGTTGCTTCTTCAAAGAACCTTGTTTTTTTGCTGTTAAGGCCGTCAACTGACTGGATGAAGAAGTGAAATGATAGTCACTCAGTTGTGTCCAACTCTTTGCAACCCCATGGACTGTAGCCCTCCAGGCTCCTCTGTCCATGGAATTCTCCAGGCAAGAATACTGGAGTGGGTAGCCATTCCCTTCTCCAATGGATCTTCACAACCCAGGGATCAAACTCAGGTATCCTGCACTGTGGGCAGATTCTTTACCATCTGCACCACCAGGGAAGACTGATTGGATGAGACCCACCTATTATTGAGGGTAATCTATGTAAAATCAACTGCTTGTAGAGGTTAACCATATATACAACATACCTTCACCAGGATCCCCTATATTAGTGTTTAATTAAACCTCTGAGCACTATAACTTAGTCAAGTCGACAAATGAAACTAAAAATCACAGTGCTCAAGTTCATATGATTAAGTAAGTGGTGTTGCTGGGACTTAAATAAAAATCCAGGTCTCTGTGATTCTGGAATTTATCATCTTTTCCTTTATACCACAAGAATATATAACCTGGAAGGAATTTGACTGATCATGTAGTCTAATTCTACAATAATAGATATGAAAATATGGAAGATGGGTAGAGAGAAGGAGAGGTAAGGCACAGGAAGTTAGTTGCTCAAATTCACTCTCAGATTTCCAGACTTCCCTCCCCTTATATGTTAACTAGGATTTGCATAATCTGTTTTTAATTCTTGCTGTTGTGATTAAGGAATGGGAGGAACACTGAAGAGGGTGTCAAAACTGTGCTAAATGTGTGGCATAGGCCATACATACTCTGGAAATAGATTTGGTAAAAGGTTATTGAGCTTTATGACTGTTATTTCCTTCTGTCTTTTAAAGTTGACCCCAGATACTTAATGCCCCTGCACTAAATTGTTAGCCTTAAAAGTTTGAAATGTTAAATTTCATGGTATGTGCACTTTTACACAATAAAAAGGGATTTCTAAAAAGTTGATCAAAGAGTGGGAATAAAAACTTGAATTAAGAAATCAAGTGACTTATGTATTAGATTGGTGTCTACTATATTCCAGGAATTCTACATAAACATATCGGTTCAGTTCAGTCTCTCGGTTGTGTCTGACTCTTTGAGACCTCATAGACTGCAACCCAGTAGGCTTCCCTGCGCATCACAAGCTCCTGGAGCTTGCTCAAACTCATGTTCATCGAGCGGGTGATGCTATCCAATAATCTTATTCTCTGTCATCTCCTTCTCCTCCTGCCTTCAATCTTTCCCAGCATCAGGGTCTTTTCTAATGAGTCAGTTCTGCACATCAGGAGGCCACAGTATTGGAGGTTCAGCTTTAGCATCAGCCCTTCCAATGAACATTCAAGATTTATTTCCTTTAAGATTGACTGGTTGGATCTCCTTGCAGTCCTAGGAACTCTCAAGAGTCTTCTCCAACACCACAGTTCCAAAGCATCAATACTTCAGTGCTCAGGTTTCTTTATAGTCCAACTCTCACATCCATACATGACTACTGGAAAAACGATGGCTTTGGCTAGATGGACCTTTGTCAGCAAAGTAACGTCTCTGCTTTTTAATATGCTGTCTAGGTTGGTCATAATTTTTCTTCAAAGGAGCAAAGGCCTTTAAATTCCGTGGCTGCACTCACCATCTGCAGTGATTTTGGAGCCCCCCAAAATAAAGTCTCTCACTGTTTTCATTGTTTCCCCATCTATTTGCCGTAAAGTGATGGGACTGGATGCCATGATCTTAGTTTTCTGATGATGAGTTTTAAGCCAACTTTTTCACTCTCCTATTTCACTTTCATCAAGAGGCTCTTTAGTTCTTCTTCGCTTTCTTCCATAAGGGTGGTGTCATCTGCATATCTGAGGTTATTGCTATTTCTCCTGACAATCTTGATTCCATCCTGTACTTCTTTCAGCCCAGCATTTTGCATGATGTACTCTGCATATAAGTTAAATAAGCAGATGACAATACACAGCCTTGATGTACTCCTTTCCCAATTTGGAACCAGTCTGTTGTTCCATGTCCAGTTCTAAATGCTGCTTTTTGATCTGCATACAGATTTCTCAGGAGGCAGGTCAGATGGTCTGGTATTTCCCTTTAAGAATTTTCCACAGTTTGTTGTAATCCATACAGTTAAAGGTTTTGGAGTAGTCGATAAAGCAGAGATAAGTGTTTTTCTGGAACTTTCTTGCTTTTTCGGTGCTCCATTGGATATTGGCAATTTGATCTCTGGTTCCTCTGCCTTTTCAAAATCCAGCTTGAATATCCAGATGTTCACAGTTCACGTACTGTTGAAGCCTGGCTGGGAGAATTTTGAGCACTACTTCACTAGCATGTGAGATGAGTGCAATTGTGCAGTAGTTTGAAAATTCTTTGGAATTGCCCTTATTTGGCATTGGAATGAAAAAGGATCTTTTCCAGCTTGTGGCCACTGCTGAATTTTCCAATTTTGCTGGCATATTGAGTGCAGCACTTTCACAGCATTACTTTTTGTATTTGATGTAGCTCAACTGGAATTCTATCACCTTCACTAGCTTTGTTCATACTGATGTTTCCTAAGGCCCACTTGACTTCTCATTCCAGGATGTCTGGCTCTAGGTGTGTGCTTAAGCACCACCAGCGTGCTTATGTGGGTCATGAAGATCATTTTTATATAATTCTTCTGTGTATTCTTGCCACCTCCTTTTAATGTCTCCTGTTACTGTTATGTCCATACTGTTTCTGTCCTTTATTGTGCCCATCTTTGCATGAAATACTCCCTTGGTATCTCTAATTTTCTTGAAGAGATCTCTAGTCTTTCCCATTCTATTGTTTTCCTCTATTTCTTTGCATTGATTACTGAGGAAGGCTTTCTTTTCTATCTTTGCTATTCTTTGGAACTCTGAACTCAAATGGGTATATCTTTCCTTTTTTCCTTTGCCTTTAGCTTCTCTTCTTTTCTCAGCTATTTGTAAGGTCTCCTAAGACAATCATTTTGCCTTTTTGCATTTGTCTTTCTTGGTGATGTTCTTGATCACTGACTCCTAGACAATGTCGTGAACTTTTTCCATAGTCCTTCAGGCACTCTATCAAATCTAATTCCTTAAATATATTTTTCAGTTCCACTGTATGATCCTAAGGGATTTTATTTAGGTCATACCTTAATGGTCTAGCGGTTTTCCCTACTTTCTTCAATTTAAGTCTGAATTTGGCAATAAGCAGTCCATGATCTGAGCCACAATCAGCTCCTGGTCTTATTTTTGCTGACTCTATAGAGCTTCTCCATCTTTGGCTGCAAAGAATATAATCAATTTGATTTCAGAGTTGACCACTTGGTGATGTCCATATGTAGAGTCTTCTCTTGTGTTGTTGGAAGAGGGTGTTTGCTATGACGAGTGCATTCTCTTGGCAAAACCCTGTTAGCCTTTTACCTGCTTCGTTTTGTACTCCAAGGCCAAATTTGCCTGTGACTCCAGATATCTCTTGACTTCCTACTTTTGCATTCCAGACACCTGTAATGAAAAGAACATCTTTTTTGGGTCTTAGTTCTAGAAAGTCTTGTAGGTCTTCATAAAACCATTCAACTTCAGCTCCTTCAGCATTACTGGTTGGAGCATAGACTTGGATTATTGTGATATTGAATGGTTTGCCTTGGAAATGAACATATGTCATTCTGTCATTTTTGAGATTTCATCCACGTACTGCCACGTACAACTCTTTTGTTGACTATGATGGCTACTCCATTTCTTCTAAGGGATTCTTGCCTACAGTAGTAGATTTAATGGTCATCTGAATTAAATTCACCCATTCCAGTCCATGTTAGCTCACTGATTTCCTAAAATGTTGATATTCGCTCTTGCCATCTCTTGTTTGACCACTTTCAATTTTCCTTGATTCATGGGCCTAACATTCCATGTTCCTATGCAATATTGCTTTTTACAGCATTGGGCTTTACTTCCATCACCAGTCACATCCACAACTGGGTGTTGTTTTTGCTTTGGCTCTGTCTCTTTATTCTTTCTGTAGTTAGTTTTCCATTCTTCTCCAATAGAATATTGGGCACCTACGAACCTGGGGAGTTCATCTTTTAGTGTCACATCTTTTTGCCTTTTCATATTGTTCACGGGGTTCTCAAGGCAAGAGTACTGAAGTGGTTTGCCATTTCCTTCCCCAGTCAATCATATTTTATCAGAATTCTCCACCATGACCTGTCCATCTTGGGTGGCCCTACATGGCATGGCTCATAGTTTCATTGAGTTACACAAGACTGTGGTCCATGTGATAAGTTTGATTATTTTTCTGTGATTGTGGTTTTCATTCCTCTGATGGATAAGTATAGGAGACTTATGGAAGCTTTCTGATGGGAAGGACTGACTGTGGTGGAAACTAGGTCTTGTTCTGATGGATGGGGCCATGCTCAGTAAATCTTTAATTCAATTTTCTATTTATGGATGTGGCTGTGTTCCCTTCTGGTTGTCTGATCTGAGATCAAACTATCGTGGAGTTAATGAAGATAATGGCAACCTCATTCATAAAGTCCAGTGCATGCAGTGCTGCACTCAGGGACCCCAACCCTACAGCAAGCCACCTCCAACCCATGCCTCTGCCAAAGACTCTTGGACATTCACAGGCAAGTCTGCATCAGTCTCTTCTGGAAGCAATGTTCCTTTCTCCTGGATCCTGGTGTGCCCAAGGTTTTGTTTGTGCCCTTCAAGAGTCTGTTTTCCCAGTTCTGTGTAAGTTCTCATGGCTCTATGGTAGGATTAATGGTGACCTCCACCAAGAGGGCTTTTGCCACACCCAGGTCTGGTGCACCCAGAACCCCTGTTCCTGAAGCAAGCCACTGTTAACCCATACCCCCACAGGGACATTCAAACACTCAAAGACAGGTCTGGCTCAGTCTCTGTGGGGTCTCCTGGTGTGCAAAGGTCTTGTTTGAGCCTTCCAAGTGTCTCTGGCAGGCATGTGGTTCCAAAATTATAATTCCCTGCTGAACAACCTTCAGCAGGACAAAGTTGGATCCTACCAAAAAATGATGCCCCATGTGCAAGGGCAAAGGAGAAGCCACAGCATGATGGTAGGAGGGGCGAAATTGCATTTGGAATCAAACCCATATCTACATATATAAATTATCTTTTTTAATACTTAGATCAACAGTGTGAGATTGTAAATATTATAAATAAACTTTGACCCATAAAAAGTTAAATAACTTGTCCATAGTTAGAAGATAGGAAGGCCAGGACTTGAAATCAAGTGCCTTAACTCTTATCCATTTCAATAGCAACATGAAAATTAATGATGATGATTATAATCAGGTATTATATATGGAGAACACTTATTCAAAGACCTATTTATAAGGTTAGTCATATTTTATCATTTATATGTTTGTAGGAGCTACCCCATGCCCCCACACCCAAGGCCAGGGGCAGTGGCTGGGAGGAGCTACCCCACACCCCAGGGCAGGGGCGGTGACTGGGAGGAGCAACCTCACATCCAAGGAGCAGTGGCTGTGTGGGTGCAGGAAGGCCTAGAGGAGCTATCCCACGTTGAAGGTCAGGAAGGGCGGCGGTGAGGAGATACCCTTCATCCAAGGTAAGGAGCAGCAGCTGCGCTTTGCTGGAGCAGCTGTGAAGAGATACCCCACGCCCAAGGTTAGAGAAACCCAAGTAAGACGGTAGGTGTTGCAAGAGGGCATCGGAGGGAGGACACGCTGAAACCATACTCACAGAAAACTAGTCAATCTAATCACACTAGGACCACAGCCTTGACTAACTCAATGAAACTAAACCACGCCCGTGGGGCAACCCAAGACAGGTGGTTCATGGTGGAGAGGTCTGACAGAATGTGGCCCACTGGAGAAGGGAATGACAAACCACTTCAGTATTCGTGCCTTGAAAACCCCATGAACAGTATGAAAAGGCAAAATGATAGGATACTGAAAGAGGAACACCTCAGGTCAGTAGGGGCCCAATATGCTACTGGAGACAGGGGAGAAAGAACTCCAGAAAGAATGAAGGGGTGGAGCAAAGCAAAAACAATACACAGCTGTGGATGTGACTGGTGATACAAGTAAGGTCTGATGCTGTAAAGAGCAATACTGCATAGGAATCTGGAATGTCAGGTCCATGAATCAAAGCATTTTGGAAGTGGTCAAGCAAGAGTGAATGTCAACATTCTAGGAATCAGAGAACTAAAATGGACTGGAATGGATGAATTTAACTCAGATGACCATTATATATACTACTGCGGGCAGGAATACTTCAGAAGAAATGGAGTAGCCATCATGGTCAACAAAAGAGTCTGAAATCCACTACTTGGAAGACAAACCATTCAATATCCCAGTAATCCAAGTATATGCCTCAACCAGTAATGCTGAAGAAGCTGAAGTTGAATGGTTTTGTGACGACCTACAAGACCTTTTAGAATTAACACCCCAAAAAGATGTTCTTTTCATTATAGGGGACTGGAATGTAAAAGTAGGAAGTCAAGAAACACCTGGAGTAACAGGCAAATTTGGCCTTGGAATATAGGATGAAGCAGGGTGAAGACTAATAGAGTTTTGCCATGAAAATGCACTGGTCATAGCAAACACCCTCTTCTGACAACACAAGAGAAGACTCTAAACATGGACATCAACAGATGGTCAACACCAAAATCAGATTGATTATATTCTTTGCAGCCAAAGATGGAGAAGCTCTATACGGTCAACAAAAACGAGACCAGGAGCTGACTGTGGCTCAGATCATGAACTGCTTATTGCCAAATTCAGACTTAAATTGAAGAAAGTAGGGAAAACCACTAGACCATTCAGGTATGACCTAAATCAAATCCCTTATGAGAATACAGTGGAAGTGAGAAATAGATTTAATGGACTAGATCTGATAGATAGAGTGCTTGATGAACTATGAACAGAGGTTCATGCCATTGTACAGGAGACAGGGTTCAAGACCATCCCCATGGAAAAAAAATGCAAAAAAGCAAAATGGCTGTCTGGGGAGGCCTTACAAATAGCTGTGAAAAGAAGAGAAATGAAAAGCAAAGGAGAAAAGGAAAGATATAAGCATCTGAATGCAGAGTTCCAAAGAATAGCAAGAAGAGATAAGAAAGCCTTCCTCAGGGATCAATGTAAAGAAATAGAGGAAAACAACAGAATGGAAAAGACTAGAGATCTCTTCACAAAATTAGAGACACCAAGGGAACATTTCATGCAAAGATGGGCTTGATAAAGGACAGAAATGGTATGGACCTAACAGAAGCAGAAGATATTAAGAAGAGGTGGCAAGAATACACAGAAGAACTGTACAAAAAAGTTCTTCATGACACAGATAATCACGATGGTGTGATCACTCATCTAGAGCCAGACATCCTGGAATGTGAAGTTAAGTGGGCCTTCAAAAGCATATCTACAAACAAAGCTAGTGGAGGTGATGGAATTCCAGTGGAGCTATTTCAAATCCTGAAAGATGATGCTGTGAAAGTGCTGGGCTCAATATGCCAGCAGATTTGGAAAACTCAGCAGTGGCCACAGGACTGGAAAAGGTCAGTTTTCATTCCAATCCCAAAGAAAGGCAATGCCAAAGAATCATCAAACTACCACTCAATTGCGCTCATCTCACATGCTAGTAAAGTAATGCTCAAAATTCTCCAAGCCAGGCTTCAGCAATACGTGAACCATGAACTGCCTGATGTTCAAGCTGGTTTTAGAAAAGGCAAAGGAACCAGAGATCAAATGGCCAACATCTGTTGGATCATCAAAAAAGCAAGAGAGTTCCATAAAAACATCTATTTCTGCTTTATTGACTATGCCAAAGCCTTTGACTGTGTGGATCACAATAAACTGTGGGAAATTCTGAAAGAGATGGGAATACCAGAACACATGACTTGCCTCTCGAGAAATCTGTATGCAGGTCAGGAAGCAACAGTTAGAACTGGACATGGAACAGCAGCCTTGTTCCAAATAGGGACAGGAGTACATCAAGGTTGTATATTGTCACCCTGCTTACTTAACTTACATGCAGAGTACATCATGAGAAACGCTGGACTGGAAGAAGCACAAGCTGGAATCAAGATTGCCAGGAGACATATCAATAACCTTGGATATGCAGATGACACCACCATTATGGCAGAAAGTGAAGAGGAACTTAAAAACCTCTTGATGAGAGTAAAAGTGGAGAGTGAAAAAGTTGGCTTAAAGCTCAATATTCAGAAAACCAAGATCATGACATCCAGTCCCATCACTTCATGGGAAATAGATGGGGAAACAGTGGAAACAGTGTCAGACTTTATTTTTGGGGGCTCCAAAATCACTGCAGATGGTGATTGCAGCCATGAAATTAAAAGACGCTTACTCCTTGGAAGGAAAGTTATGACCAACCTAGATAGCATATTCAAAAGCAGAGACATTACTTTGCCAACAAAGGCTCGTCTAGTCAAGGCTATGGTTTTTCCTGTGGTCATGTATGGATGTGAGATTTGGACTGTGAAGAAGGCTGAGTGCCGAAGAATTGATGCTTTTGAACTGTGGTGTTGGAGAAGACTCTTGAGAGTCCCTTGGACTGCAAGGAGATCCAACCAGTCCATTCTGAAGGAGATCAGCCCTGGGATTTCTTTGGAAGGAATGATGCTAAAGCTGAAACTCCAGTACTTTGGCTACCTCATGCGAAGAGTTGACTCATTGGAAAAGTCTCTGATGGTGGGAGGAATTAGGGGCAGGAGGAGAAGGAGACGACAGAGGATGAGATGGCTGGATGGCATCACTGATTTGATGGATGTGAGTCTGAGTGAACGCCGGGAGTTGGTGATGGACAGGGAGGCCTGGGATGCTGCGATTCATGGGGTTGCAAAAATTCGGACATGACTGAGTGACTGAATTGCACTGAACTGAACTGAATATATATAATTAATTATAATATTTTTATTTTTATTATTTTAATACAAATTCATTTCTCAAAAATATTAAGTTTCTTAGCAATATCTTGAATAGATGGAACATAAGATAGGTAAATATACCAGGTGAGAAAGAACTCAGCTGTAGAATGTTGGAGAGGGTAGGCATTGATGGCACCATATGGGGAAAGCTGAGTATTTAATAGGGCATATGAATACAACCTCTGCTTGTCTTTCAGACATGCCGATAGCTATACATTTCAACTCCATTTCCTCCTTTTTCCTGGACAAAAGGAATTGCAATCTTTGTATTACTTTTGTCAAGCAAAAAACAGCAAAAAATCTAATATGCTAATGATGTCTAGAGTTGCCACCACTCCCACAGCTAGTACTCAGTTGTTACAGTGGCTGTTTATTTTCTGTTCTGGCTGGAAAACAGGAAAACAGAAGTACTTCACAGGAAATTGATAGAACTGAATGGTAAAGAAATCACCTAAGTTCACTGGCTAAGAGTGACTCATGTAGCCTAAATTGGGGCTGTGGTAAGTGATAAGATGCGACTAGGAAAATGGATTTAGCAAGTCAGGGCAATCAAGGCACTTTTTGAGAGTGTGGATTTCTTCCTCAGGAACCACAGAAACAGATCCTGCTACATAGTGAAAGTGTCAGTTGCTCAGTCATGTCTGACTGTTTGTGATCCCATAGACTGTAGCCCATTGGGTTTCTTTGTCCATGGATTTCTCCAGGCAGGAAGACTGGAGTGGGTAGCCACTCCCTTCTCCAGTGGATCTTCCCAACTGAGGGACTGAACCTTGGTCTCCTCCATTGAGGGCAGATTCTTTACTGTCTGAGCTACCAGGGAGTCCCCTACAAAGTAGGCATCAATAAATGCTTGCTGAATGAATAAATAAAAATAATAGTAGCTAAGATAGTCATGATGGTGTTATCACTCACCTAGAGCCAGACATCCTGGAATGTAAAGTCAAGTGGGCCTTAGAAAGCATCACTATGAACAAAGCTACTGGAGGTGATGGAATTCCAGTTGAGCTATTTCAAATCCTGAAAGATGATGCTATGAAAGTGCTGCATTCAGTATGCCAGCACATTTGGAAAACTCAGTGGTGGCCAAAAGGACTGGAAAATGTTAGTTTTCATTCCAATCCCAAAGAAAGGCAATGCCAAAGAATGCTCAAACTACCACACAACTGCACTCATCTCACATGCTAGTAAAGTAATGCTCAAAATTCGCCAAGCCAGGCTTCATCAATACATGAACCATGAACTTCCAGATGTTCAAGATGGTTTTAGAAAAGGCAGAGGAACCAGAGATCAAATTGCAAATATCTTCTGGATCATGGAAAAAGCAAGACAGTTCCAGGAAAAAAAAAAAATCTATTTCTGCTTTATTGACTATGCCAAAGCCTTTGACTGTGTAGACCACAATAAACTGTGGGAAATTCTGAAAGAGATGGGAATACCAGAACACCTGACCTGCCTCTTGAGAAACCTATATGCAGGTCAGGAAGCAACAGTTAGAACGGGACATGGAACAACAGACTGGTTCCAAAAAGGAAAAGGAGTACATCAAGGCTGTATATTGTCACCCTGCTTATTTAACTCATATGCAGAGTACATCATGAGAAACGCTGGGCTGAAAGAAGCACAAGCTGGAATCAAGATTGCCAGGAGAAATATCAATAACCTCAGATATGCAGGTGACACCACCCTTATGGCAGAAAGTGAAGAGGAACTAAAAAGTCTCTTGATGAAAGGGAAAGAGGAGAGTGAAAAAGTTTCCTTAAAGCTCAACATTCAGAAAATGAAAATCATGGCATCTGGTCCCATCACTTCATGGGAAATAGATGGGGGAACAGTGGAAACAGTGTCAGACTTTATTTTTTGGGCTCCAAAATCACTGCAGATGGTAATTACAGCCTTGAAATTAAAAGACACTTACTCCTTGGAAGGAAAGTTATGACCAACCTAGATAGCATATTCAAAAGCAGAGACATTACTTTATGAACAAAGGTCCATCTAGTCAAGGCTATGGTTTTTCCAGTGGTCATGTATGGATGTGAAAGTTGGACTGTGAAGAAATATGAGCCCCGAAGAATTGATGCTTTTGAACTGTGATGTTGGTGAAAACTCTTGAGAGTACCCTGGACTGGAAGGAGATCCAACCAGTCCATTCTAAAGGAGATTAGTCCTTGGTGTCCTTTGGAAGGACTGATGCTAAAGCTGAAATTCCAACACTTTGGCAACCTCATGCAAAGAGTTGACTCATTGGAAAAGACTCTGATTCTGGGAGGGATTTTGGGCAGGAGGAGAAGGGGACAACAGAGGATGAGATAGCTGGATGTCATCACCGAGTCGATGGACATGAGTTTGGGTGAACTCCAGGAGTTGGTGATGGATGGGGAGTCCTGGAGTGCTGCAATTCATGGGGTTGCAAAGAGTTGGACACGACTGAGTGACTGAACTGAACTGAACTGAATCATTTTTGAACATTTACTATGTACCAGGCCAGAGCTGCAATCTCATCTGAGAAACCCAGAGAACAAGGCCCTCTCTGATTTATCTCTGTGCTCTTGAGGTTGTCACTATGATCACACAGTAAGTAACTGATGGAGCCAAGATTCAAATCCAGGATGGCTTACTCCAGAATCCATACTCTTAAATGAGTACACTCGTACAGTAGTTCATAAAGAGCAGTTATTCAGTAGATTCATCACAAATATTTGTAGAATAAACAGACTTGAATTGATGTTAAGCTATTTTGTGCCCTGGCTATGTTAAGAACGTTACTAGGTAAGGGAGCAGTTTTACATCACCTCAACAAAAGGAGGAGTCATAAGAACAGAAGAAATAAGTTTCAGGGTCTGGAGTGTGCTAGCTTTCGGATAAGAATTTCCAATTCCTCATCTATCAAGTAGAGTAAATAACTAAAAATTCACAGGATTGTGGTGTACACAGTGAAAAGGCAAATATTAAAGCCTCTAGCACTGTGCTTGGCAAATCTGAATCCTCATCCAGAGTTTTATTTTCCTTTCCTGGGAGGAAATGACAGGCAACTTACACAAATGGGAAGAGGAGAAAGGGTTAGCATGAAGAAAGAAAGCTTAGGAAATGATGAGTGTGCTCCTAGGAAGATGGAGAAATGAAGGGGAAACGTTGCTTCCCAATATTAGCCTCATGGAGTTTCTCTGGTCTTAAAGCTTGCCTTTAGCATGTCAAAGAGCTCATGAATTCTATCAGTTCTTCTCAAAACTTTTATTTCATAGACTACTCAAGTAGCCAGGTGATACCAAAGCCACAATCTTCTCCTTTTTCCCCTGAAATATCTGGCATAATGTAGAGCCAGAGAGTTCATAAGTTTCCAGCTGGTAGTGTTTGAAAGAAGCCAAATGTCTTCCTTTTGGGGAGGGACAGTTCAGTGCTGGATCAAATTTTGCTTACCAGTACAATGTCTGGCACATAATAAATGCTCAATAATTGTTTGGTGAATAGATCAAAGTATTGTTTTTTTCCAGAAGAGGTAACTTGCCAATGTAAAGATTATTTTTGTCATTTGTATTGGCTGGTATTATATAGCTACACCTTCCCAACCTTTTCATCTAGGAGCCAGTGACAGAAGGCAGGCAGATTGTCAAAAGATAGACAGACACATGGACAAGGAATGAAAAACCATACATATTAAAAGCTCTCTGTAAGTTAAATAAGTGCCTATTTCTTAGTCCTCTCTCTCTCTCTGTCTCTCTCTCTCTTTGTGCCCTTAGTACAGAGAGGCTGCCACTTCATATTCCAAATTCCTGGTAGTATTTTCCACAAGTCTGCTTTCACAGAGATGTGAAAATTAATTTAGTTAAAATAGAGCCATTGAGTCAAAGGCCCATAGAACATAAGACCTTTAAGCGCTTTAGACTTCAAATTCTTCATTTTGCTAAGTAAGGACAGAGGGCCAAGAAATGGCCTTGTAAAATGTGGAGAGTAGTCCTTACCCTCACAGGATTTTGAGGCAGAACCACATAAGACTGTATAGCACAGGGCCCAGTGTGGGACTGTGCTCAGGTACTATGAATTTTGCTTTTTTCTCTTCTGTTATCAACATCACCAGTAACCCCTAGGGCAGGGAGTACTGGTGACTGCAAAATGGCCTTGAAGTCTATGCACTTCAAAAAAGGGCACATGATGATAGGAGGAGCAGGGGTAGCAGGTTAGAAATGGAAATTCAGCCAGAAAAGCAAGATTTCAGGCAGAGCCATACCAAAAAAGGTCTCGGGGCAAAGGGAAGCCAAGGATTGAGTCAGGTGAGGGATCTGAAATCCTGAGTTATAGATTCCACTCTGAAACTCGGTGTCATCATTCATAAAATGGGGAGGGAATATGGGATTGTGGTAGAAGGTAGTCTCTGCACTATAAAATTGTAAAGTTCCTGTGGCCTTATAGCTTACCTGATTTATAACATTTAAGACTAGCATTTCCCTTGACTCTAAGGCCCAGCCCTACCTTTAGAACCCAGAGAGGTCTTTACCAGCCTTGGCTTCCTCTTGTATGAGAATGCTCTCCTCCCTAATCTTCTTAGTACTTGGAAGGTCCTAATCTGCAACACAAAATTGATAGCTTCTATATTTTGTCTGACAGCCTCTTTTCCTAAGGAAGAAAATGGGTTATGGAAGATACACAGAACTAGAGCTAACAAACCAGGAATTTAGGTGAATTAGGCACTTTCCAGGGCCTCAGTCTTATCAATTGTAAAACAATGATGGTAAAACCTATTTCCCTGGGCTGCTGTGACAAGTAAATGAGAGAATAAAAGTGTCATCACTTGGTAATCTGTGAAGAACAGTAAACATAGGAGAAATTAGAAAATGAGCTTTCATTCTACTTTAGTTATAGGAGCAAGGGGGAAATTATTTGTCTGTCATGTTTTACAGTCAGAAATTGACTTATCTTCCTTCCCAGATTTTGACCTTCCAATGATTCTAGACTGTATCATAGTTATCTTCAACCCTGAAGATAGAACTTGGTACAGAACAGACACAAAGTCAGCCTGCAACAATACATATGACACATAGAGAACTTAATGCCAGAAACGATAATAGTATTTTCATTTTATAATTCAGTCCTATAAAAAGAAACTTTGTTTCTGTACAAACTATTAATGTTGCTAATTATGTCTTCACTGACAAGAAGCTCAAGATATAGTGATTAATTACTCTTGTCACAATAGTCTGAATCATCCTATCCTTGGTCCTCATTTTTTTCTGTTACATAAAGTGCAATAAATATTTGGTGGAATTACACATGGATTCTGGGGTCAGACACACCTGTATTTAAATCCTGTTTCTTATCTGGGTGACCTTAGAAAAATTGCGTCTTTCATTTGAGTTTCGTTTTCTCGTACCATAAAAGAAAGTGATAATTTGTACCTCAGAATGTTGTAAAACATAATGAGGTAATACATAGTGTCTGGCATACCATCAGCAGTTGTGAATCAGTTAATATATGAAATATGCACATGTATGGCTTTCCTGCTTGTCTTTTCTCCAAGAAGTAGGTAAAAGTGAATGTACATATCCGTAATTGCATTCTGTTTTTCTGCTTCCCAGTTCTGGCACCAAACTCAAGGAGAGTGGCTATCCAGTGCCATAAGAAGTAAACACGGCAAGTCAGAGAACATGTCCCTCAGGGCATTAAAGTAGGGGGAGGCAAATTAAAGCCCATGTACAAAAGCTTATAGGCAAAAAAAAAAAAAAATGGCTGTTAAATGTTAGACAGGGATCAAGACCATCCCCATGGAAAAGAAATGCAAAAAAGCAAAATGGCTGTCTGAGGAGGCCTTACAAATAGCCGTGAAAAGAAGAGAAGTGAAAAGCAAAGGAGAAAAGGAAAGATATAAACATCTCAATGCAGAGTTCC
The DNA here is from genome assembly GCF_002263795.3 of Bos taurus. Lineage (NCBI taxonomy): Eukaryota > Metazoa > Chordata > Mammalia > Artiodactyla > Bovidae > Bos > Bos taurus. The sequence goes on along the minus strand of NC_037357.1, from coordinate 84,104,896 downwards.
AAAGAATAGTAAGGAGAGATAAGAAAGCCTTCCTCAGCAATCAATGCAAAGAAATAGAGGAAAACAACAGAATGGAAAAGACTAGAGATATCTTCAAGAAAATTAGAGATACCAAGGGAACATTTCATGCAAAGATGGGCTTGATAAAGTACAGAAATGGTATGGACTTAACAGAAGCAGAAGATATTAAGAAGAGGTGGCAAGAATACACAGAAGAACTGTACAAAAAAGTTCTTCACGACCCAGATAATCATGATGGTGTGATCACTCACCTAGAGCCAGATATCTTTGAATGTGAAGTCAAATGGGCCTTAGAAAGCAACACTACGAACAAAGCTAGTGGAGGTGATGGAATTCCAATGGACCAATTTCAAATCCTGGAAGATGATGCTTTGAAAGTGCTGCACTCAATATGCCAGCACATTTGGAAAACTCAGCGGTGGCCACAGGACTGGAAAAGGTCAGTTTTCATTCTAATCCCAAAGAAAGGCAATGGCAAACAATGCTCACACTATTGCACAATTGCACTCATCTCACATGCTAGTAAAGTAATGCTCAAAATTCTCCAAGCCAGGCTTCAGCAATATGTGAACTGTGAACTTCCAGATGTTCAAGATGGTTTTAGAAAAGGCAGAGGAACCAGAGATCAAATTGCCAACATTCGCTGGATCATGGAAAAAGCAAGAGAGTTCCAGAAAAACATCTATTTCTGCTTTATTGACTCTGCCAAAGCCTTTGACTGTGTAGATCACAATAAACTGTGGGAAATTCTGAAAGAGATGGGAATACCAGACCACCTGACCTGCCTCTTGAGAAATCTGTATGCAGGTCAGGAAGCAACAGTTAGGACTGGACATGGAACAACAGACTGGTTCCAAAAAGGAAAAGGAGTACGTCAAGGCTGTATATTGTCACCCTGCTTATTTAACTTCTATGCAGAGTACATCATGAGAAACGCTGGGCGGGAAGAGGCACAAGCTGGAATGAAGATTGCCAGGAGAAATATCAATAACCTTAGATTTGCAGGTGACACCACCCTTTTGGCAGAAAGTGAAGAGGAACTCAAAAGCCTCTTGATGAAAGTGAAAGTGGAGAGTGAAAAAGTTGGCTTAAAGCTCAACATTCAGAAAACTAAGATCATGGCATCTGGTCCCGTCATTTTATGGGAAATAGATGAGGAAACAGTGGAAACAGTGTCAGACTTTACCTTTTTGGGGGGCTCCAAAATCACTGCAGATGGTGATTGCAGCCATGAAATTAAAAAATGCTTACTTCTTGGAAATAAAGTTATGACCAACCTAGATAGCATATTCAAAAGCAGAGACATTACTTTGTCAACAAAGATCCATCTAGTCAAGGCTATGGTTTTTCTAGTGATCATCTATGGATGTGAAAGTTGTACTGTGAAGAAAGCTGGGTGCTGAAGAATGGATGCTTTTGAACTATGGTGTTCAAGAAGACTCTTGAGAGTCCCTTGGACTCCAAGGATATCCAACCAGTCCATTCTAAAGGAGATCAGTCCTGGATGTTCATTGGAAGAACTGATGCTGAAGCTGAAACTCCAACACTTTGGCCACCTCATATGAAGAGAGTTGACTCATTGGAAAAGACTCTGATTCTGGGAGGGATTGGGGACAGGAAGAGAAGGGGATGACAGAGGATGAGATGGCTGGATGGCATCACTGACTCAATGGACATGAGTTTGGGTAGACTCCGGGGTTGGTGATGGACAGAGAGGACTGGCATGCTGTGATTCATGGGGTCACAAAGAGTTGGACATGACTGAGCAACTGAATTTAACTGAACTGATTGAAATGTTAGAAAAAGGAGAATAAGGAGGAGGTGGTGGAGGAGGAGAAGGAGAAGCAGGAAGTGAAGAAGGAGGAGGAGAAAAGGGAGTGGAAAGGGGGGAGTATAAATCACCTGTTGCCCGCAAAGCCTAAAATATTCTCTATCTAGTCCTTTATGGAAAAAATATTGCTGACCACTGATCTAAAGAGGAAGAGCCATGTCCACCCTTGCCAAAGACAGATAAAAGCATAGTGTAGTACTAGAATGAGCCTCTTGAGTTAAAATCCCTGGTGTCTTATTCAACAGAGGTTTCCTTCACCCTACAGCTCAGAGTGTGAGGGTCAAAAGGGATACTATATCTGGCACTCAATGTATGTGTAGTTTTCCTTTCCCCCTTATTTGTTTATGTAAATTGATAAATGTTTATAAAACTGGGTTCATAGTTCTGGGAATATTTAATTTTATTCTCCTTTATTCAATCCTTTCTCTTCAATTGGGTTATCTCATGTCATGATATTTTATACTAGAGGAGCAGCCTATCAGGTCCCTAGTGAGAACTCAATACATATACTTCCTTATTACTTTACATTGAAATATCAGAAATGTCTCTAGACAAAGGTCTTCCTCCTATTTAGGCACCTCGTTCCCTAGGTTACATTCATGAGACTATAGACTGGCTTGAGTGTCATGAGAACCATCATCACTTCTGGCTTCAGTTAGATGCTATCCTTGTATTCTCTCTAATTTTCAAACAACTGTGTAGCAAAGCAATGATGTCCTCCATTCATATGAGGATGCTGAAGTTCTGAGATGTTATAGCACAGTAACTGACTGAAGCCCAATCTTGTATGTGCCCCATTTCTTCTTTATATTTTCCCTCAGTAAACTGTTAGGAAAGGCTTCTTGGAGAACTAAGGTTGAGGGAAAAGAAACAGTATGCCATGACCTTTATTCCCAGCGATTACTTGAACTGAGGAATTTGAGGATGTCAGGCCAAAAGAGTAGCCTTCTGGAAGCCGATATAAGTATGCTTCCCCCCCCCCCCCAACAAATGGGGCTGATGAGGACGATGTATGGATTCTGAGAATTATGTAGATAAAGAATATAAGCTCCTCATATATGATTTAAATAATTATATCTGCTTTGTACTATTCAAAAAGCTATTTTGAACCTTAAAAATAGAAAATGGATGTAGAAGAGAATTGTATACTGCAAAAGGCTATATTAATGTGAGGATCTTATTCCTATACTCAGGGAAGGGCCTAGCTTTAGGTTACATGATGGATCTGTGTTAGAACCATGTTTAATTTCCCCATCTTCCTACCCCTGGGCCTAGCACATCTATCAGTGTCTCCACAGCAATCTCCACAACTAATGTACTTAGAGTGTTAGATGATAGAAGAAAGAAGGTGGAGGTATCCTGAGCAGGTATCATTAGCATCTCACCCCTTTTCAAAGGAAGACTATAGTGCTGATTCATGCTTACAGTGCCAATTGTATTGCTGTTCACACTGTTTGCTGAACCCAGGGTAGGCAAGGCATGAATTAAGAGGCTGAAAGGAGACTCGAGGAGCCATAGGAACTGCAGCCACATTTATTCTCTCCTGGTTGGCACAGGAGCCAAAACACAGCCTTTCCCCTGGCTGAGGCAGCAGCTGTAGTAGCAGCCGCGACATAACCACAAGGCAACCATAGCATAGCCATAATGTAGCAATAGCATAAACTCATATAACATAACCATGATGTCACTTCAATGTAGCCCTAATGCGGCAGCAGCCAGGGCTTTCATGGTGAAGCTCATACAGGTGTACTACCAAAGTAGCCCATGACCAAGTGAGCACCTCATGACATACATGTGTCATGCTATAAATGATCTCATTTGTTACATTATTATTATTTACAAAACATGGGATGGGAGAGCCTGAACATGCCATTTTGGCTAATTTGCTCTCCCACTACAAAGACCATCAGGCCAGCAAGCATATTTCTGTGTCTTTCTCACTCCCCTGCTATGAAATATTTATGTCTGCCTTCCATCATGTACTTGGGGAGGAGGAGAGCTGAATTAGTGGAAGATGAAGGAAAAAGACATTTCAACAAAGAAAGGAAGTTTCCAGACCCTAGTTGGCACTCTGTCGCTACCATTCAGGTCCAAATCCTTGGCAAAAACACCCTAAGAGTTTCTTCTGATCAACTCCAAATCACATTCCAGAGTGGAATATGACTTGGCCCTGTTCTCAGAGAGTGTGAAGTTTTATGGTTGTTTTTTCAGTTACTCAGTCATGTTCAAGTCTTTGAGACCCTATGGACTGCACCATTGCAAGCTTCTCTGTCCTTCACTATTTCCAAGAGTGTGCTCAAATTCATGTCCATAATGTCAGTGATGCCACCCAACCATCTCATCCTCTGTCACCCCCTTCTCCTCCTGCCCTCAATCTTTCCCAGCATCAGGGTCTTTCCCAATGAGTCAGCACTTTGCATCAGGTGGCCAAAGTATTGAAGCTTAAGCTTCAGCATCAGTGTTTCCAATGAATATTCAGGATTGATTTCATTTAGGATTGACTGATTTGATCTCTTTATTGTCCAAGGGACTCTCAAGAGCCTTGTAATCATGTCTTCTAAGTTCAGCTACAACTTTAATACTGCACAAAGTACCTAAGTGGAGGCAACATGATGGATAGGGAGAGAGAAATCTACAGGTATAACTGCCTCCCTCACTCTCATGTGACTCCCAGGGACTATCCTGATCAAGACCCATACAGTTTGACAGACCTGTCCCCATCATCAGGTCTGAAAGTGATAATAATATAAACAACAACAACAATATTTCTGCCAGCTTTACTGCATCAAGCATTTGTCACTTATTAACTTCTTGACTCCTCCCAGAAATTCTATGTAGAAGGCATATTATTATCCCAATTTTTTGAATAAGGAAACTAAGACATAAGATAGTCCTCAGGAGACTACAAGAGAACTAAATCATCTTGATTCTATAAACATTAAGCATCCACTATGTGGTAATCTCTGTGGGTCCTGGGAATACACAGCATCATGAGAATACAAAATCTCAGTTATGTGGGAGAGGAGAAAAGTAAACAGTCAGACAGGAAGTCATGAATTATATATATATATATATATTTATTTATTTATTTATTTATATGCTGCTGCTGCTTAGTCACTTCAGTCATGTCTGACTCTGTGCGACCCTATGGACTGCAGCCTCCAGGATCCTCTATCCATGGGATTCTCCAAGCAAGAATACTAGAGTGGGTTGCCATGCCCTCCTCCAGGGGAATCTTCTCAACCAATGGATGAAACCCAGGTCTCCTGCATTACAGGCAGATTCTTTACTGCTGAGCCACCAGGGAATCTGCATACATTTATATATGCAGTGCCTATTATATATCAGGAACTATGCTAAGCCTTGAATTTGAATGATAAGCAAAGCAGATAGAGTGTTACAGCACAAAGTGGCAAGTGCCATGGCAGAGGTAAACATAGGGGTTATGGAATCTCCGCCTGGGGAGTGGCAGGGGCAATCATATAAGAATTCCTGGAGAAATTGATCCTTTGGGCAATTTCTGACCCTTAGATATTTAAAAGAGATCAGCCTAGTCTCCTCTTACCCAACAGAACAGCCAAGTCCCCCACTCTCCATCTCTCTATGCCCAGAATGTTCACAGTTAACTTTTTTCTTAGGGTACATCAAGTTTGAGGGGATTTCTAATCACAGGCAGGTCAGAGCATTCAGTCCCAGAAGCCTCCCTTTCAATTCTCCTCTCCCTGGCAATAGGTACAATCTGTCTATCTGGTTTGCCTTAAAAACATCCTGCAAGATGATTAAATAAAAAAGGAAAGATTGGCATCTCACTGCAGTGCCTGGCTCATTGTCTCCATGGGGAGTACCTTCAGACAGCTCTTACCCGGAAGTTTTGTCTACAGCATTTTTTTTTCTATCCTTTCATTATATTCATATTTATTACAAGGGCATAAGCAGTGTCTGAGAGTCTGTCTGCTCAGCACAGCAATGAAAGTTTTCTTAACATTCAGGACAATTTTTTGTTGTTGTTGTTGTTGTTGTTATCAAGTGCTCTAACCCTTAGCAAGAAGGGATATATATCTAAGTATATACACATGGGTATGTGGGGAAGGGGCAGTTTTGTCTATGACTATATACAGAATACTGTGTATGTTTGTAAGCATTTCTCTGTGTGTGTGTGTGTGTGTGTGTGTGTGTGTGTGTGTGTGTGTGTGTGTGAATTTGGGCTGATTTACATGTCTGGAAGACTTCTTGCAAATTTCCTGAAGAGCTGAGTTCCATAAAATTGTCTTTCCTTTAACTTTGTGGAGAAAGAGGTCATGAGTAAATGTTGCTAGCTGAGATGATTGTGTTCATGGAAATTATTTTCCAATAAGTACAATAATTATTATTATTGGCCCTAATGTAATTGAACTTAGTTCTATAACAAACTCTTTACATAGGTTAGCTCATTTCATTCTCAGAACAGTCCCATAAAAGGGGCATTATTTCTGCATCATTTTATAGATGAGGAAATTGAGGGTCAAAGAGGTTAAATAATCTGTTCAAGGTTATACAGTTCATAAGTGCTATAAAGAAGATTCCAATGCAGAATTCTTAAGTCTAGGATCCCAGTTATAACTACTACAGTCTAGATTAAATTTTCCAGATTTAAATTAAATCTTCTAGAATAAAGTCAAGCCTAGCCAAACCATTCAATGTTGAATGTATGTGAAAGTTGCTCAGTTGTGTCCAATTCTTTGTGACCCCACACACTGTAGTTCGCCAGGCTCCTCCGTCCATGGGATTTTTTCAGGCAACAATAGTAGAGTGGATTGCCATTTCCTTCTCAAGGGAATCTTTTCAACCCAGAGATGGAACCTGGGTCTCCTGCATGGCAGGCAGATTCTTTACCATCTGAGCCACGGGAATCCCCCTAAGTGCAGCTAGAGCATCTTATTGAAGATGCTGAAGACCAAAATGTGGAGTTTAGAACTAGTATGGGAAGCACTGGGAGCCACTGACTTTTTTGATCAGGGGAATATGTTGAGAGAGGGGCTTTGGAAAGATGGAGTTCTAAAAAGAGGAGGCAACACTCTTGGACCAATTATCTATGTGTTTACTACCCTGGTTTGTGTGATCCAATCAAGAAAACAAGAAGCAAATTGGGCTTTATCAGGACAAATTACCTTTCTTGAGTTCATTGTAATCAGTCTTGCGGAGGTGCTGATATGGGAAACGAACACAGGATTTTGACTTTAAGGAAAAATCCTAGATGATCTTACTGCAGTTTTCTGGAGGCTGACTGCTAAATAACTTGTCCTTTAGAAGCTTCCAGGGGTTATTACTTTATTTCCATACTTGATTTAAGTTTTTTGGGTCTTATCCTAGCTCTGCTTATTAGATGTGCAAGATACTTCTCTGAGTTTCTGGAGGATAGTTTGTTGTTCCTTTTCAGTTCTATACTCCTAACACTGCCACACACACAAAATTCAAGACTAAATAACATCAAAGAAAGTATGAAGGAGTAGAGTGTAGGCTATTTTTTTTTATAACAAGCAATTCCATATCATTATAACAAGTGATAAACACAAAGACGTATAACTAAAAAGTTAATTATTTCCTTCAAATCTCTTGCTATCCAATTTTCAGGAGGTAACTGATATTGTCAGTTTGGCATAATTCCTTCCACAGCTTTTTCCATACTCTTACTAATTTGTTTAAACAAATATACACACATGCACAGCTGTTTCTTTCCCTAGACAAAATGATTCATATCATGCATATGTTTTTACAAACATCATCTAATTTCACCCTCAGATGGACAAAAGCAACTTTCTTTGTTCTTTGAATAGTTAAAAGATCATGGACTTTAGTTCAATAACCACTGGATTAAAAAAAAATAGGCCTAATGGCATGAAAATAAAAATCTTGTGGGTTGAAAAGAATTAACTCAAATAAGGACACTAATCCTTTATTTGTCATATCAGTTGCTAATATTTTCCCAGTTTATTATTTGGTTTTTGACTTTGATTTTTCTGTCTTTTGTCAGAGAGAACATTTGCATAATCTTGGAGAGAAAGAGATCTTCTTAAGGAGAAGGTGTTCAAACAAGACAGAAAACTCAGATGCTATGAGGAAAAAGAAAGACATGTTCGACTATACTGAAGAAGAAATGTTAAGGCTTTTAAAGTTTCTCTCTCCAAGCATATGGAAGGCTTAGGTGTGGGAGCATGTTGAAGAAAGGTAGAATTCAGATGAAGAAAAAGAAGTATTAGATTAGCATTTAAGTATCAATAGCTATAGGGAAATCAGTTTGATCTGTATTTTGAGAGTGTACCCAGAACTAGCAAGTAATAGAAGAATGCATGTGTGTGGAACGGTAGTGATAAGGATTGACTCATTGTGTAAATGAGAGTAAAGAGCTGGAAGAAAAACTTTCCTCAGACAAACACAACTCTTTACCTAATAAACTGAATTGCTGACAATAATGGGTCAGTAGTGGGGGTAATTTAGACAATCAGATGGTCTTGAGGCCATGAGGCTTCCAGCAAGATAGCCTCTAAGTGTCTCTGAAGCTTTCCTCTGACTGTGGTCAGAAGTTTTACAATCCTAAGAACTTCATGGAATCCATCAAAGCTTTCCATATTCACTCCCCATTTCAGACTCCAGAACCAGATGTTCTTGATACAGGTCATTTTAATGATCACTTTAGCAGTAGAATGAGCAAAAGCTTTTGGACATTTAGAGTTGTGTAGTGTGTACCTGGCTCTCACTAGCTGTGTGACTTTGGCCAGGTTATTTTCTCTCTCTGAATTTGAGTTTCTTTTTTTGGAAAAAAAAAAAAAGGTTAATACTGACTTTAAAAGCTCTTCAAGGAAGTCAGAGGACTGATGCATATTAAAGGACTTCAGAGAATGTAAAGGTTAATAAAAATGTAGGTAATTACTATGATGTCAGCTTGCTGCTGCTGCTGCTAAGTCGCTTCAGTCGTGTCCGACTCTGTGCGACCCCAGAGACAGCAGCCCACCAGGCTCCCCCATCTCTGGGATTCTCCAGGCAAGAACACTGGAGTGGGTTGCCATTTCTTTCTCCATGATGTCAGCTTAGGTGATTAATAACCTGAAGTAAAAAAAGGCATATTGAGTAGAGTAGTAGCTTTCCCTTACTCTTGGCATCTGCAGACCATTTGTGGCTGGATGGGCTCAGAGAAGGTACTGAAGCTTTCAGAGCCTACCTGCTACTAGCATCACCATTGTCCTTCATCCATGCAATTCATGGGGTGAATGACAGTTTGTTAAGACATCAGTAAGATGATGTCTAGTATTATCAGACGGTTTTTAATTCAGGCCAAAAAAAAAAAAAAAAAGGCAGAAAATATGTCATTATCATCACAAATGCTGAAAAGGAGATAAACTTCTGGAACTCTAGGAAGTCCAGAGATATACATCAAAAAGGTCTGAGCTCTCAAGGACAAATTGACCAGCCCATATGGTACAAGAGCACATAAATACACAGTCTCAGATCTAGCTGAGAGTATGGGAGCAAGTGGCCTGGATGAGGGTACAACAAAGAGATTATATTTTAGCTCTTACCTCTGTAAGGACTCTGGAACTAGAATTCCTTGGTAGAAATCCTGTCTCTGTTGTTTACTATCTATGAGGTGCTAGACAAGTTAATTAATCTCTTTGTGCCTCAGTAATAGTACTTATCTTACAGTATTCTTTTGAGGATTAAATGAATTAGTATCTATAAAGTGCCTAGAATAGTGGCTAGTGCATAGCAAGTGTTATATAAATACTATTTTAAAATATTAATAAAAATATATACTTTCCTTATTAGGGCATTAAGGTTTTTTTTTCCTCTTTATCAGGCACCTATGCATCTCTCCATCCTCATTTCTTACTGTTTCCTCTTAAGATTGCATTCTCCAAGAATGAAATAGGTACAGCACTGTCCAATCATGCCAGGTGATTATACATCTCTTTGCTTTCACCTTGCTCTGGAATGCTCTTCCTATTATGTTCATTAAGAAAATTCCTCTTCTTTTTTCAGAAGCCAACTCAAACACCACCTCCTCCAAGAAGCCTTTCCTAATTATTACCACCATGTTTTCTCATCTTCTTGATCTAGATATTCACTTATTTTCACAATTTCTTTGTCATTTACCCCATGAGTTGCTTGGATGAAGTACAATGGTGGTGTTAATAGCAGATCGGCTCTGAAAGCTTCAGTACCTTCTCTGAACCCATCCAACCACAAATGGTCTGCAGATGCCAAGAGTAGGGGAAAGCTACTACTCTACTCAATATGACTTTTTTACTTTAGGTTGTTTATTGCCTAAGCTGACATTGTAGTAATCACCTACATTTTTATTGTCCTTTACATTCCCTGAAGCCCTTTCATAAACATCAGTAACCTGACTTCCTTGAAACTCATACACAATTCTATAATGATGGCTAACGTTTTGTACTTCAATTATTTGTTTATGGGACTATATGCCGTACTTAGACCATGAGATCTTAAATGGTGACCATAATCACCATAACCTCACTGTCTTCTCCCCCCCACCATCCTTGAGCCTATAGTTTGTTATACAGTAGAAGCTCCAACAATGTTGGTTGACAAGACTTAGATGCAACACATTTTAAATAACTACTGATCTTGTGTCATTCTTGCAATGACCTGGTATAATAGACATTATTATTAGCCCTGATTTATGGATGAGGAACTTGAGGTTGAGAGAAATTAAGGGTACATCAAGGTCTCAACCAGCTAATGAGTAACAGAGCTGGAAGTTAGTGCCAAGCCTTTTTTTATTTTTCAAACACAATGCTTTTTCCACAGCAATGCTTTTGTTATCTGCCTGATTTTATTACTAGTAATAATGACTAGCATTTATCAATTACTTGCTTTATTTAAAACACTAGGCTAAACCCATACCACAAATTATATAATTTAATCTTCTCAACAATGCTGCAAGCTTATCCCATTATGATACTCCTTAACAAATGAGGAAACTGAGACATAGAGAGGTGAAGTAATTTTCCAGAATTCACAAAGAATTTGAATCCAGTGTAAATTTATAGAAAGAATTTTTATCTGTAATCCTCTAGTAATTCTCAGTTGAGACTTAGAGAAAAGTCACTTTTCAAAATTCTACTAGGAGTGAATGGATTTTTTAACCCAGATCCTGGTACCTCTGAAGATCTTCTCTTTCCATCACAACATGTGGCTGCATTAGTGATCCAAAAGGGAAAAACTCTCTGAGGGGGATATTTCTGGGTAGTTGGGAGTTCAGTTACTCAACTTGAGATGTGAAGATCGTGACTCCTTATGATATAGAATTTTGAAGCAATGTAAGACAAGAGAATTAGACTGAAGTATATGGCCTGTCTTCTGTCCTCACAGATTTGTGATGAGTATATTACCTACACTGATGAGAAGAGGAGACAGATATAATGTGAAATGGGGTTGGAGGAAAAATAAATTATTGGAATGAGGCCCCAGTCGAGCAAACTTTCAGCAAGGTGATGTTTTCATCTTATTACCCAGTGATAATATCCCTAGGCAAGTTTAACAAGAAAGGACAAAGGAGGCCATTATTTTTATTTTATTTGCTGCAGTCATTGAAAGTGCCCATCTTTGCATTGGCAGTTATAAATAAAGTATATCATCTGATCTTCCAGATTTATGAGCAAGGATGCACCAATCAGAATTGCCTCTGGGTATCTAAGAACAATGCATAAACACAATAAAGGAGCAAGGCAAAGAGCAGAATTTAGGAGCTTCCTGGTTAGGAAAGAACTTGCTAAGTAGGCAAAGGGACTCATTTAATAAATGTGTGTGATAGAGTGAATATACCAGAGCCAGCCAAGCTCGGTGATTCAAGGCATCACTCAATCATTAAAAATGCTGCCATGATCCTAGGTCTGCATAATTCCTTTTGACAAATTGACCTAGCTCACTGGGAGATAGGGAAATAGGTGGAAATAATCATGCTTGAGAGCATTACACTCTGGGCTTACCTTAGCAGGCTAGGGAGATGCATGCTTCTTGGCCTGAGAGCATGAACCATGCAGGAAAGATCTCTAGGGTGCCCAATTTACAGATATGTTAATTTTGAGCATGACTTTGCTAGCATGTGAGATGAGTGCAATTGTGCAGTATTTGAACATTCTTTGGCATTGCTTTTCTTTGTGGTTGGAATGAAAACTGACCTTTTCCAGTCCTGTGGCCACTGATGAGTTTTCCAAATTTGCTGGCATTTTGAATGCAGTACTTTTAGGATTTGAAATAGCTCAGCTGGAATTCCATCACCTCCACTAGCTTTGTTTGTAGTGATGTTTCCTAAAACCCACTTGACGTCGCATTCCAGGATATCTGGCTCTCAGTGAGTGATCACACCATTGTGGTTGTCTGGGTCATGAAGATCTTTTTGTATAGTTCTTCTGTGTATTCTTGCCACCTTGTCTTAATCTCTTATGCTTCTGTTAGGTCCATACCATTTCTGTCATTTATTGTGCCCATCTTTGCATGAAACATTCTAATTTTCTTGAAGACATCTTTAGTCTTTCCCATTCTATTCTTTCCCTCTATTTCTTTGCATTGATCACTGAGGAAGGCTTTCTTATCTCTTCTTGCTATTCTTTGGAACTCTGCATTCAAATGGGTATATCTTTCCTTTTCTCCTTTGCCTTTAGTTTCTCTTTTTTCTTTTTTTTTTTTAAATGAATGTATTTATTTTCAGTGGAGCCTAATTACTTTACAATATTGTGTTTTTTGCCATACATTGACATGAATCAGCCATGGGTGTACATGGGTCCCCCTATCCCTAACCCCCCTCCCACTCCCTTCCTATCCCATCCCTCTGGGTTCTCAGTTATTTGTAAGGTCTCCTCAGACAACTATTTTGTATTTTATGCATTTCCTTTTCTTGGGGATGGCCTTGATCACTGCCTCCTGTGCAATGTCATGAACTTCTGTCCATAGTTCTTCAGGCTCTATGCCAGCATATTAAACCTAGACACCATATTAAAAAGCAGAGACATTACTTTGCCAACAAAGGTCCATCTAGTCAAAGCCATAGTTTTTCCAGTAGTGATGTATGGATGTGAGAGTTGGACTATAAAGAATCTAGCTGAGTGCCAAAGAATTGATACTTTTGAACTGTGGTGTTGGAGAGGACTCTTGAGAGTCCCTTGGACTGCAAGGAGATCAAACCTGTCAATCTTGAAGGAAATCAATCCTGAATATTCATTGGAAGGACTGATGCTGAAGCTGAAACTCCAATACTTTGGCCACCTGATGTGAAGAACTGACTCACTGGAAAAGACCCTGATGCTGGGAAAGATTGAAGGCAGGAGGAGAAGGGGATGACAGAGGATGAGGTGGTTGGATGGCATTAACGACTCAATGGATGAGAGTTTGAGCAAGCTCTGGGAGTTGGTGATGGACTTGTAAGCCTGGCGTGCTGCAGTCCATGGGGTGGCAAAAAGTTGGACATGACTGAGCTACTGAACTGGACCTGGTGCTATGGCAGAACTCATACTAGAAACTAGGACCTTTGACTCCAATTCCAGTGTTCCCACCACTTCATCTTAGTTAATTATCTTTATTCTTCATGCCTTAGTGAGGGAAGAGAGGATCTAGATATTTGACCAGACAGTGAATAGAGAACTGCAGGCTCTTAGCACCTGTGTTTCCAAGTAGACCAGAAATTCAGGAAGAGCAATGGATTTGTGACCAAAAGCGCTGGGGTTCATTCACACCTAAGCCATTACCTCAGTTATCTTGGGCAAGTCCCTTTATTTCCTCAAACTTAGTTTTTCCATCTAAAAATGAGATGAATGAAGCATGTCTAAGGAGTTCATGAACTCATAGGAACAGGGGGTGCACAAACTGTCTGAGGTACGGGAAAACTCTGGAAAGATGCTGAGACAGTAAAGATAGACACCTCCAAACATTCATTAGCCATATAAAACTTTTGGTTTTGTCTTTTAAATGGATTTCATTTTGTGTTCACAAACATTACTTGAACATTTACTTTGCATACATTGCCATGCAAGGTGCTATGAGAGGTGGAGATATGGGTCTTGGCCAGCAATAACAAAAGGAAAATAAATGATGACTAAGGCACTGAACTTGTGGCAAGTGGGACTCTTGTCTCCAAGACAGCCTTTGGATAGCCCTCACCTGTATCACCATTTAAGTCTTGCTGTTAGTGCTGCTTCTTTTAGTGGCCCCTTTCCTACACTATCTACCCCATATATGGTCAAAACATGCATCAATTCCAAATTCTTCTGCTTGGCATTACTGGGTCTCCCCATCCTGGGTAACTTTTCTCTCCTTGCTCCCCAGTATGAACCACCCTTGATCTTCAGGCTTGGTTCCTTACAGAGCCCACTCTCTCCATGACCTCTCCTATTCCTAATACTATCTTTATTGCAATCTCTGCCTCTCTACTTGTCTCTCATGTATTTGCCTATACCCAGCCCAGTTTATCATCTTTCAGATGCCAGTATAATTTCACTTCTTCCTTAGGATATATCTCCTCTGAGTTCACAAAATCAGAACCAAACTGAACTATTAAAGGCTCAGGTGATTCCAGACTGTTTGTTCTGCCTCCTTAATTTGAGTTTCAGTCCCTTGAAGGCAGGAATCAACCCTCCTTCATGCATGATGGCTGTTTTTTTGTTTTTTGTTTTTTTTTCCTTGCCTCAAAACTGAAGATATGCAGTCTTATTCTAGTTGAAGTACAACTCAAAGAAATGTCCTTTGTTTGCCAACATATTGACATTTCTGGACTATTGAAATAATTTCAGCAGTTTATGATAGGGGTTTTCAACCTGCTTTTAACAGTATAACTTTTAAACACAAATAAAAGTCAGCAGGGGAACTCAATATAGGAAACATATCAAAGTGGAGCTGTTCTAGTTGAAGTGAGGAAGTCATCTCTTCTATGTAATTCCTAGGATGCCTCCATAGAATGTTTTAGAGTTCATGAGGTACAACTTTGAAATAATTGTTTCAAAAGGCAAATGGGCCAGGAAAAGTTAAAATTAAGATACATGGTTGGTAGATGACTTAACTGATGAATGTCATAATTCAGACTCAGGGGACCTGAGGGGTGCCATGGGGACATGGCTTATATAACCCATTCAAAGTTTGCCTTAGGGGGTAAGAACTATAGTAATCACCTACACAAAGAAATGGGGAAAGCTCCAAAAGGCCTTGGTGAGGCCATAGAAATGGGACAAGCAGCTAACTAAAGCCTATATGACTGATGAGGGGCCTCTCTTCCCTAGGGAAGGCCAGGACCCCAGGTCCTGCCTTCAGCAGTTCCTGTACTATTCAGTCTAAGCCTCTTCACTGCCAAGGGTAACAAACCCCATGTCTGAGACTCTGCCTCTCTCAAGGTCCATTTCCCACATTTGGAACATTGTCCAATAATCATCTTACTGTGTTTTCCTCTGTGTCTGGCACCAAAAGAGTTCCAAAGAATAAGACATTTTTTCCTGAGGGAATTCAGTCTTTTTTAAGAAAATATAAATGCATATTTAAACTCTTATGTAAGACATCACTTTAGCCATTTCAGGAACAAGCCCTGCAATCTACTTAGATATCAGGATACTCTGGATGATATTTTTTCTGAAAGGTTCACAGCTTGTCACACATCCCATATCCAACCACCCAAATCTGGAACACCTTTGCAATGACCAGTGGGTTATAAACTATATTCTCTGCCATTGGGGTCTCACAGAAGTGTCTCAGGATGCAGTAATGCTATAAGTCTAGTTCCATGTTTGTTTAGTTTAAACAGTAGGAAAATAACTCATTATCACTGTTCTAAGTGCTTTTTGTGTATTAACTCACTAAATTCTCACAAAAAACTTATGACATAAGTGATATTTTCTGCTCATTTTTCTTTGAAATTGAGGCACAGAGAAGTTAAGTAAATTGTTCATAGTGAAACAGCTAGATAGTCACAGGGCTAGGATTTAAACCTCAGATCAGATGAGTCACTCAGTAGTATCTGACTCTTTGCGACCCCATGAATCACAGCAAGCCAGGCCTCCCTGTCCATCACCAACTCCCGGAGTTTACTCAGACTCACGTCCATCGAGTCAGTGATGCCATCCAGCCATTTCATCCTCTGTCGTCCCCTTCTCCTCTTGCCCCCAATCCCTCCCAGCATCAGAGTCTTTTCCAATGAGTCAACTCTTCTCATGAGGTGGCCAAAGTACTGGAGTTTCAGCTTTAGCATCATTCCTTCCAAAGAAATCCCAGGGCTGATCTCCTTCAGAATGGACTGGTTGGATCTCCTTGAAGTCCAAGGGATCCCCAAGAGTCTTCTCCAACACCACAGTTCAAAAGCATCAAGTCTTCGGAGCTCAGCTTTCTTCACAGTCCAACTCTCACATCCATACATGACCACTGGAAAAAGCATAGCCTCGACTAGACGGACCTTTGTTGGCAAGGTAATACCTCTGTTTTGAATATGCTATCTAGGTTGGTCATAACTTTTCTTCCAAGGAGTAAGCGTCTTTTAATTTCATGGCTGCAGTCACTATCTGCAGTGATTTTGGAGCCCCCCAAAATAAAGTCTGACACTGTTTCCACTGTTTCCCCATCTATTTCCCATGAAGTGATGGGACCAGATGCCATGATGTTTGTTTTCTGAATGTTGAGCTTTAAGCCAACGTTTTCACTCTCCACTTTTACTCTCATCAAGAGGCTTTTTAGTTCCTCTTCACTTTCTGCCATAAGGGTGGTGTCACCTGCATATCTGAGGTTATTGATATGTCTCCCGGCAATCTTGATTCCAGCTTGTGTTTCTTCCAGTCCAGCGTTTCTCATGATGTACTCTGCATATAAGTAAAATAAACAGGGTGACAATATGCAGCCTTGACGTACTTCTTTTCCTATTTGGAACCAGTCTGTTGTTCCATGTCCAGTTCTAACTGTTGCTTCCTGACCTGCATACAGATTTCTCAAGAGGCAGGTCAGGTGTTCTGGTATTCCCATCTCTTTCAGAATTTCCCACAGTTTATTGTGATCCACACAGTCAAAGCCTTTGGCATAATCAATAAAGCAGAAATAAATGTTTTTTTCTGGAACTCTCTTGCTTTTCCCATGATCCAGCAAATGTTGGCAATTTGATTTCTGGTTCCTCAGCCTTTTCTAAAACCAGCTTGAACATCAGGAAGTTCACGGTTCACATATTGCTGAGGACTGGCTTGGAGAATTTTGAGCATTACTTTACTAGCATGTGAGATGAGTGCAATTGTGCAGTAGTTTGAGATTCTTTGGCATTGCCTTTCTTTGGGATTGGAATGAAAACTGACCTTTTCCAGTCCTGTGGCCACTCCTGAGTTTTCCAAATGTGCTGGCATAGTGAGTGCAGCACTTTCACAGCATCATCTTTCAGGATTTGGAATAGCTCAACTGGAATTCCATCACCTCCACTAGCTTTGTTCGTAGTGATGCTTCCTAAGGCCCACTTAACTTCACATTCCAGGATGTCTGGCTCTAGGTCAGTGATCACACCATTGTGATTATCTGGGTCATTAAGATCTATTTTGCACAGTTTTTCTGTGTATTCTTGCCATCTCTTCTTAATATCTTCTGCTTCTTTTAGGTCCATACCATTTCTGTCCTTTATCGAGCCCATCTTTGCATGAAATGTTACTTTGGTATCTCTGATTTTCTTGAAGAGATCTCTAGTCTTTCCCATTCTGTTGTTTTGCATTTTGCATTTGCATTTTGCATTTGCATTTTGCATTCCCATTCTATTTCTTTGCAATGATCGCTGAAGAAGGCTTTCTTATCTCTTCTTGGTATTCTTTGGAACTCTGCATTCAGATGTTTATATCTTTCCTTTTCTCCTTTGCTTTTCGCTTCTCTTCTTTTCAGAGCCAAATGACCATTATATCTACTACTGCGGGCAGGAATCCCTCAGAAGAAATGGAGTAGCCATCATGGTCAACAAAAGAGTCTGAAATGCAGTACTTGGATGCAATCTCAAAAATGACAGAATGATCTCTGTTCGTTTCCAAGGCAAACCATTCAATATCACAGTAATCCAAGTCTATGCCCCAACCAGTAACGCTGAAGAAGCTGAAGTTGAACATTTCTATGAGGACCTACAAGACCTTTTAGAACTAACACCCAAAAAAGATGTCCTTTTCATTATAGAGGATTGGAATGCAAAAGTAGGAAGTCAAGAAACACCTGGAGTAACAGGCAAATTTGGCCTTGGAATACAGAATAAAGCAGGGCAAAGACTAAAAGAGTTTTGCCAAGAAAATGCATTGGTCATAACAAACACCCTCTTCCAACAACACAAGAGAAGACTCTATACATGGACATCACCAGATGGTCCACACCGAAATCAGATTGATTATATTCTTTGCAGCCAAAGATGGAGAAGCTCTATAGAGTCAGCAAAAACAAGACCAGGAGCTGACTGTGGCTCAGATCATGAAATATTTATTGTCAAATTCAGACTTAAATTGAAGAAAGTAGGGAAAACCACTAGACCGTTCAGGTATGACCTAAATCAAATCCCTTATGATTATACAGTGGAAGTGAGAAATAGATTTAAGGGCCTAGATCTGATAGATAGAGTGCCTGATGAGCTATGGAATGAGGTTCGTGCCCTTGTACAGGATCAGGGATCAAGACCATCCCCATGGAAAAGAAATGCAAAAAAGCAAAATGGCTTTCTGGGGAGGCCTTACAAATAGCTGTGAAAAGAAGAGAAGCGAAAAGCAAAGGATTTAAACCTAGGAATCCTCAATTCAGAGCCCAAGTTAAATTATCCATACATTGTATTCTCAGGTCAGCTTCTTGAAGAAGAAAATGCATTCTTGAGAAGGAAAGCAGCCTGTCCATATTAGTGAGGTGCTTCTTCATGTACCAAGAAACAGTCTTTAATCACTCCTTGGCTCACTTCTGCCTTCTAGGCAGGACCAGATAGAAGAAAACACAATTGTCCAGGTTGCCGGTAATTTGGATTCAAGTTATTTCTTTGTTTTTAAATCTCTCTGATCCTGGGGAGGAAGATTCTTCCTCTCTTTGGATATCAGTTTCACTGACTGCAATATGATGATTTAGAATTCATCTCAGACTTTTTCCAGTCCGAGTCAAAGTGCAAACTTTTTGTAGATTTATATACCTTAGAAAGTTCATCTGTATTTTTTGCATTCCACTACATAATGAATATGTATTTATTTTAATGTAACTCTTCCAAATCTTCTAGCAAAGTCGGTTCTCCAGGAGAGAGTGGCCCTACAGTTCATGTATCTCCAGTGCATTGGGGAGGACATTTGAGGTACATGCATTCTGGTTTCAGAACCAGTGATCTAAAAGATATCTCCAAAGGCTTTCTTTTATCTGACATTTTACAACATTAAAACATGTTTAACCCTATTGTGCTAGGTAAAGGAAAATAAGGTAGAAAGGAAAATGGGCTGAGTCTATTCTATGAGCTCTCTCAGAATTTTTACTCATTTGAAAACAAAATGTGGCATCAAGGAAAAGTCAAGGAGTGGCTTAACAGGAAGTCAGTTCCTGCTCTGCTACAAACAAATTGTGTGACCTTTAAATCAGATTGTTTGTAAGATTGTTTAATCTAGCCCCTTCATTAAGTGGATGAGGAAACTGAGGTACAGAGATGGGAAGATGTCTACCTGACGTTACACAAAAGTAAGTAGTGAAGTTTGGACTAGAATCATAGCACCCTGTTAAACTAGAATCATAGTACCCTGTTAAGAGAGCCATACCAGTCATGTCAAGTTCCTAGTCCTGTGTCCTCATCTCTAGAATGTAAATAAAATCATTGCTCTATCCCTGAGTTATTATGCTGATCTGATGGGGCAGTGAATGTGAGAAGTCTTTGGAATGATCACTTCTTGCCATCAGAGAAGTTGAGGAGAGAGTACCAGAGTTCTGGAAACCTGAGGAGTGTGGTATCTGATGAGAAGTGGGTGCTTGAAGGGAAACCATACATGGAAAGCTTCAGAAAGGAGAGATGGGGATCTCTAAGAAAACCTCCCTCTTGCTACTGAATTGCTGGGGCTATTGGACTTGTTTAAAATTAAGTGAAAACCCTGTTTGTTCTATTCAAAAATATTATATAGTATTTTCTTTATGGCAAGCACTGCTTCTAGTGCTTTACAAATATTAACTCATTTAATCCTCCTGAAAATATTATGAGGTAGGTTATATGATCATCCTTATTTTATATATGAGGAAATGGAGGTGCAAAAACATAAAGTAATTTACTCAAGCTCACACAGCTAGTAAATAGCAGAGAACAAATCTGAACTTCGGTCATTTTCCTTGAGAGTTTGTGCTCCTAACAGTTGGAAAATATCTACTCAGATAAAATTGGTTATGTGCAGGATGGTGTTATGGAAAAGCACAGAGTTTAGTATTTTGTTGCTAAAAAGAAGTTAGTGATCTTGGATAAGTCGTTCTCCTTTATGCACCTTCTTGTGTATATGAAGAGATTTCCCTTTCTTTTGCTCATTTCTGGTATTCTAAAAACCCAGAATTCCTTTCTCCATTCCAGAGACATTTCCTCAAGCAACAACTTTGGTTTTCTTCTCTCAGCTGCACTCCCAGTCCAACCTGACTTATCACCTCTAGGGAATAATGCTCTCTCAGCATAAAGAGAATTCCACTGGAGCAGCTAATCTTTAACTTCTTAGAGCCTCTGCATGCCTCAGCAAGACTAGAACTCTAGGAAAGTTCACTTTGCTGTTCTTTATTTAGATTTGATAAGATAATTACTGTCCATTATTTAAATATTACTGGGTTATTAAAAACATTAACAATTTCTTGCCTTTCATCCTGCTTGTTTACTGTCTATTTGGGAACAGGGTGTCATTAAGCAAGTATTATGGAACAGATTTTTTCTTTGTGCTATAAATGTTAATGTTACTTTGAGAGGCAGCTCAGAACACTGCCACCATTTGCCAACATGACTCTGGACTCATCATTTAACCTTGATGACCCTGGGTATCAGCCAGCCAGGAAGCAACTTCCTTGATTACTTAAATACTTAAGTACTGGTGATCAAAAATTCAGCACTGTAGAGCTAAAACAAACCTCCTACATACACTGACTGCTAACCATTTCACCAATGAGGAAACAGGACAGAGAGAAGGTAATTGCCTGTGGGTCCACTGTGAGTGGCCAGTCCAGAAATATAAACTATTACACTGAAAATATTGTGAAGACAGGAACAGGGTCTAATTTGTTTGCCATAGTCTCCTCAATACCAAATATAATGTCATGCCCAAAGATTGCAGTTGAAAAATATTGTGGATTTCCTGATTGGCATAACCCAGGTGTTCTGACTTCCAGGTGAGACATCTTATCAGTAAACAACAATTTTAATCAGTCTTGTAAGTTAGCATAAACATAGAGGCCAGGGCCTGAAAGAAATCAAACTATGAATATGACAATTTTTTTCAGCCAAAAAATACAAAACTCTTTAAACTATCACAATCTTCACAATCCTGATGTTACTCTTCAAGCTCTAGTCCCTTGTAGCACCAAATAGGTTATTGCTACCGACATATTGAGTGAAAGAAAGGCTTTGGGACTGAGAACCACAGAGGGAGGTGTGGCAGCTGAGGCAGTGAAGATAGTGTGGTACAGGCCACTTTGTGTTTCTCGTTTTGTCAGTTATCCATTTCTGCATAAGTAATATAAAAACTGTGCATCTTAAAGAGTGTCCAGCTATTATTTTACTGTGGGTCATGAAGCCAGGCATGTCTTATCTGATTGCACCTAGCTCAGGGTCTCTCACAGGCTATAGTCAAAGGATCAACTGGGGTTGCAGTTATCTTAAGGGTCAGCTGCAGGAAAATAAGTTTCTAAGTTTGCTCATCTGGCTATTGGAAGGATTTAGTTCCTTATGAGCAGTTGGATTGAGGGCTTCTGTTCCTTGCTAGCAGTTGAACAGAGGCCTCCATCAGTTCCTTGTCACAAAGACTTCTCCATAAAGCTGCTCCCAAAATAGGACCCAGCTTCATCAGATAAAGCAAGTAAGGGAGAAAGAGAGGGATAGTAAGATGGTGTAGGAAAAGAGCAAATTAGCCAAGATGGCAGTGGTCAATCTTTCTCACCCCATGGCCTCTTGCTCTTGCCCCACATTTTGTGAATACATGGTTATGTAGTGGTTGAGATCACTTGTAGCACTGTACATATGCATCATGATGTACTCACTTGGACACAGGCCTCTTTTGTTCTGTAAACCTATATAAGCTCCACCGGAAAAGCCCTTGTGGTTGCATTATGGCTATGTCTGCTGGATCAACTACAAAAGAATACAGCATGTGTACTGAACTGCTGCTGTGCCAGTCAGGAGAGAACAAACTTATCTGCAGTTCCTATGGCTCCTTAAGTTTTCTTCCAGCTTCCCTTCTCGCACCTTGCCTACTGTAGTTTCAGTGAACAGTGAAATAGAGCAAGACAGATGGAAATTATGGTCTTTTGTAACCTGACCTCTGAAGTGACATCACATCACTTTTGCCACGTTCTTAATTAGAAGTAAGTCACTAGCTTCAGTCTATACTCAAGGGAGGGTATTACAGAAGGGCATAAATACCAGGAGGCAGGGACCATTGCATGCTAATTTAGAAACTATCTACCACAGTGGTTTTTTCTAGCCCAAGCTTTGTATAAGATAAGCACACTATGAACCTAGGGGTAGAAAACGGCATTGATCAGAACATTGGAGAATTTGGCCATAGTCCTTTCTATACCACTTACTCCATAACTTTGATAACTTAGCCCACTTCTCTGAGTTGCACTACCCTCATGAGCAAAATAGAGATAAAATGCCTGCCTCACAGGGTATTTGTGGTAATGCAATGAGATTGTGGATTTCAAAGAGCTGGTAATTTAACAAGGGGGAGGATTATATGCAATCTTTTGCAGAAAGGATTCATATCTTTTATCAGAGCCTCAAAGGGACACTTGAGTTCTTCAAATGTAATAATTTATTGTACATTTAACAAATTTTACTATTCATTTGTTCAACTGCTATTTATTGAGCACCAATCATGTACATGGTACTGTCTTAAGCACTTAGGATGACACAGTGGAGAAATCAGTAATCCCTGGCAGTTACACACTGGTGAGGATGACAGAAATAAGGACAATAAATAAAACATATGTTATACAGTAGTAAGTGCTAATTCGGAGAAAAATAAAGGAGAGTATATAGAAAAGAAATATTGGGAGGGTGGGTATAAACTTAGATAAGATAGTCAAACAAAGTTTCCCAGATAAAGTAAGATTTGAGGGCAGACCAGAAGTAGGTAAGCGTGAGCCATATGTGGGAAGAGAAAATGGCAAGTCCAAAAATCATAGTGTATCTGAATTGCTCAAGGAACAGCAAATGAGCCAGAGTAGCTAGAATAAGCAAGGTGAAGAGTAGTGGGAAATGACCCAAGAGAGGTGGCAGAGATTGGGGGTGATCATAAGGGGTCTTGTAGGCCACTGTAATGAGTTCTCAATGCCACTGTTGCTGCTACTCTTTAAACCCTACCAGCCTTCCACCACCCACTTCGGATGCTTGCTTAAGCTGCTGGTTTTCTACCCCAGTGCCTTGATTCAGTCATTACCCTCTTGGGTCAGTCAGAGCTGCTGTGGCTGCCCTGCTCTCCTGATCTATTTGTGAATGTTCTCTCCATTCTGATTCTCTCAGGAAACCCCTGCAAAGAAAGGCTCATGCATTATGCATCATTGAAACCCTAACATCTCTTCCACTGTTAGCAAAATCTATGGCTGAGAGGAGGTGTTTAGCTAAAATTTGTTGATGAAAACTATTTTGCTACCTCAAGCCTAGAAGTACTCTAAGATAATATGCTATGTTACCCAGTGTAGGTTATCCTTCTTTCCTGGCAAGAGGAGAAAAGTCACAAATTCAGAAATTATTCTAACTCTTTGCTAATCTACTACCTATTAAGTTCCTATCAGGTGCCAGACATGGCAGTAAAGTATCTCATTTAGCTTTCACCAAAATTACTTTTGGCTTCTCTAGTGGCTCACGGAGAAGGCAATGGCAACCCACTCCAGTACTCTTGCCTGAAAAATCCTGTGGATGGAGGAGCCTGGTGGGCTGCAGTCCATGGGGTCGCTAAGAATCGGACATGACTGAATGACTTCACTTTCACTTTTCACTTTCATGCATTTGAGAAGGAAATGGCAACCCACTCCAGTGTTCTTGCCTGGGGAATCCCAGGGACAGGGGAGCCTGGTGGGCTGCTGTCTATGGGGTTACACAGAGTCGGACATGACTGAAGTGACTTAGCAGCAGAAGCAGCAGCAGTGGCTCAGTGGGAAAGAATCAGCCTGCAAATACAAGAGACATAGGTTTGATCCCTGGGTCAAGAAGATCCCCTGGAGAAAGAATGGCAACCCCCTCCAGTATTCTTGTCTGGGAAATCTCATGGACAGAGGAGCTTGGCAGTCTACAGTCCATGGGGTAGCAAAAGAGTCAGATACGACTTAGAGAATAAACAACAACAGAAACAAAATAACCTTTACAGATAGGAAAACCAAGACCCAGTGTGTAGAAAAGGATTTGCCTAGCATCCCACAGTGAATCAATAGTGAGGCAATAGGTGTTATTGATGCTATGGGCCCACAGTAGTAGAAATGGATTTCACTCACATGCTGCTGCTGCTGCTGCTGTTGCATCGCTTCAGTCGTGTCTGACTCTGTGCGACCCCAGAGACAGCAGCCCATCAGGCTCCCCCATCCCTGGGATTCTCCAGGCAAGAATACTGGAGTGGGTTGCCATTTCCTTCTTCAATGTATAAAAGTGAAAAGTGAAAGTGAAGTTGCTCAGTCGTGTCCGACTCTTAGTGACACCATGGACTGCAGCCCACCAGGCTCTTCCGTCCTTGGGATTTTCCAGGCAGGAGTACTGGAGCGGGTTGCCATTGCCTTCTCCGCAAGTAAAGCTTACTGTCTCAAAAAACAGAAAGCAGTCCCCTTTAGAAGTAGACATTCTTAGGATTGAATCCCAGCTCTGTTACTTATAGTCATGTGAATTTGAACAAATTGCTCCTACTCTCAATTTTACTCTCTGTGAGAGGATTATAGCACCTGCCTTGGGTAAGGGACATGGAACGGGTGATCAGTGTGTTGTGAATGAGATGAATAGGTATGAAATCATTTAACCCCATGTCTAACACACTGTTTAGATACTCAAGGAATGAGTTTTCTTACTCATCAGCCTTTGATTGAATCAGCTCCATTCCTGCTATGGCTGATGGCCTTGATATTTTATGATCATTCTCTACTTTTTGATCAGTCTTTCCAGCTTGCCCATAAGAACAGTCCAGTCCTGGTTACACTCATCTAACTCCAGGCTTCCTCAAGGCTTAATATTACCTCCCAACACCAGGAACTTTTGACAGCTGGGCACACATGGTTGGACACATATACAGAGAGCTCTGAAAAGAAATGAATCTGAACCAAAGCAGTTGCTTGCTAAGGGATAGGTTTGGAGAGACTTTGGCCTTCTCCTCTGCTGTAATCTCCATTAACCTTTATAAGACTCCCTAAATATTCATTGTGGTTGTGCTCAGTCATATCCAACTCTTGGTGAACCCATGGACTGTAGCTCCCCAGGCTCCTCTTTCCATGGAATTTTCCAGGCAAGACTACTGGAGTGGGTTGTCATTTCCTTCTCCACCAAATACTCACAGATTGTATAAAATCAGTATACTTGTCCATACAAATGCCTCCTCCAATTTTCCTTTATGTGAATATTCTGCAACAACCACTCTCAGAAAGAAGTGAGTATGGCTCAAAACTTACCACTCATTTTCCCCTCCTTCACTACATCTAGAACCCTACTATTATCTGCTGACTATGACATTGTCCCTGACAAGCAGTTTCTAAGTATACTCAGTACTACCTGCAGAGGAACTCAGACAAGAAACTATGGGCTAGATCTGCAACACTCAGGACAAGGGAATACACTCTGTATATAAAACTATATGCAAAGCAGAGTGTATAAGGGCACCAGGAGAACTAAGGCCCCACTCTCACCAGGACCAATATTTCTAAGGATCAAGGTAGGAACAAAGAGAACTGGCATGCAGCCAATCTAGTATATTCCAAATCCAGGTGCCAATTATGCCAGGAAAGAGGTACTGTTAGGCATGGAACTGTGGAAAACTAGCTCATTTTGATTTGAGGTTGCAGAATTAGAATGGTGGCACAAAGCATTTAATGTCCACTTTTCCAAGATAGAGAGACTGATCCTAGGGAAGAAATATATTCCTAAACCTCCTTTCCCTTTTGACACTTCATGCACCTTCTCACCCTCAAGTGTGGGCTCATTCCTGGAATTTATCACCTCACTAATTGGTCAGACTTCATCTGGGGGGTTGTATCAAGCTCTAGGCATGTATGCATGCATGCAAGCTCTAGGCATCATGCTTTAATAAGAAGACAGCAAAAGAGGGGCATGTACAGCGAAGATGGAGAGAGAGAGATCCCGAGGTTCATGAAGAGCAATGGAAAGAAATGGGATTGATTGGCTGGAAGAAGAGAAGATTCATGTGGTATGATATTTTGGAAGATTTCTGAAGGAATTCTTATGGGGTAAAGAGAGCAGGTAGGGTCTGGGAAGCCCAAGTTGACAGGAAATACACCTATGGCTGGAACCCACAGGGAGCCAAATTTCAGTTGAATGAAATGAATAATTATCTATTTCTCAGAGCAGTCCATGGAAAAAATGAACCATGTTTATAGGTGATTATCTGTCTATCACTGTAAGTGTTCAACTAGAGGATAATCAGTTCAGTTCAGTTAAGTCACTCAGTCATGTCTGACTCTTTGTGACTCCATGGACTGCAGCACACCAGGCCTCACTGTCAACCATCAACTCCCGGGGCTTACTCAAACTCATGTCCATTGAGTCGGTGATGCCATCCAACCATCTCATCCTCTGTCATCCCCTTATCCTCCCATCTTCAATCTTTCCCAGCATCATGGTCTTTTCCAGTGATCAGCTCTTCACATCAGATGGCCAAAGTATTGGAGTGTCAGCATCAGTCCTTCCAATGACTATTCAGGACTGATTTCCTTTAGGATGGACTGGTTGGATCTCCTTGCTGACCAAGGGACTCTCAAGAGTGTTATCCAACACCACAGTTTAAAAGCATCAATTCTTTGGCACTCAGCTTTCTTTATAATCAAACTCTCACATCCATACATGACTACTGGAAAAACCATAGCTTTGACTAGAGAACTTTTGACTAGTGAATAATACACACTTCTTCAAATATCCAACAATCCTGAAATTCTTAGGTTTCTGTGATCATAGAGCTACTCAAAGTTGGAGCCAGAGCTTGGAATGCATAAGTTCTGATGTCTGCTGTTGCACTTTTGACCTCAGAGCCTGTCTCTTGATCAGGGTGGGAACATAGTGCAGTCCCAAGCTCTGGGAAAAGCAGTGATACTGCCTAAGGAGGATTGCATCCACATTCTCCTGAACCTCAGTCTCTCATTTCAGAAACTTCTACTACCATTATCTCCATCATGCTGTGAGTGCCTCTGGGCTCCTAGGAATACTCAAAAGAAAGAGTCATAGGAAGCTGAGTTCAGGGTTTCTTTGAGACTCGCTGATGACTTTCTTTTTAGCCTACCTGATTTCCTTTCAACAGTAACTATTTCAGAGTATGTGTTTCTGTGGACTGTGGTATAGTATTGGGAGGTACTAATTTCCCTGGTGTAAGCAAGCCTGCAGGCTAGCCAAGCACCTACACTTTCCTCAGAGAAGAAGACTTGCCTCATGTGCACCAACAGCTTAAGAAGCTTCAGCTTTTCCTCATTTTATTCAACATTTAATTTTCTTGCTTTTGACAGGGAAGAAAAATATGAGGAGGGGAATTAAAAGAGAAAACAACCAAGAAAGGGCTGAAGGGAAGGGTGTAGGGAGCACTAAAACCACTGCTATGTAACCAGCCATCAGTGATACTGCAAGTTTATGGGCTTTGGTTGCCATGGAGATGGTTACGTAACTCCAGCTGGTGGTGAAATTTCATACTGCTTGTGGTGGCGAACAATATTTCAGTCACTTAGGGCTACTTTTAAAGAGAACAAATAAAGTAGCCAAGGGGCCCTTTGTCTTGCAGTCTACAACCCGCACTGAGTTTCAGTCCCACACGCCAGTCATTTTCCAGGTTTTTGTGTGTAGCAAAATGTTCCCAATTATTCTCTGAGTAGAGCTGGGTACTTACTCCTCTCTTTGGCCCAAAATGGCTAGGAATGAGGCTTGAAGCAAAGGAAAAAAAAAAAAAGTAAAAGGTCCCCTTACTGGAGTGAAAGGTCTATGTGGAAAATTTCTGCTTGGAAAACTTGTTTTTTTGGAAAATCATGAATTGAGGGGAGGACATTTATCATTAGGACAGTGTCCAGAAGGGCTAGGTATGTCCTCTGTATTTAACCTCTCTCTCTCACACACACACACACTTGAACTTTTATGTACAATGATATTAAGTCTCATTTGCCTTTCCAAACAGATTCAGATGAAAGCATGTATATTCACATTTACAATGCTCTACTGAAAATATACACCATTAGATTGCACACACAATTTATTTACACACAAATACACATTTGCTTGAACATACACATTCATTTGGAGCTTCCCAGGTGGCGCTAGTGGTAAAGAATCTGCCTGCCAATGCTGGACACCCCAGTTCAACTCCTGGGTCAGGAAGCTCCCCTGGATAAGGGATAGGCTACCCACTCCAGTATTCTTGGGCTTCTCTGATGGCTCAGATGGTAAAGAAATCTGCAATGGGGGAGATCTGGGTTAGATCCCTGGGTTGGGAGGATCCCCTGGAAGAGTGAATGGCAACCAGCACTCTTGCCTGGAGAAGCCCCATGGACTGAGGAGCCTGGTGGGCTACAGTCCATGGGGTCACAAAGGACAGCAAAGCATCAGATACAACTGAGAAACTAAGCACAGCACAAGCACATCCCTATTGGACACAAGAACTAAAGGACACAGAGAGAAAAGTGACCCATATTCACACTGTAATTAATATGCAGAGATTTGAACCTGGACCTTTTGATGACAAATTCAGTGCTATTGCCCCTGTGACTGCCTGCCACCACAGTACAGTAGAGACATTTTGAGTGAAAACATTCTGCATGAGGAATTGAAACTGTAAACCTCTGCTTCTGAGAACTATCTGGGAAGTTGAGGTTATGCTTTAGGTGATGTCTCTGTCCCCTTTTGTATCTCACCTAGCAATGAGGTAAATAGAGGTAATTCCATTTACCCATATCAGAATTTCCCACTTACTTGGTACCACTTGTGTCTCCTTAATCCTCTAGTCGTTTCCTACCCTGCCTTGTTGGTCTGGCCAGTGAGCAATGCCAACCTTGGCTTTATGCACTCATCTTTCTTTATTATTTATAGAGTGACAACAGCTTGACTGTATCATACACAGAGGAGCAAGAGACCCAGAATCAGCTCTGAAGCTAGAATAATTCAGCCACACTGCTTATACTGCAGATAAATGAACAGGATAATAGTATTTCAGGATCAATTTGGTTTTCAGGACAAAGATTTCTAGAAAGGTTCTGAAGCACTTGAGTTCTGGAGTCAAAATTTTCTGCCAGGATGAGACTAGAAAATTCTAGATTGGTTGTTGGAGCACGAAGTCTCTGAAGTCAGAGTATTGGGATCTGAAAGGATGTAAGAATGGAGATAACGAAAAAATAGAATAGATTTCATAACAGGGGAAAAGTGGTGTGTTGAGCTGCATTCATCAAATTTCTGGCTGGCGTCCTTTTGCCTCTCCCTTTCTACTCTTCACACTCCTCCAATCTGCTCTCTGGCCCAGGATGCTGACTGGTATACTAACAAGTTTAAGTGCTCTCTCTGATTTCTAATTGTGCTTGGTTAAGGGGAAATCTGGTAGAAAATTAGAGGGAATGAGAAAAATCAGAGTCACGGCCTTTATTTTTCCAGCTCCCTCCCTTGTACAACTTTGAGTTGTACTTTTCAACTGAAGATAACAGCTCCTCTCCTGACAATTATCTCCAGAGACACTTTTTTTTTCCAAATTTCAGTAACTCCCTCCTCTCACTCTTTCAGACTTAAGAGTGGTGACAAGACCCCACAGTGAATACTGTACCAGGCCTTGAGGTTTCCCTATGCCACACTCATACCTTTGTAAACAGTTTTTTTTATTCAAACCTCTCAATATTCTAATTTGTATGCACCTACTATTTCCTTGTGGGACTAAAGTGCAAAGAAAATCTATGGGAAACAGTTATGTTATAGTCCATCTCTGATCCAGTTAGAGAGAAGAGGGACCAGGATTGATTTTCTGGTGCTGCTCAGGGTGCCCTAAAATGTCCTGTCCTTTTTACCTTAGGGACCTTCTCACATAGGTCCTCAAATGGTAATCATGATATTTGCCTGAGGGCCCTTCTAAGCAATAAACCCATTTCAAGAAGGAAGTTCAGTTCAGTCACTCGTTTGTGTCCATATCTTTGTGACCCCATGGACTGCAGTACGCCAGGCTTCCCTGTCCATCACCAACTCCTGGAGCTTGCTCAAACTCATGTCCATGGAGTTGGTGATGCCATCCAACCATTTCATCCTCTGTCATCCCCTTCTCCTCCTGCCTTCAATCTTTCCCAGCATCCTGGTCTTTTCCAATGAGTCAGCTCTTTGCATCAGCTGGTATTAGAGTTTCAGCTTCAGCATCAGTCCTTCTAATGAATATTCAGGACTGATTCCTTTAGGACTGACTGGTTTGATCTTCTTGTAGTACAAGGGACTCTCAAAAGTCTTCTCCAGTACCACAGTTCAAAAGCATCAATTCTTTGGCACTCAGCTTTCTTTATGGTCCAACTCTCACATCCATACATGACTACTGGAAAAACCATTGCTTTGACTAGATGGATCTTTGTCAGCAAAGACATGTCTCTACTTTTTAATATGCTGTCTTTCCCCCAAGGAGCACATGTCTTTTAATTTCATGGCTTCAGTCACCATATGCACTGATTTTTAAGCCCAAGAAAATAAAATCTGTTTCCCCATCTATTTGCCATTAAGTTATGGGACCAGATGCCATTATTTTCATTTTTTGAATGTTGAATGTTGAGAACCTCATGAACATTATGAAAAGGCAAGAGAGTAGAGCCCCATCCATTGTAGAAGTATGTCATTTTCTATCATTTCAACTTGCTTCACAATTCAAAGCCTAAGGCTTGAATCGCAAATTAGAAAAGACATATACTTTTTTCCTACAAGCCCTAGGAATAGCCCAGAAAAAATCATTGATGAAATTTCACAGGCTACTTGAGAGACACAGGATATTCAAAATGGGACATGCAGTAAAGACAAAGGATAGACTTTCTGTTCTAACAGTCAATATTTGCATTGCTTGAGGCTGCTCATGTTGATTGGTGTTGCCCTCCTAGTGTCAGAAAGACAGAAACAAACCCTGAAAAGGAAGGAGATTCACTTGACAAAGTTTAGACAGCAAGCCAAGGATGCAATCTGATGAGGACTCAGGAACTCTTGATTCCTAAAGCTGTCTACACCATTCCCAGTTAGAATTTATGACTCTCAATTTTGCTCTCTAATTCTTGTCCTTAGAAGTACAGTTTGTGGGGACGGGAGTCATTTTCTTGGACTTACTTAGTATCTGACAATCCACCAATGTTCCTGGATTATTTCTTTTCTGCAGAATATTAAGAAGGGTGGTTTTAGTATTATCTAAGCCTCTTCCCTATTCCCAGGTATTCCATTTCTTCTTATCACCATCAACATAAGAACATCCTATTTAGATCCTCATCTAAAGATCCCACAACTCAAGTCTATTTAGACCAAAAGTTATCAAATTTTGTTCTCCTAAGGTTATTCAGGGGCTACTATGGGGGTATAAAGGTTTATATTAATAGGAGAGAGGGCTGCAGGGAAGAATCTCCTTCTTTAACCACTGCTGTCTACCATCCTTGTCATTCTTACTATCATCAGTCCACAAGAACAATTCTGCTGTTTTTTCTGCTTTATGTACCAAGCTTTGATTTATGGTTAAATTTGGGGGAAAAAAACTAACTGCTGCCTAAAGCAATTAGAAAACCACTGATTTATTCCAACTCCTTAATTATATAGATGAGAAAACAGAGGCTCAGAGAGGAAAACAGATTTGTTCAAGATCACACAGTAAATAATTCAGTAGCACACTTCCAGATGTTCAAGCTGGATTTAGAAAAGGCAGAGGAACCAGAGATCAAATTGCGAACATCCATTGGATCATCAAAAAAGTAAGAGAGTTCCAGAAAAAACATCTACTTCTGCTTTATTGACTATGCCAAAGCCTTTGACTGTGTGTGGATCACAAAAAAAAAAAAAAAAATGGAAAATACCTCAAGAGATGGGAATACCAGATCACCTGAACTGCCTCCTGAGAAATCTGTATGTAGGTCAAGAAGCAACAGTTAGAACTGGACATGGAACAACAGACAGTTTCCAAATCGGGAAAGGAGTACATCAAGTCTGTATATTGTCACCCTGCTTATTTAACTTATATGCAGAGTACATCATGAGAAATACTGGACTGGATGAAGCACAAGCTGGAATCAAGATTGCCGGGAGAAATATCAATAACCTCAGATATGCAGATGACATCATCCTTACGGCAGAAAGCAAAGAAGAACTAAAGAGCCTCTTGATGAAAGTGAAAGAGGAGAGTGAAAAAGTTGGCTTAAAATTCAACATTCAGAAAACTAAGATAATAGAGTCTGGCCCCATTACTTCACATAAAATAGATAGGGAAACAGTGGAAACAGTGACAAACTTTATTTTTTTTTGGGGGGGGGGCTCCAAAATCACTGCAGATGGTGATTGCAGCCATGGTTTTAAAAGACACTTGTTCCTTGGAAGAAAATTTTTGACCAGCCTAGACAGCATTTGGACTCTGTGGGAGAAGGTGAGGGTAGGATGATTTGAGAGGATAGCATTGAAACATGCATATTATCATATGTGAAATAGGTAGCCAGTCCAGGTTTGATGCATGAGACAGGGTGCTCAGGGCTGGTGCACTGGGATGACCTGGGAATGGGATGGGGAAGGAAGTGGGAGGGGGATTCAGGATGGGGAATACATGTACACCCATGGCAGATTCATGTCAATGTATGGCAAAAACCACTACAATATTGTAGAGTAATTACCTTCCAATTAAAATAAATAAATTAATTTAAAAAATAAAGAAAATGAAAAGCAGAAATATTACTTTGCCAAAAAAAGTCCACCTAGACAAAGCTATGGTTTTTCCAGTAGTCATGTATGGATGTGAGACTTGGACTATAAAGAAAGCTGAAGAATTGATGCCTTTGAACTGTGGTGTTGGGGAAGACTCTTGAGATTCCCTTGGACTGCAAGGAAATCCAACCAGTCCATCCTAAAGGAAATGAGTCCTAAATAGTCATTGAAAGGACTGATGCTGAAGCTGAAACTCCAATACTTTGGCCACCTGATACAAAGAACTGACTCATTTGAAAAGACCCCTAAGCTGGGAAATATTGAAGGTGGGAGAAGGGGATGACAGAGGATGAGATTGTTGAATGGCTTCACTGACACAATGGACATGAGTTTGAGTAAACTCCAGGAGTTGGTGATGGACAGGGAGGCCTGGCGTGCTGCAGTCCATGGGGTCACAAAGAGTTGGACACAACTGAGCGACTGAACTGAAATGAGCACATTTAATCAGGTAAGGACTAATGAAGATCCTTACTGCATGACCTCAACCCAGTTATCATTGGGTTGGCATTACCCTCACAGTCTTCCCTTCCAGCAGCCTTGGAGTGGATAGTGGGAGGAACCAACACATTAGTCCTTGAGAATATGACTGTGAAAGGGGTGCTACTGTTTTGGTGCTCATGGTGCCTGCAGAGATGACTTCCCCTACCCACCGCCCCCTCCCCCATGGATAGTTGCTTGCTAAGCTTAAGAATTGAATTGGACAAGACTGCTGTCTCTGGCCTGGCAGCCACACTTTCTACACTCAAGGCCCTTAGTCCATTAAAGAGGTTTCTACCCAATCAAATATATTTTCAACTTGGAACACAAGCTTTAACCTACAGAGTGACAGCTAGAGAAATGATGCTGACTATGTTCCAAGGCAGAGAGGGATTTTGGCTATTACTAATAGGAAAGTGGAAACTGCAGCTGTGTTTGGAGTAAAGTTCACTGAGGAATTCTTACAGATGATGCTCCATTGCCAGAGCATTACACAACAGTGCCCTCTTAACAGGCCTAAAATTATCAGACACAAAGGTAAAAGGGAAGAGTTGAAGCAGTGGGTATTTGCAGCCCTGAGACAGAATGGCTCTTGTCTCTGTTCTGGACAGGCCCTGGCATGAAAGAATGAGAGTTTCAAATTGTTGCTTGCTCCACTCGAGTCTAGCGTTACCAGATATCTGATGTAGCAATAAGGGGTAGGGACTTTAAAGTTAGGCTGTTTGGTTCAAATTCTGGCTCTATCATTTATTGTCTGTATGCTTTGGGGAAGTTATTGAACCTTTCTATACCTCAGTTTTTCTATATGTAAAATAGGGGTAATAACCTATATCACAAGGTAGTTGGAAGGATTAAATGAGATGGTATATGTAAAATACATAGGTCACTGTCTAGAGCTATAGTAAGCTAATTCTATGTAAAATTCAACTATTATTACTACTTCCCCAGACCTTGGACCCAACTCAGAGTCTTGGGTGCAAGGACCTAGACAAGTTACAACCGATTTAAGAAGCAGATGCCACAGAAACAGTTTCTGAGAGGGAGTGAAAGACAAAAATAAGAAAATTATTATTTATCTCTTTTTAAATTTTTTATTAATTTTATTTAGATTTTACTTCAAATTTATTTATTTATTTAAATTTATTTATTTATTTATTATTTGGAGGCTAACTATTTTAAATATTGTATTGGTTTTGCCATACATTGACATGAATCCACCATGGGTGTACATGTGTTCCCCATCCTGAACCCCTCTACCACCTCCCTCCCCATCCCATCCCTCTGGGTCATCCCAGTGCACCAGCCCTGAGCACCCTGTCTCATGCATTGAACCTGGACTGGTGATTAGTTTCACATATGATAATATACATGTTTCAATGCCATTCTCCCAAATCATCCCACCCTTGCCTTCTCCCACAGAGTCCAAAAGACTGTTCTATACATCAGTGTCTCTTTTGCTGTCTCACATACAGGGTTATCATCACCATCTTTCTAAGTTCCATATATATACATTAGTATACTATATTGGTGTTTTTCTTTCTGGCTTACTTCACTCTGTATAATATGCTCTGTTTTAATCCACCTCATTAGACTTATTCAAATGTATTTCTTAATGGCTGAGTAATATTCCATTGTGTATATGTACCACAGCTTTCTTATCCATTTGTCTACTGATGGACATCTAGGTTGCTTTCATGTTCTAGCTATTATAAACAGTGCTGCAGTGAACATTGGGGTACATGTGTCTCTTTTAATTCTGGTTTCCTCAGTGTGTATGCCCAGCAGTGCAATTGCTGGGTCATATGGCAGTCCTATTCCCAGTTTTTTAAGGAATCTCCACACTGTTCTCCATAGTGGCTGTAACTAGTTTGCATTACCACCAACCATCTAAGAGGGTTCCCTTTTCTCCACACTCTCTCCAGCATTTATTGCTTGTAGACTTTTGGATAGCAGCCATTCTCGCTGGCGTGAAATGGTACCTCATTGTGGTTTTGATTTGCATTTCTCTAATGAAGACTCATGAAAGTCCCTTGGACTGCAAGGAGGTTCAACCAGTCCATCCTAAAGGACATCAGTCCTAGGTGTTCATTGGAAGGACTGATGCTAAAGCTGAAACTCCAATACTTTGGCCACCTCATGCAAAGAGTTTACTCATTGAAAAAAACCCTGATGCTGGGAGGGATTGGGGGCAAGAGGAGAAGGGGACGACAGAGTATGAGATGGCTGGATAGCATCACCGACTTGATGGACATGAGTTTGGGTGAACTCTGGGAGTTAGTGATGGAGAGGGAGGCCTGGCGTGCTGTGATTCATGAGTCAGAAAGAGTCAGACACGACTGAGTGAACTGAACTGAACTGAATAATGAGTGATGTTGAGCATCTTTTCATGTGCTTATTAGCCATCTGTATGTCTTCTTTGGAGAAATGTCTGTTTAGTTCTTTGGCCCATTTTTAGATTGGGTTGTTTATTTTTCTGGAATTGAGCTACAAGTGTTGCTTGTATATTTTTTAGATTAATTCTTTGTCAGTTGCTTCATTTGCTATTATTTTCTCCCATTTTGAAGGCCATCTTTTCACCTTGCTTATAGTTTCCTTTGTTCTGCAAAAGCTTTTAATTTTAATTAGGTAGCATTTGTTTATTTTTGCTTTTATTTCCAGTATTCTGGGAGGTGGGTGATAGAGTATCCTGCTGTGGTTTATGTCAGAGAGTGTTTTGCCTGTCTTCCTCTAGGAGTTTTATAGTTTCTAGCCTTATGTTTAGATATTTAATCCATTTTCAGTTTATTTTTGTGTATGGTGTTAGAAAGTGTTCTACTTTCATTTTTTTACTAGTCATTGACCAGTTTCCCCAGCACCACTTGTTAAAGAGTTTGTCTTTTCTCCATTGTATATTCTTGCCTCCTTTGTCGAACATAATGTGACCATAGGTACATGGATTTATCTCTTGGTTTTCTATTTTGTTCCAGTGATCTATATTTCTGTCTTTGTGCCAGTACCATACTGTCTTGATAACTGTGGCTTTTTAGTAGATCCTGAAGTCAGGCAGGTTAATTCCTCCAGTTCCATTCTTTTTCTCAAGATTGCTTTGGCTATTCGAGTTTTTTTTTTGCATTTCCATTCAAATTGTGAAATTATTTGATCTAGTTCTGTGAAAAATACCATTGGTAGCTTGATAGGGATTGCATTGAATATATAGATTTCTTTGGGTAGTATACTCATTTTCACTATATTGATTCTTCCAATTCATGAACACAGTATATTTGTCCATCTATTTGTGTCCTCTTTGATTTCTTTCACCAGTGTTTTATAGTTTTCTATATATAGGTCTTTAGTTTCTTTAGGTAGATATATTCCCAAGTATTTTATTCTGTTTGTTGTAATGGTGAATGAAATTGTTTCCTTAATTTCTCTTTCTGTTTTCTCATTGTTAGTGTATAGAAATGCAAGGGATTTCTTTGTGTTGATTTTATATCCTGCAACTTTACTATATTTATTAATTAGCTCTAGTAATTTTCTGGTGGAATCTTTAGGGTTTTCTATGTAGAGGATCATGTTATTTGCAAACAGTGAGAGTTTTGCTTCTTCTTTTCTTCTTTTGGTAGAATTTAGCTGTGAAGCCATCTGGTCCTGGGCTTTTGTTTGCTGGAAGATTTCTGATTACAGTTTCAGTTTCCATGCTTGTGATGGGTCTGTTAAGATTTTCTATTTCTTCCTGGTCAAGTTTTGGAAAGTTGTACTTCTCCTAGAATTTGTCCATTTCTTCCAAATTGTCTGTTTTATTGTCATATAGTTGCTGAGAGTAGTCTCTTATGATCCTTTGTATTTATGTGTTATCTGTTGTGATCTCTCCATTTCATTTCTAACTTTGTTGATTTGAGTTTTTCCCCTTTGTTTCTTGATGAGTCTGGCTAATAGCTTGTAAATTTTATTTACCTTCTCAAAGAACCAGCTTTTGGCTTTGTTGATTTTTGCTATGGTCTCTTTTGTTTCTTTTGCATGTATTTCTGCCCTAATTTTTAAAATTTCTTTCCTTCTACTAACCCTGGGGTTCTTCATTTCTTCCTTTTCTAGTTGTTTTAGGTGTATAATTAGGTTATTTATTTGACTTTTTTCTTGTTTCTTGAGGTAAGCTTGTATTGCTATGAACCTTCCCCTTAGCACTACTTTTACAGTGTTCCATAGGTTTTGGGTTGTTGTGTTTCCATTTTCATTCATTTCTATGCATATTTTGATTTCTTTTTTGATTTCTTCTGTGATTTGTTGGCTATTCAGCAGCGTGTTGTTCAGCCTCCATATGTTGGAATTTTAAATAATTTTTCTCTTGTAATTGACATCAAATCTTAAAGCATTGTGGTCAGCAAAGATGCTTGGAATGATTTCAATTCTTTTGAATTTACCAAGGCTAGATTTATGGCCCAGGATTTGATCTATGCTGGAGAAGGTTCCATGTGCACTTGAGAAAAAAGTGAAATTCATTGTTTTGGGGTGAAATGTCCCATAGATATCAATTATGTCTAGCCGTTCTATTGTATCATTTAAAGTTTGTGTTTCTTTGTTAATTTTCTGTTTAGTTGATCTATCCATAGGTGTGAGTGGGGTATTAAAGTCTCCCACTATTATTGTGTTATTGTTAATTTTCCCTTTCATACTTGTTAGCATTTGTCTCACATATTGCAGTGCTTCTATGTTGGGTGCATGCTGCTGCTGCTGCTGCTAAGTCGCTTCAGTCATGTCCGACTCTGTGCGACCCCATAGATGGCAGCCCACCAGGCTCCCCCGTCCCTGGGGTTCTCCAGGCAAGAACACTGGAGTGGGTTGCCATTTCCTTCTCCAATATGTTGGGTGCATATATAATCATAATTGTTGTATCTTCTTGGATTGATCCTCTGATCATTATGTAGTGTCCTTTGTCTCTTTTCACAGCCTTTGTTTTAAAGTCTATTTTATCTGATATAACTACTTCTACTCATGCTTTCTTTTTGGTCTCTATTTGGGTGGAATATCTTTTTTCAGCCCTTCACTTTCAGTCTGAATGTGTCCCTTGTTTCGAGCTGGGTCTCTTGTAGACAACTTATATAGGGTTTTTTTTTTTTTTTTTAGTCCATTCAGCCAGCCTTTGTCTTTTGGTTGGGACATTCAATCCATTTACATTTAAGGTAATTATTGATAAGTATGGTCCCATTGCCATTTACTTTATTGTTTTGGATTCGAGTTTATACACTCTTTCTGTGTTTCCTATGTAGAGAAGATCCTTTGGCATTTGTTGGAGAGCTGCTTTGGTGGTGCTGAATTCTCTCAGCTTTTGCTTGTCTGTAAAGCTTTTGATTTCTCCTTCATAGTTGAATGAGATCCTTGCTGGATATAGTAATCTGGGCTGTATGTTATTTTCTTTCATCACTTTAAGTATGTCTTGCCATTCCCTTCTGGCCTGAAGCGTTTCTATTGAAAGATCAGCTGTTATCCTTCGGGGAATCCCCTTGTGAGTTATTTGTTGTTTTTCCCTTGCTGCTTTTAATATTTGTTCTTTGTGTTTGACCTTTGTTAATTTGATTAATATGTGTCTTGGGGTGTTTCACCTTGGGTTTATCCTGTTTGGGATTCTCTGGGTTTCTTGGACTTGGGTGACTATTTCCTTCCCTATTTTAGGGAATTTTCCGACTATTATCTCCTCAGGTATTTTCTCATAGCCTTTCTTTTTGTCTTCTTCTTCTGGGACTCCTATGATTCGAATGTTGGGGCGTTTAACATTGTCCCAGCGGTCTCTGAGGTTATCCTCCTTTCTTTTAATTATTATTATTTTTTAAAATTTCTTCTCTGTTTCATTTATTTCTACCATTCTATCTTCTACCTCACTAGTCCTATCTTCTGCCTCAGTTGTCTTACTGTTGGTCCCTCCAGAGTGTTTTTGATCTCATTTATTGCATTATTCATTATATATTGACTCTTTTTTATTTCTTTGAAGTCCTTGTTAAACATTTCTTGCATCTTCTCTATAACCAGGCTATTTTTGGATCATTTTCACTATCATTATTTGGAATTCTTTATCAGGTAGATTCCTTATCTCTTCCTCTTTTGTTTGGTTTGGTGGGCACTTATCCTGTTCCTTTACCTGCTGGGTATTTCTCTGCCTTTTCATCTTGTTATATTGCTGTGTTTGGGGTGGCCTTTCCGTATTCTGGCAGTTTGTGGTTCTTCTTTATTGTGGAGGTTCCTCACTGTGGGTGGGGTTGGACGTGTGGCTTGTCAAGGTTTCCTGTTTAGGGAAGCTTGTGTCTTTGTTCTGGTGGATGGAGCTGGATTTCTTCTCTCTGGAGTGCACTGAAGTGTTCATTAATGAATTTTGAGATATCAGTGGGTTTGGTGTGACTTTGGGCAGCCTGTATATTGAAGCTAAGGGCTATGTTCCTGTGTTGCTGGAGAATTTGTGTGGTATGTCTTTCTCTGGAACTTGTTGGCCCTTGGTTTCAGTGTAGGCATGGAGGCGTTTGGTAAGTGCCTATCGATTAATGTTCCCTGGAGTCAGGAGTTCTCTGGTATTCTCAGGATTTTGACTTAAGCCTCCTGCCTCTGGTTTTCAGTCGTATTCTTTTTTTTTTTTTTAATTTTATTATATTTTTAAACTTTACATAATTGTATTAGTTTTGCCAAATATCAAAATGAATCCATCACAGGTATACATGTGCTCCCCATCCTGAACCCTCCTCCCTCCTCCCTCTTCCCTCCCCATACCATCCCTCTGGGTCGTCCCAGTGCACTAGCCCCAAGCATCCAGTATCGTGCATTGAACCTGGACTGGCATCTCGTTTCATACATGATATTTTACATGTTTCAATGCCATTCTCCCAAATCTTCCCACCCTCTCCCTCTCCCACATATTCCATAGACTGTTCCATACATCAGCGTCACTTTTGCTGTCTCGTACACAGGGTTATTGTTAGCATCTTTCTAAATTCCATATATATGAGTTGCCTCAAGACTTCTCCGTCTATACAGCACTGATGATAAAACATCTAGGTTAATGATGAGAAGTTTCTCCATAGTGAGGGACACCTGGAGAGGTACACAGAGTTACATGGAGAAAAGAAGATGGAGGAGGGAGATAGAGGTGACCAGGAGGAGAAGAGAGGGAATCAAAAGGGGAGAGAGCAAGCTAGCCAGTAATCACTTCCCTATGTGCTCTCCACAGTCTGGACCCCTCAGAGATGTTCACAGAGTTACACGGAGAAGAGAAGAGGGAGGAAGGAGAGAGAGGTGGCCAGGAAGTTAAAAGGGGGAATCAAAAGGAGAGAGATAGATCCAGCCAGTAATCAGTTCCCTAAGTGTTCTCCACAGCCCGGAGCACAGAAAGAGATTCCCAGAGTTGAGTAGAGAAGAGAAGGGGAGGGAGGAGATAGAGGTGACCTGGTGGAGAAAAAGGAGAGTCCAAAGAGGGAGAGAGCAATCCAGGCAGTAATCTTGCTCCCAAACTAAAGACCTATATATAGAAAACTATAAAACACTGGTGAAAGAAATCAAAGAGGACACTAATAGATGGAGAAATATACCATGTTCATGGATTGCAAGAATCAATATAGTGAAAATGAGTATATGACCCAAAGCAATTTATAGATTCAGTGCAATCCCTATCAAGCTACCAACAGTATTCTTCACAGAGCTAGAACAAATAATTTCACAATTTGTATGGAAATACAAAAAACCTCGAATAGCCAAAGCTATCTTGAGAAAGAAGAATGGAACTGGAGGAATCAACCTACCTGACTTCAGGCTCTACTACAAAGCCACAGTTATCAAGACAGTATGGTACTGGCACAAAGACAGAAATATAGATCAGTGGAACAAAATAGAAAGCCCAGAGATAAATCCACGCACATATTGACACCTTATCTTTGACAAAGGAGGCAAGAATATACAATGGATTAAAGACAATCTGTTTAACAACTGGTGCTGGGAAAACTGGTCAACCACTTGTAACAGAATGAAACTAGAACACTTTCTAACACCATACACAAAAATAAACTCACAATGGATTAAAGATCTAAACATAAGACCAGAAACTATAATACTCCTAGAGGAGAACATAGGCAAAACACTCTCTGACATACATCATAGTAGGATCCTCTATGACCCACCTCCCAGAATATCGGAAATAAAAGCAAAAATAAACAAATGGGACCTAATTAACCTTAAAAGCTTCTGCACATCAAAGGAAACTATCAGCAAGGTGAAAAGACAGCCTTCAGAATGGGAGAAAATAATAGCAAATGAAGCAACTGACAAACAACTAATCTCAAAAATATACAAGCAACTCCTACAGCTCAACTCCAGAAAAATAAATGACCCAATCAAAAAATGGGCCAAAGAACTAAATAGACATTTCTCCAAAGAAGACATACAGATGGCTAACAAACACATGAAAAGATGCTGAACATCACTCATTATCAGAGAAATGCAAATCAAGACCACTATGAGGTACCATTTCACACCAGTCAGAATGGCTGCAATCCAAAAGTCTACAAATAATAAATGCTGGAGAGAGTGTGGAGAAAAGAGAACCCTCTTACACTGTTGGTGGGAATGCAAACTAGTACAGCCACTATGGAGAACAGTGTGGAGATTCCTTAAAAAACTGGAAATAGAACTGCCTTATGATCCAGCAATCCCACTGCTGGGCATACACACTGAGGAAACCAGAAGGGAAAGAGACACGTGTACCCCAGTGTTCATCGCAGCACTGTTTATAATAGCCAGGACATGGAAGCAACCTAGATGTCCATCAGCAGATGAATGGATAAGAAAGCAGTGGTACATATACACAACAGAATATTACTCAGCCATTAAAAAGAATTCATTTGAATCAGTTCTAATGAGGTGGATGAAACTGGAGCCTATTATACAGAGTGAAGTAAGCCAGAAGGAAAAACACCAATACAGTATACTAATGCATATATATGGAATTTAGAAAGGCGATAACAATAACCCTGTGTATGAGACAACAAAAGAGACAGTGATGTATGGAACAGTCTTATGGACTCTGTGGGAGAGGGAGACGGTGGGAAGATTTGGGAGAATGGCATTGAAACATGTAAAATATCATGTATGAAACGAGATGCCAGTCCAGGTTCAATGCACAATACAGGATGCTTGGGGCTGGTGCACTGGGACGACCCAGAGGGATGGTATGGGGAAGGAGGAGGGAGGAGGGTTCAGGATGTGGAGTACATGTATACCTGTGATGGATTCATTTTGATATTTGGCAAAACTAATACAATTATGTAAAGTTTAAAAATAAAATAAAATTAAAAAAAAATTGGTGCTGAATATTGGGTTCTTAAAACTACAAAATTGATAACAAATACCAAAAAGCAAAGATTAAAATCTAGAGTAGAGGTTATATTCTCAAAAATACAATATTTAAGAAAAAAACAGTCACAAAAATTATAATATATACATATATATATGTATGTGTGTGTGTGTATATATATATATATATATATATATATATATATATATACACGAAGCTTGCTTTAAAAATAGGGCCTTTTTTCTGCAAAGTAATAGTAGGTTATAAAACTGAAAATTAAAGGAGTAATAGAGGAAATAAAAATTTAAAAAATGTAAAAAATGATAACACTAAAAATATATCTAGGACTTTGTCTGGTTTTGTTGTGGACAGTGTGGGATCAGTTCATTTTCAGAGAGTTCCTTGATCCAGCTTACACTTCTCAAGATCTATAGGCCCATTCTTAGGTAGTTGGTGCTAACACAGGGTTTCAGTCTATTGCAACTATCACTTCCAAGGAGGTTCCCTCTGTTTATTTTAACTTCTGTTTGCTGGCCTCTTCAGTGTCTAATTTCCACCCTGACACAAGGGGGCGGTGCTGGTCACTGTTTTTAGGCTCAGTTGTTCAGTCGTGCTGTGGGGAGGAAGGAATGCTGCAAACAAATATCACTGGCGTCTGTGAGGAGTGCTCCCAGTGTCTCTGCCACACTGGGTTTGCCCCCGCTCACGGCGTGTGTGCTTTCCCAGTCTACACTGCTCAGGCGCTAGGTTGCTCTGCCGGGAACTGTCTGAGGCTGGCCCTGGGTTGAGTGCACTTCCCAGGTCTAAACCGCTCAGGTTCAGGTTCTCAGGTACTCCACAAAGGCACAGACTTGATTGAGCCTGCATTTTGTGCCCTTCCCGGGTCTGAGCAGCTCAGGTGACCAGGTGCTTGGAGAGCTGTGACTTATCACCTCCCCCGTCCCATCCACTCGGTTTTCTGGGTGTACAATGGGCTCGCCTTCTCAGGTGTGCTGTGTGTCTCCTCTGGGTAGCTGATCTCTAGCTGTGACCCTCCTGGTGGATGTCAACCGTCCAGAATCCCAAGGAGACTTGGTTAGCAATGAGGCCTGCTTGCAGTTTGGTAGAGGATGCCTCTCTGGGGCTGCGATTGCCCCCTTCTGGCTCTGGCTGCCCTCGCCTGCCTGTCTCCAGCGGGGGATGAGCCAATCCACAGCTGGCTAGCTCTGCTCAGTCCTTTGTTCTGTGAGCAGGCCTGGCAGTGTTTCAGGTTAGGGCTTTGCAAGGGATAGCTATTATTTATCTCTTATCCCTACTCTGTGACAGATATTTTATGCTAACATCAAAATTATACCATTGAATTCTCAAGACATATTTGTAAACTATGTATTATAT
Organism: Bos taurus; assembly: GCF_002263795.3. Taxonomy (NCBI): domain Eukaryota; kingdom Metazoa; phylum Chordata; class Mammalia; order Artiodactyla; family Bovidae; genus Bos; species Bos taurus. The sequence goes on along the minus strand of NC_037357.1, from coordinate 84,060,598 downwards.
AACCTTTTTTCATATGAAGAAATTGTGGCTGATAAAAGTTTAATAATTTTCTAAAGCTTACCTGGAATCAAGAGTCAAACCCACATGTCTATTTGCCAAGTCCCATGCACGTTATTTCTACTTATGGCCAGGTGTATCTGATGGGAAACTTAGATGACAGAATTGACATTGGAAATACAAGAGCAATGAATTAGAGGTAGTGCCATTTTGGCTCTGCATCAAACAAATTGGGACATTTTCAAAGCAAAAGGAAAGTTATGGGAAGCCCTTGCATATTGTTTTAGCATCTCTACTGTTCTTGCCTTTCCAAATGGAATCTGATGACCATGCCCATTTCCTCCTTCTCTGTTTTCTAAATACTCAGGATGGAAGATACTGGGATAGTCTATCAGTTATGACATTTCTGGAGAGCACTTGTGTGCCATGGGCTCAGGACATCCTCACGTGTTAGAACCAATTCCTCTGAAACTTCATTTGTCAATTGATAATCACACAAAATCCCAGATAAAGGGAATTGGAATAAAGTCAGAAAGAATGTTGGAGGATATAAAACCACCAGAGCTAAGGCTGTGGCAGAATAAAGTCTGTAGTTCCTTCTATCTCTTGATCATTCTACCCTGAAACTCTACTTCTGGGTATGGTAAAACCCAGGGCTGGTTATACACATTTGCCTGTGACCTGAAACATGTATTCTGCTTCTAGTATTGAAGAAATAGGGTCAAGAGAAGTAGACATATTACTCTTTCTTTGTATGTCATTGTTAGCTCTAAGACTGGAAGAAGAAAATGTGAACTGAGCTGGTAGAGGCAACTGTAAACTAGGAAGAAGTTTTCTAGTTTGGGAACAGGCTGACAGATGGATAATGAGGAAGTTGTCATTCAAGTAGAAAGACTTTGGCTAGCTCACCAAGGAGTTAAGCGAAACTCACAGTAGACACCAATATCAACATGTACACATAGTAGCACACTGGAGAAACAGGAAAGAATAACACTGAGCAAGAAAGGAGAGAATTTCAGCTGACTGATAAAGTATAACAACTTCATACATCAAACATGGCAATAGTAAACTTTGGGAGATGATTAGGTGTGAGTGAAGGGTGTTCATGGTCTTCAGAGGGACAAAAGGTCAGGATAAGAAAAAAGATGGTACTTGACTCAAGCTACAATTCCTGCACCAGCTTCCAAGTCCAAAGAGCCTTAGAGTGCCCAGTTTGTTATTGGCATTCAGCAAAGGATATTTATTACTAGTCTCATAAGATGAGACAGTCAGGAGTCATGAATCTTGGCAGGAAAACAAGACCAAAAGATTTGCTTTGACTAAAAGTCCTATAACTGGAAAGGTTTATTGCTGAACTGATTATGTAAGAGCAGCATTTAAGATAACGATTTGAAGCCCTTAGGCATATTTGCAAGGAGAGTTGGGGAAAGGGCTGAATGTATTAATAGGCCATTTAAGAACTGCCTGCCTTTTAAACCTAGTTTCAGAGTATAACGGGGGAAGGCAGTGGGGCATGATAAAGGACACTAATTTGGAGTCAGAAGACCTGGAATCAGTCTTTCCCTTCTCTGTATGTATGCATCACATACATACTAGGTGGTGAAGAAGGAACAGGAGTTAGATTTGGGAATCATTAAACGGCCTTTTATATCTGACACCTTAGGTTTTAGAGTAACCCTACTTTCAACACCCAGGTGTTTGACTCCCTACAACCTCCAGAACCCTCCAAAGGACCTAACTGGATCAATTCTCCAGGTGGGCATTCCTCCATTCATCCCTTCTCCCTTAGTCATATCCAGTTTCTCTTGGCCTAACCCAGTAGTTTTCCACTCTGGCAGTACTCACACAGGAAACTTTAAAAAGGCCAAGGCTCAGGCCCCATTCCAGAGACTCTGACTTAAAAGCTCCCTGATTATTCCCATGTACAGCCAGGGTAAAGAACCACTGGCTTAGACAAACTATCTGGTGGACTTAATGTAAACAGCCTTAACTTCCTCAATCTTGATTTCTTGCCTCATTTGTTATTGTCTTCACATTTGCCCTGTGGCCCTTTGATCAGTCACAAACTATACAATTCTAATGCATTTTCTACTCATGGCTTATTGTTTTAACAATGATCAGTTCTTGAAACTAAGTCTCCTAATCACTCCACCAGGTGCTGATCCATTTTTAGGACTCTTATCTCTAGGCACTTAGGTAATTAATGTTAAATTAGTTGGCATTTGTTGATTCACAGCTTTGTAAAATACCTCACTCATGTCTAACGTATTAATTTGGATTTTGTGCTATTTGGCACAGGGCTGAACTTACGTTCATCTCTAATTATCTAAATCTATTTAATTATTCATTAATTATTTATTTTAAGGATCTTTATAGAAACATAATTTACATACCATATAATTCATTCATTTAAAATATATAATTCAGTGTTTTTAAAATATATTTGCAGATATGTACAACAATCACCACAGTAAATTCTAGGACATTTTCATCATCTCGAGGAGAAATCCTATATCCTTTAACTATTGCCCACCTAGCACCTGCACCTCAACTTACATCCCTAAGCAACTACTATTCTACTTTCTGTCTCTATAGATTTCCCTATTTTAGAGTTTCATTTGAATGAAATTATATAGTATGAGATCTTTTGTGGCTGATTTCTTTCACAAAATAATGTTTTCAAGAGATATCTATGTTAGCACATATTAGTGCTTTATTCATTTTTATGGCTGAATAATTCTCCTTTGTACAGATATGCCACATTTTCTTTATTCATTAGTTGATGGACGTTTGAGTTGTTTCCACCTAACTGAGCAAATAAGCATGCATGCACATTGTCTATTATAAATTATTATTAAAAATTTATGTCTGGGCATATACTTTCATTTCTTTTTATTATAGACCTAGGAGTGGAATTAATGAGTTATGTGGTATCTTTATGGTTAACAATTTGAGGAGCTGCCAGACTGTTTTCCAAAGTGGATGTATTACTTATATTTCCACCAACAGTGTATGAGTGTTCCAATTTCTCCACATCCTAGCCAACACTTCTTACTTCTGAGTTTTTGGTTATTCTATTCATGCTGCTGCTACTGCTGCTAAGTCACTTTAGTCGTGTCCGACTCTGTGCGACCCCGCAGACAGCAGCTCGCCAGGCTCCTCTGTCCTTGGGATTCTCCAGGCAAGAATACTGGAGTGGGTTGCCCTTTCCTTCTCCTCTATTCATACTAATGTGTGTGAAATTTTATCTTGTTTAATTTGTATTTGCCAGGCCATGCTAAGTCACTTCAATCATGTCTGACTGTTCCCCTATGGACTATATAGCCCACCAGGTTTCTCTGTCCATGGGATTCTCCAGGCAAGCACACTGGAGTGGGTTGTCATGCCCACCTCCAGGGGATCTTCCCAACCAGGGATTGAACCCACTTCTCTTATGTCTCCTGCATTGGCAAGTGTCTTCTTTACCACTAGTGCCACATAGGAATTTGTATTTACTAATTTGTATTTACCAGGTGACTAATGATGTTAAGCATCTATTCATTTATTTATTGGTCACTGATGTATCTTTGGATAAATGTATACTCAGATATTTGCCTAAAAGATCCATGTAGTCAAAGCTATGGTTTTTCCAGTAGTTGTGTACGCATGTGAGAGCTGGACAATAAAAAAGGCTGAACACCAAAGAATTTATGCCTTTGAACTGTGGTGTTGAGAAGACTCTTGAAAGTCCCTTGGATAGCAAGGAGATCAAATCAGTTGATCCTAAAGGAAATCAACCCCGAATATTCACTGGAAGGACTGATGCTGAAGCTGAAGTTCCAATACTCTGTGTATCTGAAAACAATACACATCACTCTTCACTGGATGTGAAGAGCTGACTCATTGGAAAAGACCCTGATGCTGGCTAAGATTGAAGGCAGGAAGATAAGGGGACGACAGAGGATGAGATGGTTGGATGACATCACCAAATCAATGGACACGAGTTTGAGCAAGCTCCAGAAGATGGTGAAGGACAGGGAACCCTGGCATGTTGCAGTACATGGGGTTGCAAAAAGTTGGACACAACTGAGTAATTGAACAACAGCAACAATACTCACATCTTTCACCAATTTTTAAATCTGGTTGTTTATTTTTCTATTATTGATTTTTAAGAATTCCTTATTATATTTGTAAACATGTGACAATTAGCTTTTTTATTATAATGTAAGCACAAGATATTAAGTTGTTGATTGCTAGACATCCATCTTGAATAAATACATTGTCTATACAACTAGATAAAGAGCCAGGCCATACTACCCATGATATTTCCCCCATTTAAGAATTCTCTGATTGACCTAAACAAGTGACTGTTTGACTGTTTACTTTTCTCTTTTCATGCTTTAATTCCCACTCTAATATTTTAAATTCACCAATAAAGAGTGAACCCGTAAAATCCTAGGTACTCCACTCTTGATTCTAATAAAGGCAGACCCCCAGGTTCACTCACTCTCCGTTTCTACCCATGACCATGCTTTGTGGCCCCAGGTGTGCTGTGTGCCTTTCAGAACCTGTGAGTAATAAACCTTCCCCCTCCTCAAAGTTTCCTGATGGTTGGTGCTGAGGTGTGTCTAACAGTCATAAGAACCACAAGGGCTGGTTCAACCACAACACTGATTCTGTTCTAGGAAATATCTGTGGGGGGCTTACTCACAAATATTTAGTATGAGCCCAGGTGAGTGCTCCCAGGCATTACTAGCTAATAGCATCACTGGCCGGGTTTAGTCCATGGGGTTCCATGACAGAGCAACTTTCACTTTTAGCATCATTATCCATAGGCTGAAACCAACCCAAAATACTTACATATTCTAGATACAAGTCCCTTATCACATACATGGTTTAAAAATATTTTCTTCCGTTCTTTGGGCTGTCTTTTCATTTTCTTGGTGGTGTGTTTTGAAATTTAAAAAACAAGTTTTTTTTCTTTTTATAAAATTCAACTATCTGTGATAATCTATATGAGAAAAGTATCTGAAAAATAATGAATATATGTACATGTATGACTGAATTTCTTTGCTGTACACCTGAACCTAACACAACATTGTAAATCAACTATACACCAATAAAAATTCAATTTATCTCTTTTTTTCTTTTGTAGCTAGTGCTTTGATGTCATCATGCTTTGGTGCCATATTTACAAACCCTTTGGCAAACCCAAAGTCATGAAGATTTATTGCCATTTATTCTTCTAAGAATTTTATAGGTTTTGAACTTACATTTAGGTCTTTGATCCATTTTGAGTTCTGTCATCCATTTGCACGTGGCTGTCCATTTTCTCACCATTATTTATTACAATGATTCTCTTTTTGTCAACCTTGTTGAAAATCAGTGTCAATTTATTTCTGGGCTCTCTATTTCATTCCATCAATCAATATATCTATCCATTTGTCACTTCCACGCTGTCTTGACTGCAACTGCATTGTAGTAAGTTGTGAAATAGGGACGTGTGATTGCTTGTGCTTCATTCTTTCTTTTCAAGACTATTTTGACCATTTTGAGTTCCTGCAATTCCACATGAATTCTAGAAACACCTTGTCAATTCTACAAGTAACTCCAGCTGTGAATCTAATAAGGATTGTGTTGAAATTGTAAATTAGCTTAGGAAACATTAGGGCTTCCCTGGTAGCTCAGCTGGTAAAGAATCCGCCTGCAATGCAGGATACCCCAGTTTGATTCCTGGGTCCAGAAGATCCGATGAAGAAGGGATAGGCTACCCCCTCCAGTATTCTTGGGTTTCCCTGGTGCCTCAGCTGGTAAAGAATCTGCCTGTAATGTGGGAGACCTGGGTTCGATCTCTGGGTTGGGAAGATCTCCTGGAGAAGGGAAAGGCTACCCACTCCAGTATTCTGGCCTGGAGAATTCCTGGACTGTATAGTCCATGGGATCACAAAAAGTCAGACAAGGCTAACAGACTTTCACTTTCACTTTTTGCTTTAGGAAACATTGCCCTCTTAACAATGCTAAGTCTTCTGAAACATGCACACACATCACTTTTCCATTTATTTAGATAGTCTTTAATTTCTTTCAAGAACTTTCTGTGGTTTCCAGAGTATAAATTTTCTAGCTCATTAAATTTATTCCTAAGTATTTCACTCTTTTGACATCATCATGAATGATTTTTTTTCTCTTTATTTTATCTTTTAATGTTTTATTGCAGGTGTATATAAACACAAAATTTTGATTTCATTGATTTTCTGTATTGTTTTTCCATTTTCTATCTTATTAATTCCTATGCTATTCCATTCTTTCTGCTTGTTTTAAGTTTCAGTTCAGTTCAGTCACTCAGTTGTTTCTGACTCTTTGCGACCTCATGGGCTGCAGCACGCCAGGCCTACCTGTCCATTGCCAACTCCCAGAATTTACTCAAGCTCATGTCCATTGAGTTGGTGATGCCATCCAACCATCTCATCCTCTGTCATCCCCTTCTCCTCCTGCCTTCAATCTTTCCCAGCATCAGTGTCTTCTCCAATGAGTCAGTTCTTTGCATGAGGTGGCCAAAATATTGGAGTTTCAGCTTCAGCATCAGTCCTTCCAGTGAGCACCCAGGACTGATCTCCTTTTGGAAGGACTGTTTGGATCTCCTTGCAGTCCAAGGAACTCTCAAGAGTCTTCTTCAACACCATAGTTCAGAAGTATCAGTTCTTTGATGCTCAGCTTTTTTTTATAGACCAATTCTCACATCCATGCATGACTACTGGAAAAACCATAGCTTTGACTAGACTGATCTTTGTTTTAGGTTTAGTTTGCTATTAATTTAGGATCTTACTTCTTTCTTAATATAGGCAGCAACATGTATAATTTTGCATCTAAGCACTGCTTTAGCTATAACCCTTAAGTTTTGGTATGTAGTGCCTTCATTTTCATTCATCTCAAAGCATTTTCTCATTTTTCCTTTTGATTTCTTCTTTAATCCATTTATTGTTTATGAGTGTGTTATTTAATTTTCAAAATTTGAGAATTTCCCCAATTTTCCCCAATTATTGACTTCTAATTTCTTTTCATTTGGATCAAAAAAGACACTTTTATTATGCTATGTTTTAAATTTTATTGAGGTCATATGCTTAGAAATAGCATATGATTTACTTCTAAGAATGTTCCATGTGCACTTAAAAATAATGTATTCTCTGCTGATGTTGGGTTTCTGGGTGGGATATTTTAGAGATCTATTAGGTCTAATTGCTTTATAGTATTGTTCAAGTATTTTATTTTCTTGTTGGCTTTGTCTTGGTGCTGCTGCTAAGTCATTTCAGTTGTGTCTGACTCTGAGTCACCCCATAGACAGCAGCCCACCATGCTCCTCTGTCCCTGGGATTCTCCAGGCAAGAATACTGGAGTGGGTTGCCATTTCCTTCTCCAGGCTTTGTCTTACTATTTTATAATTTATTGAAAGTAAAGTATTGAAGTCTCTAACTCTTTTTTTAGATTGTCTATACTTCTCTTCATTTCTGTCAATTATTGTTTCATGCAGTTTGGTGTGCTTTTATTCAGTGCACATATGTTTATAATAGTATATATTCCTTATAGATTGACACTCTTGAGTGCATGCATGCTACTTTGCGACTCTATGGACAGTAAGTTGCCAGGTTTCTCTGTCCATGGGATTCTCTAGGCAAGAATACTGGAGTGGATTGCCATACCCGCCTCCTAGGGATCTTCCCATCCCAGAGATTGAATCGGCATCTCTTATATCATTTGCATTGGCTGGCAGGTTCCTTACCACTAGTGCCACCACAAAGTAGCTTAATTTATCTCTAGTTATATTTTTTGTTGTAAATTATATTTAACCTGACATTAACATAGTCTCTCCAGCTTTCCCATAGTTGCTGGTTTGCATATTGTATCTTTTCCTATCCTTTTAATTTCAATTTGTTTGCATCTTTGAATCTAAAGTATGTGTTCTGTATACAATACACAGTTGAGATATTTTCAAGTCTGACAGTCTTAGTCTTTTGTTTGGATTAATACATTTATATTTATTTCTTGTATGTTTGGAATTATGTGTGACATTATACTTTTGTTGTCTATATGCCTTTTTGTTTCTTTATTCCTTCCTTACTGCTTTGTTTTGCTTGAACAATATTTTCTAAAGCAGCATTTTATTTATGTGAATGATTTGCACTTTATTGTAAAATTTATTTTTAGTCATTGGCCTGAGGTTTATCATATATATCTTAACTTATCAGAATCAGCTTCATCTTTGTACTTATATGATTCTAGCAATACATATTAGAAATGTAATTCCTGTATTTATCTAGTCTTTTTTTTTTTTACTAGTTTTTATGGTACTGTTAAAACTATTATATCTGTTAATGCAACAAACCAAACAGTACATTGTTATAATTATTATTTTTTCATTTGTTGTCATTTTTAGCCCATTACCACTTTTATTCCATATATTGATACTTCCTTTGTGCTATTATTTGCAAATACATTACCCATACATTGTTTTTCTATAGTTATAGGTCCAATTCATTCTATACATATTTTACACAATTGTTTCTTTAAAATCAGTTAAGAGGAAAAAGGAGAAAACCATATTTATTTGTAGTTTAAAAAATAATTATGTAATTACTTTTATGATATTTTTATTTATGTGGATTCAAATTATCATCCAGAGTCACTTGCTTTCAGCCTTAGGACTTTTTTTAGTATTTCATGTAAAGCAGGTCTGCAAGTATCAAATTATCTCAGTTTTTGTTTATTTACAAAATCTCAATTTTGCCTTAAGTTTTGAAAAATAGCTTTGCTAGATATAGAAATTTTGGTTAACAATTTATTTATTTAAGCATGGCTTATGTGTTATCTCAGTCTTCTGTCCTTCATTGCTTCTGCTGAGTGCTGAATTTCTAATCTTATTAGGTCTCCCTTGTAAATGGTATTTCATTTTTCTCTTGCTGTTTTCAAGATTACCTCATCAGCATTTTACTGTTTTGTGCTTATTTATGGGTTTCCTTGCATTTATCTTATTTGAAGCTTGTAGAGATTCCTGAATACTTAGGTTATTGTTTTTCAATAAATTTGAGGTTACAGCTATTACTTTTTTTTATTGAAACAGAGTTGATTTAAAATATTGTGTTACTTTCAGGTGGAAAGCAAAGATATTCAGTTATATATATTCTTGTTGCTGTTGGGGTCCAAAGAGCTGGACATGACTGAGTGACTAACACACACACACGTGTGTGCGTGTGCGTGTGTATTTGTATGTGTGTGTATGTGTGTTTGTGTGTGTGTGTGTATATATATATATACACACATATATATATATATATATATATATATATATATACACATATATATATATATATATTTTTTCCTGGTTTCTCTGTGGCTCAGTGATAAATAATCTGCCTGGGGAGAACAAGATGGAGGAGGAGTAGGTGGACATGGAGTATATCTCTTTCCATGGGTACATTAGGAATACACCTTCAGACACAGAAGTGCATGCAGAACACCAGCTGAGAGCAGACAGGAGTACTTGACACAAAACTGGGTAGGAGGAAGGAACTAGGAGGAAAAACAGGAGTATTAGTAGGATTGGACCTGCCTTTGGTGGGTGGAGGAACTGAAGTGGAGATCTCATCCCCATATCGGGGCAACTGTCTGAGTCAGAGGAGAAACACTTAAGGCTGTGAGTGAAACAGCTGATCTGTGGCAGCCTAAATGGAATGAGAATCAAACAGTCCTTGCCACAGCCATACATACCCCAGACAGGGATGCAGATCCCCTGGAAGGGACAGTGGCTGGAAGCTGGATTTTAGGGGTTGTGGAGCAATCCCAGGGCGAGGGCTGCTGTTGACTGTGGAGAGACAGATCAAAGAGATGTAAGGGAAGAGATTGTGGTGGGAAATGCCTGTGGAGGAAAGCAGGGCAGCCATGGAAGCAGGGCAATACTGCTGAGTCATGCATAGGGGGTGGAGCCATCACCATAGCCTCTCTTCCCCACGCACGCCAGTATTGGCAGCTGAACAACAGAGAGGCTGGCTCATCAAACACCTGTCACAGTGAACTACAGAGTAAGACCCCACCTAGGCTGCCTTTTACTTCCCTGATGCACTGATCTACAGAGTAGGGTCCCAGCCAGGGGGGGCCCCTCTATGCGCCTGATGTGCTGAACAACAGAAAGGACCCCAGGCAAGGGAGCCCTCTAAGTGCCTGAACGGAGGGAGCTATGGAGAAAGACTGGCCAAAGAGGCCTTCTGATCACAAGCTACAAGAGGCTTGAAAAAATACGATGGACCCGTAACTCCCGCAATGTAAGTAGTCCATGTCTCTGAACACTTGATGCAACCAAGGTCCCTGAAAGCCAAGCACCTGTGCCAGCTTCATGCTCAACTCTCACCGTGGCAGAGCGGCCACAGGCTGAAAACGTCTTGCGTCTATGCATGCAGGGTCTCTTCAGTAGTGTCTGACTCTTTGTGACCCTGTAAACTGTGGCCTGCCAGGCTTCTCTGTCAGGGAGAGGAGTATTCTCCAGGCAAGAATACTGGAGCATACTGGCAAATACTTGTTGCCCTACCCTTCTAGAGCACTATATTTCCTGCTGCTCTAGCCTCCAAGCCCCCTGAGTACCTGGTGCTGCCAGAACCCCTGCAACCCAAGCACCTGCACCACCTCCACACCTGGCCCTCACAGGGGCAAATCCAAGTCCTCCAGGCTGCCTCAGGAACAAACCCCAGTGGGTGACCCACATGCAGAGGTGGAATTAAAACCACAATTGAAACCCAGGGGCAGTGTGACTAAGGAAGAAGACCCCAAGCCTTCTGACCACCTGTACAAACTGCAGATCAAATCCACAAGATCAACTAGGCAGACTCTGTGTCTATGGAATATGTAAAAAGGCATTGAGAGCTTCCACAAAATAAAATGCACTATTTCTGAGAGCTGTGGACATTGGAGGCAAGAACATGGAGAAGTAGGGCCAAATTAGAATCTGAGCTGCCCCCACAACAGGTCCAGAGATCAGCACAGTGTTGGAGGGCATCTTAGGGAGGTGAGGTGGACTGTGACTCCCAGCGAGGGAAAGGACTCTGAGAACAGTGACTCAAGAAAAACATTTATTATTCTTATGTTTTGACTTGCTCTGTAGATTCTTTAGGATTTTTTCTTTTTCCCCTTTTCCCCCTTCTGTTGTAGTTGTTGATTTTATTAGCACTATGAAATCTAATTAAGCTTTTGAGCTTTTTTTTTTCTTCTTTTTTTTTCCTTAGTCACATTTTTTATTATTATAACCCCCTGCCTCTATATTGGTCTTTTGCAGTTCTGTGGAGTTTTTCTTTTTGTTTTATTTAATTTTAATTTTTTAAACTTATTATTTTTTTCTACACTTATTCCTTTGTTTGCTTTTCTTACTGTTCTTTCCCCCTTGCAGTTAAACTTTAATGTATATATGTTAACTTCATCTACCTCTATTTAGCTTTGGATAGCTATTCTTTCTTTCTTTCCTTTCCTCTCAACATATTTGGTGGTTTTATTTTCATTGCTTTGTTCTCCAGTTGGCACCTTGCTTTAGTTGTTTTCCAGTTTGTGCTTTAGTTAGTTTTGTTCTGGTAGATATGATTTTTTATTTCCTTTGTTCACCAGATTAATCTGTTGTACTTTATTTTTGTTGGACTGCTTTGATTCTGATTATGTGTGTATAGGTATACGTGTATATTCAGTCACAAATTTTATTGTTGTTATAAACCTCTGCCTCTACATTGGCCTTTTTCAGTCCTGTGGAGTTTTCTGTTTTTTTTTTTTTTTTCCCCCTCTTTTCTTTCTTTTTCCATTTTTTTCTTTTCTCTTTTTAATAATTTAAAAAATTTAAAACCTATTGTATTTTTCTATATTTATTCCTTTGTTTGCCTTTCCTACTGTTCTTTCCCTTTTAAGTTAAACTTGAATATATATAAATCTTCTTCATCTACTTCTATTTAACTTTTCATATCTATTCTTCCTTTCTTTACTTTCTTTCTTTCCTCTAAACATATTTGTTAGTTTTGTTTTCATTGCTTTATTCTTCACTTGGTACCTTGGTTTAGTTTTACTTTCTACTTTCTGCTGTAGTTGTTTTTTTTTAATATAAATTTATTTATTTTAATTGGAGGTTAATTACTTTACAATATTTTATTGGTTTTGTCATACACAAACATGAATCCACCACAGGTATACACGTGTTCCCCATCCCAAACCCCCCTCCTTCCTCCCTCCCCATACCGTCCCTCTGGGTCATCCCAGTGCACCAGCCCCAAGCAACCAGTATCATGCATCGAACTTGGACTGGAGATTCGTTTCATATATGATATTACACATGTTTCAATGCCATTCTCCCAAATCATCCCACCCTCTCTCTCTCCCACAGAGTCCAAAAGACTGTTCTATACATCTGTGTCTCTTTTGCTGTCTCGCATACAGGGTTATTGTTACCATCTTTTTAAATTCCATATATATGTGTTAGTATACTGTATTGGTGTTTTTCTTTCTGGCTTACTTCACTCTGTATAATAGGCTCCAGTTTCATCCACCTCATTAGAACTGATTCAAATGTATTCTTTTTAATGGCAGAGTAATACTCCATTGTGTATATGTACCACAGCTTTCTTATCCATTCATCTGCTGATGGACATCTAGGTTGCTTCCATGTCCTGGCTATTATAAACAGTGCTGTGATGAACATTGGGGTACACGTGTCTCTTTCAATTCTGGTTTCATCGGTGTGTATGCCCAGCAGTGGGATTTCTGGGTGGTATGGCAGTTCTATTTCCAGTTTTTTAAGGAATCTCCACACAGTTCTCCACAGTGGTTGTACTAGTTTTCATTCCCACCAACAGTGTAAGAGGTTTCCCTTTTCTCCACACCCTCTCCAGCACTTATTGCTTGTAGACTTTTGGATCGCAGCCATTCTGACTGGCATGAAATGGTACCTGATTGTGCTTTTGATTTGCATTTCTCTGATAATGAGTGATGTTGAGCATCTTTTCATGTGTTTGTTGGTCATGTGTATGTCTTCTTTGGAGAAATGTTTATTTAGCTTTTTGGCGCATTTTTTGATTGGGTCATTTATTTTTCTGAAATTGAACTGTAGGAGTTGCTTGTATATTGTTGAGATTAGTTGTTTGTCAGTTGCTTCATTTGCTATTATTTTCTCCCATTCTGAAGGCTGTCTTTTCACCTTGCCGATAGTTTCCTTTGTTGTGCAGAAGCTTTTAACTTTAATTAGGTCCCATTTGTTTATTTTTGCTTTTATTTCCAATATTCTGGGAGGTGGGTCATAGAGGATCCTGCTGTGATGTATGTCGGAGAGTGTTTTGCCTATATTCTCCTCTAGGAGTTTTATAGTTTCTGGTCTTATGTTTAGGTCTTTAATCCATTTTGAGTTTATTTTTGTATATGGTGTTATAAAGTGTTCTAGTTTCATTCTTTTACAAGTGGTTGACCAGTTTTCCCAGCACCACTTGTTAAAGAGATTGTCTTTTTTCCATTGTATATTCTTGCCTCCTTTGTCAAAGATAAGGTGTCCACAGGTGCGTGAATTTATCTCTGGGCTTTCTATTTTGTTCCATTGATCTATATTTCTGTCTTTGTGCCAGTACCATACTGTCTTGAAGACTGTGGCTTTGTAGTAGAGCCTGAAGTCAGGCAGGTTGATTCCTCCAGTTCCATTCTTCTTTCTCAAGATAGCTTTGGCTATTCGAGGTTTTTTGTATTTCCATACAAATCGTGAAATTATTTGTTCTAGTTCTGTGAAAAATACTGTTGGTAGCTTGATAGGGATTACATTGAATCTAGATTGCTTTGGGTAGTATACTCATTTTCACTATATTGATTCCTTAATTTCTCTTTCTATTTTCTCATTATTAGTGTATAGGAATGCAAGGGATTTCTGTGTGTTGATTTTATATCCTGCAACTTTACTATATTCATTGATTATCTCTAGTAATTTTCTGGTGGAGTCTTTAGGGTTTTCTATGTAGAGGATCATGTCACCTGCAAACAGTGAGAGCTTTACTTCTTCTTTTCCAATTTGGATTCCTTTTATTTATTTTTCTGCTCTGATTGCTGTGTCCAAAACTTCCAACACTATGTTTAGTAGTGGTGAAGTGGTAAATATAATTTTTGATTTCTTTTGTTCACTGGGTCAATCTACTGTACTTTATTTTTGTTGGACTGTTTTGACTTCGCTCATGGATGTATATGTGTATATTCCATTATTTTAAGTATTATTTGCCTGATTTTGTAACTGCCATTTGTCTGGGGTTCATCTTTGGTTTCTCATTTTTGGATATTTGTTTTAATCTCACTTAATGCCATAACAAACCACTTGTGGAATCTTCATTCCTAACCAGAGATCAAGCCCTGAGCCTATGGAGTGGGAGCACTGATTCTAAGACCCTAGACTACCAGAGAACTAACCCTTAAGTGAAGTGAAGTGAAGTCATGTCTGACTCTTTGCGACCCCATGGACTGTAGACTACCAGGGTCCTCTGTCCATGGGATTTTCCAGGCAAGAGTACTGGAGTGGATTGCCATTTTCTTCTCCAGGGAATCTTCCCAATCCAAGGATTCAACCCAGGTCTCCCACATTGCAGGCAGATACTTTACCATCTGAAGCACCAGGGAAGCCCAAAACTAAACCTAGGGCGTATCAAATAGTGAGAATTCACACAAAGAAAACTACTTGAATACAAGACCCAGCATCACCCAACCACCAGTAGCACCCTTTGAAGGACACCTCATCTAAACAAAAACAAAAATACAAACTAAATCATCAGCAGACAGGATTACCACCTTACTCAGCCTTGCCCATCAGAGGAAAAACAGACAAACAAACAAACACTCAGCACAAATCTCACCCTATATTAAGCTTACACAAACCACTGGACCAACCTTAGGAATGCAGAAACCAAAGGGAAGAAATAATTCAACCTTGAAGCCTGGGAAAAGGAGATGTCCAACATAATAAGTTAAGAAAAATTATAATGTAAAGGCAGAGAAATACTACACAAATGAAGGAACAAAGTAGAAATACAGAAGTCCAAATAAATTAAGAGGAAATAGGCAAACTACCTGAAAAAAAAAATCAGAATTATGATAGTAAAGATGGTCAAAAAACTTGAAAATAAAATGGAGAAATTGCAAGGATCAATTAACAAAGACCTAGAAGAATTAAATTATAAACATGCAGAGACAAACAACACAATTACTGAGATTAAAAATACTCTAGAAGGAATCAACAGCAGAATATCTGAAGCAGAAAAACTAATCAGCGAACTGGAAGATAAAAAGGTGGAAATAACTTCTGAAGATCAAAATAAAATAAAAAGGATTAAAATAACTGAGGATAGTCTCAGAGACCTCTGGGACAATATCAAACGCACCAATAATTCGAATGAATTATAGGCGTCCCAGAAGAAGAAGAGAAAGAGAAAGCATAGGAGAAATTTTTTGAAGATATTAGAGTTGAAAATTTCCCCAACATGGAAAAAGAAATAGTCAATGAAGTCCAAGAGGCACAAAGAGTCCCATGCAGGAAAAACCCAAGGAAAAACATGCCAAGACACATACCAATCAAACTAACAAAGACTAAACAGAAAGAAAGAATATTAAAAGCAGCAAGGGAGAAGTAACAAGTAACATACACGAGAAATCCAAGCTGATCTTTCAGCAGAAACTCTGCAGGCCAGAAGGGAATGGCAGGACATATTTAAAGTACTGAAAGGGAAAAATCTACAACTAAGATTACTGTACCCTGCAAAAATCTCATTCAAAACTGAGGTAGAAGTAAAAAGGTTTTCAGACAAGCAAAAGTTAAGAGAATTCAGTACCACCAAACCAGCTTTACAACACATGTTAAAGGGACTTATGAAGTCAAGAAATACAAGAGAGAAGGAAAAAAAATCTACAAAATCAACCCCAAACAATTAAGAAAATGGCAATGGGAACATATATATCAATAACTACTTTAAATGCAAATGGATTAAATGTTCCAGCAAAAAGGCAGACTGGCTGAATGGATACAAAAACAAGACCCATATACATGTTGTCTACAAGAAACCCTCTTGAGACCTAAAGACACACATAGACTGAAAGTGAGAGAGTACAAAATATATTCCATGCAAATGGAAAGCAAAAGAAAGCTAGAGTAACAATCCTCATATCAGACAAAATAGGCCTAAAGAATATTACAAGAGATAAGGAAGAACACTGTATAATGATCAAGGGATCAATCCAAGAGGTAGCCATAACTGTAAATTATCTATGCACCCAACACAGGAGCATCTCAATATGTAAGAAAACACTAACAGACATAGAAGGAGAAATTGACAGTAATGCAATAATAGCAGGAGATTTTAATAACACCCCCTCACAGCAATGGACAGGTCATCAAAACAGAAAATTAATAAGGAAATACAAGTCTTAAATGATACATTAGGAAATTAATAAGGAAATACAAGTCTTAAATGATACATTAGGGGAGATGGATGTTATTGATATCTTCAGGACATTCCATCCAAATGCAGAAGAATACACCTTCTTCTCAAGTGCATATGGAACATACTCCAGGATAGACCACATCTTGGGTCACAAATCAAACCTCAGTAAATTTAAGAAAACTGAAATCATATAAAGCATCTTCTCTGACCATGTTATGAGATTAGATATTAATTACAAGAAAAAAAAAAAACTGCAAGAAACACAAACACAAGAGATTAAACAGCATGTTTCTAAATAACCAACAGGTTGCTGAAGAAATTTTAAAAAGTTCTAGAAACAAATGACTATGAAAACATGACAACTCAAAACCTATGGGATTCAGCAAAAACACTTCTGAGGGAAGTTTATAGCAGTATAATCCTAACTCAAGAAACAAGAAAAACATCAAATAGACAACCTAACTTTACACTTAAAACAATTGGAAAAAGAAGAACAAAAACTCCAAAAATTAGTAGAAGGAAAGAAATCATAAAAATCTGAGCAGAAATAAGTGAAAAAGAAATGAAATTAACAATAATAAAGCTTAATAAAACTAAAAGCTGGTTCTTTGAGAAGATAAACAAAATTGACAAACCTTTAGCCAGACTCATCAAGAACAAAAGAGAGAAGAATCAAATCATCAAAATTAGAAGCGAAAAAGGAGAAGTTACAACAGAAAATGCAGAAATACAGAGGATTATAAGAGACTATTATGAACAACTATATAGCCATACAATGGATAACCTGGAAGAAATGGATAGATTCTTAGATAAGTTTAGTCTCCCAAGACTGAACTAGGAAGAAAGAGAAATTATGAATAACCCAATTACAAGCACTAAAATGGAAGCTGTGATCAAAAATCTCCCAAAAAACAAAAGCCTAGGATCAGATAGTTTCACAGGAGAATTCTATCAAATATTTAGAGAAGAGATAATGCCTATCCTTCTAAAACTCTTTCAGAAAATTGTAGAGGAAGGAACACTGCCAAACTTGTTCTACAAGGCCACCATCACGTTGATACCAAAACCAAACAACACAAAAGCAAACTATAGGCCAATATCACTGATGAACATAGATGAAAAAATCCTCAACAAAATTTTAGCAAACAGGGTTAAGCAATACATCAAGAAGCTCATACACAATGGTCAAGTTGGGTTCATTCCAGGAATGCAAGGATTCTTCAATAAATGCAAATTAATCAATGTGATACACTATATTAAACAATTGAAAGGTAAAAACCATGCGATAATCTCAATAGATGCAGAAAAAGCATTTGGTATAATTCAGCACCCATTTATGATTAAAACTCTTCAAAAAATGGGCATAGAAGGAACCTACCTCAACATAGTAAAGGTCGTATATGATCAGCTTACAACAAACATTATTATCAGTGGTGAAAAACTGAAAGTATTTCCCCTAAGATCAGGAACAAGACAAGGATGTCCACTTTCACCGCTATTATTTAACATAGTTTTGGAAGTCCTAGCTATAGTAATCAGAGAAGAAGAAGAAGAAAAAAAAAAAAGGAATTCAGACCAGAAAAGAAGAAGTAAAGCCTCTCATTGTTTGTAGATGACTTGATACTGTACATAGAAAATCCTAAAGATAGTATCAGAAAATTACTCGAGCTAACCAGTGAATTTAGCAAAATTGCAGGATACAAAGGAGAAGGCGATGGCACCCCAGTCCAGTACTCTTGCCTGGAAAATCCCATGGACGGAGGAGCCTGGTAGGCTCCAGTCCATGGGGTCGCGAAGAGTCAGACATGACTGAGCGACTTCACTTTCACTTTTCACTTTCATGCATTGGAGAAGGAAATGGCAACCCACTCCAGTGTTCTTGCCTGGAGAATCCCAGGGACAGGGGAGCCTAGTGGGCTGCCATCTATGGGGTCACACAGTGTTGGACATGACTGAAGCGACTTAGCAGCAGCAGCAGGAGGATACAAAATCAATACACAAAAATCACTTGCATTTCTATATACTAACAATCAAAAATCAGAAAGAGAAATTAAGGAATCAATCCCATTCACCATTGGAACAAAAAGAATTAAATATCTAGGAATAAACTTACCTAAGGAGAAAAAAGAACTGTACACAGAAAAGTATAAGACACTAATGAAAGAAATCAAAGATATTTCTCCAAAGAAGACATACAGTTGGATAACAAACAGATGAAAAGATGCTCAACACTGCTCATTATTAGAGAAATGCAAATCAAGACCACAATGAGCTATCACTTCAAACCAGTCAGAATGGCCATCATCAAAATGTCTACAAATAATAAATGGTGGAGGGGGTGTGCAGAAAAGGGAACACTCTTGCACTGATGATGGGAATGTTAATTGATATAGCCACTATGGAAGATGGTATGGAGATTCCTTTAAAAATCTAGGAATAAAACCACTATATGTCCCAGCTATCTCACTTCTAGGCATATAACCTGAGGAAACAGAAATTGAAAGAGACACATGCATCCCATTGTTCATTGCAGCACTATTTACAATAGCTAGAACATGGAAGCAACCTAGATGTCCATCGACAGATGAATGGATAAAGAAGTTGAGGTACATATACACAATGGAATGTTACTCAGCCATAAAAGGAACACACTTGAGTCAGTTCTGATGAAGTTGATGAACCTAGAGCCTATTATAGAGAGTGCAGTGAGTCAGAAAGATAAATATTGTATTCTAATGCACATATATGGAATCTAGAAAAATTCTACTGAAGAATTTCTTTACAGGGCATCAGTGGAGAAACAGACATAGATAATAGACTTATGGACATGGGGAGAGGGGAGGAGAAAGTGAGATGTATGGAAAAAGTAACATGGAAACTTATATTACCATATGTAAAATAGATAGCCAATGGAATTTTCTGTATGGCTGAGGAAACTCAAACAGGGGCTCTGTATTAACCTGGAGGGGTAAGATGGAGAGGGAAATGGGAGGGAGTTTAAAATGGAGGGGATATTATTGATACCCAAGGCTGATTCATGCTGTGGTTTGACAGAAAACAACAAAATTCTGTAAAGCATTTATCCTCAATGAAAAATAAATTAAAAGAAAAAATAGCTTTTCCTTAACAGTTATCAAGTATTTACAGAAGAGACAAATTAATGGAAAAATTCAATGAGGCTTTGGGAATGTTGATTTGGAACAATGTTGTAATAGTCCCTTTGGTATGAACAAAGTGTGTAAACAATTACACATCAGTCACTTTGATATTGGAAATCTGGACCTCATGTTCATTATCTTTCTTTTGAAATACACATAATTACTGTATGTGTCCCTTCATTGGTGATTGAATAAACATAATTTGGCTATTTCCATATTTATTAATTGTACTATGTAGGGTGTTAAATGGTGTGTCTTTTTCAGCTATGAGACTGCTTACCAAAATAAATGCTTGACTTAAAAATATTTTAAAAAATAAATAAAGAAAGAATCTTCCCGCCAAGCAAGAGACGTGGGTTTGATCCCTGGGTCAAGTCAGGAACAGCCTCTGGAGGAGGAAATGGCAACTCACTTCAATAACAATATATGTTGTTGAACCCATTCCCTTCTCCAGTTCTCTTCTTTTTATTATAGGTTATTACAAGATATTGAGCATAAATCCCTGTGCATATAGTAAATCATTGTTGTTTTTCTATTTTATATATGGTAGTGTGTATCTGTTGATTACTTCTAATTTATCCCTTTCCACCCTTTCCCCTTTGGTAAAGGTAAGTTTGTTGTCTATTTTTTTGTTATTGTTCAGTCTCTAAGTTATTTCTAAATCTTTGTGACCCCATAAACAGCAGCACACCAGGCATACCTGTCCTTCACTATCTCCCAGAGTGGGCTCAAACTCATGTCCATTGAATCAGTGATGCCATCTAACTGTCTCATCCTCTGTCGCCCCCTTCTCCTTCTGCTCTCAATCTTTCCTAGCATCAGGGTCTTGTTCAGTGAGTTGGCTCTTCACAAAAGTGGCCAAAGTTTTGGAGCTTCAGCTTCAGTATCAGTCCTTCTAGTGAATATTCAAGGCTGATTTCCTTTAAGATTGTTTGTTTACAATGTGTAAATAAATTCATTTGTATATTTTGTAAATTCATATATAAGATATATAAATTCATATATAAGATTATAGTATATAATATTTGACTTTCTCTGTCTGACTTACTTCACTTAGTATGACATTCTATAGGTCCATCAATGTTGCTACAAATGGCAATATTTCATTATTGTTTAAGGCTGAGTAGTATTCCATTGTGTGTGTGTGTGTGTGTGTGTGTGTGTGTGTGTGTGTGTGTATACACATACACCATACCTTCTTTATTCATTCATCTCTTGATGAAAATTAGAGTTGCTTCCATTTCATTTTTATCATAAATAATGTTGCTATGAACATTGGGGTGTGTGTATCTTTTAAAATCAGAGTTTCATCTTTTCTACATATATGCCCAGAAGTAGAACTGATTAATCATATCATATTATATCAGATCAGATCTGTCGCTCAGTCATGTCCGACTCTTTGCGACCCCATGAATTGCAGCATGCCAGGCCTCCCTGTCCATCACCAACTCCTGGAATTAACTCAGACTCACGTCCATCGAGTCAGTGATGCCATCCAGCCATCTCATCCTCTGTTTTTCCCTTCTCCTCCTGCCCCCAATACCTCCCAGCATCAGAGTCTTTTCCAATGAGTCAACTCTTCGCATGAGGTGGCCAAAGAACTAGACTTTCAGCTTTAGCATCATTCCCTCCAAAGAAATCCCAGGGCTCATCTCCTTCAGAAAGGACTGGTTGGATCTCCTTGCAGTCCAAGGGACTCTCAAGAGTCTTCTCCAACACCACAGTTCAAAAGCATCAATTCTTCGGCACTCAGCCTTCTTCATAGTCCAACTCTCACATCCATACATGACCACAGGAAAAACCATAGCCTTGACTAGACGAACCTTTGTTGGCAAAGTAATGTCTCTGCTTTTGAATATGCTATCTAGGTTGGTCATAACTTTCCTTCCAGGGAGTAAGCGTCTTTTAATTTCATGGCTGCAGTCACCATCTGTAGTGATTTTGGAGCCCAGAAAAATAAAGTCTGATACTGTTTCCCCATCTATTTCCCATGAAGTGGTGGGACCGTATGCCATAATCTTCGTTTTCTGAATGTTGAGCTTTAAGCCACTTTTTCACTCTCCACTTTCACTTTCATCATAAGGTAGCCTTATTTTTAGCTTTTTTAAAACCTCAATACTGTTTTCCATAGTTGCTGCACTAATTTATAATCTCACCAACAGTGTACAAGAGCTCCCTTTTCTCCACACTCTCTCCGGTCTCTTTATTATTTGTAGACTTTTTGACAATAGCCATTCTAACTGATGTCAAGTCATACCTAATTGTAGTTTTGATTTTTATTTCTTTAATAATTAGCAGCATTGAGCATCTTTCCTTGTGTCTTTTGGCCATTTCTATGTCTTCTTTGAAGAGGAAGATGTCTTATTTGGTCTTCTGCCCATTTTCTATTGGGTTATTGTTTTATATTGAGTTGTACAAACCATTTGTTTATTTTAGATATTTAAGTTACTTGTCATTTCTTTTGCCAACACTTTCTCCCAATCCATAGGCTGCCTCTATACTTTGTTTATAGCTTCCTTTGCTTTGCAAAAGCTTTTAGGTTTGATTAGGTCCCATTTGTTTATTTTTGCTTTTATTTCTTTGGCCTTGGGAGACTGATCTAAAAAACATATTGCTAACATTTATATAAGATAATGTTTTGGTTATGTTCTTTTTTAAGACTTTCATAATGTCATGTTTCATATTTAGATCTTTAAACTTTTTGGGTTTCTTTTTATATATGGTGTGAGAGAGTGTTCTGATTTCATTGATTTACATGTGGCTGTCCAGCTGTCCCAAAAGCACTTCTTGAAGAGACTGTTTTCTCCATTGTATATTCTTGCATCATCTGTCTAAGATTAATTCACTGTAAGTTGATGGATTTATAAGCTTTTTATTTTTTCCATTGAGCTATATGTCTGTATTTGAGACAATGCCATGCTGTTTCAATTACTGTGACAATGAAAGTGAAGGTCTCTCAGTCGTGTCTGACTCTTTGCGACCCCATGGACTATACAGTCCATGGAATTCTCCAGGCCAGAATACTGGAGTGGGTAGCCTTTCCCTTCTCCAGGGGATCTTCCCAACCCAAGGATAAAGCCCAGGCCTCCTGCATTGCAGGCAGATTCTTTACCAGCTGAAGCACCAGGGAAACCCAAGAACACTGGAGTGGGTAGCCTATCCCTCCTCCATCAGGTCTTCCTGACCCAGGAATCAAACTGGGATCTCCTGCATTGCAGGTGGATTCTTTACCAAATGAGCTTCAGGGAAGTCTGCATTAAAGTCTGGGAGGTGTATGCCTCTAGCTTTCTTTTTTGGTCCTCAAGATGACTTTGGCAATTCTAGGCCTTTTGTAATCATAGTAATAGTTGTAAAAGTCGCTCAGCTGTGTCTGACTCTTTGTGACCCCATGGATGACTGTAACCTACCAGGCTCCTCTGTCTATGGAATTCTCCAGGCAAGAATACAGAAGTGGATTGCCATTCCCTTCTCCAGGGCATCTTCCCAACCCAGGGATAGAACCTGGGTTTCCTGAATTGCAGGCAGATTCTTTATCATCTGTGTCGCCAGGGAAGCCTTTGAGCCACCAGAGAAGCCAGGGTCTTTTGTGAGTCCTAAATATAATATTTAGGATCATTTGTTCTAGTTCTGTGAAAAATGTCATAGGGATTGCATTTAATTTGCCAATTTCTTTGTGTAGACCATTTTAACAATATTTTTTCTTCTCATCCCAGGGATATGGGATATCTTTCCATTTCTTTGAATCATCCCCAATTCCTTTATCAACATTTTATAGTTCTCAGGGCATACTTTTTTCAATCCTTGGTTTGGTTTATTCCTGGCTATTTTATTTTTTGACATAATATTACATGGGAATGCTTTTTATTCTCTTTCTGATATTTCATTGTTAGTGTAAAGAATGCAACAGATTTCTGTAAATTAATCTTGTATCCTACTGCCTTGCTGAAGTCATTTATTACTTCTAACAGTTTTTGTGTGGGGTTGCTAGGGTTTTCTATATACAGTATTATGTCATCTGCATATAATGACTATTTTACATCTTCCCTTATGATTTAGATATATTTTATTTATTTTTCTTATTTAATTGATATTGCCAGTACTTCTAATACTATGTTGAAAGAAATGGTGAGAGTGAATGCACATTCTTGTCTTGTTCCAGAATTTAGCAGTAAGACTGAGCTTTTCACAGGTGAGTAGGATATTGGCTGTGGGCTTGTCATAAATGACTTTTATTGTGTTGAGCTATGTTTCCTCTATACTCACGTTGGTGAGAATTTTTATCATGAATGAATGTTGAATTTCATCAAAAGTTTTTTCTGCATCTATTGAGATGGTCATATGACTTTTGTCTTTTCTTTTGTTAATGCAAAATATCACATTGTTTCATTTGCACATAGTGAATGTTCCTCATGACCCTGAAATTAATGCAACCTGATCATGGTATATGACCTTCTTATGTATTGCTAGAATTGTATTGAGAATTTTTGCATCTGTATTTTGTCCTGTAATTTTCATTTCTTTAGTTATTTTT
The DNA here is from genome assembly GCF_002263795.3 of Bos taurus. Taxonomy (NCBI): domain Eukaryota; kingdom Metazoa; phylum Chordata; class Mammalia; order Artiodactyla; family Bovidae; genus Bos; species Bos taurus. Next base: position 84,036,464 of record NC_037357.1, on the reverse strand, counting down.
TTTTTTTTCGTGGTGTCTGGTTTTGTTATCAAGATGATGGTGTTATCATAGAATTATTTTAGGAGAGTTTTCTCCTCTTCAATATTTTCAAACACTTTGAGAAGAATAGGACTTCCCTGGTGACTCAGATGATAAAGAATCTGCCTGTAATGAAGGAGACCCAGGTTCGACCTCAGGATCAGGAAGATTCCCTGGAGAAGGGGATGACTATCCACTCCAGTATTCTTGTTTGGAGAGTTCTATGGACAGAGGAGCCTGGCAGCCTACAGTCCATGGAATCACAAAGAGTCAAACATGACTGAGCGACTAACCTTTCACTTTCATTTTGAGAAAAATAGATATAAGTTCTTCATTGTATGCTTGGTATAATTCCTCAGAGAAGTCATCTGGTCCTGGACTTTTTTTTGTAAGGAATTTTTTAATTATAGATTTTATTTTGCTTCTAGTGATCAATGTGTTCAAACTTCTTTTTTTTTTCTTTTCTTTTTAAATTTATTTTTAATTGAAGGATAATTGTTTTACAGAAATTTGTTGTTTTCTGTCAAACCTCAACATGAATCAGCCATATGTACATATATGGCCCCTCCTTTCAGAAGCTCCCTCCTTTTTCCCACCCCATCTCACCCCTCTAGATTGATATAGAGCCCCTGTTTGAGTTTCCTAAGACATATGGGAAATTCCCATTGGCTACCTATTTTACATATGGTAATATAACTTTCCATGTTACTCTCTACATACATCTCACCATCTCCTCCCTTCTCCCATGTCCATAAGTCTGTTTATGTCTGTTTCTCCACTGCTGCCTTGCATATAATTTCATCAGTTCCATATTTCTAGATTTCATATATATGCATTAGTATATGAGGTGTATTTTTCTCTTTCTGACTGACTCCATTCTGTATAATAGCCTCTAGGTGCATCTACCTCAAATGCATTCCTTTTTTGGCCTCTTTTTTTAAAATAATTTTTTAATTGAAGGATTATTGCTTTACAGAATTTAAATATGTTCCTTTTTATGGCTGAGTAATATTCCATTGATGACAGGTGTGCTGTGGATTTTGCCAATGTCAGTAAGAGACTTTGCCCTTAAGGAAAGTGGTAGCTGATTTAATAGAGACACATTATCTGTGTTTCCAGAATGTGCTCTAGACTGTCAGAGATGCAGCAAATAAAAGGTGTCAAAGGATCATTTAATACGTCTCGATTATTCTGATGGCTACTTTCAAATACTAGAATTATTTCACCTTTTTGAGAAAAAGAAATTTCAGCATAATATTTCTCTGAGATGTCTTGGCCTAATAAATGGATAGTGTCAGAGGAACTAAGGCAAAAAAGAGCACAAGTCTTCCCTGCTGGTCCAGTGGTTAAGAATCCACCTTGCAATGCAGGGGACATAGGTTAGATCCCTGGTCCAGGAAGATCCCACATGCTAAGAAGCCTATAGTAGCCACAATTAATAAAGCCTGTGCACCCTAGAGACGGTATTCTGCAACAAGAGAAGCTACTGCAATGAGAATCCTTGAAACCACAACTAGAGAGTAACCCCCCCTCTCCACAAGTAGGAAAAGCTCATGTGCGGCAACAAAATTCACCACAGCCAAACACTAAAATAGACACATAAATCTTTTTTTTTTTTTTAAGTGTGTATCTAAGGGCCTGAATGAAGAGGAATAGGTTCAGAGACAAAAACCTCTTGAGGTTCATTAAAGATCCATACTGTTTGAATTGTTTTAGTACTTTGAGGCAGGGGCTATTTTATGGTAGTTTGGTTGAGCCCCAAGGGTTTTGTTCAGTGTCAGTTAGGACTGGAAGAAATCCATCTCCTATCTGGAATTATTTTCTGAACTGATTAAGAGATAGGATTGGGATGAGCTCCTAAGGTTCCTTGGAGACTCATTATTGAGAAGTAGGAGGACTTTGGAAAGCTTGTAACAGTGATGAGGGCACCCAAAGTACTTGCATTTGTGACAATCAGTTTTCCAATAATAGCAGAAACTATTAACAGGAAGGTTTTAGTTTTGTTTAGCTTTCATTTGCTAAAGTTGAAGATTAAGTTGAGGATTAAGAATTTTTGCAGCCTTCCTTGGAAGTGACTCATCTAGAATACAAGACAGCTGGATTACTAGATTAACTAAGTCTGGAATGGATATAGTTTCCCATTCTATACTGGTCTTTTTATACTAGAAAGGAAAGTGAAGTGAAAATTTCTCAGTTGTGTCTGACTGACTCTTTGTGACCCCACGGACTAAACAGCCCATTGAATTCTCTAAGCCAGAATACTGGAGTGGGTAGCCATTCCCTTCTCCAGGGATCCTTCCAAACCAGGGATTGAACCCAAGTCTCCCACATTGCAGGTGGATTCTTTACCAACTAAACTGTCAGGGAAGCTCCCTGTTCAATCCGTTTATAGACTTAAAAGCTTCTCAAGTAGAATCAGCATCTGAAGGAAGACCAGAATTTTCTTTAAAAGCAATCTGAAGACTCCCGACTGGTAAACACTAGTTTGTTCTCTGTATCTGTGAGTCTTCTTTTTTGTTGTTATATTAACTAGTTGTATTTTATAGATTCTACATATAAGTGATATCATATAGTATTTGTCTTTCTCTGACTTATTTCCCTTTTTATAAGGCAATATATGGATGAGCATTTGGGAGGTACAAAATATTAGGTGTAAGATAGGCTACAAGGCTGTATGGTACAACACAAGAAATATGGCTAATATTTTGTAACAACTGTAAGTGGAGTGTAACTTTTAAAATTGTATAAAGCATTTTTAAAAGGAAATTGTCAAAAAGTCAAAAAAATAAAATTAAAACAATCTGAAGTCAATCATAAAATTCATAACCAGGTTTGTCATATTTTTGTGTTCAAACTTGAATTTTGTACCATTCTAGAGTCTTTGGAAAAGCCTTTGGAATTGCTTAATAAAATCACTGAGTGAGCCTGACCATATAAATTAGTAGGCTGGTCTCCCAGTTCTAATTCCAGAGTCCTTTCAAGACTTTCTCAATTAACGATTTTCATCCAACGCTGGGCCTGACACTTGCCAACAAGCTTATGAACCATCTGATATAAGTCAGAGAAACCAGGTTGAATAAGTCTATTAAATTTCTCAGGAGATATGTTAGAATCTATGGTTACTTTGGGAAAATCTTTGATTATGGCTAGAATTCAGTCCAGGGAGTATCAGAAATGAAGCATTTAGCTTCCAGATCCTCTGAAGGTTTAATTTTAAAGGGGCAGGTTTTGACAAGGTCAGAAGAAAAGGAAGTAGAGAGTTTCAGAGAAAAGTGGAAGTTTGGTGGGAAAATTAGTATGAGCAATTTGAAGGTATAGTGGAGGGATAGGCAATGTAGAAGGAAAGGAGGAATATGGTGCTGGAGGTGGAACCTAGTCAGAAAGAGCTGAGGGAAAGAGACAAGTTGAGCTGGAGGCAGAGCCTGGGACAAAGAAGCTAAGGGAGAAGAACCATAAACTTTGGGATCCATTTTATCTTTCTTTAATCATTTGCTTCCTTAGGTAATCTTAAAACTTACTTTGCATACAAGCAGTTTTAGATTCCTAATAATATTGGGAAGCCTCAAAATGCCAATCAAAATAAATATTCCCCTCAGTTGTGGAAATTTTTCAGCCATTCTACTCCAATTCAATTTTGAGAAAATTAAATTTGGGTGTTTTGAAAGTTTCCCATAAAAGTTATTAATACTCTAAACTGCTTTTGTACAAGTAAGTCCATTTAATTAGACATAGATATAAGAAAGGATCTAAGTTTTTAAACATAAAATCAGTCTGGAGTCTCTGAAAAAGGGGTACCCTCAAGACACTGACAATTCAAGGGGTGGCTCAGAGGGTAAAGACTCTTCTTGCAACAAAGGAGGCCTGAGTTTGATCCCTGGGTCAGAAGGCTACCCTGGATAAGAGAATGGCTACCCATTGCTTGGGATTGGAATGAAAACTGACCTTTTCCAGTCCTGTGGCCACTGCTGAGCTTTCCAAATTTGCTGGCATATTGAGTACAGCACTTTCACAGCATCATCTTTCAGGATTTGAAATAGCTCCACTGGATTCCATAACCTCCACTAGCTTTGTTCGTAGTGATGCTTTCTAAGGCCCACTTGACTTCACATTCCAGGATGTCTGGCTCTAGGTGAGTGATCACACCATCGTGATTATCTGGGTCATGAAGATCTTTTTCGTACAGTTCTTCTGTGTATTCTTGCCACCTCTTCTTAATATCTTCTGCTTCTGTTAGATCCATACCATTTCTGTCCTTTATTGAGCCCATCGTTGCATGAAATGTTCCCTTGTTATCTCTAATTTTCTTGAAGAGATCTCTAGTCTTTCCCATTCTGTTGTGTTCCTCTATTTCTTTGCATTGATCCCTGAGGAAGGCTTTCTTATCTCTCCTTGATATTCTTTGGAACTCTGCATTCAGATGCTTATATCTTTCCTTTTCTCCTTTGCTTTTTGCTTCTCTTCTTTTCACAGCTATTTGTAAGGCCTCCCCAGATAGCCATTTTGCTTTTTTGCATTTCTTTTCCATGGGTATGGTCTTGATCCCTGTCTCCTGTACAATGGCACAAACCTCATTCCATAGTTCATCAGGCACTCTATCAGATCTAGGCCCTTAAATATATTTCACACTTCCACTGTATAATCATAAGTGATTTTATTTAGATCATACCTGAATGGTCTAGTGGTTTTCGCTATTTTCTTCAATTTAAGTCTGAATTTGGTAATAAGGAGTTCATGATCTGAGGCACAGTCAGCTCCTGGTCTTGTTTTTGTTGACTCTATAGAGCTTCTCCATCTTTGGCTGCAAAGAATATAATCAATTTGATTTGGTGTTGACCATCTGGTGATGTCAATGTGTAGAGTCTTCTCTTGTGTTGTTGGAAGAGGGTTGCTATGACCAGTGCATTTTCTTCACAAAACTCTATTAGTCTTTGCCCTGCTTCATTCTGTATTCTAAGGCCAAGTTTCATTCAAATCTCAAAGAAAGGCAATGCCAAAGAATGCTCAAACTACCGCACAATTGCACTTATCTCACATGCTAGTAAAGTAATGCTCAAAAAATCTCCAAGCCAGGCTTCAGCAATACATGAACCATGAACTTCCTGATGTTCAAGCTGGTTTTAGAAAAGGCAGAGGAATGAGAGATCAAATTGCCAACATCCGCTGGATCATGGAAAAAGCAAGAGAGTTCCAGAAAAACATCTATTTCTGCTTTATAGACTATGCCAAAGCCTTTGACTGTGTGGATCACAATAAACTGTGGAAAATTCTGAAAGAGATGGGAATACCAGAACACATGACTTGCCTCTCGAGAAATCTATATGCAGGTCAGGAAACAACAGTTAGAACTGGACGTGGAATAACAGATTGGTTCCAAATAGGAAAAGGAGTACGTCAAGGCTGTGTATTGTCACCCTGCTTATTTAACTTATATGCAGAGTACATCATGAGAAACGCTGGACTGGAAGAAGCACAAGCTGGAATCAAGATTGCCAGGAGACATATCAATAACCTTGGATATGCAGATGACACCACCATTATGGCAGAAAGTGAAGAGGAACTTAAAAACCTCTTGATGAGAGTAAAAGTGGAGAGTGAAAAAGTTGGCTTAAAGCTCAATATTCAGAAAACCAAGATCATGACATCCAGTCCCATCACGTCATGGGAAATAGATGGGGAAACAGTGGAAACAGTGTCAGACTTTATTTTTGGGGGCTCCAAAATCACTGCAGATGGTGATTGCAGCCATGAAATTAAAAGACGCTTACTCCTTGGAAGGAAAGTTATGACCAACCTAGATAGCATATTCAAAAGCAGAGACATTACTTTGCCAACAAAGGTCCGTCTAGTCAAGGCTATGGTTTTTCCAGTAATCATGTATGGATGTGAGAGTTGAACTGTGGAGGAAGCTGAGTGCAGAAGAATTGATGCTTTTGAACTGTGATGTTGGAGAAGACTCCTGAGAGTCCCTTGGACTGTAAGGAGATCCTACAAATCCTTTCTGAAGGAGATCAGACCTGGGATTTCTTTGGAAGGAATGATGCTGAAGCTGAAACTCCAGTACTTTGGCCACCTCATGCAAAGAGTTGACTCACTGGAAAAGACTCTGATGCTGGGATGGATTGGGGGCAGTAGGAGAAGGGGACGACAGAGGATGAGATGGCTGGATGGCATCACTGACTCGATGGACATGAGTCTGAGTGAACTCTGGGAGTTGGTGATGGACATGGAGGCCTGGCGTGCTGCGACTCATGGGGTCGCAAAGAGTCGGGCACGACTGAGCAACTGAACTAACTGAACTGACCCATTGCTTGGAGAATTCCATGGACAGAAGAGCCTGGTGGGCTACAGTCTATGGGCTCACAAAGAGTCAGACACAATTGAATGACTAACACTTTCACTTACACTTTTCAAGATAGTTAAAGTGATCCCACTTCCTAGAGGTTTTCCCTCTAAGAATTTATTTTCAAACAACTTAAACAGCTTATAGCACAAATGGCTTGATTCACACTACTTTCAAGCCAGTCCCATCCAGTTTTAGGCAGTAGCTTGGTCCCAGAAGAACAAGGAAGAAGGGTTGTTTTTTGTTGTTGTTGTTTGTTTTAAGCCAGTGTCCAGAGAATCACATTTCCCAATGAATAGGCTAAAGGCTGAAAATGTCAACACCATTTCTGAGAGATAACCCCAGTTCTTAAACAAATGAGTAGAAGGATAGCCAGCTTCAGGAGAAGCAGCCCTTGTTCCAAAGTGAATAGTGTGAAGACTAGCCAGTTTCAGTGAAATAGTCTAAACTCAGATCAGACCCAAGTGCCAAATGAATACTTACATACAGAAAACAAGGCGTTGATCAGAAAGACAAAGCATTCTAATAGATCCCAAATAAGGCCTGGACAATTTCAATACAAAAAGGTCATTAACTCACATTCAGGAAAAAGACACAGATTTCAATTCCTTAATACAAAGGAAAAGACTAAGCACCTGGTGGCTCAGATGGAAAAGAACCTGCCTGCAATGCAGGAAACTCAGGTTTGATCCCTGGGTTGGGAAGATCCTCTGGAGAAAGGAATGGCTACCCACACCAGTATTCTTTCCTGGAGAATTCCACACACAGAGGAGCCTGACAGGCTACATTCCATGGAGTTGCAGAGTCAGACACGACTGAGAGATTAGCACAAACAAACAACAACGAGGTCACCTGTTTGCTCACCAGCCCAAGAGCTCTCAGGAGTCATCTCTGGTTTCTGTATCAGCCACAAAAATGTTAACCTGAAGCGTACTGCCAGGTATTTCCTAAGTATCTAGGATCAGCAGAGAATTGCAATTTGGGAGTCTGCAGCCATGATGAGCCACACAAAAGTCTGTGCATGCAAAGGAAAGAAGAACACCTTTGTAGAGAGGTAAAAATGTTGGGAGTGCTCTAGTAAACAAAAAGTCTGTGGCTTTTCATTGTCTGAGAACTTGTGAAGAAAGAAAAAGTTTTTTCTTCTTCCTGTTCAGTTCAGTTCAGTCACTCAGTCGTGTCCTACTCTTTGCGACCCCATGAACCACAGCACCAGGCTTCCCCGTCCATCACCAAATCCCGGAGTCTACCCAAACCCATGTCCATCGAGTCGGTGATGCCATCCAGTCATCTCATCCTCTGCCTTCCCCTTCTCCTCCTGCCCTCAATCTTTCCCAGCATCATGGTCTTTTCAAATGAGTCAGCTCTTCGCATCAGGTGGCCAAAGTATCGGAGCTTCAGCTTCAAAATCAGTCCTTCCAATGGACAACCAGGACTGATCTCCCCCCTAGAATGGACTGGTTGGATCTCCTTGCAATCCAAGGGACTCTCAAGAATCTTCCCCAACACCACAGTTCAAAAGCATCAATTCTTCAACACTCAACTTTCTTTATAGTCCAACTCTCACATCCATATATGACCACTGGGAAAACCATAGCCTTGACTAGACGAACCTTTGCTGGCAAAGTCATGTCTCTGCTTTTTAATATGCTGTCCAGGCTGGTCATAACTTTCCTTCCAAGGAGTAAGCGTCTTTTAATTTCATGGCTGCAATCACCATCTGCAGCAATCTTGGAGCCCAGAAAGATAAAGTCAGTCACTATTTCCAATGTTTCCCCATCTATTTGTCATAAAGTGATGGGACCGGATGACATGATCTTATTTTTCTGAATGTTGAGCTTTAAGCCAACTTTTTCACTCTCCTCTTTAGGGCACTATTATTTTTCAGGGTATGAGAGCTCCCCTTTCTGGTCTCCCAACTCTATTGTTTTTGTTTATTAAATTTAAATATGTATTTATATTTAGTTTATATCAAATATATAATTTATATCAATATATATTTATTTAGTGTTTCTATTTATTATTTTCCTTTATCTATTAATTCATCACAGACACTGAGATCATTTGTATGTCTTGACTATCACAAATAATAATGCAGTGAATTCAGGATTGTATATAGCTCCAAGATAGGTTTTACTTCCTTTGGATCTATACACAAGTGGAATTGCTGAATCACAAGGCAATTCTATTTTCAACTTTTGATGAAAATCCATACTCTTTTTCCATAATGTCTGCACCAATTTGCATTCTCACTAAAAATATATGAGCATTATTTTTCCACATCCTTGCTAAAGCTTATATATTCTCTTTTTGAGGATAACCATTCTATTAATTATGAGTGAAAATATATTATTAGAATTTTGATTTGCATTTCCCTGACAATTAGTGATGCTGAGCACCTTTTCATATACTTGGTAGCCATTTGTAGATTTTCTATGAAAAAAAAAAGTTTATTCAAGCCTTCTGTCTAGTTTTTAACCTAGTTTTTAATTTGTTGGCTATTGAGTTACATGATTTCCTTACACATTTTGAATATAAACTCCTTATCAGATAGGTAGATTGCAAATATTTTCTCCCGTTCTGTAGGTTGCCTTTTCATTTTGTTGATTGTTTCTTTTGCTGTGCAAGAGCTTTTCAATTTGATGTAGACCCACTTGTTTAGCTTTTCTTTTCTTGCTTTTGCTGTCATATTCATAAAGTCATTGCTAAGAGCAATGTAAGGAAGCTTTTTCTGTAAATTTAATGGTTTCTGGTTTTACATTTAACACTTTGATCCATTTCAAGTTAGAGTGTTGTAATGTCCAGCTTCATTCTTTTACATGGCCAGTTTTCCCAGCACCATTTATTGAAGCAACTATTTTTATGCCATTGAGTATTCTTGACAAATATTAGTTCTCAAATATTGGTTTTCAAACATGGATTTATTTCTAGACTCCACTACTTTATCCTCCACTTTCTAGCTTCACCAGCACCCTAGTCTAAGCTACTATTATTTTTTGCCTGGTCTCTTTGCTTCTACTTTTGGCCCCATCCAAAATATTCTTCACACTTCTGCCGGAATAATCTTTGCATAGTACAAAAAAGGTCATGTCACTCCCCTGCTAAAATCTCTTCAATGCTTTCCCATTGTTAATCTGGAGACAGAAAATACTATTTCTTAGGACTGGAACAATGTTTCTTCATTGAAAATAATTCTATTCTACCTTTGGAACTCAATATTTCCTTCATAACTTTTTTAAGGTCAAATAAAGTTTAAAAGCCAGATGGAATTGAAGATATTAACCAGCTGACCTTGAAGTGGCAAGATTATCCTAGATAATCTAAGTGAGTCCAATGTAATCACAAAGGCTTTTATCAGTGGAAGATAGAGGCAGAAAAAGGAAAACCAGAGAGTTGGTAGTGTGAGAAGGACTTGGCCTGATAGTGCTGGCTCTGAAAATGGAGAGTGTCATGAGCCAAGGAATGTGGGTGGCTTCTAGAATATGTAAAAGTCAAGGAAACAGATTTTCTCCTAGATACTGCAGAAAGAAACTTAACCCTGTCAACATCTAGGTTTTAGCTTTGATGCTATAGATGCTCAAACACTCAGTCATGTCCAAATCTCTGTGATCCTATGGACCGTGGTCCACCAGTCTCCTCTGTCTGTGGAATTCTTCAGGCAAGAATACTGGAGTGGGTTGCCATTTCCTTCTCCAGTGGATCTTCCCTGCCCAGGGATTGAACCTGGGTCTCTTGCATTGAAGGTGGAGTCTGTACCAACTAAGCCACCAATTTAGCTTGGTAAAACTCAGTTCAGACTTCTGACATCCACAGCATATTACATTTGTATTGTTTTAAACAAACAATTTGTGACAATTTGTTACAGCAGCAACAGGAAACTCACACAAGTGGAAATACAAATAGTAATATAAATTTACAACTAAATATAATGACTTGGAAAAGATTCTGATGCTGGGAAAGATTGAAGGCAAATGGAGAAAGGGGTGGCAGAGGGTGCAATTCAATGGACATAAATTTGAGCAAACTCCATGAGATAATGGAGGACAGAAAAGCCTGGTGTGCTACAACCCATGAGATGCAAAGAGTCAGACAGGACTTAGTGACTGAATAACACAATCATAATTACTTGAGTGTGAATAATAAGCATGACTAAATATAGGCAGAACACTCTAACATAAAACGAGGCAATATCTTTTTCAATCAGTCTCCCAGAATAATGGAAATGAAAACAAAAATTGAAAACTGGAATCTAATTAAACTGAAAAGATTTTGCACAGCAAAGGAAACAATAAACAAAAAGAAAAGACAACAAACAGATTCAGTTGATTTCAGTTCAGTCGCTCAATACTGTCCTAATATTTGTGACCCCATGTACTGCAGCACGCCATGCTCCCCTGTCCATCACCAATTCCCAGAGCTTGCTGAAACTCATCTCCATAGAGTTGGTGGTGCCATCCAGCCATCTCATCTTCTGTCATCCATTCTCCTCCTGCCTTCAATCTCTCCCAGCATGAGAATCTTTTCCAATGAGTCAGTTCTTCCCATCAGGTGGCCAAAGTATTGGAGTTTCAACTTCAGCATCAATCCTTCCAATGAATATTCAGGACTCCTTTCCTTTAGGATGGACTGGTTGGATCTCCTTGCAGTCCAAGAGACTCTCAATAGCCTTCTCCAATACCACAGTTCAAAAGCATCAATTCATTTTAGTCCGATTCTCACATCCATAGATGGCTACCAGAAAAACCATAGCACTGACTAGATGGAACTTTGTTGGCAAAGTAATGTATCTGTTTTTTAATATGTTGTAAAAGTTGGTCATAGCCTTTCTTCCAAGGAGAAAGTGTCTTTTAATATCATGGCTGCAGTCACCATCTGCAGTGATTTTGGAGCCCAAGAAAGTAAAGTCTGTCGCTGTTTCCATTGTTTCCCCATCTATTTGCCATGAACTGATGGGAATGGATGCCGTGATCTTAGTTTTTTGAATGTTGAGTTTTAGACCAGCTTTTCCACTCTCCTCTTTCACTTTCATCAAGAGGCTCTTCAGTTCCTCTTCACTTTCTGCCATAAAGGTGGTGTTATCTGCGTTTCTGAGATTCTTGTATTTCTCCTGGCAATCTTGATTCCAGCTTGTGCTTCATCCAACCCAGAATTTTGTATGATGTACTCTGAATATAAGTTAAATAAGCAAGGTGGCAATATACATCCCTAATGTACTCCTTTCCCAATTTGGAACCAGTCTGTTGTTCCATCTCTGGTTCTAACTGTTGATTCTTGACCTACATACAGATTTCTCAGGAGGCAGGTATGGTGGTCTGGTACTCCCATCTCTTGAAAAATATTCCACAATTTGTTGTGATCTACACAGTCAAAGGCTGTGGCATAATCAATAAAGCAGAAGTAGATGTTTTTCTGGAATTCTCTTGCTTTTTCAATGATCCAACAGATGTTGAATTATAGAAAAACAGATTGGGAGAAAATACTTGCAAATGTGAATGACAAAGGATTAATCTCTGAAATTTGTAAACAGCTCATGAAGCTTAACTGCAAAAAAAAAAAAAAAAAAAGAAAGAAAGAAAGAAAGAAAAGAAATGGACAGACTAAATAGACATTTCTAAAAAGAAGATGTATTACAGATGGCCAAGAGGCACATGAAAAGATGTTCAACATTGCTAATTATTAGAGAAATGCAAATCAAAACTACAATGATATATCACCTCACACAAGCCAGAATTACTGTCATCAAAAATCCACAAACAATTAATGCTATAGAGGGTATGGAGAGAAGGAAATCCTTCAACACTGTTCGTGAGAATGTAAATTGGTACAGCCACCATGGAGAACAATATGGATGCTCTTTAAAAAATTGAAAATAGAGTTACCATATGACTCTGCAGTCCCACTCCTGGGCATGTATCCAGAGAAAAACATGATCCAAAAGGATACATGCACCTCAATGTTCCTTTCAACATTGTTTACAATAGCCAAGACATGGAACCAATCTAAATGTCCATCAATAGAAGAAAAGATAAAGAAGACATTATATATTTATACAATGGAATATTACTCAGTCATTAAAAAGAATGAATTAATGCCATTTGCAGCAACATAGGTGGACCTAGACATTATCATACTGAGTGAAGTAAGTCAAGGCAGAGGAGGAGAAATATAATATGATATTCCTCATATGTGGAATCTAAAAAGAAATTACAAATGAACTTACAAAACAGAAAAAGAGAGTCACAGACTTAGAGAACCAATTTGGTTCCCTATGCACACTGCTATAATTAAAATGGATAACTAATAAAGAGCTATTCTATGTATGTATGTATATATACATAGCTGAGTCCCTTTACTGTTCACTTGAAACTATCACAACTTTGTTAATTGGCTATACCCCAAAACAAAATTGAAAGTTGAAAAATCAACCTAAAACTGAAAACTGTACTGTTGGAAGAAGTGAATATATTCCTACCACTCAAGCAGTTGTAAAATAAAATTTTGACCAGAAAGCAATATGGATATTCAAAAATTGAATTTCATTTAACTGTTAATACACTCTTTCTCACATCTCAGAGTGCTGTTATACACTGTTGGTGGGAATGCAAACTAGTACAGCCACTATGGAGAACAGTGTGGAGATTCCTTAAAAAACTGGAAATAGAACTGCCATACGACCCAGCAGTCACACTGCTGGGCATACACACCGAGGAAACCAGAATTGAAAGAGACACGTGTACCCCAATGTTCGTCACAGCACTGTTTATAATAGCCAGGACATGGAAGCAACCTAGATGTCCATCAGCAGATGAATGGATAAGAAAGCTGTGGTACATATACACAATGGAGTATTACTCAGCCATTAAAAAGAATACATTTGAATCAGTTCTAATGAGGTGGATGAAACTGGAGACTATTATACAGAGTGAAGTAAGCCAGAAAGAGAAGCACCAATACAGTATACTAACACATAATATATGGAATTTAGAAAGATGGTAATGACAACCCTGTATGCGAGACAGCAAAAGAGAAACAGATGTAAAAACAGTGTTTTGGACTCTATGGGAGAGGGAGGGGGAGATGATTTGGGATAATGGCATTAAAACATGTATGCTGCTGCTGCTGCTAAGTCGCTTCAGTCATGTCCGACTCTGTGTGACCCCATAGATGGCAGCCCACCAGGCTCAGCCATCCCTGGGATTCTCCAGGCAAGAACACCAGAGTGGGTTGCCATTTCCTTCTCCAATGCATGAAAGTGAAAGGTGAAAATGAAGTCGCTCAGTCGTGTCTGACTCTTAGCGACCCCATGGACTGCAGCCTACCAGGCTCCTCTGTCCATAGGATTTTCCAGGCAAGAATACTGGAGTGGGGTGCCACTGCCTTCTCCTAAAACATGGATAATATCATATAAAAAATGAATCGCCAGTCCAGGTTTGATGCAGGATACAGGAAGCTTGGGGCTGGTGCACCAGGATGACCCAGAGGGATGGTATGAGGAGGGAGGTGGGAGGGGGCTTCAGTATGGGGAACATGTGTACACCTGTGGCAGATGCATGATGATGTATGGCAAAACCAATACAATATTGTAAAGTAAAAATAATAATAATAATAATTAAAAAAAAAAACTTTGTCAAGCGGTGGCATGAAGCCATATAAGATTTTGCACAATTTTCAAATAAAACACAAGAGTTTCCCTAGTAAGCCAATCACATATTCCCCAAATAAGTGCAAAACAGCACCTTGAAGTATTTTTTTTCCTGTAAATTTAGAGATCAAAAGTAAAAGGACACTATTCAAAGATGTAATATACATGAGTAATAGATTATACTATTACCAAGGAGCAACCAGCTGCAATGTTAACATAAACTGTCTCAAAGAGAAAGCAGAATGAGTTATTGGCAAACTCTCTTTAAAATTTGGTCAGTGGCATGTGATGTGGAAGATCACTTACTGTCTTCTATGTGCTTTTGCATTCTTTTTTCAAAATTAACTTTTAATTGAAGTATAATTGCTTAACAATAATGTGCTGGTTTCTGCCATACAACAACATGAATCAGCCATAAGTATACATATGTCCCCTCCCTCTTGAAACTCCATTACACTCCCCACTACCAACACTCCACTACGTTGTCACAGAGTACCAGGTTGAGCTCCCTCTGTTATAAGGCAACTTTCAACTATCTATTTTACATATGGTAATGTAGAGGTTTCAATGCTACTCTCTCAATTCTTCCCACTCTTTCTTTCCATCGCTGTGTCCATAAGTCTGTTCTCTATGTTTATGTTTCTATTCCTACACCGTGATTAGGTTGATCACAAATATTTTTCTAGATTTCATATATATGTGTTAATATACATTTTTTCTATTCTTTCTGACTTCCTTCACTCCATATAACAGGCTCTATGATCATCCACTTCACTAACACTTACTCAATTTGTTACTTTTTATGGCTGACTGTGGCTCAGATCATGAACACCTTATTGCCAAATTCAGAATTAAATTGAAGAAAGTAGGGAAAACCACTAGACCATTCAGGTATGACCTAAATCAAATCCCTTATGATTATGCAGTGGAAGTGGGAAATAGATTTAAGGGACTAGATCTGATAGACAGAGTGCCTGGTGAACTATGGATGGAGGTTCGTGACATTGTACAAGAGACAGGAATCAAGACCATCCCCAAGAAAAATAAGTGCAAAAAAGCAAAATGGCTGTCAGAGGAGGCCTTACAAATAGCTGTTAAAAGAAGAGAAGCAAAAAGCAAAGTAGAAAAGGAAAGATATACTCATTTGAATGCAGAGTTGCAAAGAATAGCAAGGAGAGATAAGAAAGCCTTCCTCAGTGGTCAATGCAAAGAAGTAGAGGAAAACAGTAGAATGGGAAAGACTAGAGATCTGTTCAAGAAAATTAGAGATACCAAGGGAACATTTCATGCATAGATGGGCACAATTAAGGGCAGAAATGATATGGACCTAACAGAAGCAGAAGATATTAAGAAGAGGTGGCAAGAATACACAGAAGAACTCTACAAAAAATATCTTAATGACCTAGATAACCACGATGGTGTGTTCACTCACCTAGAGCCAGACATCCTGGAATGTGAAGTCAAATGGGCCTTAGGGAGCATCACTACGAACAAAGTTAGTGGAGGTGATGTAATTCCAGTTGATCTGTTTCAAATCCTAAATTATGATGCTGTGAAAGTGATGCAATCAATATGTCGGCAAATTTTGAAAACTCAGCAGTGGCCATAGGATTGGAAAAGGTCAGTTTTCCTTCCAATCCCAAAGAAAAGCAGTGCCAAAGAATGCTCAAAGTCCTCCACAATTGCACTCATCTCACACCCTAGTAAAGTAATGCTTAAAAATCTCCAAGCCAGGCTTCAGCAATACGTGAACCGTGAACTTCCAGATGTGCAAGCTGGTTTTAGAAAAGGCAGAGGAACCAGAGACCAAATTGCCAGCATCCACTGGATCATCACAAAAGCATGCATTGGAGAAGGAAATGACAACCTACTCTTGTATTCTTGCCTGGAGAATCCCAGGGACAGGGGAGCCTGATTGGGCTGCCGTCTATGGGGTCACACAGAGTCAGACATGAGTGAAGCGACTTAGCAGCAGCACCAGCATGTACGGACGTGAGAGTTGGACTATAAGGAAAGCTGAGCACTGAAGAATTGATGCTTTAGAACTGTGGTGTTGGAGAAGACTCTTGAGAGTCCCTTGGACTGCAAGGAGATTCAGCCCGTCCATCCTAAAGGAGATCAGTCCTGGGTGTTCATTGGAAGGACTGATGTTGAAGCTGAAACTCCAATACTTTGACCACCTGATGCAAAGAGCTGACTCATTTGAAAAGACCCTGATGTTGGGAAAGATTGAGGGCAGGAGGAGAAGGGGATGACGGAGGATAAGATGGTTGGATGGCATCACCGACTCAATGGACGTGAGTTTGGGTAAACTCCAAACTTTACTTTTGGAGTTGGTGATGGACGGAGGCTTGGCGTGCTATGGTTCATGGGATCACAAAGAGTCAGACACGACTGAGTGACTGGACTGAACTGATGGCTCAGTAACAGTCTTTTTATATATGCATCAAATCTTATTTAACCATTCATCTATAGATGGATGTCTAGGTTGGTTCCATGTCTTGGCTACTGTAAATAGTCCTTCAATGAATATTGGGGTACATGTGTTTTTTTAATTATGATTTTCTCAGGGTATATTTCTAATAATGGTATTGTTGGGTCATATGGTAGTTTTATTCCTAGTGTTTTTAAGGAATCTTCATACTTTTCTCCATAGTGGCTGTATCAATTTACATTTCCACCAACAGTGCAAGAGGGTTCCCTTTTCTTCACATCCTCTCCAGGATTTACTGTTTGTAGATTTTTAAAAATTATATCCATTCTGACAGGTGTGAGGTGATGCCTCATTGTAATTTTGATTTACATGTTTCTAATAATGTCAAGCATTATTTCATGTGTTTATTGGCCTGTATGTTTATTAGCCATCTATATGTGTTTATTGGCCATCGGTATTACACCACCTTTATGGCAGAAAGTGAAGGGAACTAAAGAATCTCTTGATGAAGGTGAAAGAGGAGAGTGAAAAAGTTGTCTTAAAACTGAACATTCAAGAGACTAAGATTGTGGCATCTGGTACCATCACTTCATGGCACATAGATGGGAAAACAATGGAAACAGTGACAGACTTTATTTTGGGGGGCTCCTAAATCACTGCAGATGGTGACTGTAGCCATGAAATTAAAAAGACGTATGCTCCTTGAGGAAAAGCTATGACCGACCTAGACAGCATATTAAAAAAGAGACATTACTTTGCCGACAAAGGTCTGTATAGTCAAAGGTATGGTTTTCCTAGTAGACATATATGGATGTGAGGGTTGTACCATAATTTCATCCAAAAAATAAAATACTTAGGAATAAACTTGACAAGGACATGAAAGAATTATATGCTGATAAATATAAAATATTAATAAAGGAAACTGAAGATAATTTAAAGAAATTGAAAGTTATCTCATGTTTTTGGATTGGAGGAGTTAACATTGTTAAAATGGCCATACTACCCAAAGAAATCTACTAATTCAGTGCTATCCTTATCAAATTACCCATGACATTTTTCACAGAACTAGAACAAATAATCCTAAAATTTATATGGAACCATAAAAGATTCAGAATTCCCAAAGCAATCCTGAGACAAGATAACAATGCAGGAGACATAACCCTCCTAGATTTCAAAACGTACTACAAAGCTACAGCAATCAAAACAGCTTGGTATTGGCACAAGATAGACATATGGATCAATGGAATAGAATAGAGAGTCCTAGAATAATTCCATATACCTACAGTCAACTAATCTTTGACAAAGGAGGCAAAAATATGCAATGGAAAAAAAGTCCCTTCACGAATTGGCATTGGGAAAATTAGAACCAGTTGTTCTAAATCAGTGAGGTTAGAACACACTTTCATACCACACAGAAAAATAAACTTAAAATGGCTTAAAGACTTAAATATAGGACAAGACACCACACAACTCCTAGAAGAGAACATGCATAAGATATTCTCAGACATATATTGTACCAGTGTTTTCTTAGGTTAGTCTTCCAAGGCAATAGAAATTAAAGCAAACATAAACATATGGGGTCTGATCAACCTTACACACTTTTACACAACAAAGGAAACCATAAACAAAACAAAGAGACAGCATACAGAATGGGAGAAAATATTTGTAAGTGATGTCATTGTTGTTGTTGTTCATCATCCAGTCATGTCCAATTCTTTGCAACCCCATGGACTGCAACACACCAGGGTTCCCTGTCCATCACCATCTCCCTGAGATTGCCCAAGTTCATGATCATTGCATCAGTGATGCTGTCCAGCCATCTCATTCTAGGATGCTCTCTTCTTCTTCCTTCAATCTTTCTCAGCATCAGAGACTTTTTCAATGTGTCGGCTGTTTGCATCAGATGACCAAAATACCAGAGCTTCAGGTTCAGCATTAGTCCTTCTAGTGGATATTCAGGTTTTATCTCCCTTAAGATTGACTGGTTTAATCTCCTTGCTGTCCAACGGTCTTTTAGTAGTCCTCTCCAGCATCACAGTTTTAAGGCATCAGTGCTTTGGCATTCTGTCTTCTTTACACTCCAGATCTCACAACCATATGTGACCACTGGGAAGACCATAATCTTGATTATATAAACCTTTCTCGATAAAGTAATGTCTGCTTTTCAGCACACTGTCTAGGTTTGTCATCACTTTCCTGCCAAGAAGTAATGTTCTTCTGATTTCATGACTGCAGTCACTGTCCACCGTGGTTTTGGAGCCCAAGAAGAGGAAATTTGTCACTACTTCCACCAATTCTCCTGCTATTTGCCATGTAGTAATGGGGTCAGTTGCCATTATCTTAGTTTTTGTTAATACTTAGCCTTAAGCTGGATCTTTAACTCTCCTCCTTCACCCTCATCAAGAAGCTCTTTAGTACCTCTATGTTTTCTCCCATTAGAGTAATATCATCCACATCTCTGAGGTTGTTGATATTTCTCTGCCTATCTTGATTCCAGCTTGTAACTCATCCAGCCTGGCGTTTCTCATTATGTGCTCAGCAAACAGGTTAAACAAACATAGTGACAGCAGACAGCCCTGTCATACTCCTTTCTCGATCTTGAACCAATCAGTTATCCCATACAGGGTTCTAACTGTTGCTTCTTGACTCGCATACAGGTTTCTCAAGAGACAGATAAGACCATCTGGTATTTCCATCTCTCTAAGAGCTTTCTACTGTTTGTCATGATCCACACAGTCAAAGGCTTTAACATAGTTAATGAAGCAGAGGTAGATGATTTTTCTGAAATTCCCTTGCTTTCTCTATAATCGGGAGAATGTTGGCAATTTGATCTCTAATTCCTCTTCCTTTTCTAAACCCAGCTTGGACATCTGGAAGTTCTTGGTTCACATAATGTTGACACCTAGCATGCACGATTTTGAACATAACCTTATTAACATGGGAGATAAGTGCAATTGTCTGATGGTTAGCACATTCATTGGTACTATCCTTCTTGGGAATTGGGATGAAGATTGAACTTTTCCAGCCCTGTGGCCACTTCTGGGTCTTCCAGATTTGCTGACATAATGAATGCAAAACCTTGATGGCATCATCCTTTAGGGATTTGAATAGTTCTTCTGTAATTTCATTGCATTAACTAGCTTTATTAACAGCAGTTCTTCTTAATGACCACTTGACTTCACATTCCAGAATGTCTGGCTCTGGGTGTCTAACCATACCATTGTAGTAATCTGGCTCATTAAGATCTTTTTTAGACAGTTCTTCCATGCATTCTTTCCATGTCTTCTTGATCTCTTCAGCACCTACTAAGTCCCTACCATTTTCATCATTTATTGTGTCCATATTTGAGTGGAATGCTCCCTTGATGTTTCCAATTTTCCTGAAGAGATCTCTAGGCTTTCCCCTTCTGTTGTTTTCTTATATTATTATGCATTGTTCATTGAAGAAGGCATTTTTGTCTCTTTTAGCTATTTTTTGGGACTCTACATTTAATTTGATGTACCTTTCCCTCTCTACCCGCTGTTAACTTATCTTCATTCTCCCACTATTTGTAAGGCCTCCTCAGGTAACCACTTTGCCTTCTTGCCTTTCTTTTTCTTTGGGATGGTTTTGTTCACTGCTTCCTGTACAATATTTTGGACCTCTGACCATAGTTATTCAGGCACACTGTTAACTAGATCTGGTCCCTTGAATATATTTGTTACCTCTGCTGTGAATTCATACAGGATTTGGTTTAAGTCATACCTGGCTGGTCTATAATTTTTATCAATTTTCTTTAGTTTAAGCCTAAATTTTGCTATGAGAAACTGATGATCTGAGCCACAGTCAGCTCCAGGTATTGTTTTTTTTGAGTTTATACAGCTTCTCCAGCTATGGCCACAAATAATGTAATCAGTTTGATATCAAGCCTTGTGACTGACAAGGGCTTAATTTCCAAAGTATTCATGTAGCTCATACAACTCAACAACAACAGAATAAGCAAACAACTGAATCTAAAAAAGTGGGTTAATAACTAAATAGACATTTCTCCAAGGAAGACATACACATGGCCAATGAGCACGTGAACAGAGGCTCAACATCATTATTTTTGGGGAATCTTTTTTCATTTTTGGAGGTTCCTCAAAAACTAAAAATAGATTTTCCATAATATCCAGTGATATCACTTCTCAGCATATATCTGGACAAACTACAATTGAAAAAGATATATGCATGCCTATGTTTATAGTAGCACTATTCAATTAGCCAAGGCATGGAAACAATCTATGTGTCCATTGACAGATGAATGGATAAAGCAGATGTGGTATATATATACACTAGAATATTACTGAGCCATGAACAACAATGAAATAATCCCATTTACAGTAATGTGCATGAACCTAGAGATTATCATACTAAGTGAATTAAGTCAGAAGTATAATGACAAATACCATATGGTATGACTTATATGTGGAATCTAAAATATCTAAAACAGATGACCTTATCTATAAAATAGAAAGAGACTCACAGACATAGAGAACAGACTTGTGTTTGCCAAAAGGGAGTGGAGGGGAATGAGGGAGCAATGAAATGGGCGTTTGGTGTTAGTTGATGCAAACCATTATATATAGAATGGATAAACAATAAGGTCCTACTGTATAACAGAGGATTTATATTTAATATCTTGTGATAAACCATAATCCAAAAGAATTTTACAGAGAATGTATATGTATGAATAACTTAGTTTGCTGTACAGCATAAATTAACAGAACATTGCAAATCAATAATACTTCATTGAAAAAAGACCACAAATAGCAAACATTGACAAGGATGTGCAGAAAAGAGAACACTGATACACTTTGGGACTTCCCCAGTGGTTCAGTGGTAAAGAATCCACATGCCAATGCAGAAGCTGCAGGAGACATTGGTTCAATCCCTGGGTTGGGGAGATCCCCTGGAGGAGGAAATGGCAACCCACTCCAGTATTCTTGCATGGAGAATCCCATGGATAGAGAAGCCTGGTGGGCTTCAGTCCTTGGGGTCACAAAGGGTCAGACATGACTGAGAAAGCACACAGGTATACAATTTGCAAGGAATGTACTTTGGTGCAGCCATCATAGAAAACAGTATGGAGGTTTGAAAACAACTAAAAATAGAACTACCATAAGACCCAGAAGTTCCACTCCTGGATATTTATTTGACAGAAAGAGAAACACTAATTAGAAAAGATGCACGCACCCCAATGTTCATAGTAACATTATTTACAATTGCCAAGATATGGAAGCAACCTAAATGTTCATCAAGAAATGAATGGATAAAGAAAATGTGAGATATAATTCTATATAAAAATGAAATTTTGCTACTTGCAGTATCATGGATGGACTTGTAGAGTATTATTCTAAGTGAAATAAGTCAGGCATGGAAAGACAAATACTGTACACTATTAATTATTTATGGAATCTGAAAAATGAAACAGCCAAATGTAACAAAAAAGACTCACAGATATAGAGAACAAACTAATGATTACCAGTGGGGAAGAAGGGGAGGAGCAAGCTAAGGGTAGGGGAATAAGAGGTATAAACTACTGCATATAAAATAAATAAACTAAAAAAATATATTTTACAACATGGACAATAGCCAATATTTTATAATAAATATAAAATGGAATGTAACCTTTAAAAATTGTCAATCACTATGTTATATACCTGAAACATATAATACTGAACATCAACTATATCAATAAAAACACATCTACATGCATAAATGGATTTCATTATAATCCCATTTAAAGCATTTTTAGTTTTTAATTTTTTAAACTTTTAATTTCATATTGGAGTATGTAGCCAATTAACAATGTTGTGATCGTTTCAGATGGACAGCAAAGGGACTCAGCCATACATATACCGTTATCCAAATAGAAATGTAAACATTCAGGTGTGCTTTGTGCACAATATCAAGGGAAATGATGAGGAAATATGTTAGCAACCAACTATAGGGAGCCGAATTGAGGGTATATAAGCTGGTAAGAGACTTATCATACTTGAAAAAATGAAGTACTAAGCCAACAGAAGAGGGGAGTCCTGAAACAGAATAGTTCACACTACCAAACTTCCCAATGGTTAAGGAATTGAAGAAACCACTGCCTCAAGAAGTGAATGAGGGTAAAGATGAAAATGGAATTAAGAAAGAGTTCTACCCTGTGATCTTCCCTCACTTCATGGAGCCAGGTGATTTCTCTCATAGCAGCAGAAATCAAATGGTTTGTTTTCCCTCAAGGATAACATATAATATTTCTTCACTAAGAAACATTTGGGTCAGTTTGGAATTGATGAACTATTAGTTTTTGCTTTTCTAATTTCTTTGTCTCCACTTCAAATCTAAATGACAATCTTGTTGTACAGTGTCCTAGGTAATTTTTTTTTTCTTTTCATCACTTTCCATGAACAAAGGAATGAATAAAGAACATGTGAAAAGTTATACAATGGAATAGTACTCAGATATAAAAAAGAATGAAATTCTGTCATTTGCATGGAAGCAATCTAGAGATTAATATGTTTAATGGAATAAGTCAACTAACTACTCCAAGCTATCACATGTGGTATCTAAAATATATAACATATATGCATATAACAAAACAAAATGGACTCACAGGTATAGAGAACAAGCTAGTGGTACTTACTAGGGAGATGGAAATAGGTGGAATGAGATATGGGCCTAAGAATCACAAAATACTATATATAAAGTAGATAAGCAACAAAGATATATAGCACAGAGAAGTAAAGACATTATTATTATAACTTTAATTGAATATAGTCTACAAAATATTGAATAAATATGTTGTATATGTGAAACTAATACAGTATTACAGATCAACTATACTTCAGTAGGGCTTCCCTAGTGGATAAGATGATAAAGAATCTGCCGGCAATGCAGGACACATGGGTTTGATTCTTGGGTCAGGAAGATACCCTTGAGAAGGGAATGGCTATACACTCTAGTATTCTTGGTTGGAGAATTCCATGGACAGAAGAGCCTGGTGGGTTATGTCCATGGGGTCGCAAATAACTGGACACAACTGAGCGGCTAACACTTTCACTTTTCATACTTCAAAAAAAAAAAGCAAATTATGCTTTAGATATAGTGAAAAACGAGAAGCAAAGACATCAACTAAATATTTAAAAACTGAATGTTGAGCCTCCAACTGACTCCAAAGACTAATAACTAAACTTAGAGATCTTAAGGAGAGAAGATATTTACCTTGGGAATGTGACTGAATTAAGAGAAAATATCTGAAGATATCAGCATCAAATCTTTCCCAATGAAGCCTACATTATCCTGTGAAGCCCAGATTTGAAAATTTCCACACACTCATAGAACTTCTAAAGTCTCAGTTAACCATTTTTTCCCTATTTTTAGTTTTTTTAAGTATTTATTTTAATTGAAGGATAATTGTTTTACAATGTTGCATTGGTTTCTGCCATACATCAATATGAATTAGCTATAGGTACAAATATGTCCCCTTTCTTGAACCTCCCTCCCACCGCTTCCCACCCCTTTATGTTGCTACAGAGCCCTGGTTTGAGTTCCCTGAGTCATACAGCAAATTTCCATTGGCTATCTATTTTACATATGGTAGTCTATATGCTTTGGAGAAGGCAATGGCACCCCACTCCAGTACTCTTGCCTGGAAAATCCCATGGACAGAGGAGCCTGGTAGGCTGCAGTCCATGGGGTCGCTAGGAGTTGGACACGACTGAGCGACTTCACTTTTCACTTTTATGCATTGTAGAAGGAAATGGCAACCCACTCCAGTGTTCTTGCCTGGAGAATCCCAGGGACGGGGGAGCCTAGTGGGCTGCCGTCTCTGGGGTCGCACAGAGTTGGACACGACTGAAGCGACTTATCAGTAGCAGCAGCAGCAGCAGTGTATATGCTTACATGCTATTCTCTACATTTGTCCCACCCTCTCTTTCCTACCCCTGCCCATGTCCATAAGTCTGTTCTCTATGTTTGAGTCTCCATGGCTGCCCTGCCAATAGGTTCATCAGTACCATCATTTCAGATTCCATATAGATGCATTAATATATGATTTTTTTTTCTCTTTCTGACTTACTTCACTCTGTATTACAGGCTATAGGTTCATCTACCTCATTAGAACTGACTCAAATGAATTCCTTTTTATGGCCAAATAATATTCCATGTTATATATGTACCACAGTTTCTTTATCCATTTACCTGTCAATGGGCATCTAGGTTGCTTTCATGTTCTAGCTATTGTAAATAGTGCTGCAACGACATTGAGGTACATGTGTCTTTTTAAATTTTGGTTTCTTTAGGGTATATGACTAGTAGTGGGATTACTGGCTTCCCACATGGCACTAGTGGTAGAAAACCTACTTGCCAATGCAAGAGATATAAGATATGCAGACTCAATCCCTGGGTCACGAAGATCTCCTGAAGGAAGGCATACAAATCCACTCCAGTATTGTTGCCTGGAGAATCCCATGGACAGAGGAGTCCAATAGACCATGGTCTATAGGGTCACAAAGAGCTGGAAATGACTGAAGTGATGCAGCAGCAGCATGGTAGTTTTATTCCTAGTTTTTAAAGCAAACTCCATACTGTCTTCCATAGTGGATGTATCAATTTACATTCCCACCAACAATGCAAAAGGTTTGGTTCCCTCTTCCCTACACCCTCTCCAACATTTATTGTAGATTTTTTGATAATGGCCATTCTGACCAGTGTGAGGTGATACCTCCTTGTAGTTTCGATTTTCATTTCTCATGTGTTTATTAGCCATTTGTATGCCTTATTTGAAGAAATGTCTCTTTAGGTATTCTGCTTACTTTTTGATTGGGTTGTTTATGTGTTATTGAGTTGCATAAACCACTAGCATATTTAGGAAATTAATAATTTATCAGTTGTTTCATTTGATATTATTTTTTCCCATTTTGAGGGCTGTCTTTTCACCTTGTTTAGATGTTCATTTGCTGTGCAAAAGATTTTAAGTGTAATTAGGTCCGAACTGTTTTCTTTTGCTTTTATTTCCATTACTCTAGAAGGTGAATCATGGAAGACCATGCTGTGATTTATGTCATACAATGTTCTGCCTCTGTTTTCCTCTAAATATTTTACTTTCTGGTCTCATATTTAGGTTTTAATCCATTTTGAGCTTATCTTTGTATATGGTGTTAGGAAACGTTCTAATTTCATTTTTTACACCTAGTTGTCCAGTTCTACCATAACCACATACTGAAGAAATGATATTTTCCGCATTGAATATTCTTGCCTCCTTTGTCAAAGACAAGGTACCCATAGGTGTGTGTGTGTTTATCTCTGGACTTTCTGTCTTGTTCCATTGGTCTATATATCTGCTTTTGTTCCAGTAACATACTGTCTTGATAACTGTAGCTTTGTAGTATAGTCTGAAGTCAGGAGGGTTGATTCCTCTAGCTCCATTCTTCTTTCTCAAGATTGCTTTGGCTATTCATGGTCATTTGTGTTTCCATGTAAGTTGCGAAATTTTTTTCTAGTTCTTTGAAAAATGCCATTGATAATTTGATAGTGATCACATTGAATCTGTAGATTATATTTGGTAGTGTAGTCATTTTCACAACATTGATTCTTCCAACCCAGGAGCATAGAATATCTCTCCATCTGCTCATGTTGTCTTTGATTTCTTTCATCAGTGTCTCATAGTTTTCTGTATATAACTCTTTTGTCTTTTTAGGTAGATTTATTCCTAGATATTTTATTCTTTTTGTTGCAATGGTAAATTGGATTGATTCCTTAATTTCTGTTTCTTATTTTTCATTGTTAGTATATAGGGAGGCAAGGGATTTCTGTGCATTGACTTTGTATATCACAACTTTACTAAATTCACTGATTAGCTCTAGCAATTTTGTGATAGTATCTTTAAGATTTTCTATTTATAGTGTCCTGTCATCTGCAAATAGTGAGTGTTTTACTTCTTCTTTTCAAATCTGGATTTCTTTTATTTCTATTTCTTCTGATTGTCATAGCTAGGACTTCCAAATCTATGTTGAATAATAGTGATAAGAATGGACAAACTTTTCTTTTTCCTAATCTTACAGGGAATGCTTTAATTTTTTCACCATTGAGAATAATATTTCCTGTGGGTTTGTTGTTTATGGCCTTTATAATGTTCCTTCTATGCTTATTTTCTGAAAAGTTTTTTTTTATCATAAATGAGCATTAATTTTTGTTGAAAGTTTTTCTGCATCTATTGAGATTATCATATGTTTTTTTAAATATAAATTTATTTATTTTAATTGGAGATTAATTACTTTACAATATTGTATTGGTTTTGCCATACATCAACATGAATCTGCCACAGGTATACACGTGTTCCCCATCCCAAACCCCCCTCCCTCCTCCCTCCCTGTACCATCCCTCTGGGTCGTCTTAGTGCACCAGCCCCAAGCAACCAGTATCATGCATCGAACTTGGACTGGTGATTCATTTCATATATGATATTATACATGTTTCAATGCCATTCTCCCAAATCATCCCACCCTCTCTCTCTCCCACAGAGTCCAAAAGACTGTTCTATACATCTGTGTCTCTTTTGCTGTCTTTTATCTTTTAATTTGCTAATATGGTGTGTCACATTGGCAGATTGGCATATACTGAAGAATCCATGCATCCCTGGAATAAACCTGACTTGGTCATGGTGTGTGATCTTTCTAACATGTTGAATTTTGTTTGCTAGAATTTTGTTGAGAATATTTGCATCTATGTTCATCAGTGATATTGACTTGCAATTTCATTTTTTGTGATGTCTTTGTCTTGTTTTTGCATCAGGTGGCCTTGTAGATTGAGTTTGGAAGTGCTCCTTCTTCTGCAATTTTTTGCAAAATTCTCTAGAGGTTTGATAGAATTTATTTGTAAAGCCATCTGGCCCTGGGATTTTGTTTTTAGGGAGTTTTTTTTTTTTTAATCACAGTTGTGATTTCAGTGTTTGTAACTGGCTTGTTCGTAATTTATATTTCTTACTTGTTCAATCTTAGAAGGTTGAACTTTTCTAAGAATCTATTTCCTCTAAGTTGTTCATTTTACTGACAGTTTATCATAATAGACTCTTTTGTTTTGCTTTGTTTTGTTTTTTGAAATTTTAATAATTTATTATTATTATTATTATTTACTTTACAATATTGTATTGGTTTTTCCATACATCAACATTCATCCATCACAGGTGTACACGTGTTCCCCATCCTGAACCCCCCTCCCACCTCCCTCCCCATACCATCCCTCTGGGTCATCCCAGTGCACCAGCCCCAGGCTTCCTGTATCCTGCATTGAAATCCACAAAACATAATAGACTCTTATGATCTTTTGACTTTCTGCATTGTCCGTTGTAACCCCTCCTTTTGCATTCCTAATTTTGTTTATTTGATTTTAACCACTTTTAAATATAAACATTTTGATATTTGGCAAAACTAATACAATTATGTAAAGTTTAAAAATAAAATAAATAAATAAATATAAACAGACAAACAAGTTTACTACACATTTGAGAAAACCTCCAACATAACAGGCGAATACAGAAACAAACAAAAATAAGAAACATGAATAACTTTGTTGTTTTTGCAAAATGAAAAATTTAAGCTCAGAGAACAAGATGGTAGAGGAGTAGGTGGTTGTGGAGTACATCTCTCTCCATATATATATCAGGAATATACCTTCAGACACAAAAGTGCTTGCATAACACCAGCTGAGAGCATGCAGAAGTACCTGACCACTGGAAAATAATATATAGAACCACACAAAACTCCATAAGATGAAGGAAATGGGGGGAGGGGAAGAGGAGAGTTAGTAGGACTTGACCTGCCTTTGTTGGGTTGAGGAAACGAAGCAGGGGCCAGATCCCCACATCAGGGCAATTGTTTGGAACAGAGGAGAAACATTTGAGGCTGAACACCAGAGTAGGGCCCCAGCAAGGGGGGCGGGTCCCTTTATGTGCCTGATGTGCTGAGCAACAGAGAAAGATGAGTCAAAGAGGCCTTCTGATCACCAGCTTCCAGAAGCTAGAAAAAGACTCTGATAGGGCCATAGCTCCTGTGGCTGAGGCAGCCCATGTCCTTGAACACTTGGCACCATCAGAGTCCCCTCGACCTAAAAAGCTGCACCACCTTCACTCTCAATCTTCATTGGGGCAGAGCTTCCACAGGCTAGAAAAAACCCTAATAGCACCATATCTCCCATGAAAATAGCCACCAGCACTCCTGCATAGCCAGCATTGCAGGGTCCCTGTGATCTAAGCAACTGTGCCACCTCCATGCATGATCCCCACAGGGACAAAACTGTCAGAGGCTAGAAAAAGTCCTGCATCTTGCATGCAGGGTCGCTTCAGTCATGTCCAACCCTTTGCAACCCTCTGGAATATGGCCTGCCAGGCTTCTCTGTCTGGGAGATTCTCCATGCAAGAATACTGGAGTGAATTGTCATGCCATTCTAGAGCACCGCATTTCCTGTTGTCCTAGTCACTGATTCCCCCGAGTACCTGGTGCTTCCAGGGCCCCTGTGAAACCCAAGCAGTTGTGCCATCTTCACACCTGGCCCTCACTGAGGCAGACCCAGGTCCTCCAGGGAAGCCTCAGGAGCAAACCCCTGTGGATGAGCACAGGCAAAGGTGGAGATAAAACCACAACTGAAATCCAGGAGCACTGTGGCTAAGGAAGAGGACTCAAAACCTTCCCACCAGATTAAATTCACATGATCAACTAGGCAGACTCTGTGTCTATGCAATATGTAAAAGGACAATGAGAGTTCGCACAAAATAAAATGCACTACTTCTGACAGATGTGGGCATTGTAGGCAATAACTCAGAGGAGTAGGGCCAGATTAGTGTCTGAGTTGCCCCCACAGCAGGTACAGAGATCAGCCTAGTGCTGGAGAGCATATTGGGGAGGTGAGATGGACTGTGACTCCCAGCGAGGGAAAGGACTCTGATAGCAGAGACTCAATAAAAAACATTTATGATTTTTATATTTTGACTTGTTCTGTAGCTGCTTCTGAATTTTTTTTCTTTATTTTCTTCCCCTCTCTGTTGTTGTTGTAGTTATCAATCTTATGAGTAATATTTAATCTATTTAATCTTTTAGAATTTTTAAAATATAATTTTCATTTCTGTTATATACTTCTGCCACTATGTTGGTCTTCTGTGGCTCTATGGGGTTTTCATTTCTATTTCTTTTCTCTCTCTTTTTTTCTTAATTTTAATTTTTAAATGTTTAAAATTTATTATTCTGTTTTTACACTTATTCCTTTGTTTGCTTTTCCTGCTGTTCTTTTCCCACTGAAGTTAATCTTGAATATATATACACCTTCTTTATCTATCTCTATTTATCTTTGAATTTCTGTTCTTTCTTTTCTTTCCTTTTCTCACCATATTTGTTAGTTTGCTTTGTTTTCATTGCTTTATTCCCCAGTTGGCACCTTGCTTTAGTTTTGTTTTCAGTTTGTGCTTTTAGTTAGTTTTGTTCTTAAGTGGTGGGTTTTTGGATTCCTTTGTTCAACAGGTTAATCTATTGTACTTTATTTATTTATTAATTTTTAGATTAATGTTTTGGTTTTGCTTATGAGTATATATGCATGTGTATATTCCATTATTTTAGTTGTTCTTTGCCTGATTTTGTAACTGACATTTGTCTGTGGTGCACCTTTTTTTCTTGTTTTTGTGTACTTGTTTTAATCCCATTTAATGCCATAACAAACCACATATGGAATCTCCATTCTCAGCCAGAGATCAAGCCTTGAGCTTTGGAATGGGTGCACTTACACCAAAAACTAGACTGCCAGAGAACTTCTAATACTAGGGAGTATCAAACAGTGAGAACTCCCACAAAGGCGACCACTTCTATATAAGACCTGGTATCATCCAACTGCCAGTAGCACCCTATGCAGGACGCCTCATTCAAACCACAAAAAGAGAAAAATACAAACCCAATCATAAGTAGACAGGATTGCCACCTCATTCAGCCATGCCCATGAGAGGAAAAGAAAACAAAAAGATCTCACCTCCTCACACCAGATCCAAAGCATAAGCAACACCCTACACAAAGCTTACACAAATCACTGGACCAACCTTATGAGGGCCGAAACCAAAAGACTAGGAAAAGGAGACCTCAAACCCAATAAGTTAAACAAAATAATGAAAAGGCAGAGAAATACTGTTCAAATGACAGAACAACCTAGAAACACACAAGTCCAAATAAATGAAGAGGAAATAGGCAAACTATCTGAAAAAGAATTCAAAATAATGATAGTAAACATGATCCAAAACCACTAAAACAGAATGGAGAAAATGCAAGAATCAATAAACAAAGACCTAGAAGAAATAGAGAAGAAACATACAGAGTCAAACAACACAATTACTGAAATTAAAAAAAAAAATACACTAGAAGGAATCGATAGCAGAATATCTGAGGCAGAAGAATGGATAACAGAGCTGGAAGATAGAATGGTAGAAATAACCATAGAAGAGCAGAATAAAGTAAAAAGAATGAAAAGAACTGAAGATAGTCTCAGAGACCACTGGGACAATATCAAACACACTAACATTCAATCTATGGGGGTCCCAGAAGAGAAAGAGAAAAAGAAATGGTTAAAGAAAAGCCTTGAAGATTTTATAGTTGAAAATTTCCCCAACATGGGAAAGGAAATAGTCAATCAAGTCCAAAAAATGCAAAAAGTCCTATACAGGATAAACCCAAGGAGAAACACATGAAGACACATACTAATCAAACTAAAAAAGACTAAACACAAAGAAAGAATATTAAATGCAGCAAGGGAAAAGCTACAAGTAACCTACAAGGGAAACCCCATATGCTTAACAATTGATCTTTCAGCAGAAACTCTTCAGGCTAGAAGGGAATGGCAGGATATATTTAAACTACTGAAAGGGAAAAATCTACAACCAAGATTACTCTACCCAGCAAGGATTTCATTCAAACTTGATGGAGAAATCAAAAGATTTACACATAAGCAAAAATTAAGAGAATTAAGTACCACCAAACCAGCTTTACAACAAATGGTAAAGGGACTTATATAATAAGGAAATATAAGAGAAGAAAAAAATCTACAAAAACAAACCCCAAACAATTAAGAAAAAAGAGGTACATATATATATATATATATATATATATATATATATATATATATATATATATATATTCACCTTAAATGTAAATGGGATAAATGCTCCTACCAAAAGATAAAGACTATTTGAATGGATATCAAAACAAGACCCATATATATTCTATCTACAAGAAACCCACTTCAGACCTAAAGACACATATAGACTGAAAGTGAAATGATAGAAAGATATATTCCATGCAAATGGAAATCCAAAGAAAGCTGGAGTAGTAATCCTGATATCAGATAAAGGGAAAGTCACTCAGTCATGTCTGACTGTGACCAAATAGACTGTCCAGTCCATAGAATTCTCCAGGCTAGAATACTAGAGTGGGTAGCCATTTCTTTCTCAAGGGGATATTACTAACCCAGGGATCAATAATCCACCCAAGTCTCCCATACTGCGGGTGGATTCTTTACCAGCTAAGCCACCAGGGAAGGCCAAGTATACAGGAATGGGTAGACTATCCCTTCCCCAGCAGACCTTTCTGACTCAGAAATTGAACCAGGTTTCCTGCATTACAGGCTGATTCTTTACCAGCTGAGCTACCAGGGACCTTAAAACAGAGAACATTGCAAGAGACAAGGATGGGCACTACGTAATGATCAAGGGATCAATCTAAGAGGAAGACATAACAATTGTAAATATCTATTCACCCAACATAGGAGCACTTCAATACCTAAGACAAACACTAACAAACATATAAAGAGAAATTGACAATAACACAATAATAGTAGGAGACTTTAACACTCCACTTACATCAATGGACAGATCATCAAAAGAGAAAATTAATAAGGAAACACAAGCCTTAATGACACATTAGACCAGATGAATCTCATTGATGTCTTCAGGATATTCCATCCAAATGCATAAGAATAAACTTTCTTCTCAAGTGCACAGGGAAATTCTCCAAGATAGACCACATCTTGTGTCACAAATCAAACCTAAGTAAATTTAAGAAAATTGAAATCATATCAAACATCTTTTCTTATGACAATGTTACGAGGCTAGATATCAATTACAAGAAAAAAAAACTGTAAAAGCACAAACACATGCAGATTAAACAATACGTTTCTAAATAATGAACAGGTAACTGAAGAAAACAGAAGGGAAATAAAAAATTTTCCAGAATAAATGACATTAAAAACAAGATGATTCAAAGCCTATTTGTTGTTACTGTTTAGTCTCTCAATCGTGTCTGACTAAAGCCTATTTGTTGTTACTGTTTAGTCTCTCAATCGTGTCTGACTCTTTGCGACTCCATGGATTGCAGCATGGCAGCCTTTGCTGTCATGCACCATCTCCAAGATCTCGTTCAAATTCGTGCCCATGGAGTCACTGATGCCATCCAATCATCTCGTCCTCTGTTGTCCCCTTCTCCTCCTGCCTTTAATAATTCCCAGAATCAGGGTTTTTTCTCATGTGTCGGCTCTTTGCATCAGGTGGCCAAAGCATTGGAGCTTCAGCATCAGACAGTCTAATGAATATTCAGCATTGGTTTATTTAGGATTGACTTCTTTGATCTCCTTGCAGTCCAAGGGACTCTCAAGAGTCTTTTCCAGCACCACAGTTCAAAAGGATCAATTCCTCAGTGCTCAGCTTTCTTTATAATCCAACTCTCACATCCATATATGAATACTGGAAAAACCATAGCTTTAAATAGATGGACCTGTGTCAGTAATGTTATGTCTATGCTTTTCAGTATGCTGACTAGGTTTGTCATAGCTTTTCTTCCAAGAAGCAAACATCTTTTAATTTCCTGGAGGCAGTCACCATCTTCAGTGACTTTGGAGACCAAGAAAATAAAGTCTGTCACTGTTTCCATTACTTTCCCTTCTATTTGCCATGAACTGATGGGACCGGATGCCATGATCTTAGTTTTTGAATGTTGAGTTTTAAGACAACATTTTCACTCTCCTCTTTCACGTTCATCAAGTGGCTCTTTAGTTCCCCTTTGCTTTCTGCCATAAAGGTGGCATCTGCTTATCTGAGGTTATTGATATTTCTCCTGGCAATCTTGATTCCATCTTGTGCTTCATCAAGCTCAGTATTTCTCATGATGTAATCTGCATATACCCATCAGAGGGCAGAGAGAATGAAAACCACAATCACAGAAAATTAACCAAATTGACCACATGGACTACAGCCTAACTCATTGAGCCTGTCTAACTCAATGAAACTATGAGCCATGCTATGCAGGGCCACCCAAGAAGAATGGGATATGGTGGAGAGTTCTGACAAAACATGGTCCACTGGAGAAGGGGATAGAAAACCATTTAAGTATTCATGCTTTTAGAAACCCATGAACAATATGGAAAGCAAAAAAGATAGGACACTGAAAGATGAGCTCCCCAAGTCAGTAAGTGCCCAGTATGCTACTAGAGATCAGTGGGGAAATAACTGTAGAAAGAATGAAGAGACAGAGCCAAAGCAAAAACAATACCCAGTTGTGGATGTGACTGGTGATGGAAATAAAGTCCAATGTTGTAAAGAGCAATATTGCATAGGAACCTAGAATGTTATATCCATGAATCAAGGCAAATTGGAAGTGGTCAAACAGGAGATGGCAAGAGTGAACATCAACATTTTAGGAATCAGGAAACTAAAATGGACTGGAACGGGTGAATTTAATTCAGATGACCATTATATCTACTATTGTGGGAAAGAATCCTTTAGGAGAAACGTAGAAGCCATCATAGTCAACAAAAGAGTCTGAAATGCAGTACTTGGATGCAATCTCAAAAACGACAGAATGATCTCTGTTCATTTCCAAGGCAAGCCATTCAGCATCACAGTAATCCAAGTCTATGCTCAACCAGTAATGCTGAGAAAGCTGACGTTGAATGGTACTATGAAGACCTACAAGACTTTGTAGAACTAACACTCAAAAAAGATGTTCTTTTCATTATAGGGGACTGGAATGCAAAACTAAGAAGTCAAGAGATACCTGGAGTAATGGGCAAATTTTGCCTTCAAGTATTAAATGAAGCAGGGCAAATGCTAACAGAGTTTTGCCAAGAGAATGCACTGGTCATAGCAAACACTACAGACATCACCAGATACTCAATACCGAAATCAGATTGATTAAATTCTTTGCAGCCAAAGACAGACAATATCTATATAGTTAGTGAAAACAAGACTGGGAGCTGACTGTGTTTCAGATCGTGGACTCCTTATTACCAAATTCCAACTTATTTTGAGGAAAGTAAGGAAAATCACTAGACAATTCAGGTATGACCTAAACTCTCTTTAGATTATACAATAGAAATGACACATAGATTCAAGGGATTAGCTCTGATAGATAGAGTGCCTGAAGAACTATGAACAGAGGTTCGTGACATTGTACAGGAGACAGTGATCAAGATCATACCCAAGAAAAAGAAATGCAAAAAGGAAAAATGGTTGTCTGAGGAGGCGTTACAAATAGCTGAGAAAAGAAGAGAAGCTGAAGGCAAAGGAGAAAAGGAAAGATATACCCATTTGAATGCAGAGTTCCAAATAGCAGGGAAAGATAAGAAAGCCTTCCTCAGTGGCCAATGCAAAGAAATAGAGGGAAAAAAAATAGAATGGGAAAGACTAGAGATCTCTTCAAGAACATTAGAGATACCAAGGAAAGATGGGCAAAAGTTGGGCAAAGATGGGAATCATGCAAAGATGGGCACAATAAAGGACAAAGTGGTATGGGCCCAACAGAAGCAGAAGATATTAAGAAAAGGTGGCAAAAATATACAGAAGAACTCTACAAAAAAGATCACAATGACTCAGATAATCACAATGCTGTGATCACTCACCTTGAGCCAGACTTCTTGGAGCATGAAGTCAAGAGGGCCTTAGGAAG
This sequence comes from Bos taurus, assembly GCF_002263795.3. NCBI lineage: Eukaryota > Metazoa > Chordata > Mammalia > Artiodactyla > Bovidae > Bos > Bos taurus. Next base: position 84,001,059 of record NC_037357.1, on the reverse strand, counting down.
CATCACTACAAACAAAGCTAGTGGAGGTGATGGAATTTCAGTTGAACTTTTTCAAATACTAAAAGATGATGTGAAAGTGATGCAATCAATATGTCAGCAAATTTGGAAAACTCAGCAGTGTCCACAGGACTGGAAAAGGTCAGTTTTCATTTCAATCCCAAGGAAAGGCGATGCCAAAAATGTTCAAACTACTGCACAATTGCACTAATTTGAACAAAGTAATGTTCAAAATTCTCTGAGCCATGCTTCAACAGTACTTGAACCATGAACTTCCAGATGTTCAAGCTGATTTTAGAAAAGGCAGAGGAACCAGAGATCAAATTGCCAACATCTGTTGGATCATAGAAGAAGCGAGAGAATTCCAGAAAAACATCTGCTTTATCGACTCTGCCAATGCCTTTGACTGTGTGGATAAAAAGAAACTGGAAAATTCTTAAAGAGATAGGAATATCAGACCTCCTGATCTGCCTCCTGAGAAATCTGTATGCAGGTCACGAAGCAGCAGTTAGAACTGGAGATGGAACAGCAGACTGGTTCCACATCGGGAAAGGAGTGCACCAAGGTTGTGTATGGTCACTTTGCTTATTTAACTTATATGCAGAGTACACCATGCAAAATGCTGGGCTGAATGAAGCACAAGCTGGACTCAAGAGTTCTGGGAGAAATATCATTAACTTCAGATATGCAGATGACTCCACCCTTATGGTAGAAAGTGAACAAAATCTAAAGAGCCTCTTGATGAAAGTGAAAGTAGAAAGTGAAAAACTTGGCTTAAAACTCAACATTCAAAAAACTAAGATCACGGCACCCAGTCCTGTTACTTCATGGCAAGAGAATGGTATAACAGTGGAAATAGAGTGAGACTTTACTTTTTTTTTTTTTTTTTTTTGCGGGGGTGGGCTCCAAAATCACTTCATATGGTGACTGAAGCCCTGAAATTAAAAGATGATTTCTACTTAGAAGAAAATCTATGACCAATTTAGAGAGCATATTAAAAAGTAGAGACATTATTTTGCCAACAAAGTTCTGTCTAATAAAAGCTATGGTTTTCCCAGTAGTCATGTACGGATGTGAGAGTTGGACTATAAAGAAAGCTGAGTGCCGAAGAATTGATGCTTTTGAACTGTGGTATTGGAGAAGACTCTTGAGAGTCCCTTGGACTGCACAGAGATCCAACCAATCCATCCTAAAGGAAATCAGTCCTGAATAGTCATTCCAATGACTGATGCTGAAGCTGAAACTCCAATAAGTTGGCCACATAAGGCGAAGAACTGACTCATTTGAAAAAACCCTGATGCTAGGAAAGATAGAAGGCATGAGAAGGAGATGACAGAGAATGAGATGTTTGGATGGCATCACCAACTTGATGGGCATGAATTTGAGTAAGCTCTGGGAGTTGGCGATGGACAGGGAAGCCTGGCATGCTGCAGTCCATGGGGTTGCAAAGAGTCAGGAAATGTTCTGAACTGAACTGAAAAGAACTGAATCTGCATAGAAGTTAAATAAGCAGAATGAAAATATACAGCTTGACGTAGTCCTACCCAACTTAGAACCAGTCCCTTGTTCCATGTCCGGTTCTAACTGTTGCTTCTTGACCTGCATACAGTTTTGTGAGGAGGCAGGTCAGGTGGTCTGGTATTCCCATCTTTTTAAGGATTTTCGACAGTTTGTTGTGATACACATAGTCAAAGGCTTTAGCATAGTCAATGAAGTAGAATTAGATGTTTTTTTTTTTTTTTTTCTGGAATTCTCTTGCTTTTTCTATGATCCAAGAGATGTTGGCAGTCTGATCTCTGGTTCCTCTGCCTTTTCTAAGTTTAGCTTGAACATTTGGAAGTTCATGTTTCACGTACTGTTGAAGCCTACCTTGGAGAATTTTGATCATTACTTTGCTGACATGTGAAGTGATTTCAATTGTGCCATAGTCTGAACATTCTTTGGCATTGCCCCTCTTGAGATGCGAATGGAAACTAACCTTTTCCAGTCCTGTGGCCACTGTTGAGTTTTCCAAATTTGCTAGCATATTTAATGTTACACTTGCACAGCATCATCTTTCAGGATGTAAAATAGCTCAACTGGAATTCCATCACCTCCACTAGCTTTGTTCATAGTGACGCTTCCAAAGACCCACTTGACTTCACACTCCAGGATGTCTGGCTCTATGTGAGTGATCTCATCATAATGGTTATCTAGGTCATGAAGATCTTTTTTATGTATTGTTCTTCTGTGTATTCTTGCCTCCTCTTCTTAATATTCTCTGCTTCTGGTATGTCCATACTGTTTCTTTCCTTACCGTGCCCATCTTTAGATGAAATATACCCTTGGTATCTCTAATTTTCTTGAAGAGATCTCTAGTCGTTCCCATTCTATTGTTTTCCTCTTTTTTTTTTTTTTTGCATTGATAATTTAGAAAGGCTTTCTTACCTCTATTTGCTATTCTTTGGAACTCTACATTCAGATGAATGTATCTTTCCTTTTCTCCTTTGCCTTTTTCTTTTCTTTTTTTCAGCTCTTTGTTAGTCCTCCTAGACAACCATTTTGCTTTTTTGCATTTATTTTCTTTAGGATTGTTTTGGTCACTGCTTCCTTGCAATGTTATGAACCTCTGTCCATAGTTCTTTAGGCACTCTCTCTATCAGATCTAATCCCTTGAATCTATTTTTCACTTCCAATCTATAATCATAAGGGATTTAACTTAGGTCGTGCCTGAATGGTCTATTGGCTTTCCCTACTTTCTTCAATTTAAATGTGTATTTGGTAATATGGAGTTCATGATCTGAGCCACAGTCAGCTACCAGTCTTGATTTTTCTGACTGTATAGACTGTAAAATTGATAGCCAATGAGAATTTGCTGTATGACTCATGTAACTTATAAAGGGTTCTGTAACCACCTAGAGTGGTGGGATGAGGAGGGACATGGGAGGGAGGTTCAAGAGGGAGGGAATATATGTTTACCTATATCTGATTCATGTTGATATTTGGCAGAAAACAAAAAAATCCCTTAAAGCAATTATCCTTCAGTTAAATAAAAATAGGTAAAGTCAAATTTAAAAAATTAATTTACAGGGAGGAAAAAACTTAAAAATGCGAGAAGAGATCTTGGAAACTAGAAATTCATTAGTAATTATATATTTAAATTATCCATAAATTATTTATTTAAATGAAAGTTGTAAAACATATTTGAGAAAGTCTTCAAGAATATAGGGGAAAAGTCAGAAATGAAAAATAGTAGTGAAAATTTAAAATTAGATAAATATATCAGGATGCCCAACATTCAGTTCTTAGCAGTTCTAGGAAAAGAGATGAGACAAAGCATGGTGGGGTGAGTGCCAAATAAGTATTTCAAATTAACATAATAACTTGGATAGTATGGTATTCCTTATTTAAAGTGTCCATTTATTACTCAATACAATAGTGTATTTTATAGTAAAAAACATTGGTTACATGTGAAAATTGGAAATCAGAATTGGTTTGATAACACTAAGGTCTGAAAAGCAATGGATAAATGGTTTCAGAATTATTAATTAAACATTTTTTACAATTGAACCAAACTATAACAAGTGTGCAGGTTGTTTTAGATATTTTCAGACAATCAAAAGCCCTTAAGAAATTCCCATCACATTCCTGCTTTCGTAGGACATATCTAGGAAATTAGAAGACTAACACTACAGACAAATAAAGACAATTTCTAGGAAGATGGTGATGGAAACCTAAGTTTGTATCGTGCATCAGCAGAGAAAGAAAGTATTCTGGGTTAAAGATGATGATGATAGTCCAGGCAACAATAGAAAGTATAAGAATATCTGAAGTATTGAGATATATTTTACACAGATTTTGATTAATCTTGGTATAATTAGTTGCAAAAGTAAGTAAAGAAGAAAATTTTGAAAATGTTGCTGTCAAGCGGGGAAAATTAGGGCAAGAAAGAAAAATTAGTCTTTGCAAACAATATAATTCATTTCAATAACATTTACATAGTAATAAACATGTAAAGCATAATTATTGATCTAGCAAATTTATTGTATAACTATATTTAGAATATGATGAAACTGTTGGTGTATCCATATGTAGTGTGGAGCAGGGAAGTGACAAAGACCAACATATTCACTACGTTAATGGAAGTCAGTATGCCTAAAACTATCAAATGAAGAAGTGGTCAAATAAGGATCTTGTTAGAGATTTGTAGAGGCAAATACCAAAAGTAAAAGCTAACAGAGTTGGAAGTGATTGTCTTTTCAAGTAAGAAATGTGGCTTAAGTTTTATAGATTTTTTTTGACTTTTTAACATGTCTGTAAACTACTGAGAATAACTGCATGAACAATAAAATGAAAAGGGCCAAGAGAGTTTATGCTAACAAAAATATAGGTAAATTCATGACATAAGAATAAGTTAGAGTATTTCTACAAGACACTGGACAGCTGGGACAATGGGCAATATTCCTATTGCCATGATAAGCAGAATATTTTGACAGAGCTACCCAAAACAGTGTCCTCCACACCAATACAATTAGGATCACTTAAAAACTATTCAGATATGTAAATATTTTCAGCTTTTTTGAGGTATAATTGGCAAATAAAAATTTAAGATATTTAAAGAAGAGTTAATTGTGATAATTTGATGTATGTATTTTGTTGTTCAGTAGCTAAGTTGTGTTCTACTCTTTGAGACTTCATGGACTGCAGCATGCCAGGCCTCCCTGTACTTCACTATCTCTGAGTTTATTCAAACTCATGTCCATTGAGTTGGTGATGCCATGCAACAATCTCATCCTCTGTCAACCCCTTCTTCTCCTGCCCTCAATCTTTCCCAGCATAAGGGTCTTTTTCAGTGAGTCAGCACTTCACATCAAGTGGCCAGAGTACTGGAGCTTCAGCTTCAGCATCAGTCCTTCCAATGAATAGTCAGGACTGATTTCCTTTAAAATTTACTGGTTGGATCTCCTTGCTGTCCATCAGACTCTCAAGAGTCTTCTCCAGCACAATTTGAAAGCATCAATTCTTTGGACCTCAGCCTTCTTTATGGTCCAACTTTCTGATCTATATATGATTAATGGAAAAACCATAGCTTTGACTGTACGGACCTTTGTTGGCAAAGTGATGTCTCTGCTTTTTAATATGCTGTCTAGGTTGGTCATAGCTTTTCTTCCAAGGAGGTAGCATCTTTTAATTCATGGCTGCAGTCACTGTCCACAGTGATTTAGGAGTCCACAAAAGCAGTCTGTCACTGGTTCCATGTTTTACCCATCTATTTGTCATGAAGTGGTGGGACTGGGTGCCATGATGTTAGTTTCTTGAATGTTGAGCTTTGAGCCAGCTTTTTTCTCTCCTCTTTCACCTTCATTGAGAGACTTTTTAGTTTCTTTTTGTGTTCTTCCATCTGAGTGGCATCATTTGCATATCTGAAGTTATTGGTATTTCTCCTGGCAATCTTAATTCCAGTTAAAGATTCATTCAGTGTGGCATTCTGCATGTTGTAATTTGCATATAAATTAAATAAGCAGGGTGACAGTATATGGCCTTGATGTACTCCTTTCCCAATTTTGAACCAGTCCTTTGTTCCATGTCCGGTTCTAACTGTTACTTGTTGACCTGTATAAAGGTGTCTCAGGAGGCAGGTGAGGTGTTCTGATATACTCATTTTTTAGAATTTTCCACAGTTTGTAGTGATCCACACAGTGAAGGGCTTTAGCATAGTCAATGAAGCATAAGTAGATATTTTTCTAGAATTCTCTTCCTTTTTCTTTGATCCAAAGAATGTTGACAGTTTGATCCCTGGTTTCTCTACCTTTTCTAAATCCAGCTTGTACATCTGGAATTTCTCAGTTCACGTAATGTTGAAGCCTAGCTTGAAGGATTTTGAGCATTACCTTGCAAGAATTTGAAAGGAGTGCAGTTTTTCGGTAGTTTGAACATTGTTTGGCATTGCCCTTCTTTGACATATGTATACATTACGCCAGTATTCCCACCACTTATTTAATTAACATTACCTCACACGTTTGTCTTTTTTTTTTTATGAATTCACAATAAGGGATAACATGATCTGTCTGGCTTATTTCACTTAGCATAATGCCCTTGAGGGCCACCCATTTTGCAAATGGCAGAATTTTCTTCTTTACCATAGTTGAATAATATTCCATATTACATATATACCACATCTTCTTTATCCATTCATCTGTTGACAGATACTTAGGTTGTTTCTACACCTTGGTTGTTGTGAATGGTACTGCGATAAATATGGAAGTGCAGATTTATCTCTGATATACTTTAAAACATTTTAATATAAATCCAGAATTTTAAATGCTGGATCATATTGTAGTTCTATTTTCAATTTCTGGAGAAATCTCTATACTGTTTTCTCTAGTGGCTTCATGAATTTCCATTCTTAAAAACACTGCCCAAGTGTTCCCTTTTCTTCACATTTTTGTCAACACTTTTAATCTCTTTTTGATGATAGCCATTCTGACAAGTATGAAGTGACATCTGTTGTGGTTTTGGTTTGCATTTCTCTGATCATTAGTAATGTTGGGCGCCTTTGCATGTACCTGTTGGCTATCTTGACACTATTCTAAATATAATTGTTTTATTAATTTCATTTTTGAAACATTCATTGCTAGAGTCAGTTCAGTTCAGTCGCTCAGTTGTGTCCTACTCTTTGTGACCCCATGAATCACAGTACGCCAGGCCTCCCTGTCCATCACCAACTCCCAGAGTTCACCCAGACTCATGTCCATTGAGTCAGTGATGCCATCCAGCCGTCTCATCCTCTGTCGTCCCCTTCTCCTCCTGCCCCCAACCCCTCCCAGCATCAGAGTCTTTTCCAATGAGTCAACTCTTCGCATGAGGTGGCCAAAGTACTGGAGTTTCAGCTTTAGCATCATTCCTTCCAAAGAAATCACAGGGCTGATCTCCTTCAGAATGGACTGGTTGGATCTCCTTGCAGTCCAATGGACTCTCAAGAGTTTTCTCCAACACCACAGCTCAAAAGCATCAATTCTTTGGCGCTCAGCTTTCTTCCCAGTCCAACTCTCACATCCATACATGACCATAGGAAAAACCATAGCCTTGACTAGATGGACCTTTGTTGGTAAAGTAATGTCTCTGCTTTTGAATATGCTATCTAGGATGGTCATAACTTTCCTTCCAAGGAGTGTCTTAATTTCCTGGCTGCAGTCACCATCTGCAGTGATTTTGGACCCCCAAAAAATAAAGTTAGAGTAGAGAAATACACTTGACTTTTATATTTTAATAATGTATCTTGCAAATTAGCTGAATTCATTTATTGTTACTAACAAATTATTAGTGTTGTGTTTTTAGGATTTTTCTCTATACAGTATTATATCTTCTATAGGTAGAGATAGTTTTACTTCTTCCACACTGGAAAGTTTTTTTCTCAATTTTTCTTTCTTGCCTAATTATCTTGTCTATAGAAAATAGCACAGTGCTAAATAAATTTGGGGAAAATGAATACCCTGTCTTGTTCCTATACTGGGAGGAAAAGTATTTTGTTTTCTTTTTTAGTATTAACTATAAGTTATATTTGGATTACTTCCATTTTTTTAAGTTTAATTAAGTCCCATTTGTTTATTTTGTTTTTATTTCCCTTACTCTTGTAGACAAATGCAAAAAGATACTTCTGTAATTTATGTCAAAAATGTCCTGTCTATGCTTTCCTTTAGGAGTTTTATAGCATACTGTCTTACATTTAGGTATTTAACATATTTGAATTTGTTTTTGTATATTATATTAGAGAATGCACTAGTTTCATTCTTTAACAGGTAACTGTCCAGTATTCCCAGTGCCATTTATTGAAGAGACTGTCTTTTCTCCATTATATATTCTTATATCTTTTGGCATAGATTAATTGACCATAGGTAGATGGGTTTATTTCTGGACTTTCTACATGCTGCATTTTTGCTACAGAAGAGAAGCAAAAAGCAAAAAAGAATGGGAAAGGTACATTCAAGTGAATGCAAAGTTGCAAAGAATAGCATGGAGGGACAAGAAGGCCTTCTTCAATGAACAGTGCTTAAAGCTAGAAGAAAACAACAGAAGGGGAAAGACTAGAGATCTCTTCAGGAAGATTGGGGATATCAAGGGAACATTTCACCCAAAGATGGACACAATAAAGGACAGAAAAGGTAGAGACTTAGTAGATGCTGAAGAGATCAAGAGGGGATGGAAAGAATACATGAAAGAACTGTACTAAAAAGATCTTAATGAATCATATAACTACAATGGTGTGTTCAGTCACCCAGAGCCAGACATTTTGGAGAGCAAAGTCAAGTGGGCCTTGGGAAGCACTGTTATTAATAAGGATAGTGGATGTGATAGAATTCCAGTAGAACTATTCAAAACTCTAAAGAATGATGCCATCAGGTTGTCACATTCAATATGTCAGCAAATACGGAAAACCCAGCAGTAGCCACAGGACTGGAAAAGGTCAATCCTTATCCCAATTTCTAATAATGTGCTTACCATCTGGCAATTAGAATCATCTCCCATTTTAGTAAGTGAAGTGAAAGTTGCTCAGTCATGTCTGACTATTTGCGACCCCATGGACTGTGGCCTGCCAGGCTTGAAGTCCGTGAAATTCTCCAGACAAGAATACTGGAGTGTGTATTCATTCCCTTCTACAGGGGATCTTCCCAACCTATGGATCAAATCCAGGTATCCCACATTGCAAGTGGATTATTTACCATCTGAGCCACCAGGCAGCTCATGAATACTGGAGTGGATATCCTATCCATTCTCCAGGGGCTCTTCCTGTCCCAGGAGTCAAACTGAGATCTCCTGCATTGCAGGAAGATTCTTTACCAGCTAAGCTATCAGAGACATGCTAGTAAGGTCATGCTTAAAATCTTGCATGATAAGCTTCAGCATTATGTGAGCCAACAACTTCCAGATGTCCAAGCTTGGTTCAGAAAAGTAAGAGAAACCAGAGTTCAAATTTCCAACATTCACTGGATCATAAAGAAGGCAAGGGAATTCCAAAGGCTAAAGCTTTTGACTGTGTGTATCATAACAAACTGTGACAAGTTCTTAAAGAGATGGGAATACCAGATCATCTTAGCTGTCTCCTGAGAAACCTGCATGTGGTTCAAGAAGCAACAGTTAGAACCCTGTATGGAATAAGTGATTGCTTTAAGATCTAGAAAGGAGAACAACAGAGTTGTCTGCTGTCGTGCTGTTTGTTTAAACTATATGCTGAGCACATAATGAGAAATGCCAGCTAGATGAGTTTTAAGATAGAATCAAGAGAGGCAGGAGAAATATCAACAACCTCAGGTATGTGGATGATACCAATTTAATGGCAGGAAGTGAAGAGGAACTAAAGAGCCTCTTGATGAGGATGAAGGAGGAGCATGAAAGAACTGGCTTAGAACTAAAAAAAGAAAAAAAAAAAAAAACTAGAATCATGGCATCTGACCCCATTCCTTCACGGAAAATAGAAGGGGGAAAGGTGACAGTCGTGACAGATTTCCTCTTCTTGGGCTCTAAAATCACTGAGGATGGTGACTTACAGCCATGAAATCAGAAGATGATTGCTTCCTGGTAGGAAAGTGATGAAAAACTTATACAGGGTGTTGAAAAGCAGAGACATTACTCTATCAACAAAGCTCTGTATATTCAAGACTATGATCTTCCCAGTGGTCATGTACAGTTGTGAGAGCTGGACCATAAAAAAGGCACAAGACCAAAGAATTGATGCCTTCAAACTTTGGTTCTGGAGAAGACTCCTAAAAGTCCCTTGGATAGCAAGGAGATAACACTAGTCAATCTCAAGGGAAATCAACCCCGAATACTCATTGGAAGGACTGATGTTGAAGCTTAAACTCCAACATTTTGTTAATCTAATGCAAATAGCCGACTCACTGAAAAGTCTTTGATGCTGGGAAAGATTGAGGGCAGAAGGAGAAGAGGGTGTCAGAAGATGAGACAGCTGGATGGCATTACCCTTGAAATGGACATGAACTTGGGCAAATTTTGGGAGGTGGTGGGGGACAGGGAGGCCTGGTGTACTGCAGTCCATGGGGTCACAAAGAGTCAGACATGACTAGGCGACTGAACAAAAACAACTGACTGTAGATACATGGGTTTATTTCTGGGCTGTCTGTCATTCTACATTGGTAAGTCTGTTTTGTGCCATACTGTAGCTTTTTAATAGAATCTGAATTCAGGGATCCTGATTCTTCCAGCTCTGTTCTTTCTCAAGTTAGCATTGACTTCTTGTGACTTATTGTGGTTCCATGCAAATTTTACATTTTTTTCTTCTAGTTCTGTGAAAATAATGCCATAGTAATTTAATAGAGATTGCATTCAATCTGTAGGTTGCTTTGGGTAATATAGTTATTTTAGTGGTATTTATTCAAGGGTGTATATTGTCATCCTGCTTATTTAATTTATATGCAGAGTACATCATGAGAAATGCTGGGCTGGAAGAAGCACAAGCTAGAATCAAGATTGCCAGGAGAAATATCAATAACCTCATATATGCAGATGACACCACCCTTATGGCAGAAAGTGAAGAGGAACTAAAAAGCCTCTTGATGAGAGTGAAAGAGGAGAGTGAAAAAGTTGGCTTAAAGCTCAACATTCAGAAAACAAAGATCATGACATCCGGTCCCATCACTTCATGGGAAATAGTTGGGGAAACAATGGAAACAGTGTCAGACTTTATATTTTGGGGCTCCAAAATCACTGCAGATGGTGATTGCAGCCATGAAATTTAAAGACGCTTACTGCTTGGAAGGAAAGTTATGACCAACCTAGATAGCATATTCAAAAGCAGAAACACTACGTTGTCAACAAAGGTCCGTCTAGTCAAGGCTATGGTTGGATGTGAGAGTTGGACTGTGAAGAAAGCTGAGCACCAAATAATTGATGCTTTTGAACTGTGGTGTTGGAGAAGACTCTTGAGAGTCCCTTGGATTGCAGAGATCCAACCAGTCCATTCTGAAGGAGATCAGCCCTTGGATTTATTTGGAAGGAATGATGCTAAAGCTGAAACTCCAGTACTTTGGCCACCTCATGCAAAGAGTTGACTCATTGGAAAAGACTCTGATGCTGGGAGGGGTTGGGGACAGGAGGAGAAGGGGACGACAGAGGATGAGATGGCTGGATGGCATCACTGACTCGATGAACGTGAGTCTCAGTGAACTGCGGGAGTTGGTGATGGACAGGGAGGCCTGGCGTGCTGCGATTCATGGGGTCGCAAAGAATCGGACACGACTGAGCAACTGAACTGACTGAACTGATTCCTCCAAACCAAGAACACAGTACATCTTTCAATTTGTTTGCATCATCTTAATTGTCTTTCACGAGCATCTTTTAGTTTTCATAGCATAGTCTTTTTGCCTCCCTAGTCAGGTTTATTCTTAGGTATTTTATTCTTTCATATGTACTGGTAAAAGGGACTCTTTCCTTAATTTCCTTTTCTGATATTTCATTGTTAATGTACAGAAATGCAACAGATTTCTGTATATTAATTTTGTATCTTACAATTTTACCAAATTTATTAATGAGTGCTAGATGTTTTTTTGTTAGCCTCTTCATGTTTTCTACCTATAGTATCATGCCATTTGCAAATAGTGAGTTTTGCTTCTTCTTTATCAATTTGGATTATTTATATTTATTTTCCTTCTCTGATTATTACAGCTAGAACTTCTAAAACTATGTTTAATAAAGGTGGAAAAAAACGGGCATCGTTGTTCTATCCCTGATTTTAGAGGAGATGTTTTCGCTTTTCACTATTGAGTATGATGTTAGCTATGGGTTTGTTATATATGGCCTTTACTACTTTGAGGTAGGTTCCCTCTATTCCTACTTTCTGGAGTTTTTTTCTTTACCATAAATGGATGGTGAAGTTTATTCAAAGATTTTTCTGCATCTATGTGATGATCATATGATTTCATTATTCTATTTGTTAATGTAGTATATCACATTGATCTGCAAATATGGAAAAAAATGCTTACGTCCTTGGGATAATTCCCACTTGATCATGGTGTATGACCTTTTAATGCATGTTAAATACATTATGCTAGTATTATGTTGATGACTTTTGTGTCTATGTTCATCAGGGATACTGGCCTGTAGATTTTTGAGGTATCTTTGTCTGGTTTTGGTATTAGCATGATTGTGGTCTCATAAAATAAGGTTAAGATTGTTCTTTTCTCTACAAATTTTTTGGAATTTTTTCAGAAGGATATGTGCAAATTCTTTTCTAACACTTTGTTACAATTTAGCTGTGAAGCCATCTGGTCTTGGACTTTTGTTTGTTAGATTTTAATCAGTTTCAATTTCAATACTTGTGATTGTTCTATTCATGTTTTCTATTTTTTTTTTTTTTTCTGATTCAATCTTGGGAGATTGAACCTTTCTAAGAATTTGTCCATTTCTTCTGGATATCCATTGTTTTTTTTTTTTTTTTCTTTGTTTGTAATATAGTTGCTTGTAATAGTCTCTTATGGTCCTTTACGTTTCTGTGGTGTCATTTATAACAACTACCTTTTTATTTATAAACTTATTGATTTGGTTGGTCCCTATGCCTATTTCTTATATGAGTTTGGCTGAAGATCTATCCATTTAGTTTATCTTTTCTAAGAATAAGCTTTTAGTTTTATTGACCTTTTATATTGTTTTATGATTCTCTAATTTATTCCTGCTCTGATTTTTATCATTTATTTCCTTCTACTAGCTTCCAGTTTTGTTTATTCTTCTTTCTGTAGTTGCTTTAGATATAAGTTAAGTTGTTTATTTGATACTTTTCTTGATTGCTGAGTTAGGCTTGTATGGCTATAAACTTCCCTCTTAGATGTGATTTTACTGAGTCCAATAGGTTTTGGAGAGTCAAGTTTTTTCTTCTTTTCAATTGAGGTGTAATTACAGTGCTGTGTTGGTTTCTGCCACACATCAACATGAATTAGCCATACATATACACACATCCAATTCCTTTTGAACTTCTCTCCCACCACCCACACCATCCCACCCCTCTAGGTTGTCACAGAGCACATGTTGAGCTCTCTGCACTGTACAACAATTTCCCATGTGTTATTTTATACATGGTAATGCATATATTTCAGTGCTACTTTCTCAATTATCTCATCCTTTTCTTCCCCTTCTGTACCCATGTCTATTATCTATGTCTGAGTCTCTATTTCTGCCCTGGAAATAGGTTCATCTGTAACATTTTTATGGGTTCCATATATGCATTAACATATAACATTTGCTTTTCTCTTTCTGACTTACTCTATTCTGTATAACTTCACTACCACTGACTCGAGTTTGCCTGTATGTCTTGACTATTGTAAATAGTTCTGCAATGAACATTGGTGTGAATGTGTCTTTTTGAATTAGGGTTTTCTTAGGTATACGCTCCCTAGTAGGATTGCTGGGCCATATGGTAGATTTGTTCCTAGTTTCTAAAGTAAGCTCCATACTGTTCTCCATAGTGGCTGTATCAACTTACATTCCTACCAACAGTGCAAGGGGGTTCCCTTTTCTTCACATCCTCTCCGTATTTACTGATTCTTCGATGATGGCCATTCAGACCAGTGTGAGGTGACACCTCATTGTAGTTTTGATTTGCATTTCTCTAATAATCAGAAAATCTGTATGCAGGTCAGGAAGCAACAGTTAGAATTGTACATGGAAAAACAAACTGTTTCCAAATCAGGAAAGGAGTACATCAAGGCTTTATGTTGTCACGCTGCATATTTCACTTATATGCAGAGTACGTCATGAGAAATGCTGGGTTGGATGAAGCACAAGCTGGAATCAAGATTTCCAGGAGAACTATCAATAACCTGAGATATGTAGATGACACCACCCTTATGGCAGAAAGCGAAGAAGAAATAAAGGGCCTCCTGATGAAAGTGAAAGAGGAGAGTGAAAAAGTTGGCTTAAAGCGCAACATTCAGAAAACTAAGATCATGGCATCTGGCCCCACGACTTCATGGTAAATAGAAGGGAAAAAGTGGAAGCAGTGACAAAGTTCACTTTATTGGGCTCCAAAATCATTGTGGATGGCGACTGCAGCCATGAAATTAAAAGATGCTTGCTCCTTGAAAGAAAACCTATGACAAACCAATAAAACATGTTAAAAAGCAGACACATCACTTTGTTGACAAAGATCCATATAGTCAAGCCTATGGTATTTACAATAGTCATGTACAGTTGTGAGAGTTGGACCATAAAGAATGGACCAAAGAATTGATGCTTTAGAATTGTGGTGCTAGAGAAGACTCTTGTGAGTCCCTTGGACTGCAAGGAGATCAAACCAGTCAATCCTAAATGAAATCAACCCTGAATATTCATTGAAAGGACTGATGCTGAAGCTGAATACTTTGGCCACCTGATTCCAAGAGCTGACTCATTGGAAAAGACCCTGATGCTGGAAATGTTTGAAGCCAAAAAGAGAAGGGGGCAGCAGAGGATGAGATGGTTAGATAGAATCCCCAATTCAATGGACATGAATTTGAGCAAACTACAATAGATAGTAAAGGATAGAGGAACCTGGCTTGTTGCACTCCATGGTGCCACAAAGAGTCAAATACCACTTAGTAACTGAACAGCTACAACAGAGCTATGTGCTTGTGCTTCCCTTTACCAATGAGTTTTCCCATTTCATAATCTTAATGTTTTTTTTTTTTTTCATGACCTTGACTTTTTTGCCTAGAGAAGTACCTTTAGTATTTGTCATAAAATTGTTTTTTGGTGGTACTGAATTTGTTTAGCTTTTGTTTTCTGTAAAACTTTTGTTTTTCCTCATTGAATTTGAATGAGATTCTTTGTAGGTAGAGTAGTCTTGGTTGTAAGTTTTTCCTTTCATAAATTTAAATATATTGTGAAACTCCCTTCAGGTTTGCAGAGTTTGTAACCCTTACCCTAACCCTAACCCTAACCCTAACTGATACACATATTGTGATTTTCTTCTATGTTATTTGTTGCTTTTGTCTTGTTTTTAATATTTTTTCTTAGTCTTTAATTTTTGTCATGTTGATTATTGTGTGTTTTAGTGAATTCCTCCTTTGATTAATCCTGTATTGGATTCTGTGTGCTTCCTGGACTTGTTTTACTCTTTCTTTTCCCACAGTAGAGTAGTTTTCATCTATTATGTCTTCAGTATGTTCTCAGGTCATTTTTTCTCTTTCTGGGACACCTAATTTGCAAATGCTGGTGCATTTGACATTGTCCCAGAAGTTTCTTAAACTGTCCACATTTATTTTCATACTCTTTTCTTTATTCTGTTCTGCAGCAGTAATTTCCATCACTTTTTCTTACAACTCACTGATCTTTTCTTCTTCATCAATTATTCTGTATTTATTCCTTCTAGTTTATTTTTCATTTCTGTTATTTTAGTCTTCAACTCTGTTTTGTTGTTCTTTATATTTTCTAATTCTTGCTAAAATTTTCTTATAGCCTGTCTTTCTGTAAAAACATCCATTTCCTGAGTTCTTATGTCAAACAATCATTACTCTAAAATCTTTCTCAGATAGATTATCTTTCTCCACATTACTTACTTATTCTTATGAGGTGTTATCTTTTCTCTTCTTCTGGATCATGTTTTTTGCTATCTCATTTTGTTCAAATATCTATTGCATTTTTTTGCATGTAGTAGCTTATTTATATTTTTAACTTTGGAGAAGTGACTATGTATTGCAGTTGTTCACTTCCATCTTCTCACCTAAGATCCAGGGACCATTTTGTCCCAGGTTGGGTTCTGACATTTGTTTGCAGATTCAGATCTGTAGAATGAAAGATTATAGTTTTCTCCTTTTTGGTGTCTGCCCCCTAATGTGTTAGGTTGCTCTAGAGATTTGTGCTAGCATCCTGGTTGAAGGGGCTGGGTCCTGTTCCCTGGTGTTTGGAGCTGTGTTTTGGCCTTTTGGTGGGCAGAGCCATGTCAAGGAATATGTGTAGAAGTTTGTTCAGAAAAAGTTAAGGTAGCTTGTCTGCTGATGGGTGGGGCTATGTTCTCACCATTTCATTTATTTGGCCTGATGTGTCCCAGCATTGGAACCTAAAGATTGTGACATGAGGCTGGTCAAGGTGGTAATGATGAAGCAATATATCTGCTAACAGGAAGAATTCACAGAGATGAATACTCCTTGATACATCTGCCACCAGCTTTTATGACCCTGAGAGAGCTAGAGCTGCCCCCTGAGTCACCAGAAATTCCATCAAGACTATCAGGTAAGTCTGGCCGAGGCTCCTGTGAAGTCACTGCTTTTGCTCTGAGTCCTGGTATACATGAAACCTTTTGTGTACCCTCAAAGAGCAGAGAACATGGTATCCAGTCCCATCCCTTCATGGCAAACAGATGAGGTAAAAATGGAAACTGGCAGATTTTAGTTTCTTGGGTTTCAAAATCACTGCAGATGGTGACTACAACTGTGAAATTAAAAGATGCTTGCTCCTTGGAAGAAAAACTATGAGAAACCTATATAGCATATTAAAAAGCAGAGATATTACTTTACTGACAAAGGTCAATATAGTCAAAGCTATGGTTTTTCCAGTCGTCATGTGTGGATGTAAAAGTTGAACCATAAAGAATGCTGAACACCGAAAAATTGATACTTTCTAACTGTGGTGCTGAAGATGACTCTTGAGAGTCCCTTGGACAGCAAATAGATGAAACCAGTCATTCCTAAAAGAAATCAACCCTGAATATTCATTGGAAGGACTGATGCTTAAGCTGAAGCTCCAATACTTCAGCTACCTGATGAGAAGTGCCAACTCACTGGAAAAGACTCTGATGCTGTGAAACGTTGAGGGCAGGAAAAGAAGGTGACAGAGAATGAGATGGTTGGATGGCATCACTGACTCAATGGACATGAACTTGAGCAAACTCTGGGAGATAGTGAAAGACAGGGAAGACTGTCCATGGGGTTACAAAAAGTCAGACACGACTTAGCAACTGAACAACAACAAAGAGTGGAGTCTGTTCTCCCCAGTCCTGTGGAGCACCTGTGATCAATCCTCAGTGCCCTTCAAAACATCATGCTTTGGGGGTTCCTCCTCATGATGCCAGACTCCTAGGTTGTGATGCTGGGCTCAGAGCTCTCACTCCTTTGGCAAAATTTCTGCAATATAATTATTCTCTAGCATGTTCATTGTCCACACAAGGTTATGGGACTTAACTATATTCCAAGTGCACCTCTCCTATCATCTTTGGACTTAGAACATCGTTTTTGATAAGTTCCAATATTTTTTTTATAGATGGTTGTTCGGTAATTAGTTTTGATTTCGGTATAGTCATATGAGGTGGTGAGCTCAAGGTCCTTATACTCCACCATCTTGTTTCCCTATATTTGATCTACTTTTCGTGTTGTTTTTGACATTTGATTCACATGCTACACAAGTCACCCATTTGAAGCAGGTGGGTTAAAATATATTCACAGAGATGTGCAATTATCACCACATAAAACATTTTGGTCACTTAAAAAAAAAAAAAACTGGGATCCTTTAACTATAATCTATTTAGCACACTGAGTGCCCACATAACACACACAATGCAAACACATACACACACAAAAGCACAAATAGGTTACCAGCCACTAAACTAAATAATTTCTGTATCTACGGCATCCTTATTCTGGATATTTTACATAAATGGAAGCACAATTTATTCTCTTTTGTTACTGGCTTCCTTCACTTAGGAGATGTTTTAAACTTTCATCTGTGGTGCAGCATGTATCAGTACTTTATTTCCTTTTTATGGATAAATAATAATAATAATATTCCATTGCATGCTTACACTGCTGTCATTCATTGATAACTATTTTTTCTACCTTTTGATGATTATTGATAATTTGTCCATGCTAATTCATATATAATTGTTTATGTGAACATAATTTTTTAGTATTTTGGAAGTATATACTTAGAAATAGAATTACTAGACCATATACTAACTTTATGTTTGTTTAACAAACAATCAGACTATGTTACAAAATGACTACATTATGCTTATTCCCACCAGCAATACATGAGATTTTAGATTTTTCCACTTCCTCATCAACACTTACTATTGTTATTTTTTATAATATCCATTCTGTAGCCATTCTAGGGTGGTGTGATTTGGTATTATATTGTGATTTTGAGTTGCATTTCCCTGATGACTGATGATATCAAATATCATTTTATGTACTTGTTAAGCTGTCTGTATACCTTACCTGGAGAAGTGTCTATTCAGATCCTTTGCCAAGTTTTAAACAGATTGTCTTTTCAACAAGTTATAAGCATTCCTTATATATGCTGGATACAAGTCCTTTATACAATTTATGATTTGCAATTATTTTCTTCTATTACATGGGTCGTCTTCTTACTTTGTTAATGGTAAAATAAACATTTTAATAAAGTCCAATTTATCTACTTCTTTCTTTTATTCATATGTTTTGTTCTGCTTTTTTTTGTTAAAAGCATTCCTAGGTATGAAGGCTTTGAGATTTTGAAAAATTGAAGTATACTTAATTTACAATGATGTCTTAAATTCAAGTGTATAGGAAAATAAATTCAGTCTATATGTATGTATATTCTTTTTCACATTCTTTTGCATTTTAGCTTATTAAAAATATTGAATATAGTTCCTTGTGCTTAACAGTAAGTCCTCTTTTTTAATTTATTTTATATATAGTAGTGTATATAAGTTAATTCCATCTTTCTAATTTATTTATCCCTCAAAACCTCTTTGGAACCATAATTTCCTTTCTATGGTTGTGAGTATATTTCATTTTTGTAAGTTCATTTGTATCACTTTTATAGATTACACATGTACATGATATCATATGACATTTGTATTTGTCTGCCTTACTTCACTTAGTATGATAATCAGTAAGATCATCCACACTACTGAAAATTACATTATTTCATTCATTCAATGGATGAGCAATATTCATATACATATATATATGAATACATATATATACATATATATGTATATGTATACATATATATGTATACATATATATACATATATATATGTGTGTGTATATATATGTATATATATATGTGTGTATATATACATATATACATATATATATGTATATGTATATATATGTGTGTATATATATATATATGTATATATATGTGTGTGTATATATATATATATATATATATATATATAGCTTCAGTCATGTCCGACTCTTTGCAATGCTCTGGACTGTATCCCACCAGGCTCCTCTGTCCATGGGATTCTCCAGGCAAGAATACTGGAATGGATTGCCATGCCCTTCTCCAGGGGGTCTTCCAGGAACCAATATCTCCTACATTGCAGGCAGATATGTTACTGCTGAGCCACTGAGGAAATAATTTTTATATATAAATAATTATATATATATAAATAAAACTACAAATAATAAATGAGGAAGCTGTGGAGAAAAAGGAATCATTTACTGATGGTGAGAATGTGAATTTTGTTCAGCTACTATGGAGAACAGTACGGAGATTGCTTAAAAACTCAAAAGAGAGTTACTATATGATACTGCAAGCCCACTTCTTGGCATATATCCAGAGAAAGTTATAATTCAAAAGGACACATAACACTCAGTATTCATAGCAGCACTATCTACAGGAGTGATTTGGAAGCAGTCTAAATATACATTGATAGATGAATGGATAAAGACGATTATATATATATATATATATATATATATATATATATATATATATCCCAGCAAATCTGATTGAAGCAATTGCCTTTTCTCCATTGTATAGTTTTGCTTCTTTTGTTGTATATTAATTGAAGACAAGTGCATATGTTTTGAGGGGAAGTTTTTGTTCTGTTCCAATATCATACTCTTTTGATGACTGTAGCTTTGTAGTATAGACTGAGGACAATAAAGTTGATTCCCCCATCTCCATTCTTTCTCAAGATTGTTTTGTCTAATCATGGTCTTTTGAGTTTTCATACAAATTATGAATTTTTTTGTTCTTGTGCTATGAAAAATATCACTGGTAGTTTGATAGGAATTGCATTCAATCTGTAGATTGCTTTGAGTAGTATGGTTATTTTCACAATATTGATTCTTCCAATCCAGGAACATAATATATCTCTCCATTTGTTTGTGCCAACTTTGGCTTCTTTCATAGGTGTCCCATAATTTTCTGCATATAAGTCTTTTGTCTCTTGAGGTAGACTTATTCCTAGGTATTTTACTTTTTGAATGGGGTTGTTTCCTTAATTTCTCTTTCTTTTTATTTTCAATGTATAAGACTGCAAGGGATTTATGTGTATGAATTTTATATTCTGTGACTTTACTATATTCATTGATTTTTTTTGTTATTCAGTCACTCAGTAGTGCCCAACTCTTTGTGACCTTATATACTTCAGCACACCAGGCTTTCCTGTCCTTCACAGTCTCCTCAGTTCAGTTCAGTTCAGTTCAGTCACTCAGTCGTGTCTGACTCTGCAATCCCATGAATCGCAGCATGCCAGGCCTCCCTGTCCATCACCAACTCCCGGATTTCACCCAGATTCACGTCCGTTGAGTCAGTGATGCCATCCAGCCATCTCATCCTCTGTCGTCCCCTTCTCCTCCTGCTCCCAATCCCTCCCAGCATCAGAGACTTTCCCAATGAGTCAACTCTTCACATGAGGTGGCCAAAGTACTGGAGTTTCAGCTTTAGCATCATTCCTTCCAAAGATGTCCATTGAGTCAGAGACGCCATGCAACCATTTCATCCTCTGTCGTCCCCTTGTCTTCCTGCTTTCAATCTTTCCCAGCATCAGGGTTTATTCCCATGAGTCAGCTCTTTGCATCAGCTAATGAAATTCACTGATTATCTCTAGTAATTTTCTGTGGCATCTTTAGGGTTTTCCATGTATAATATCATGTCATCTGCAAACAGTGAGAATTTTGCTTCTTATTTTTTAACGTGGATCCCTTTTCTTTCTTTTTCTTCTCTGATTACCATGGCTAGGACTCAAAAAATTATGCTGAATAATAGTGGGGAGAGTGAGCACAATCTTTGTCCTGTTTCTGATCTTAGAGGAAGTGCTTTTAGTTTTTCACCATTGAGAATAATGTTTGCTGTGTTTGTCATATATGGCCTTTATTATGTTGAGACAATCTCCTTCTATGCCTACTTTCTAGAGAGTTTTTTTATCATAAGTATGTGCTGATTTTTGTCAAAAGTTTTCTCTGTATCAGTTTATATGATCATATGATTTTTATCTTTCAATTTATTAATATGGTGTATGACTGATTTGCATATATTGATGAATCCTTACATCTCTGGGATAAATCCCACTTGATTATGATGCATGATCCTTTTAATGTGTTGCTGGATTCTGTTTGCTAAAATTTTGTTGAGGATTTTTGCATCTATGTTCTTCAGTGATATTGGCCTGTAATTTATTTTTTTGTGGCTTCTTTATCTGATTTTCGTATCAGGGATTATACGGCCTTATATAATGTGTTTGGGAGCTTTTTTTCCCTGAAATTTTCTGGAAGAGTTTGAGCAAGATAGATGTTAACTTTTTTCTAAACTTTTGGTAGAATTTGCCTATTAAGCCATCTGACACTGGGCTTCTGTTTTTGGGAGATTAGTTTATCACAGTTTTGATTTCTGTGCTTGTGATTGATCTGTGCATATTTTCTATTTCTTCCAGGTTCAGTTTTGGAAGATTATACTTTTCTAAGATTTTTCCCTTTCTTCCAGGTTATCCGTTTTGTTGGCACATAGTTCTTTATAGTAGTCTCTTATGATCCTCTGTATTTCTGTGTTTTCTGTTTTAACTTCTCCTTTTTTATTTATGATTTTATTAACTTGGGTCTCCTCTCTATTTTTCTTGATTTGTCTGGCTAATGGTCTTTAGAGACTAGGAAAAATCTACTAGCACCATGTTCCCTCTACCCATGACTGCTGACTCCCCTCCATACCTTGGGCTGCCAGGGTTCCCTTGATCCAAGCAGCCACACCACCTCCATTCCTGGTCTTCACTGGAGCAGATACAAATTATCCAGGGAAGCCTCAGGAGCAAACTCCTGTGGATGACCCACATTCAAAGGTAGAGATAAAACCACAATTGATCTCCAGGGGCAAAGTGGCTAAAGAAGAGGATCTAAAACTTTTCTGTTAGCTATGCAAGCTGCAGATTAAATCCACACAATCAACTAGGTAGACACTGTGTTTATGGAATATATAAAAGTATAATGAGTATTCACATAAAAGAAAAACCCCTAATTCTGGCAACCTCCAAAGCAAGTACAAGCAGGAGTAGGCCTGGATTAGAATCTGAGCTGCCCACATAGCTGATCCAGAGAGCAGTCCAGTATTGGAGGGCCCCCTTGGGAGATGGAGGTAATGCTACCACTCATATATATTGTTCTCCTTTCCTCCCCCTTCCCCCCTTATTTTCTTTCCTTTTTCATATTGCTATCATGTTCCTTATTTATTATTCCTTTAATTTTTATTTTTATACCTATTTTTCCCATTTTTTAAATGTCTTATTTTTTTAATAATTTAATTTTTTTCTATTTTTAGAGTCTTAATTGCCCATTATCTTTTTGCTCCTGTTTTTGTCTTTTATTTTTTCTCTTTTATCTATCTTTCTTTCTCTTGGAATGTGTGTAAGTATCTTTGGGTGATCTTAGCTATTGAGTGTTGCTATCACCATTAGACTTGGAGTTTTGTCTTCTGTCCTGTGAGGTCTGTGAAGTCTTGGTGCTACAGTAGGGTGTCAGGTCTGAAACCGCAAGATAAGAGACCCAAGTAGCACTTTGGACCACCAGAGGAATTTTGACCTCATGGAACATTAATTGATGAGAGCTCTCCCAAAGGCATCCATCTAAACACTAACACCAAGCCCCTACCAAAGGCCAGAAAGCTCCAGTGCTGGATGCCTCATGACAAACCACTTACAAAACAGAAACACAGTCCTGCCCATTGGCAAAAAGCCTGCCCAAAGCCATACAAAGCCCATAGACACTCCAAAACAGACTACTTGTTGATGTCACTGCCCTTCAGAGAGACAAGATCCAGCGCCATCCACCAGAGCATAGACAAGTCCTCCAAGCCAGGAAACCTTCACAGGGCACTGGTCCAAACTGACTCACAGGTGCCATACTCCATAAATAAGAGGGACTATGACTCTCCAGCCTACAGAAAGGAGATCCAAAACACAGTAAAGTAAACAAAGTGAAGAGACAGAGAAACATGCAGCAGGGGAAGGAACACGGTAAAAACCGACAAGACCAAACAAATGAAGAGGAAATAAGCAGCATACCTGAAAAAGAACTCAGAATAATTATGGTAGAGATGAATCAAAATCTTGGGGAAAAAATGGAGGTATAGATAAAGTGACAAGAAGTATATATCAGGAATACACAAGAAATGTTTAACAAGGACATAGAATAATTAAATAATAGGCAATCAGCAATGAACAGCACAATAACTGAGATTAAAAATATCCTAGAGGGAAACAATAGCATACTAATTGAAGCAAAAGAATAGATAAGTGAGCTGAAAGATAGAATAGTGGAAATAACTTAAGTAGAGCAGAATTAAAAATAAAGAGAAATAAGAATAGTCTCTGAGATCTCTAGGATAACATTAAGGATAACAACATTAGAATTATAGGGGTCCAAGAAGTAGAAGACAAAAAGAAAGGGTCTGCGAAAAGATCTGAGGAGATTATACTTGAAAACTTCCCTAACAAGGGAAAGGAAATAGCCACTCAAATCCAGTAAGCCCAGAGTCTCCCATACAGGAAAAACACAAGGAAAAATACAAGACACATATTAATCAAACTAATGAAAATTAAACACAAAGAATAAATATTAAAAGCAGCAAGGAGACAGCCTCTTCAATAAATGGCTCTACATTTAAAAGAATGAAATTAGAACACTTCCTAACCATACACAGATAAGCTTAAAAGGGATTAAAGACCTAAATTTAAGACCAGAAACTATAAAACTCCCAGAGGAAAACATAGGTAGAACACTCAATGACATAAAGCAAGACCCTCTATGACCCACCTTCTAGAGTAATGGAAATTAAAAAAAAAAAAAAAAAGTAAATAAGCTGGACCTGATTAATCTTAAAAGCTTTTGCACAGCAAAGGAAACTATAAGCAAGGTGAAAAGACAACCCTCAGAATGAGAGAAAGCAATAACCAATGAAACAACTGACAAAGGATTAATTTTCAAAATAAGCAGCTCATACAACTCAATACCAGGGCGGCGGGGGGAAACCAGTCAAAAAGTGGACAGAAGACCTAAACAGACATTTCTCCAAAGAAGACATACAGATGACTAACAAACACATAAAAAGATGCTCAACATTGCTCATTATTAGAGAAATGCAAATCAAAACTACAATGAGATATCACCTCATACAGGTCAGAATGGGCATAATTAAAAAGTCTACAAACAGTAAATGCTGGAGAGGGTGTGGAGAAAAGGTAACGCTCTTGCACTATTGGTGGGAATGTAAATTGATACAGCCACTATGGGAGGCAGTATGGAGATTCCTTAAAATACTAGGAATAAAAGCACTATATCACCCAGTGATCCCATGCCTAGGCATATACCCTAAGGAAATAAAAATTGAAAGAGACACATGTATCCCATTGTTCACTGCAGCACTATTTACAACAGCTAGAAAATGGAAGCAACCTAGATGTCTATCGACAGATGAATAGATAAAGAAGTTGTGATACATATACACAATAGAATATTACTCAGCCATTAAAAAGAAACACATTTGAGTCAGTTCTAATGAGGTGAATGAACCTAGAGAATACAGAGGGAAATAATCAGAAAGAGAAAGATAAATATCATATACTAATGCATATATATGGAATCTAAAAAATGGTACTGAAGAATTTATTTACAGCCCAGAAATGGAGAAACAGATGTAGAGAATAGACTTACGGACATGGGGAGACAGGAGGAGACGATGAGATGTATGGAGAGAGCAACATGGAAAAGTACATTACCATATATAAAAGAGATAGTCATCGGAAATTTGCCATATGTCTCAGGAAACACAAACAGGGGCTCTGTATCAGCCTAGAGGGGTTGGATGGGGAGGAATATTTAAAAAGGAGGGGATAAATGTATACCTATGGCTGATTCATGTTGAGGTTTGACAGAAAACAACAAAATTCTTTGAAACAACTATCCTTCAATTAAAACATATTTTTTTAAAGCAATGAAAAGCAAAAAAGAGCATACAAAGAGATTCCCCATAAGGCTAACAGATGATGTTTCAACAGAAACACTGCAGGCTAGGAGGGAGTGGCAAGATACACTTAGAGTGATGAAAGTAAAAAGCCTACAACCAAGATTAATTTTCAGTTCAGTTTAGTCGCTCAATCATGTCTGCCTCTTTGTGACCCCATGAATCCCAGCACGCCAGACCTCTCTGTGCATCACCAACTCCCGGAGTTCACTCAGACTCACGTCCATCGAGTCAGTGATGCCATCCAGCCATCTCATCCTCTGTCGTCCCCAACTCTTCCTGCCCCCAATCCCTGCCAGCAGCAGAGTCTTTTCCAATGAGTCAACTCTTTGCATGAGTTGGCCAAAGTACTGGAGTTTCAGCTTTAGCATCATTCCTTACAAAGAAATCCCAGGGCTGAACTCCTTCAGAATGGACTGGTTGGATCTCCTTGCTGTCCAAAGGACTCTCAAGAGTCTTCTCCAACACCACAGTTCAGAAGCATCAATCCTTCTTCACAGCCCAACTCTCATATCTGTACACGACGATAGGAAAAACCATAGCCTTGACTAGATGGACCTTTGTTGGCAAAGAAATTTCTCTGCTTTTGAATATGCTATCTAGGTTGGTCATAACTTTCCTTCCAAGGAGTAAGCGTCTTTTAATTTCATGGCTGTAGTAACCATCTGCAGTGATTTTGGAGCCCAGAAAAATAAACTCTGACACTGTTTCCACTGTTTCCCCATCTATTTCTCATGAAGTGATGGGACCAGATGCCATGATCTTCGTTTTTTGAATGTTGAGCTTTAAGAAAACTTTTTCACTCTCCTCTTTTACTTTAATCAAGAGGCTTTTTAGTTCCTCTTCAATTTTTGCCATAAGGATGGTGTCATCTGCATATCTGAGGTTATTGATATTTCTTCCAGCAATCTTGATTCCAGCTTGTGCTTCTTCCAGCCCAGCGTTTCCATGATGCACTCTGCATATAAGTTAAATAAGCAGGATGACAATATACAGCCTTGATGTACTCCTTTTCCTATTTGGAACCAGTCTGTTGTTCCATGTCCAGTTAACTGTTGCTTCCTGACCTGCATATAGGTTTCTCAAGAGGCAGGTCATGTGTTCTGGTATTCCCATCTCTTCAGAATTTTCCACAGTTTATTGTGATCCACACAGTCAAAGGCTTTGGCATAGTCAGTAAAGCAGAAATATATGTTTTTCTGGAATTCTCTTTCTTTTTTGATGATCCAGTGGATGTTGGCAATTTGATCTCTGGTTCCTCTGCCTTTTCTAAATCCAGCTTGAACATCAGGAAGTTCACGGTTCGTGTATTGCTGAAGCCTGGCTTGGAGAATTTTGAGCATTACTTTACTAGCATGTTAGATGAGTGCAATTGTGCGGTAGTTTGAGCATTCTTTGGCATTGCCTTTATTTGGGATTGGAATGAAAACTGACCTTTTCCAGTCCTGTGGCCAATGCTGAGTTTTCCAAATTTGCTGGCATATTGAGTGCAGCACTTTCATAGCATCATCTTTCAGGATTTGAAATAGCTCCACTGGAATTCCATCACCCCCAGTAGCTTTGTTCATAGTGATGTTTTCTAAGGCCCACTTGACTTCACATTCCAGAATGTCTGGCTCTAGGAGAGTGATCATACCATCCTGATTATCTGGGTCATGAAGCTCTTTTTTGTACAGTTCTTCTGTGTATTCTTGCCACCTCTTCTTAATATCTTCTGCTTCTGTTAGGTCCATGCCATTTCTGTCCTTTATTGAGCCCATCTTTGCATGAAATGTTCCCTTGGTATCTAATTTTCTTGAAAAGATCTCTAGTCTTTTCCATTCTGTTGTTTTCCTCTATTTCTTTGCACTGATCGCTGAGGAAGGCTTTCTTATCTCTCGTTGCTATTCTTTGGAACTCTGCATTCAGATGCTTATATATTTCCTTTTCTCCTTTGCTTTTCCCTTCTCTTCTTTTCACAGCTATTTGTAAGGCCTCCTCAGACAGCCATTTTGCTTTTTTGCATTTCTTTTCCATGGGGATGGTCTTGATTCCTGTCTCCTGTACAATGTCACAAACCTCTGTCAATAGTTCTTCAGGCACTCTATCTATCAGATCTAGTCCCTAAATCGATTTCTCACTTCCACTGTATAATCAAAAGGGATTTGATTCAGGTCATACCTGAATGGTCTAGTGCTTTTCCCTACTTTCTTCAATTTAAGTCTGAATTTGGCAATAAGGAGTACATAATCTGAGCTACAGTCAGCTCCTGGTCTTGTTTTTGTTGACTGTATAGAGCTTCTCCATCTTTGGTGCAAAGAATGTAATGAATCTAACTTGGTGTTGACCATCTGGTGATGTCCA
The DNA here is from genome assembly GCF_002263795.3 of Bos taurus. Taxonomy (NCBI): domain Eukaryota; kingdom Metazoa; phylum Chordata; class Mammalia; order Artiodactyla; family Bovidae; genus Bos; species Bos taurus. The sequence continues at coordinate 83,973,534 of NC_037357.1, read as the reverse complement.
TGTGTACAGTCTTCTCTTGTGTTGTTGGAAGAGGGTGTTTCCTATGACCTGTGCATTTTCTTGGCAAAACTGTATTAGTCTTTGCCCTGCTTCATTCTGCATTCCAAGGCCAAATTTGTCTGTTACTCCAGGTGTTTCTTGACTTCCTACTTTTGCATTCTAGTCCTCTATAATGAAAAGGACATCTTTTTTTGGGTGTTAGTTCTAAAAGGTTATGTAGGTCTTCATAGAACCATTCATCTTCAGCTTCTTCAGCGTTACTGGTTGGGGCATAGACTTGGATTACTGTGATATTGAATGGTTTGCCTTGGAAACGAACAGAGATCATTCTGTCGTTTTTGAGATTGCATCCGAGTACTGCATTTCAAACTCTTTTTTTGACCATGATGGCTACTTCATTTCTTCTAAGGGATTCCTGCCTGCGGTAGTAGATATAATGGTCATCTGAGTTAAATTCACCCATTCCAGTCCATTTTAGTTTGCTGATTCCTAGAATGTTGACGTTCACTCTTGCCATCTTCTGTTCGACCACTTCCAATTTGCCTTGATTCATGGACCAAGGACATAGGAACAAACCAGTTTCCTATCCAATGTTGCTCTTTACAGCATCAGACCTTGCTTCTATCACCAGTCACATCCACAACTGGGTGGTGTTTTTGCTTTGGCTCCATCCCTTCATCCTTTCTGGAGTTATTTCTCCACTGATCTCCAGTAGCATATTCAGCACCTACTAACCTAGTGAGTTCCTCTTTCAGTATCTTATCATTTTGCCTTTTCATACTGTTCATAGAGTTCTCAAGGCAAGAATACTGAAGTGGTTTGCTATTCCCTTCTCCAGTAGACCACATTCTGTCAGACCTCTCCACCATGACCCACCCGTCTTGGGTGGCCCCTCAGGGCAAGGCTTAGTTTCACTGAGTTAGACAAGGTTGTGGTCCTAGTGTGATTAGATTGACTACTTTTCTGTGATTATGGTTTCAGTGTGTCTACCCTCTGATGCCATCTTGCAACACCTACCGTCTTACTTGGGTTTCTCTTACCTTGGATGTGGGGTATCTCTTCACAGCTGCTCCAGCAAAGCACAGCCACTGCTCCTTACCTTGGATGAGGGCTATCTCCTCACTGCTGACCCTCCTGATCTTGAATGTGGAATAGCTCCTCTAGGCCCTCCTGCACCCGCACAGCCACCGCTCCTTGGACTGCAAGAATTTTATTCAGATTCAAAGGAGAAATAAAATGCTTTACAGACAAGCAAAATTTAAGAGGAATCCTCACCACCAAGCCAGGTTTACAACAAATGCTAAAGGAATTCTCTGGACAGGAAATATAATAGAAATGAAAGCAAAACAATAAAGTAAATGGTAGAAGGATTACACATATCAATAATTACTTAAATATAAATGGACTAAATGCTCCAACCAAGACATAGATTGACTGAATGGATATATAAAAAAAGATCCCTATATATGCTGTCTAAAAGAGACCCACCTCAGACCTAGGGACACACAAGACTGAAAGTGGGGGCTGGAAAAATATATTCCATGCAAAAAAAATCAAGAGAAAGTGGGAGTAGTAATACTGACATCAGATAAAACAGACATTAAAATAAAGGTCATTACAACAGACAAGGATGAACACTAACTACATGATGATCAAGAATTCAATCCAAGAAGAATATATAATTATAAATATATATGTACCCAACACAGGAGCATCTCAATGCATAAGACAAATCCTGACAACTATTAAAGGGAGATTTGACAGTAACACAGTAATAGTGGGGGACTTTAATACCTCACTCATACCAATGGATAGATCATCCAGACAGAAAATGAAATGAAAGCTTTTAAACTATCTGTTGGACCAGTTGGACCTAATCGATATCTACAATGAATTTCATCAAAAACAGTAGATTTAACTTTTTTTCTCAAGCACACATGTAAATTTCTCCAGGATAGAAACCATCTTAGGCCACAAAGCCAGACCTGTCAAGTTTAAATTTAAAAAAAATTGAAGTAATTTCAAGTATCTTTTTTAACTACAATGCTATAATATTAGACATAAGTTATAGGGAAAAAGCAACAAAAAACACAACACGTGGAGGCTAAACAATATGCTTCTGAATAACCAACAGATCACTGAATAAATAATAAAGAAAATCAAAGTATACCTCAAAACAAATGACTATGAGAACATGATAACTCAGAACTTATCAGTTCAGTTCAGTCGCTCAGTCGTGTCCGATTCTTGCAACCCCATGAACCACAGCACGCCAGGCCTCCCTGTCCATCACCAACTCCCAAATTCCACCCAAACCCATATCCATTGAGTTGGTGATGACAACCAACCATCTTATCCTCTGCCGTCCCCTTCTCCTCCTGCCCTCAATCTTTCCCATCATCAGTGTCTCTTCATATGAGTCAGCTCTTTGCATCAGGTGGCCAAAGTATTGGAGCTTCAACTTCAACATCAGTCCTTCCAATGAACACCCAGAACTGATCTCCTTTAGGATGGACTGGTTGGACCTCCTTGCAGTCCAAGGGACCCTCAAGAGTCTTCTCTCAGAACTTATAGGATGCACTAAAAGCAGTCCTAAGAGGAATTTTATAGCAATGCAAGCCTACCTCAAGAATCAAGAAAAACATTTAATATCTTAACCTTATACCTAAAGCAACTGGAAAAAGAACAAAACCCCCAAAGTTTGTAGAAGGAAATAAATAACAAAAATCAGAGCAGAAGTAAATGAAAACAAATTAAGGAGGCAATAGTAAAGATGAATAAAACTAAAAGCTGGCTCTTTGAGAAGATTAAAAAATGTACAAACCATTAGCTTTGGTGTTTTTGATAGAATTGTTCACATTATTTTATTTCAAATGGCTCATTGCAAGTCTGTAGAAATATAATTTATTTTTTAATGTTGATCTTGTAACCTGTAATTTTTCTAATTTCATTTATTACTTTTTAATTTTGGTTTATACTTTTCTACCACAGAATTTTTATTTAAAACTTTTAATTTCTTCCCTTCTACTATATTTCTGAGACGTTATCATTATATCTTACTTCAATTCTTACACATAGTTTTCTATAGCTCATTAAAGATATTTTTTAGAGCTGCTTTGAAGTCTTTGTATTGTTTGCCATAAAATATTTTCTGTTGCCTACTTTTTTCCTTTGTTTATGAGGCACTCTAATCTTATTCATTCCTAGGTCATTTTTGTTGTTGTTTAATCTTGAGTGTTTTAGATAATATATGTAACCAATTCTGTATACTGATACCTCACCCCCATAGCCCAGCCAAATTGTTGTTTTTGTTTATTTGTTTATCGACTAAGTTGAATTAATCCTGCATATACCATTTTTTCCTGGAGCATATTGCCTCTGATATCTCTGCTCAGAATTTTCCCTCTTTTAAATTTTTTAGTCAGGTTGCATCAATCAGTTCAGTTCAGTCTCTCAGTTGTGTCCGACTCTTTGCGACCTCATGAATTGCAGCACGCCAGGCCTCCCTGTCCATCACCAACCCCCGGAGTTCATTCAGACTCACGTCCATAGAGTCAGTGATGCCATCCAGCCATCTCATCCTCTGTCATCTCCTTTTCCTTCTGCCCCCAATCCCTTTGAGCATCAGAGTCTTTTCCAATGAGTCAACTCTTCGCATGATGTGGCCAAAGTACTGGAGTTTCAGCTTTAGCATCATTCTTTCCAAAGAACACCCAGGGCTGATCTCCTTTAGAATGGACTGGTTGGATCTCCTTGCAGTCCAAGGGATTCTCAAGAGTCTTCTCCAACACCACAGTTCAAAAGCATCAATTCTTCAGTGTTCAGGTTTCTTCACAGTCCAACTGTCGCATCCGTACATGACCACTGGAAAAACCATAGCCTTGACTAGATGGACCTTTGTTGGCAAAGAAATGTCGCTGCTTTTCAATATGCTATCTAGGTTGGTCATAACTTTTCTTCCAAGGAGTAAGCATCTTTTAATTTCATGCCTGCAATCACCATCTACATAGGTTTTGTCAAAGTTACCAATGCAGCCTGTTACCTTGTCAGTTAAATTTCTATCCTTTATTATTTGATATGTGTGTATGTTGCCTGGAGGCTTTTATCATAGTTCAGAGAATTTACTTTTTTGTTCCAAATTCAGCCATGGAACTGTAGTTTGGGAGTTCACTCCCTTATTATCCCAGAGGGGACACAGGTACAGCCTTGGGTTGTACACAACCTTCCAGACTGTCAGGGATGAGTGTAATAGTATTTTTAGACCTGACTTTCTAGGAGTAACTCTTGAGTCAGAGAATCTTATTGTTCGTTCATTCAGTGTTTAATTAAAGGCTGTATTTAAACCCCAGTGAAGCTTCTTCACTGTCTTAATGGGTCTGTGTGTGGCTGGGGAATGCTTTCAAGTGGGCCTCCTGTCTCTTTCTGATTGCTTCTGTGTGGGTTACAGCTTAGAGGATACACACAACCATTCAATAGCCAGAGTTAATTGTGCTCCCATCAGGATTTTCCTTATTTGTCTCTTTTTCTGATTTTCAGTATTAAATTTCTGACTACCCTGCTCTTTTTCTTTTAATCAAGGAACTACCAGTCTCCTCTTAATTGCTTTTCACCAAGATCTCCATTGTTTTTGAATATATTCATAAGCAGGGAGTTCTCTCTTCTCTGTTTTAAATAAAGTCAGTCCCCTAAGGCAGAGCTGGTAAACCCCTTGCTCTTATGACTTGCCTTTATCCGTAGGCAAAAATTATATGCTGTTGTTCTATGGCTGGGGGTGGACACCCATATTTCCCAGAGTGAAACCTCTGGCCTTTAAATAGGCATTTATATGAGAAGGGATAGTGACCCCTGATTTTCTCACCCTGTCTCTCTCCGTATGACACCTTCATTCTATGGGCAAAGTGGGGAAAGAGGGATTATCAGGGCCCCAGTAGCCTCTACCTGTGATAGATCTCCCATCTTATGAGTGAAGAATGTGTGGGGAAAGAGACACTGAATCTTGTCATGCCTGTTTGAAACAGTGCTTCAGTGACTTAGGTCAGAGGTCTGAGAAATGCCACTGATAACCTACCCCTGCCATGGTAAAACTATAGCCTCAGTCTGGGAACTAGAAAGAGAAGAAACTCCCACCTTCTTGGTAGTACATGACCAGCATAGAGTATGTAGGTTAAGGCTTCTGTAAAATGGAGCTAGAGGATTAAACTAGAGGGTAAGAGACAGTCATGGTTCAAATACCAGACTCTCATTCTTATCAAAATTTTGTAGATTTCTGTGAATAAGTTTCTCTATTTTACTGTACATTCTTAGAACTATATTCAGAGACTTCTATTATCAATTTAAAAAATCGTTTTCACCAGTTAAATTGTTGTTTTGCTGAAAACGTCTACCAAATTCTTTACTCTGTCATTCTAGAAGTCCTCATAAACAATATATGATCACACTTCTTAAAAATAAAATAAAATTTTAAAAAATAAATAAATAAATAAAAATATCATTAAACACACACAAAAATAAAAAATAAAAAGACTGTTAATTTAAAAATTATAATTTTTTAATAAATTACATATATTAATAGTTACAAAAATATTAATCAACATGGTAATTTTAAAAAATATTATTCACTATTATGCAAATATTCAAATTTTGTATTATGTTAGAAATGCTCTTTAGAGAGGTTCTTTATAAATTTTAAATAAATACGTTGTGTTGTGTTAAAAAATTATAGAAAGTTTATTTAATGAATATGCTTTTCTAACTCAACATGTTTGTCACTATGGTTTATTCACATTGTACATAACTAGTACATTTATTTTCACAGTTGTTTGTGTGAATATTAAAAAACAATTCTCTAATAGTATTATCTGACTTTAAAATTTTCCCAGTTGAAGGTGTACAAGATGGTATTCCTTTGTAATTTTGGTTTAATGGACAGGTTTATTTTTGGTTTTATGGCCACATGGACGAAATAACTTCTGGAGAAGTTGAGAACAAGAGTAAGGAATTTACTACATAATTTCTAATTTTCAATGCCACATGAGCTGGTTTCCACATCACGATATTCTCCCTATTTCTAAAATGTCTATACTCTACTACCACTACTTCAGAAAACCATCCCCATGAGGGCTTGACATTGCGTACCTCTTTCCTTCTTTTGGGAAGTGTCATAATAGTGCTTCCTCTCTGCTTCCTAACTATCTCCAATAGGAGCGAGGACTCTGAAAAGTGGTCAGACACCATATTAGACTGGGTTTTCTAGCACATCCCAGCGTTTCTGCAGCCCTTTATCCAGCTCACCAACACTGCTTTTTATTGATATTTTATGTGTTAATTTCTAATTTTAATATTTCAGTTTATAAAAATATAAGTGCACATATTAATTTTAAAAAGCTAAAATCTTTATATAAATTAAATTTGAATATGTACCCCACAATATATTAATGTTTAAATGTGCATCACATCCTTCAAGTTAAGCCAACAGCAGCAAGTACCATCAAGGTAGTTCTAAGCCATGAATGGGAATGTCTTCTATGGACTGTTTCATATAAGGTTTTCCTCTAAACTCAATATATGCTGTATTTCTGTCTTATTTTTCAAGCACTGCTTTTACTTTTAATATTTCAATCAGCAAGTCTCCAAATTGAGTACACATTTGGATTACTTAAAGAACTTTTTAAAATGCAAATATCCAGGACCTACTTCCAAAGATTCAGATTCAGTAGATCTGGAGGAGCTGGGAATCTGCATTTTAACAAGCACTCTAGGGAATTATATACATTCACATTTCAGAACCATAGCTCTTAAGGAAGAAATTCACAATACAAAAAAACAACCTTTCTAACACAGTTGAGATTCTTCTATACTGGTCATAAGGCACCTATCCCACTCCAGTACTCTTGCCTGCAAAAATCCCATGGATGGAGGAGCCTGGTAGGCTGCAGTCCATAGGGTCGCTAAGACACGACTGAGCGACTTCACTTTCACTTTTCACTTTCATGCATTGGAAAAGGAAATGGCAACCCACTCCAGTATTCTTGCCTGGAGAATCCCAGGGACAGGGGAGCCTGTTGGGCTGCAGTCTATGGGGTCACACAGAGTCAGACATGACTGAAGTGACTTAGCAGCAGCAGCAGCAGCAATTTCAGATTTGATGCAAGGCATTGCTAAGTCCAGTCGTAGTTACTAAACTAGTCTTCTCTCACTATGCCCACTGCTATTCAGCCTCTAATCTCGAACACTTCCTGTCAGCTTCACCGCCTCCCCCCCCCCCCCGCCAGTTTCCCAGGTAGCAGAAACTCAAAGATATAGAGTTTTCTCATTTATATCATATAAATAAATTACAGTATGAAAGTATTTATTCCAGAAAGTTCAACTGTGTCTGACAGTAATATTTTTGGTTGCATGAGAGTTGACTTAACTAGTTTGAGAATCTTCTTTTAATGTTTTATTTTTAAATTTTATTTATTTTAATTGAAAGCTAGTTACTTTACAATATTGTGGTGGTTTTTGCAATACACTGATGTGAATGAGCAATGGGTATACATGTGTCTTGCTATCTTGAAACCCCCTCCCACCTCCCTCCTCGCTCTATCCCTCTGGGTTGTCCTAGAGCACTAGCTTTGGGTGCCCTGCTTCATGCATCAAACTTGCACTGGTCATCTATTTTACATATGATGATATACGGGTTTCAATGCTATTCTCTCATCTCATCTCACCCTCACCTTCTCCCACCAAAGTCCAAAAGTCTGTTATTTACATCTGTGTCTCTTTTGCTGTCTTGCATATAGGGTCATCATTACCGTCTTTCTAAATTCCATATATACGCGTTAATATACTCTATTGGTGTTTCTCTTTCTGCCTTACTTCACTCTGTATAATAGACTTCATCCACCTCATAGTTTCATCCACTTCATTAGAACCGACTCAAATGTATTCTTTTTTATAGCTGAATAATATTCCATTGGGTATATGTACCACAACTTCTTTATCCACTCATCTGTCAATGGACATCTAAGTTGCTTCCATGTCCCAGCTATTGTAAACAGTGCTGCAATGAGCACTGGGGTACACGTGTCTCTTACAATTCTGGTTTCCTCAGTGTGTGTGCCCAGAAGTAAGGTTTCTGGGTCATATGGCAGTTCTATTTCTATTTAAGGAATCTCCACACTGTTCTCCATAATGGCTGTACTAGTTTGTATTCCCACCAACAGTGTAAGAGGGTTCCCTTTCCTCCACACACTCTCCAGCATTTATTATTTGTAGACTTTTTGATGGCAGCCATTGTGACCAGCGTGAGATGGTACCTCACTGTGGTTTTGATTTGCATTTCTCTGATAATGAGTGATGTTAAGCATCTTTTCATGTGTTTGTTAGCCATCTGTATGCCTTTTTTGGAGAAATGTCTGTTTAGTTCTTTAGCCCATTTTTTTATTGGGCCGTTTTTTTTTGTTTTGTTTTTTTCTTTTTTCATATTGAGCTGCATGAGCTGCTTGTATATTTTGGAAATTAATTCTTTATCAGTTGCTTTGTTTGCTATTATTTTGTCCCATTCTGAAGGCTGCCTTTTCACCTTGCTTATAGTTTTCTTTGTTGTTCCTGTCAGCTTTTGAAGAGGGGTAAGCCAGAGCTACTTTCAATCCATCCCTGCAAGGAAAACCTATAAAATCCTAAGTTTCAGGCTTCCTATTCCATACCTGTTTCATTCTGTTGACATGCTTCACTACACTAGTCACAGCCTCCACATAACTCTGGTACTCACAGCTTCCAACTAAAAATTAGCAGAATGGGAACAGAAAATAAGGAAGAACAAAAAGCTATTTCTTTGAAGTTTGCTGATTTTTTTTTTAAACTTGGGCAATTTGGGTACTAGCTTTTTTATTCCCTTGGTTAACAACCTACGCCTAGCTTGGCTGAGTTTCTGGTGGGGAAAAATTAGTGAAGAGGAATATTTAAAAGGAATACATTGAATTTTCTGTACCTGGAGAAATTGGATGTTAAGAAAAGATAAATCACAATTTGGAGGTATTCTCATATTGTTGCTTCAGAACTTGGGGGCAAGAAGTGAGATTTTAGTTCATTCATGGAATGAACTAAATGGATATAGCTTATGCTACATCCATTCCAAACTGTGTGTCACTACCAGCTTCCTTATTCCAAGTGATGATGGGGTCATTCTCTCTGATACTACTCAATGATAGCTCTGATTGAGAGGAAAGTTATTCTTTGTGTTGAGGTGATAAAATCTATATTTCTTATGGCTTTCTAAAGTCTTCCTCTGAGAACACCCTGAAAATATTTGTCTCTTCTGCCTTTTGATAGCCTTTCAGAAATTTGCTGCCTAAGACTAAGTTCTCTTCAGTTCAGTTCAGTCACTCAGTCGTGTCCGACTTTTTGCGACCCCATGAATCGCAGCACGCCAGGCCTCCCTGTCCATCACCAGCTCCCGGAGTTCATTCAGACTCACGTCCATCGAGTCAGTGATGCCATCCAGCCATCTCATCCTCTGTCATCCCCTTCTCCTCCTGCCCCCAATCCCTCCCAGCATCAGAGTCTTTTCCAATGAGTCAACTCTTTGCATGACATGGCCAAAGTACTGGAGTTTCAGCTTTAGCATCATTCCTTCCAGAGAAATCCCAGGGCTGATCTCCTTCAGAATGGACTGGTTGGATCTCCTTGCAGTCCAAGGGACTCTCAAGAGTCTTCTCCAACACCACAGTTTAAAAGCATCAATTCTTTGGCACTCAGCCTTCTTCACAGTCCAACTCTCACATCCATACATGACCACAGGAAGAACCATAGCCTTGACTAGACGAACCTTTGCTGGCAATGTAATGTCTCTGTTTTTGAATATGCTATCTAGGTTGGTCATATCTTTCCTTCCAAGAACTTCTCTTAATTCTTCTCAAAAACAAATAACCCCGTAAACTTCAACTGTTCTTCATTAGATTTTCCTACTACTCCTGAATGTATCCCCTCAGACTTCAAATACTGAAGCCCCACTGTGGCTATATTAAGATTAAGAAAGCAATTAAAGTTTAAGTGTGAGGCCTTGAGAAAATAAGGTTAATATTATTTTAAGAGGTTTCTCTCTCTCTCTCTCTCTTTCCCTATCTCTCTCCCTCCCTCCATTCCCCCTCTTTCACTTTCTCTCCCTGTGTGTACATACTAAGAAATGGCCATATATGAACATTTACAATCTGGGAAGACAGGTCTCATCAGAAATCAAATTGATTTTGGACCCTGATCATGGACTTCTAGCTCCCAAAACTGTGCAAAAATAAATTTATGGTGTTTCAGCCATTCAGTTTGTGGTATTTTGTTATGGCAGACTAAACAGACTAATACACCTTACCAGACTTGTCTCACTGCTATTTGGACAGGACTCAGTTTGTTTGTGTCCCTTTTCATGTGTGGGGTCAAGAGCTATTATGCTGATATGAACCTGATCAGTAGAAAATAGATCCAAATTAACAATTTTTGTAATTAACTGCCTTTGGTATTTTGTTTTTACTTGATTCACAGTCATCTCTCTTAACACAATCCAGTCTGCCCTGTATGCCTCTCAGAGTGACCCCACCCTGACCCAAGGGCACTGATTCCTAAAGCAGTTAGGCTTTTCCCCTTTCTGCTCTACTACTGTATTAATTTATTCAATAAATATTTACTATACTGTATATTTTTGAGTTCATTTATTAAGAACAGTTTTATATTCACAGAAACAATGGTATGAAAGTACATAGATTTTTGATATATACCCTTCTTCCCCAACACACAAAGCCTCCTTCATTATAAGCAGATGTATCAGAGTGGTACATTTTTTTTTTTTTTTTTTTTTTTTACAATCGATGAACTTCCATTGATACATCCTAATCACTGAATATTCATAGTTTACACTAGGGGTCACTCTCGTTGTTCTACTTCTATGGGTTTGGACAAATCTATAATGCCATAGTAAAAAAAAAAAAACAAAAAAAAAACGTGTATTAAAAAGCAGAGACATAACTTTGCTTACAAAGGTCTGTATAGTCAAAGCTATGGTTTTCCAGTGGTGATGTATGGATGTGAGAGTTGGACCATAAAGAAGGCTGAGTGCCGAAGAGTTGACACTTTCAAACTGTGGTGCTGGAGAAAACTATTGAGAGTCCCTTGAACAGCAAAATCAGACCAGTCAATTAAAGGAAACCAACCTTGAATATTCACTGGAAAGACTGATGCTGAAGCTGCAATAATTTGGCCACCTGATGAGAAAAAAATGAGTTCATTAGAGAAAAGTTTGATTCTGGGAACTATTGAGGGCAAGAGGAGAAGTGGGTGACAGAGGATGAGATAGTTGGATGGCATCATCAACTCAGTGCACATGAGTATGAGAAAACTTGGGGAGATAGTGAAGGACAGGGATGCCTGGCATGCTGCAGTCTGTGGGGTCATAAAGAGTTGGACATGACTGAGAAACTGAACAATAGCATAATGACATGTATCTATCATTACAGTACTTCATAGTGTTTCAGCTGCAGCAAAAGTCCTCTATGCTTCACCTACTCATCCCTTTCCCCACCCTAATCTCTGGTAAGCACTGATCTTTTTATTGACTTTGTTGTATTGTCTTTTCCAGAATGTCATATATTGGAATCATGCAGTATGTAGCCTTCTAAGATTTGTTTCTTTCACCAATCAATTTCATAAGATTGGAGCTTGTGAATTTAAAGTCCTGCCATGTATTTTCATGGCTTAATATCTCATTTATTTTTATTTATTTTTAATTGAATGATAATTGCTTTAGAATATTGTGTTGATTTCTGCCATACATCAACATGAATCAGCCATAAGTATGCATGTCATCTCATTTATTTTTAGTGCTGAATAATATTCCATTATCTGAATGTATTTCAGTTTATACATCCATTAGCCTACTGAAGAATATCTTGCTTGTCTCTAAGTCTTGGCAATTATGAATAAAGCTGTTGTAAATATCTGTGTGCAGGTTTTGTATGGACATAAGTTTTCAACTCCTTTAGGTGAATACCAAGAAACACAATTTCTGGATTATATGATAAGAGTGTATTTAGCTTATTTTTTCAGTTTTATTTGAGATGTAATTGACACACAACATTATAAAAAATTCAAGTTATAAAGCATCATGATTTCGCTTACATATATTATAAAATATCATAAGTTTAGTTAACATTTATCATCGGATGTAGACATAAACTAACATGAAAAATGTTTTTTTCCCGACTGAAAGAATTCCTTAGACCTACTCTCTTAATAACTTTCAAAACAGCAGTGTTGTATGCTGTCCCCCAGGTCGGGGCTGGGTGCTGAGGATCAGGCTTTGGGGGTTAGACACCAGGACTGGGATTGACTGCAGTGAAGATACTCTGAATGTGCTAGTACAACACAACTCAGGGATTCTAGGAAAAAGTTTGGGCCTCCAACAGAGGCAAGAGATCATTGCTATGAAAAGGACTCCACCTTCATGAGTGCTAGAGGTGGAACGAGCTATGGCTGTGGACTGTGACACCAGAGGTAGATATGCCAAAGCCCACATGAGTACCAGAGAGGGACTGCCTGTGACTGAAGTTTGCAATCACAGAGGAGGAAACACATGCCAGTTGGCTGCCACCAGGGATGGTGTGGGTTCCAGAGGTGGGGGACAGGAGGTCCCTATAGTCCCAATTTCAGGGATCAAAGCTACTGCCAAGTTGTGAGTGGGCAAAGATCATTGCCCACACTTTCCTTCTGTACTGTGAAGCTTGCCTCTGCTGAGGGACCCAAGACCCAAAGCTTACTCCCTTGGGGAAACACAGAAAGTGCCTCAGACCATGGCGAATTCCCACAGGCCTCGACCACAGCTGGTACTCCATACACACCCCAACTGTCTATGCCTTACTCCTCCCTCTTGCCAGCCTGACTGAGCAAGTGAGCCCTGCTATGTCATTACTCTTGTCTGAGTAGGGAATAGAAACCAGAAGATGACCTACAAACAGAGGTGGAGCCAACATCAAAGCTGAGAACCAGGGGTTGTGTGATTAAAGAAGAGGAAGGGAATTCACTCCTGCAGCAGCAGGTGAAACAGATTAAATCCTCATAATTTTCCTAAGATTGTGGATTTTGGGGTGCAATTATGAACTTTGGAAGCAAGTACAAGCTTGAGTGAGGTCAGATCTGAGTCTGAGCTGACCTCACAGCACTCACAGCAGGTCCAGAGACCTTTGTAGAAATATTGGAGGACTTCCTGAGTAAGCAGACTAACTGGTGCTCACTTTGTCGCAAGGACAACAGAGGACACAGGAAGACATATTTCTCACTATGACTCTCTATGTACATATACTTTATTTGGCGGTGGGGGGGGGTTCTTTTTCATATTGTGTTATTGCTGTTCTTTTTTAATTCTTTTAATTATTATTTTTAACATTTTTTTCTTTTCTAAAAAGCTTCTATCTTTAAATAATTTTACTTTATTATTTTTTTTCCAAATTTGCAGTACTCTTTTGTTATATTCCATTTTCTCCATGTTTTCTATTTTGTGTTTTTGCTAGTCTAGTTCTTAGTATTCATTTTCACATATGGTTTATTTATTGTCTTGATTGCTGTTTTCTTTTTTAATTCCTATTTTTATTTTATTTTTTAGTTCTTTTTGCTCTCTTTTCTCTTTGTGAGTCTGAGTTTCCTTGGATGTTGCTTCCACCATTTGTCTTAGGGTTTTGTCTATCCATTCTATTTTGTGTGTATGTGTGTTTAGCTTCCATTTTTCTTTCTTTCTCTATCTCTTTCTATCGTGTGTGTGTGTGTGTGTGTGTGTGTGTGTGTGTTTGGCTCCCCCCCCCTTTTTTTTGCCTATCTCTTTCTATCTTTTTATCTTCTGTGTTGTGTGGCTTGTGTAGTATTGGAGCTATTGTAAGTGGTTGAATCTAAACCTCTGAGATGGGAGATTTAAGTCTAAGATGTTGGGCCACAAGAGAACTAATACCTCATGGGATATTAACTGGTGAGAGCTCTGTCAAAGGCCTCTGTCTCAACATTCAGACCAACTTCACCCAAGGCTAGCAAGTTCCAGTGCTAGGCACCTCACACCAAATCATCAGTAAAGCAGGAACAGAATAACTATGACCTTGCACCTGCAGAAAGAAGACCCAAACACAGTAAATCAAACAAAATGAAAATACAGAAAAACTTGAAGTAGATGAAGTAATGTGGTAAAAACACAATATCAACTGAATGAAGAGGAAATAGGCAATCTACCTGAAAAAGAATTCAGAGTAATAATAGTAAAGATTATCTAAAATCTTAGAAATAGAGTGGAGGCACAGATAATTAACATAGAGGCATGGATGGAGAAGATACAGGCAATGTTTAACAAGATCCTAAAAAGAATACAGAATAGACAATCAACAATAAGCATCAAAATGGCCATGCCATGTCACTTCAGTAGTGTTCAACTCTTTGTGACCCTAGGGACCTTAGCCTGCAAGGAACCTTTGTCCATGGGATTCTACAGGCAAGAATAGTGGAGTGGGTAGCCATTCCCTTCTTCAGGGGATCTTCCAAATCCAATGATTGAACCCACATCTCTTACATCTCCTGCATTGACAGGAAGGTTCTTTACCACTAGCACAACCTGGGAAGCCCGAAGAGCACAATAACTGATATTAAAAGCACGTTAGAGGAAACCAATAGAAAAATAACTGAGGCAGAAGAATGCATAAGTGAGCTGGAATATAAAACGTTGAAAATAAACATAGCAGAAAAAGAAAAGATCATGGAAATAAATGAAGACAGCCTCAGAGACCTCTGGGAAAACATTAAGTGTATCAGCATTAAAATGATAGGGGTACCAGAAGAAGAGAATAAGAAAGGGTATGAGGAAATATTTGAGGAGATTATAGTTGAAAAATTCCCTAACATGGGAAAGGAAATAGCAACCCAAGTCCAGAAAGCTTAGAGACTCCTATACAGGATTAAACCAGTGAGAAACATACCAAGACATATATTAATCAAACTAATGAAACTCAACCACGAATAAAAAGTATTAAAAGCAGCAAGAGAAAAGCAACAAATAACATACAATGGGATCCCCATAGGGTTAAAAGGTTATTTTTCAACAGAAACTCTGAAGGCCAAAGGGAGTGGTAGGATATACTTAAAGTGATGAAAGGAAAAATCCTACAACTAAGATTACTCTACCCAGCAAGGAACTCATGCAGATTTGATTGAGAATTCAAAAGCTTTACAGATAAGCAAAAGTTAAGAGAATTCAACACCACCAAGCCAGCTTTATAACAAATGTTAAAGAAACTTCCCTAGACAGGAAATACAAGAGAGAGAGAGAGAGAGAGAGAAAAAAAAAAAAAAAAAGACCTACAAAAACAAAGCAAAAACAATAAAGTAAATGGTAATAGGTTCATACATATCAATAAGTACCTTAAATGTAAATGGACTAAATATTCCAACCAAAAGTAATAGACTGGCTGAATGGATACAAAAACAAGACCCCTATATACACTGTCTAAAAGAGACCCATTTCAGACCTAGGGACACATACAGACTGAAAGTGAGGAGATGCCAAAAGGTATTTCATGCAAATTAAAATCCAAAGAAAGTTGCAGTAGCAATATTCACATGAGAAAAAAATAGACTTTAAAATGAAGACCATTACAAGAGACAAGGAAGGACACTACATAATGATCAAGGGATCAATTCAAGGAGATATAATAATTATAAATGTATAAACTCTGGACATATGAGGACCTCAATACATAAAGCAAATGCTAACAACTATATAAAGGGAAATCAATGGTACACAACAATAGTGGAGGACTTTAACACTCCACTCAAACCAATGGACAGATATTTCGGACAGAAAATTATGGAAAAACAAGACTTGAAGGACACACTGGGCCAGACGGATCTAATCAATATCTATAAACATTTCATTCAAAAAGGTAGATTTTACTTTTTTCTCAAGTGCACATGGAACTTCCACCAGATAGATAATATCTCCAGTCAGAAATCAATTCTGGAAAAATTTTAAAAATTGAAATTGTATCAAGAATTTTTTCTGACCAAAATGCTGTAAGATTAGATATAAACTAAAGAAATAAAATTGTAAAAACACAAATATAAGGAGCCTAAAAAATACACTTCTGAATAATAAAAGAGGTTGCTGAAAAAATTAAAGGGGAAATAAAAAAAATAACTAGAAGCAAATGACAATGAAAACATAACAATTCAAAACCTATGGCATGCAGTAAAAGCAGATTCAAAAATCCTCATCAAAATTCTAGCAAATGGAATCCAATAACACATTAAGAGGATTATATAACATGATTAAGTGGGCTTTATCTCAGGGATGCAAAGACTCTTCAAAATACTCAAATAGAAAATTTGTATGTGATACACCATATTAACAAACTGAAAAAACAAAAACAAATGATCTTCTCAATAGATGCAGTGAAAACCTTCAAAAAATTCAATATAGATTTATAATAAAAAATCTACAGAAGGCAGGCATAGAAGGAATTTACATCAACATAATAAAGGTCATATATGAGAAATCCATAACAAATATTAATCTCAATGATGAAAAATTTTAAGCATTTCTTCTAAGATTAGGAACAAGACAAGGGTGCCCACTATTACCACTATTATTCAACATGGTTTTGGAAGTCCCAGCCACGGCAATCAGAGAATAAAAATAAATAGATAAACAGAATCCAGATTGAAAAAGACATAAAACTATCATTGTTTGCTGTTGACATGATACTATACATAAAAAAACCCTAAAGATGCCACCAAAAAGTTACTAGAACTATTCAATGAATATAGTAAATTTTTAGGATATGAAATTAATAAACAGAAATCCTTTGCATTCCAATATATAAACAATAAAAATAAATCAGAAAGAGAAATTAAGAAAACAATCTTATTCACCATAAATTGCAACAAAAAGAATGAAATACCTAGAAATGAACCTACTTAGAGAGACAAAAGACTTGCATGCAGAAAAATAAAGACTCTGATGAAAGAAACCAAAAACAAACAGATGGGGAGATACACCATGTTCTTGGATTGGAAGAAGCAATATTGTGCAAATAACTATATTACTGAAAACAGTTTACAGATTCAATTCAATCCCTATCAAGCTACCAGTGGTATTTTTCACAGATAGAATAAAAAATTTCAAAATCTGTATGAAAACACAAAAGGCTCCAAATAGCTAAAGCAACCTTAAGAAAGAAAAAACAGAGATCAAGGAATCAACCTGCCTGACTTAACCCTATCCTACAAAGCTACAGTCATTAAGACAGTATGGTACTGGCACCAAGACAGAAATACAGGCAAGCGAAACAAGATAGAAAGTCCACAGATAAACTCATACAACTACAGGCACCTTATTTTTTTTACAAAGGAGGCAAGAGTATACAGTGAAGAAAAGACAGACTCTTCAATAAGTGGTGCTGGGAAACCTGGACAGCTACATGTGAAAAAAAAAAAAAAAGAAGAAGCTAGAACACTGCCTAACATCATACATAAAAATAAACTCAAAATGGATTAATGACTTAAATGTAAGGCCAGAAATTATAAAGCTCTTAGGGGAAAACACAGGCAATACACTCTTTGACAGAAATCACAGCAAAATATTCTTTAACTGACCCCTTAAAGTAATGAAAATAAAAACAAAAGTAAACAAATTAGAAGAAAACAATAAACAAGATTAAAGTACAACCCTCAGAATGGGAAAAAATAAGTGCAAACAAAGCAGTCAACAAATGATTAGTCGCCAAAATATACAAGCAGAACACACAGCTCAATATCAGAAAAAGAAAGAGCCCAATAAAAAATGGACAGAAGACTTAGACATTTCTCCAAAGAAGACATACGACTGGCCAATAAACCCATGAAAAGATGCTCAACACTGCTCATTATTAGAGAAATTCAAGTCAAAACTACAATGAGTTATCATCTCACACCAGTCACAATAGCCATCATCAAAAACCTAAAAACATTAAATGCTGGAGAGGATTTAGAGAAAAAGGAACCCTCTTGCACTGTAGGTGGGAAGGCAAATTGATATAGCCATTAGGGAGAACAGTATAGAGACTCCTTTTAAAAAACTAAGAAAATAACTACTATACGACCCAGAAATCCCACTAATGGCCACAATTCTGAGAAAATCATAATTCTAAAAGATGCATGTACCCCAATGTCCATTGCAGCACTATTATAATTAGCCAAGACATGGAATCAACCTAAATGTCCATTGACAGATAAATGGATAAAGAAGATGTGGTACATACCTACTATGGGTTATTTAGAATATTACTCTGCCATAAAAAGGAATGAATTTGAGAGAGTTGTAGTGAGAAAGAGGAAAAAAAAACAAATATCATGTTAATGCATACACATGGAATTTAGAAAAAAATATTGATGAACCTATTTTAAAAGAATGGAGATGCAGATGTAGAGAACAGATTTGTACATCCAGTGGGGGAAGGAAAGGATGAGATGCATGGAAAAAGTAGCATTGACATATACACACTATCATGTGTAAAACAGATAGCTGGTGGGAAGTTCCTATAAAACACAGGAAGACCAATCTGGCACTCAATGAAGAACTAGAAAAGTGGAATGGGGGGATGAGAGGGGAGGCTCCATAGGGAGAGGATATACACATATTTACAGGTGATTCACATTGTTATATGGCAAAAACCAATAAAATATTGTAAAGGAATCTTCCTGCGTTTAAAAAATAAATTGACCCAGAGGGATGGTACGGGGAGGGAGGATGGAGAGGGATTTGGGATGGGGAACACGTGTATATCTGTGGCGGATTCATGTTGATGTATGGCAAAAACAATACAATATTTTAAAGTAATTAACCTCCAATTAAAATAAATAAATTTATTTTAAAAAATAGCTCTTTTAACCATAGTTACTGTACTGTATATAGCATCCCTAGTATTTATTTATTTTGTGACTTGAACTTTGTACACTTTGACAACTTTCATTATATTTCCCCTCCCCCTAATCTTGCCTCTTTGTTGTTTTTTAGCCACTTAGTACTGTCTAACTCTTTGCCACCCCATGAACTGCAGCACACCAGGCTTCCCTCTCCTTCACTATCTCCCAGAGTTTGTCCAAATTCATGTCCATCTAGTCACTGATGCCATCCAACCATCTCATTCTCTGGGCCCCCTTTCTCCTCCTGCCCTCTGTTTTTCCCAGCATCAGGGTCTTTTCCAATGAGTCAGTCCTTCGCATCAGGTGGCCAAAGTATTGGAGTTTCAGCTTCAGCATCAGTCCTTCCAATGAATATTCAGGATTGATCTCCTTTAGGATGGACTGGTTGGATGTCCTTGCAGTCCAAGGGACTCTCAAGAGTCTTCTCCAACACCACAGTTTAAAAGTATCAATTCTTCAGCTGCCAGCCTTATTTATGGTCCAACTTTCACATCCGTACATGTCTACTGGAAAAAATCATAGCTTTGACTAGATGGACCTTTGTCAGCAAAGTGATGCCTCTGCTTTTTAATATGCTAAGTTGGTCAATGCTATCTTTCAAAGAAGCAAGTATCCTTTCATTTCATGGCTGCAGTCAGCATCCACAGTGACTGGAACCCATGAAAATAGTCTGTCATTGTTTCCGTTTTTTCCCATCTATTGGTCATGAAGTGATGGGGCCAGATGCCATGATGGTGAGTTTTAAGCCAGCTTTTTCACTCACCTCTTTCACCTTCATCAAAAGGCTCTTCTTTAGTTTCTCTTCACTTTCTGCCATTAGGGTGATTTCATCTGCATATCTGAGGTTATTGATATTCTCCTGCAATCTTGATTCCAGCTTGTGCTTCATCCAGTGCAGAATTTAGAATGATGAACTCTGCATGTTAAATAAGCAGGGTGACAATATACAGCGTTAATGTACTCCTTTCCCAATTTTGAACCAGTCCATTATTCCATGTCTGGTTCTAACAGTTGCTACTTGACCTGCATACAGGTTTCTCAGGGTGCAGGTAAGATGGCCTGGTATTCCCACCTCTAAGAATTTTCCACAGTTTGCTGTAATCCACACAGTCAAAGGCTTTAGCAGAGTCAAAGAAGCAGAAGTAGATGCTTTTCTGGAACTCCATTGCTTTTTCTATGATCCAATGGATCATTGGCAATGTGATCTCTGGTTCCTCTGCCATTTCTAAATCCAGCTTGTATGGATAGAAGTTCTTGGCTCATGTATTGTTGAAGCCTACCTTGAAGGATTTTGAGCATTACCTTGCTAGCATGTGAGATGAGTGCAATTGTGTGGTAAGTTGAACATTCTTTTGCATTGCCCTTCTTTGAGAATGGAGTGAGAACTGATCTTTCCTAGTTAGTCCTGTGGCCACTGCTGAGTTTTCCAAATGAGCTTGCATATTGAGTGCAGCACTTTATCAGCATCACATTTTAGGATTTGAAGTAGCTCAGCTGGAGTTCTATCACCTCCATCAGCTTTGTTCATAGTGATGCTTCAAGATCCACTTGACTTTGCACTCCAGGATGTCTGGTTCTAGGTGAGTGATCATACCATTTAGCACAGTAAGGTGGTTACATACCACATAACATTAGCATTGTGGTTATGTAGTCCATTAAGACCTTTTTTCTACAGTTCTTCTGTATATTCTTGCCACCTCATATTAATATATTCTGTTTCTGTTAGATCCATATCGTTTATGTCCTTCATTGTGCCCATCTTTGCATGAAATGTTCCTTTGATATCTCTAATTTTCTTGAAGAGATCTCTAGTCTTTCCCATTCTAACTTTCCCCTCTATTTCTTTACCCGGTTCACTTAAGAAGGGTTTCTTTTCTCTTCTTTCTATTCTTTGGAACTCTGCATTCGGATGGGTATATCTTTCTTTTCTCCTTTGCTTTCACTTTTCTTCTCAGCTATTTGTAAGGCCTCCTCAGACAACCATTTTGCCTTGCTGCATTTCTTTTCCCCTTTCCTCTGCTAAGCATAAATCTTATCTCTTTTTATATACTTTGTGTTTTGCTAAGTCGCTTCAGTCGTGTCCAACTCTGTGCAACCCCATAGACGGCAGCCCACCAGGCTTCCCCGTCCCTGGGATTCTCCAGGCAAGAACACTGGAGTGGCTTGCCATTTCCTTCTCCAATGCATGAAAGTGAAAAGTGAAAGTGAAGTCGCTCAGTCATGTCCGACTCTTCGCAACCCCATGGACTGCAGCCTACCAGGCTCTTCCGTCCATGGGATTTTCTAGGCAAAAGTACTGAAGTGGGGTGCCATTGCCTTCTCCATTTTGTGTTTTAGATTCTACAAATAACTGAGATCACGTAGTATTTGTCTTTCTCAATCAAGCTTACTTCACTTAGTATAGTGCACACCAAGGTTCACCCATATTGTGGCAGATCATAAGATTTTTTTTTTATGGTTGAATAATTTTGTTATTCAATGGCTAAGTAATGTCCGACTCTGTGACCCTATGGATTGCAGCATGCCAGACTCCTTTATCTTTCACTATCTTCTGGAGTTTGCTCAAATTCGTGTCCATTGAGTCAGTGATGCTATCTAACCATCTCATCCTCTACCACCCATTTCTCCTTTTTCCTTTAATCTTTCCCATCATCAAGGTCTTTTCCAATGCATTAGCTCTTCCCAAAAGGTGGCCAAAGTATTAGAGCTTCAGTCATCATCAGTCCCTCCAATTTAGATTTGATGTCCTTTAGGATTGACTGGTTGATCACTTTGCAGTCCAAGGGACTTTCAAGAGTCTTCTCCATCACCACAATTAGAAAGCATCAATTTTTCAGTGCTCAGCCTTCTTTATGAACCAACTCTCACATTTGCACATGACTACTGGAAAAACCACATGGTTGAATAAGTTTCCATTGTATACTCCACAAGTTATTTGTTCATTCCTCCATCAGTAGACACATAGACTATTTCCATGTCCCTGCTGTTGTAGCTAATGCTGCTGTGATCATGAGTGGAGATATCTTTTCAACATAGGTTTTGTTTCCCTTGAATATATTCCAGAAGTGAAATTGTTAAATCATATGGTTATTCTATTTTTAATTATTGAGAAACCTCCATATTCTTTTACCTGGTGAGTGTATCAATTTTCAATCCCAACAGTGTAAAAGTGTTCCCTTCTCTTCACATCCTCACTAACTTTTGTTATACGCCCTCTTTTTTAAAATTATAGCCATTCTAACAGATCTTAGGTGATATTGTGGTTTTGATGTATATTTACCTTATGATTAGTGATGCTGAGCAACATTCCACGTTCTTGTAAATCCATTTTATGACTTCTTTGAAAAAATGGCTATTAACATACTTTAATCATTTTTTGAAATTAGATTGTTTGATTTTGCTCTTGATTACTGTGAGATCTTTATATATTTTTTGTATTAACCCTTTAGGAGATATGGTTTGCAAGTAATTTCCCATTCTGTAGGTTGTCTTTTTGTTTTGTTGATCATTTCATTTTGTTGGGCAGGAACTTTAGCTTCCAATTAAAAAAAAAAAAACATTTTTTTTTTTTTTTTGTACTTTAGGCATTATCCAAAAATCATGGCCAAGACCCACATCAAAGAATTTCTTTTCTATGTTTTCTTTAGGGGTTTTGTTTTCCAGTTCACTTTTACAGCTTTAAACCATTTTGAATTAAAAAAATAATAATTGTGTAAGATGAGTCTAGTTTCATTTTCTTAAATGACAATATCCAATTTTCCCAAGTTCATTTATTGAAGAGACTGTAATTTCTCCATTGAGTGGCCTTGGCTCCATTGTCAGTTGTCTGTTGGCTGTATAGTACATGGAATTGTTTCTGGCCTCTCAATATTATCGTATTTGTGTGTGTGTGTGTGTGTGTGTGTGCTTATGGCAGTAGCATTCAGGTTTGGTTACTGTAGCTTAATATGACTTGAAATCAGAAACTGTAATGTCTCCTCTCATTTCATTCTTATTTTTCAGGATTGCTTTTACTATTTGGGATCTTTTGTGGTTCCATATAAATTTTAGGATTTTTTTTCTCATGTAAAGGTGGCCATTGGACTCTTGATAGGGATTGTATTGAATCTATTCATGGCTTTGGGCTGTATGGAACTATTAACAATATTAATTTTCCAGTACTTGAGCATGGAATATTATTTCATTTATTTTGAGTTGCCTTCAATTTATTTTATCAATGTCTTATGACGTTTCAGTGTACAAAAATTTTTCATCACCTCAGTAAAATTTATTTCTAAGTATTTTATTCTTTTTGATGGTATCATAGATGGGATTTTTTCAGCTTCAGATAATTCATTGTCGAGTTACAGATATGTCAGTAATTTTGTATGTTAATTTTCTATCCTGCAACTTTACTGAATTTGTTGATTAAATCTGAAAAGATTTTGGGAGGGAATCTTTTGGATATTCAATAAATAAAATTATTTCATCTGCTAATAGAGCCAACTTTAAAATTTCCTTTACAGTTCTGATGGCTTTTATCACTATTTCTATTTCTTCCCTGATTCCTTTGTCTAGGACCTGCAGTACTATTAACAGGTTGAGTAGGAATTATGAGAGCAAGCACTCTTGTCTTTTTCCTTATCTTGGAGGAATATCCTGCAAACTTTCACCACTGACTATGATGTTGGCTGTGAACTCAACATATATGGTCAATATTATGTTGAAGCAAATTCCTTTTATAAAATATTTGTTAAGGGTTTTTATCATGACCTCATGACAAATGTTTTTCAGATAATTTAATTTCATTTATTGAGATTATCTTTTGATTTTTTTTCTTTTATTCTATAGATGGGATCAGTTCAGTTCAGTCCAGTCAGTCAGTCAGGACCGACTCGTTGCAAACCCATGGACTGTAGCACGCCAGTCTTCCCTGTCCATCAGCAAATCCCAGAGCTTGCTCAAACTCATGTCCATTAACTTGTTGATGGCATTCAACCATCTCATCCTCTGTCATCCCTTTCTCCTCCTGCCTTCAATCGTTCCCAGGGTCTTTTCCAATGAGTCAGTTCTTCCCATAAGGTGGCCAAAATATTGGAGTTTCAGCTTCAGCATCTGTCCTTCCAATAAATATTCAGGACTGATCTCCTTTAGGATGGACTGGTTTGATCTCCACGCAGTCCAAGGGACTCTCAAGAGTCTTATCCAACAACACAGTTCAAAAGCATCAATTTTTTGGTGCTCAGCTTTCTTTATAGCCCAACTCTCACATCCATACATCACTACTGGAAAAACCATAGCTTTGAATAGAAGGACCTTTGTCAGCAAAGTAATGTTTCTAGTTTTTAATAGGCTGTCTAGGTTGGTCATGCTGTCTTTGCCAACAAAGGTCCATCTAGTCAGGGCTATGGTTTTCCAGTGGTCCTGTATGGATATGAGAGTTGGATTATAAAGAAAGCTGAGCACCGAAGAATTGATGCTTTTGAACTGTGGTGTTGGAGAAGACTCTTGAGAGTCCCTTGGACTGCAAGGAGATCAAACCAGTCCATCCTAAAGGAGATCAGTCCTGGGTGTTCATTGGAAGGACTGATGTTGAAGCTGTAACTCCAATACTTTGGCCACCTGATACAAAGAGCTGACTCATTTGAAAAGTCCCTAGTGCTGGGAAAGATTGAGGGCAGGAGAAGGGGATGACAGAAGATGAGATGTTTGGATGGCATCACTGACTCGATGGACATGGGTTTGGGTGAACTCTGGGAGTTGGTAATGGGCAGGGAGGCCTGGCATTCTGTGGTTCATGGGGTTGCAAAGAGGTGGACACAACTGAATGACTGAATTGAACTAGGTTGGTCATAACTTTTCTTCCAAGGAGCAAGCATCTTTTAATTTCATGGCTGCAGTCACCATCTGCAGTGATTTTGGAGCCCAAGAAAATTAAATCTGTGTTTCAATTGTTTCCCCATTTATTTACCATGAAATCATGGGACAGGATGCCATGATCTTAGTTTTTTGAACATTGAGTTTTAAGCCAGCTTTTTCACTCTCCTCTTTCACTTTCATCAAGAGGCTCTTTACTTCCTCTTCACTTTCTGCCATAAGGGTGGTTTCTTCTGCATATCTGAGGTTATTGATATTTCTCCTGGAAATCTTGATTCAAATTTGTGCTTCATCCAGCCCAGAATTTCACATGACTTACTCTGCATAGAAGCTAAATAAGCGAGGTGACAATACATAGCCTTGACATACTCCTTTCCCAATTTCAAACCAGTCTGCTGTTCCATGTCCAGTTCTAACTGTTGCTTCATGACCTGCATACAGATTTCTCAGGAGGCAGGCCAGGTGGTCTGGTATTCCCATCTCTCGAAGAATTTTCCACACTTTGTTGTGACCCACACAGTCAAAGGCTTTGTCATAGTCAATGAAGCTGAAGTAGATGTTTTTCTGGAATTCTCTTGCTTTTTCTATGATCCAACATATGTTGACAATTTGATTTCTGGTTCCTCTGCCTTTTTTAAATACAGCTTAAACATCTGAAAGTTTACGGTTCATGTATTGTTGAAGCACAGCTTGGAAAATTTTGAGCATTACTTTGCTAGCAGGTGAGATGAGTGCAATTGTGCAGTAGCTTGAATATTTTTGGCGTTGCCTTTCCTTGGGACTGGAATGAAAACTGACCTTTCCAGCCCTGTGGCCACTGCTGAGCTTTCCAACTTTGCTGGCATACTGAGTGCAGGACTTTCACAGCATCATTTTTTTAGGGTTTGAAATAGCACAGCTGGAATTCAATCACCTCAACTAGCTATGTTTGTAGTGATGCTTCCTAAGGCCCTCTTGACTTCACATTCCAGGATGTCTGGCTCTAGGTGAGTGATCACACCATCATAGTTATCTGTGTCATTAAGATATTTTTTGTAGAGTTCTTCTGTATATTCTTGTCACCTCCTCTTAATATCTTCTGCTTCTGTTAGGTCTATAACATTTCTGCCTTTTATTTTGTCCATCTATGCATGAAATGTTCCCTTGGTATCTGTAATTTTCTTGAAGAGATCTCTAGTCTTTACCATTCTATTGTTTTCCTCTATTTTTTTGCACTGATCACTGAGGAAGGCTTTCTTATCTCACACTGCTATTCTTTGGAACTCTGCATTCAAATGGGTATATCTTTCCCTTTCTCCTTTGCCTTTCATTTCTCTTCTTTTCTCAGCTATTTGTAAGGGCTTCTCAGACAACCATCTTGCCTTTTTTGCATTTATTTTTCTTGGCAATGGTCTTTATCACTACCTCCTGTATAATGTGTTGAACCTCCAGCCATAGTTCTTCAGGCACTCTATCAAATCTAATCCCTTGACTCTATTTGTCACTTTCACTGTATAATCATAACGGCTTTGATTTAGGTGATACCAGAATGGTCTAGTGGTTTTCCCTACTTTGTTCAATTTAAGTCTGAATTTGGCAATAAGCAGTTCATTATTTGAGCCACAACAGCTCTCCATCTTGTTTTTGCTGTCTATATAGAGCTTCTCCATCTTTGATTGCAAAGAATATAATCAAGCTGATTTTGTTATTGACCATCTGGTGATGTCCATGTGTAGAGTATTCTCTTGTGTTTTTGAAAGAGGATGTTTGCTATGACCAGTGTGTTCTCTTGTTAAAACCCTGTTAGCTTCATTTTGTACTCCATGGCTGAATTTGCCTGTTATTCCAGGTATCTCTTGACTTCCTACTTTTGCACTCCAGTTCCCTATGGTGAACAGGACATCTTTTTTGTGTGTTAGTTCTACAAGGTCTTGTAGGTCTTCATAGAACCATTCAACTTTGGGTTCTTCAGCATTACTGGTTGGGACATAGAGTTGGATTACTGTGATATTGAATGATTTGATTGGAAATTAACAGAGACCATTCTGTCATGTTTGAGATTGCACCCAGGTACTTTATTTCAGACTCTTTTGTTAACTATTAAGGTTACTCAATTTCTTCTAAGGGATTCTTGCCCACAGTAGTAGATGTATCATAGTAGTAGATGTAACAGTAGTGGTATTGATGGGATATATCACATTTACTGATTTTCATATGTTGAAGCTTTTTTGCATCTCACAAATATATCTCATGTCATCATGGTGAATGATCCTTTTAATGAGCTGCTGAATTTGGTTTGATAGAACTTAAATGAGAATTTTGCATCATATTCATCAGGGATATTGCCCTGTATTTTTATTTTCTTGTAATGTACTTTTCTGGTTTTGATATCAGGATAAGGCTAGCCCCATGAAGTGAGTTTGGGAGTGTTCCTTCCTTTTTTATTTTTTGAAGGCGTTTCAGAAGGATTAATGTTGCTGCTTTAAATATTTGGTAAAATTTACCAATGAAGCCACCTGGTTCTATGCTTCTATTTATTGAGAAACATTTGATTGTTGATTCAGTCTTTTTACTGGTAATTTGTTTTTCAGAATTTTTAGGTCTTTCTGGGTTAATTCTGGTATGTTTCTAAAATTTTTTCCTAGGTTGTCTTAATTTTTTGCACATAGTTATAGATGATTCTTTTTATGTCAGTGTTGTGAGATGTAATACACCTTTTCACATTTTAGGTTGCTTATTTGGGCTTTCTCTCTTTTTTCTGAACTTAGTGTAGCTAAAATTTGTCAATTTTGATTATCATTGCTGAGAAATATGTTAGCTTTGTTAGTATTTTCTATTATTTTCCTGTTTTCTATTCCATTTATGTCTGCTTGATCTTTATTATTTTCTTGTTTCTGTTAAATTTGAGTTCCATTTGTTTTTTCTTTTCTTAGTTTATTAAGGCCTGTGTGTGCATGCTAAGTTCCTTCTGTCATGTCCAACTCTTTGTGACCCTATGAACTGTAGCCCACCAGGCTCCTCTGCCCATCGGATTCTCCAGACATGAATACTGGAGTGATTTTCCATGCCCTCATCCAGGTGATCTTCCTGGCCCAGGCATCCAACCTTCATCTCTCACATTTCCTGCACTGGCAGGTGGGCTCTTTACCACTAGTGCCAACTGGGAAGACCTCATTAAGGCTTAGAGTTAGATTATTTGAAATCTTTTTTTTTTTTTTTAATATAGGCATTTATTACTATTAGCTTCTTCCTTACAACTGCTTTTGCTGCATCCCAACAACCTGGTGGGCTACAGTCTATGGGGTCAGAGAAGAATTAGACATTACTTAGCAACTAAACAATAACAACTAGTCTTGGCATTGTGTTTCCATTTTTAATTTGAATATGCTATTAATATTTCACCATCGTTTTGATTTCTTCCTTGATCCATTGGTTGTTAAGGAGAGTTGTTTTATTTTCATGCATTGTAATTGCTCCAATTTTTTCTCCTGCTATTAATTTCTGGTTTCATACCATTGTGGTCACAGAAGATATTTGATATGATTGCAATGTTCTTGAATTTGTTAATAATTGTTTTGTGCCCTAACAAATCATCTGTGCTACAAAATGTTCCATGTGTCCTTGAGAAGAATGTGTATTCTGCTTTTGTTGGATTGAATGTTATATATATGTCTCTTAATTCCTTTTTATCTATAGCATTGTTCAAATCCTCTATTCCCTTATTGATTTTTTCTCTGGATGATATATATTCATTATTGAGAGTAGGTTGTTAAATTCTGAAACTATTCTCACATTGTCATTTATTTCTCTTTTTGGCTCTGTTTATTTTTGCTTTATATATTTAAGTGTTTCAATGTTGAGTGCACAAATATTTGCAATTGTATCTTCTTGAGAGAGTGACACCTTTAATCATTATATAATGACCTTCTTTGACTCATTTTACTATTTCTAGTTTAAAGTCCAGTTTTCCTGATATAAGAAAACTACCCCTGTTTTTTTCTGTGTGAGAAATATTTACTTGAAATATCTTTTGCATACTTTGACTCTTGAGCAGTATGTGTCTTTAAGGATAATGTGAGTCTCCTGTAGGCAGAATACTTTTAGATCTTTTTTATTGAAATTCATTCAGTCATTTAATATTATTTGACTGCATAAATTGATCCATTTATAAATTGTTTATAGGTTTCTGCCCATTTTTAATTGGGTTGTTTGGGTTTTTTGATGTTGAGTTGTATGAGCTGATTATATATTTTGGAAATTAACCCTTTACTGGTCATATCATTTGCAAATACTTTTTTCCTTATTCAATAGATTGTCTTTTCATTTTGTTGATGATTTCTTTTGCTCTGCAAAATATTTTATGCTTAATTAGATACAATTTATTTATTTTTGCTTTTATTTTCTTTCCTTTAAAAGATAGGTTAAAAAATATTACTACAATTTATGTCAAAGCGTGTTCATGTATGTTTTCCTTTAGGAGTTATAATCCCTTCCCAAGTTCCCTGAACAAATTGTGTCACTATGTTATGCAAATGACCAGCTCTACCTGCTGTGTTCTCTTTGAATGTTGCTGAAGGTACACATCTTCCATCTGTGCTAACCCTGCAGGGTCAGGAACTATGCTTAGCAGTAAGCAAGTCTAACTCAGCTTCCTTGTCCTGGCAAGGGAAGACCAGTGTCAAGAAGGCTCTAAGTTTGGGGACATCAATCAAGCAGACCTGCACCATGCCAAATTTCCTGTTCACACTGTACCACTGTCTTTGATCTGCAGATGAGCAAAGCTGCAGTCTGGGACTGCTACTTGGACACTGCAGGTAAAAACTTGGTCTGCCAAGATCCAAGTGCTGGTTGTTAAAAGTCATTTCTCTGTCACAATCAAATGTCCAGAGGTCAAGTCCCACAGATTATTATGCAATTTCCATAGGCTGAAACTGGGGCTTGCAAAACCGACAATACTAAGAGAGTTGGATATTTCATCTTGGGTTCTCCTTCCTTAATGGAAAATCTATAACCTCAAAAGAGACCTCTTAATGTGGTGCTGCACTGGCCTTGGGAGGTGGGGGAGAGTTCATTTGGCATACAGCTACTTTTCTTATCCTTCTAATGCAGTGGATTGGACTCTATTGCTCTAGGGAGTGCTTCCACCTCAGCCCTGTGTTCTAGGATTTTTTTCAGTGCTGGTTTGGTCATGAATAGTTGTTAGTTGTTCTTGTGGAGGCAGTGAAGTCAGGAATTCCCTATTTGCCATCTCTCTTGAGTATGTTTAGTTTTGTAAGAGCTCATTGAACTGTCTTACAAGCGGTTTGTACCACTTTGCATTCTTATCATGAATAAATGAGAGCTCCTGCTGCTCCACATCCTTGTCAGTATTTGTTGTGGTCAGTGTTTTGGATTTTGATCATTCTAGTAAGTGTGTAGTGATTTCATTGTTCTTTTACTTTACATTCCTCTTGTTCCATATGGTATGCAGTATATTTTCATATGCTTAATTTGTTATCAATATATCTTCTTTAGTGAGGTGTCTTTTAAGGCCTTTGTCTCATTTTATCTGTTGGATCTTTATTTTTATACCGTGAGTTATAAATATTTTTGGTATAGTTTGGATAATAGTCCTTTATTAGATATGCCTTTTTCAAACGTTTTTCCAAGTCTATGACTTAACTTATTATTCTCTTGTTAGTGCCTTCTGCAAATAACAAGAGTTAGCTTTGATAATGTCCAGCTTATCATTTTTTTCACAGACTATGCCTTTAATTGTTGTATCTAAAAAGTCACTTATACACCTACAGTCATCTAGATTTTTTTCTGTTATAGAAATAACATAATTTTGCATTTTACGTTTAGGCCTATGGTCTATTCTTAGTTAATTCTTGTGAAGAATGTAAGGTATAGATATACTTTTAAAAAGAGAAAATAATAGCAAATGAAGCAACTGACAAACAACTAATCTCAAAAATATACAAGCAACTCCTACAGCTCAACTCCAGAAAAATAAATGACCCAATCAAAAAATGGGCCAAAGAACTAAATAGACATTTCTCCAAAGAAGACATACAGATGGCTAACAAACACATGAAAAGATGCTCAACATCACTCATTATCAGAGAAATGCAAATCAAGACCACTATGAGGTACCATTTCACACCAGTCAGAATGGCTGCGATCCAAAAGTCTACAAATAATAAATGCTGGAGAGGGTGTGGAGAAAAGGGAACCCTCTTACACTGTTGGTGGGAAGGCAAACTAGTACAGCCACTATGGAGAACAGTGGGAGATTCCTTCAAAAACTGGAAATAGAACTGCCTTATGATCCAGCAATCCCACTGCTGGGCATACACACTGAGGAAACCAGAAGGGAAAGAGACACGTGTACCCCAATGTTCATCACAGCACTGTTTATAATAACCAGGGCATGGAAGCAACCTGGATGTCCATCAGCAGATGAATGGATAAGAAAGCTGTGGTACATATACACAATGGAGTATTACTCAGCCATTAAAAAGAATACATTTGAATCAGTCCTAATGAGGTGGATGAAACTGGAGCCTATTATACAGAGTGAAGTAAGCCAGAAGGAAAAACACCAATACAGTATACTAACGCATATATATGGAATTTAGAAAGATGGTAACAATAACCCTGTGTACGAGACAGCAAAAGAGACACTGATGTATGGAACAGTCTTATGGACTCTGTGGGAGAGGGAGAGGGTGGGAAGATTTGGGAGAATGGCATTGAAACATGTAAAATATCATGTATGAAACGAGATGCCAGTCCAGGTTCGATGCACGATACTGGATGCTTGGGAATAGTGCACTGGGACGACCCAGAGGGATGGTATGGGGAGGGAGGAGGGAGGAGGGTTCAGGATGGGGAACACATGTATACCTGTGGCGGATTCATTTTGATATTTGGCAAAACTAATACAATTATGTAAAGTTTAAAAATAAAAATAAAAAATAATAAAAACAACAAAAAAAAATAATAATATCCAGTTGCATACTTTTTGATGTCCAAATTTTCCAGCATCATTTGCTGAAAAAACTATCTTTACCGCATTATATTATCTTTGTTCAGTTGTAGAAAATGAATTGACTGCAATCATATACATCTCTTTCTGGCCTCTCCATTTTGTTCCACTTATCTATATGTCTTTTATTTCAACAATATCACACTGTCTTGATTACTGTAGCTTTATATTAATATTAAGTTTTGACACTGTTACTAATATTAATTAATAGTGTCAGTCATATAACTTGCTTTCCATATTGTGTAGACTCTTCTGAGTCTACTTCGTCTCCATATAAACTTTATAATCAATTTGTCTATATCCAAAAAATAAGTTGCTCGAATTTTTATTGGGATTGCATTGAATCTATAGATTAGATGGGGAAAAAATTACATCTTGACCATATTGAGTCTTTCTAGCCATGAACATGAAATAACTCAATCTATTTAGCTTTTGTGTTTATGTTCATCAGTGTTGTCATTTTCCTCATATAGATCTTATACATATTTGGCTAGATTTATACCTAAGTATTTCATTTTTTGTGCTAAGTCACTTCAGCCATATCCGACTCTTTGCAACCCCATGGACCATAGCCTGCCAGTCTCCTCTGTCCTTAGGATTCTCTAGGCAAGACTAATGGAATGGGTTGTCATGCCCTCCTCCAGGGAGTATTTCACTTTAAGGGGTGCTAATGTGGATGGTATTTTTTTTTCTTAATTTCAAATTCTCCTCGTCTATGGTTGGTATATAAAGCAATTAATTTTTGTATATAAACTTTGTATCCTGTCACCCTGCTACAATCAATCATTAGTTCCAGGAATATTTTGTCTATTGAATTTTCATGTAATCTGTGAACAAAGATAGTTTTCTTTATTTCTTCTGAATTTGTATACCTTTTATTTCCTCTTCTTTTCTTATTACATTAACAAGTATGTCCAGTATGGTTTTAAAAAGGAGTGATCAGAGAGGGCATCTTTATCTGTCTTCTATTAATACTGGGAAAGTGTCTGGTATCTCATGATTAAAAATGATGTTAATTGTAGATATTTTGTAGATACTCCTTATCAAATTGACAAAGTACTTTTTTATTCCAAATATACTGAGAGGATTTTTGAAATCATAAATAAGTGCTTGATTGTGTCATATGCTTTTCCTGAATCTATCAATATGATTATGTGAGTTTTCTTTTACTATCTTGTTGATTTGATAGATTGTGTAAAATGATTTTCAAAAGTTGAACCAGTCTTGCATACCAAGCATATGTCCCTTCTGGTCCTGGTGTACAATTAATGTGTGTGTGTGTGTGTGTGTGTGTGTAATTTGATTTGATTTGTTAATATTTTTTAGGATTTTTGCATCATATTCATGAGAGATATGTTTTTAGTTTTATTTTCTCATGTGTCTTTGTTGATTTTGGTATCAGAGTCATACTTGCCTCATAGAATGAGTTAAAAAGTATTCTCTCTACTTCTGTCCTCTGAAAGATTAAGAGTATTGGTGTAATTTCTCCCTTAAAGAGTTCAGTGAACACATCTGGACATGGTGCTTTCTGTTCTGGAAGGTTATTACTTAGTGATTCAAGTTCTTTAATAAATGTAGGTTTATTCAGATTCCCTTTTTCCTTTGTGGATTTTCAGGAAATTGTGTCTTTCAAGTAATTGATCGATTTCATCTAGGTTATCAATTGGGTGAACACAGAGTTGTTCAGAGTATTCCTTTATTATACATTTAAAGCTGATAGTATTTGGCACATGTTCTATCTTACATTTCTAATATTAATAATTTGTGTCCACTTTATTTTTCTCTTGATTAGTCTGACTAGATGCTTATCATTTTTTCAAATAACCAGACATTGATTTTATTGACATTTTTCTTTTGAGTTTGGTTTCAATTTCATTGATTTATGCTCTAATTTCTTACTATGTTTTTCTGCTTACTTTGAATTTAATTTTCTCTTCCTAGTTTATGAAGTTGGGAGCCTAGATTATTGATTGTAGCTCTTTCTTCTTTTCTAATATATGCATTTACTACTATAAATTTCCCTATAAGCACTGCTTTTGTTAGACCCCACAAATTTTGTAAAGTTTTGTATTAATGTTCATATAGCTTAAATTTTCTATTGAGATTCCTTCTTTGTATTATTTAAAAGTGTTGTTTTAAAATATTTTTCAATTGTCCAGTTATCTGTAATTGGTTTCTATTTAATTCCACTGTGGTCTTAAAACAGATATTGTATGATTCATATTATTTTATATATGTTAAGGTGTGTCTTATGGCCAGAATATGATCTGCCTTTGTGAATATATCATATGAACTTGAAAAGAATTTATATTCTGCCATTCTTCGATGAAAGAGCCATTACCTTTTCCAGGAGAGCTTCCAAACCCAGGGATCACACCTGCGTTTCCTGCATTGCAGTCAGATTCTTTTCTATATGAGCCACCAGGGAGGCCCAAAATAGCCTAAATATATCAATTACATACTGTTACTTGTTGGTTTTGTTGAGTTAAACTATGTCCTTTATGGTGAGTCTGTCCACTTCTGACAGAGGGATATTGAAGTCTCCAACGATAGTGGCTTCATCTGTATTTTTTTTTTTTTTCCTGAAGATATACCAGTTTTTCCCTCATATAGTTTGGTGCTCTGTTATTTGGCATTAGGCACATATATATTAAGAACTGTTATACCTTCTTGGAGAATTGACCCCTTTATCATAATGTAATACTTTTCTATATTCCTGGTAATTTTCCTTGCTTTTAAGTTCACTATGTCTGAAATTAATAAAATTACTCCAGTACACTTTTTTTTAGAAAAATGAAGTATAGTAAGTTTACAATATTATATTAGTTTCAGGTGTACAAACATAGTGATTTAATCATACACACTTAAACTATTGACTGTATTCCTTGTGCTGTACAAGTGCATCTTATTTATTTTATACATAGTAGTTTGTACCTCTTAATCCCCTACCCCTGTCTTATCTCTAACCTTTCGCTTTCCACACTGGTAACCACTAGTTTGTTAGTTTGTTCTTCATATCTATATTTCTGTTTCTATTTTTTATATTTTATTAATTAATTTTATTTTTTAGATTCCACAGATAAGTGATAGCATACAGCATTTATGTTTTTCTGTATGACTTATTTCACTAAGTATAGTACCCTTCAGGTCCATCCATTTTGTTCCAAATCCTGTATCTTTTTGATTAGTGTAAGCATAGTATATTTTTCTCTTTAAATTTTCCTTTTACCTACATGTGTCCTTATATTTATCATGGGTTTCTTATACACAACATATAGTTGAGTCTTCTAATATACTCTGACTACCTCTGTCTTTAATTGACACAGTAAGACTATTGATACTCAAAGTGATTATTGATATAACAGGATTAATATCTAAAATATTTGTTACTGTTTTGTTTTCCATTGTCTTGTTCCTTGTTCTCATTTTTGCCTAAATATTTTGCCTTTGTGATTTAAATTAATCATTTTATATAATTTAATTTCCTCTCCATTTTTACCAGATGATATTTAAAATATTTTAGTGGATACCCTAGACTTTGAAATATATATTGACAACTAATCCAAGTCCACTTTCAAATAACACCATGCCACTTAATGTGTAGTGTAACATATAATAATGAAATAACTCTAACTCGTTTCTCTTTCATGCCTTGCATCATTACAGTAATTCAATTTAATAATGTGATGATACTGTGTGAGGCTAGAGGCATTCTATAGACCTATGAGTAGATCAAAGTCTTTTTATGAGATAATGCCTCTAAAGTAAGTATCTCAGTTTTTCTCCCTTATGTTAGAGAGGGTGGCTAGAGTTGACTGGAGTTGCTTATTTCCCTTTCCCCTGGTCAGTTAGACTCTGGCAATACCCCAGTAGATTAGGATGTGGTTAAATAGGTGTTTCTGAAGGCAGGTCTTGTCAAGAAGAATAAAGTGCTCTGATATATAAATATTTTTTTAATTTCTATTTTTTAATATAAATTTATTTATTTTAATTGGAGGTTAATTACTTTACAATATTGTATTGGTTTTGCCATACATCAACATGAATCCGCCACAGGTATACACGTGTTCCCCATCCCGAACCCTCCTCCCTCCCCCATCCCCGTACCATCCCTCTGGGTCGTCTCAGTGCACGAGCCCCAAACATCCAGTATCATGCATCAAACCTGGACTGGCGACTCGTTTCATATATGATATTATACATGTTTCAATGCCATTCTCCCAAATCATCCCACCCTCTCTCTCTCCCACAGAGTCCAAAAGACTGTTCTATACATCAGTGTCTCTTTTGCTGTCTCGCATACAGAGTTATCATTACCATCTTTCTAAATTCCATATATATGCATTAGTATACTGTATTGGTGTTTTTCTTTCTGGCTTACTTCACTCTGTATAATAGGCTCCAGTTTCATCCACCTCATTAGAACTGATTCAAATGTATTCTTTTTAATGGCAGAGTAATACTCCATTGTGTATATGTACCACAGCTTTCTTATCCATTCATCTGCTGATGGACATCTAGGTTGCTTCCGTGTCCTGGTTATTATAAACAGTGCTGTGATGAACATTGGGGTACACGTGTCTCTTTCAATTCTGGTTTCCTCAGTGTGTATGCCCAACAGTGGGACTGCTGGATCATAAGGCAGTTCTATTTCCAGTTTTTTAAGGAATCGCCACACTGTTCTCCATAGTGGCTGTACTAGTTTGCATTTCCACCAACAGTGTAAGAGGTTTCCCTTTTCTCCACACTCTCTCCAGTGTTTATTGCTTGTAGACTTTTGGATAGCAGCCATTCTGAATGGTGTGAAATGGTACCTCATTGTTGTTTTGGTTTGCATTTCTCTGATAATGAGTGATGTTGAGCATCTTTTCATTTGTTTGTTAGCCATCTGTATGTCTTCTTTGGAGAAATGTCTATTTAGTTCTTTGGCCCATTTTTTGATTGGGTCATTTATTTTTCTAGAATTGAGCTGCAGGAGTTGTTTGTATATTTTTGAGATTAGTTGTTTGTCAGTTGCTTCATGCTTCAAAAAATCTACTAAAAAGAAATTGGAATTTTAAATAATGTACAAAATATTACCTATTTTAGGTATTTCCCAAATTTGAAGGCTTGTATGATTTTGTTTAATATACCCATTATTATGTGTATTTTTAAAAACTTTATGTTATGAGAAAGGTTGTTGTTGAATCACGCGAATACACCGGGATTCTTGGCCCCCGGAGGAGAAGAATTCAATCCGGGGCCAGAGACGAGGCTTGATCGCTCAGAGCTTTTGTGTAATAAAGTTTTATTAAAGTATAAAGGAGATAGAGAAAGCTTCTGACATAGGCATCAGAAGGGGGCAGAAAGAGTACCCCCCTGCTAGTGTTTAGCTGGATGTTATATAGTCACTAGCAGTCTGTTAATGAAAGAAAGGAATGTCTTAAAATTCAGAATGGCACCAGGCCCCTCACCCATAAGATGCATTTTGGGATAAATGGTTTATCCTGGGCCATAAAATGATTAACTTGAATCTTGAAGAAGGGCAGACCACCATACAAATAGTTTCATTTACATAGATTAGGGGAACAATATCCATACTGGTTTGTCAAGTAGGTTCTGGGCCAAGAGGCGGAACCGACTTGGAGACAGAGTTTGGGGTAAAGGCATAGTACATTAGCATAGCTTAAGACAAACATTTCCATAAGAAAAAGGCATTGGTTATCTCTAGACTCGAGAATAGCTAACTTCAGGCGAAACCGGGTGTCATTATGGCAACACAATATTTTAAGAGAAACCTCCCTTTAAATTTGTATAGAGAAGGAAAAAATATTGCTAGTTTGTTTCCTCCTGCCGCTTAAGAGAGATAAAAATGTCTGACACTTGCAGGCTATTTCCTCTATTTGGAGACCCCTGGCCTTCCTGCCTGTTACCCTCTCATTCCCCCCTTTTCTTTTAGGAGAATTATGTTGCCTAGGGAAAAGGGGCGTCATTCTCATTCCATAACTACTTCCGAGCTGACAAGGGGCGTTGTCCCTAAATTGGTGAGGCAACATATTCTCCTAATCCTCATATTGAGGATATCTGATCCAGGGGCCCCAAATAATAGCTGGAGGAAGCTACAGTAGTAGCAGGAGTTTGAGCAACCATTTGTAACTTAAAAGCTTTTATGCGGCTAGAAACAAATCCAGTTATACAATTACAGATGCAGGGAGCAAACAGCAAGAACAAAACAACCAGAATTATTGTAATTAAGATAGTTGTCCACCATGGGGAATTAGTTAACGTTTTTCAAAGTGAAGCAATTGAGGCTTCAGGAGTGTCCATGGCCCTAATCATCTTGTTCATGTGGTTAGTAAAATGAGTAACATTCGTGCTCATATCAGGTATATATGTACAGCATTGGGTATGAATAATGGCACAAGTTCCTCCTTGTGCAGCTGTCAGAATGTCTAGAGCCAATCTGTTTTGTAAAACCACCTTTCTAATTTGTGCTTGTTCAGCATTAAGAGCTGAAATAGCCTTTTGAGAATCTTGTAATGCCTGTTGAGTAAAATTAGTCAAAGCATCCACTCTTAACATAACATCTGTAGTTCCCAAAGAGGGAACAAACGCTGCAGCCAAATAATCATACCAATAAAATACAGACCTTGCCCACCGAGTTCTAAGGTGGGGTAAATTAGCAGGCTTTTCTGGAAGCTCTGAAAATATAAAGCCATGAGTAAAGGCTAGACCCAGGGTGCATCTCCCTATCCAACCAGGGGGAAGCCATGCCCATAGGTAAGAGCCACATATCCAATAAGTCCCGTTTGGAGCAAGCCAGCGTGACTGAGATATCCAGTCCCAGTTTGTGCCTGGCCAGACAAAGGGAGAACCTGAACTGGGATTGGAAAATACGGGAATGATTACATTGCATGTTTCCTGAGACAAATATCCCATTTGTTTCCAATCATTGTAATTAAGTTGTTGGCTAACTTTTGGGGACGGCTCTGTTTGTTCCCAGCATATAGAGGCAGTAGATATTAAACGTCCTTTTTCAGGAGTTAGCCATGTAACCTCATCCCATATTTGATAAACGTCAGGTAAAAAGCCATTAGATCTAGACCTATTTACCTTATATGTAGCAAAATAGTCATTGAACCGAGACAATGTATAATCAAAATTAAAAGTCACATTATGTCCATAGTTAGAGTACAAAGTGTTGCACCAGTCCATTTTAGGGTTGGTAGATGTCATCAGATGACGAAGAGGCATCGCATGTGATTGTTGTCGAAGGTATTCACAGACTTGGAGAAAGTCTTTTCCTTGAAGTGGGGATGTCCACCACGGGAAGCCTTCCACTGACGAAGAGGGGAGCGCTCCGCAGACCCAGCAGTTAGACTGATTGTGGAATGCAGCATAGGAGTGAGCCCAGGACAGGAAGACATTGTCTTGAGGATCCAACGGCAGACTCAGGATATTTGGAGTCAGCAGAAGTAAGCTCACATAGGTTATCAGGCCCATCTAAAAGGTACAAAGTCAGAGCATAGAAAGTAAAGACATAAAATGAAGTCACTTAATTTTGGTCAGGGTGCCACCTCTTAACTCGAGTATGATGTACCCACGAATCAATTCCTGGCACTTTGACAGCTGTGGGAGAGGAAAGAATAACCTGGTAAGGACCTTCCCAGAGAGGCTCGAGGGATGGCCCCCCAGATCCCACTGTTTTTATGAGGACCTCGGTTCCTGGCTCAAATAGAGGCCTGCTTGACTCGGAGCCTGGGTCAGGAGTCTTCTCCCGGAGTTCTGTTAATGTCTGTTGAAAAGCTGAGAGCTGAGTTACATAATTAGTTAATTCCAAGGCTTCAGGGTCTATAACAATGTCTGTGCGTAAAAAAGGCCTTCCATAAATACATTCAAAGGGGGACAGTCCCTCTTTTTTGGGAGTAGTTCGAGCCCTCATTAAAGCTATGGGTAGGACTTTAATCCATTTGTCCTGCGTCTCTTGAGTTAATTTGCGCAGATGCCTTTTGATAATGTCATTAGCTTTTTCAACTTTTCCGGAGGATTGGGGTCTCCAGGAACAGTGTAAGTGATATTCTATTCCTAGAGCTTTAGATACCCCCTGAGTTACAGCAGCTTTAAAGGCGGAGCCATTGTCACTCTGAAGGCTCCGTGGCAGCCCAAACCTGGGGATAATTTCATGAATTAAAATCTTTATAACCTCCTTAGCCTGTTCACTACGACAGGGAAAAGCCTCAATCCATCCAGTAAAGGTATCTACCCAAACTTGTAAGCAAGAATATCCATTAGCTTTTGGCATATGAGTAAAATCAATTTCCCAATCCTCTCCAGGATACTTCCCACTTCATTGTAACCCAGATTTTGCTAGCTTTTCAGTCTTTGGGTTATTTTTTTGACAAATCTCACACCTTTTGATAATATTCTTTAAAGTTTTCATTACATTTTTACCTTCAAACAAACGAGAAACCATTTGGTAAGTACTCTCAGCACCCAAATGAAAACTCTGATGTAAACCCTTAAGAATTTTCCACTGAGCATTTTCAGGAATTATTAATCGTCCATCCTCGGACTGTAACCATCCTTTATCAGTAATCTTTGCTCCTCGTTTCTCATATCTTTCTAATTCTTCCTCAGTATATTGTGGTCTTTCCTGTTCCACAGGACCTGTCCAGATCAAAGGCGTCTGTAGTGAAGGGGTTTCGTAAAGTGCCGCTTTTCTGGCTTGACAGTCAGCCAGATGATTACCTTCGGCTATTTTACTCCCATCCCTGCTGTGCCCTTTGCAGTGCATAACAGCTACTTCTTTAGGACAATATATAGCAGTTAAAAGTCTCTCGATCTCTCTGAAATGCTTAATAGGTTCTCCTGTTGCTGTTTTAAAGTGTCTCTCTTTCCATATTGCAGCATGAGCATGTAAAGTCAAATAAGCATACTTAGAATCTGTATAGATATTTACCCGCTGCCCTTTGCTTAACTCTAGAGCTCGGGTCAGGGCCACAAGCTCCGCTAACTGAGCACTAGTTTCCTGGGGGAGAGATTTTGCTTCTAAAACCTGTTCAGCAGTCACCACGGCGTAACCTGCTTTACGCTTTCCATCCTGAACAAAAGAACTGCCATCTGTAAATATTTCCATGTCAGGATTGTCTAATGGGGTATCCTTTAGATCCTCCCGAGCTGCATAGTTTAAAGTTAGGAATTGAGAACAATCGTGATCAGGTGTTTCATTTTCCTTCTCAGGAAGGAAAGTGGCAGGATTTAAATTTCCACAAACTTTAAGCTTAGTTACTGGTCCTTCTAACAACAATGACTGATACTTAAGAAGCCTACTGTCTGTCATCCAAATATTAACTTTAGAATTTAAGATTCCACTCACATCATGAGAAGTCAGTACAGTAAGGTTTCGTCCATTAATTATTTTTAAAGCTTCAGGTGCTAATAAAGCCGCTGCCCCAATTACTCTTAGGCAGTGGGGCCACCCACATGAAACTACATCTAATTCTCTGCTTAGATAAGCAGTAGGTTGTTGGTGAGGCCCTCGGGGTTGTGTCAAAACTCTCAATGCCACACCTTTTCTTTCAGTGACAAACAAATTAAATTCTGACCCTGTGGGCAAGCTCAGAGCTGGAGCTTGCAGGAGAGCAGTCTGAAGAACCTTAAAAGCCTTTTGAGTTTCTGGAGACCAAACCAGTTTGTCGGTTTGGGCCTGCTGAGTTTCAGCTATAAGTTTATATAAAGGCCGGGCAAGTTCCCCATAACCCGGAATCCAAATGCGACAGTAACCTGTGATTCCCCAAAATCCTCTCAATTGTCTTAAAGTCATAGGTAGGGGGTGATTTAGTATAGGTTTAATTCTCTCAGGGCCTATGGCCCTAGTCCCTTCTGATATGATTAGGCCCAGATATCTAACTGATTGTTGACAAAGCTGAGCCTTTTCTCTTGATGCCTTGTAACCACAGCCTGCCAGAAAGTTTAAGAAATCTTCTGAGGCTCGCGAACAAGCTTCCTCTGTCTCAGCACAGAGCAAAATATCATCTACATATTGTAACACCACTGCTTCAGAGCTATTAAAGTTTTGTAAATCCCGTGACAAACTTTGTCCGAATAAGTGAGGACTGTCACGAAATCCCTGGGGCAAAACTGTCCAGGTTAACTGAGAAGCTGGCTGAGTAGGGTCTTCAAAGGCAAATAGGAATTGACTTTCTTCCGCCAAAGGCACTGAATAGAAGGCATCCTTTAAATCAATTACTGAGAAATATTTGGCCCGTTCAGGAATTTCAGACAATAGAGTATAAGGATTAGGCACCACGGGGTGTAAAGGAACTACAGCCTCATTTATTATTCATAAATCTTGAACTAGTCTCCATTTACCATTTGATTTCTTTATACCCAAAATAGGAGTGTTGCAAGGACTGTTACAGGGAATTAATAGTCCCTGTTCCTTTAAATTTTCGATGATGGGTTTTAACCCTTCTTTAACTTCAGGTTTCAGTGGATACTGCTTCTTATGTGGAAATACGTGTGGGTCTTTGAGCTTAACAACTACAGGAATAGCATTTTGTGCTCGACCCACAGATTTTTCATCAGCCCATACTCTAGGATTTACATTTTGTTCAACTAAAGGGAGAGAAAGGGAGGGCTCCATATTCATGAAAACAGAGGCATGGACCTTGCTCAGTATATCCCTTCCCAAAAGGGGTGAGGGAGATTCTGGCACAATCAGAAACTCGTGTGAAAACAGCACAGAATGCCAGTTGCAAGATAAAGAATAACTGAAATAATACCTTTTGGCTCGTCCAGACAGTCCCATTACGGAAGCGGATTGGGAAGAAAGTGGGCCAGGGGCTTCAGTAAGCACAGAATAAGTTGCCCCAGTATCTAAAAGGAAATCGACGGATTGGCCCCCCACAACTATTAATACCCGGGGTTCCTCAGGTGTAATTAGGACGGGAGCTTGTGTGGGGACCCCCGGGCACCTTCAGTCCTGATTGTCTGGAGAGTCTGACCCGGGAGACCTACGCCTCTGGGGGCAGTCTCTCTTCCAGTGTGGTCCTTTGCAGACCGGACATGGAGCCGGGGGCGGCTTAGATGCCTGAGGGCAATCCCGCTTGAGGTGCCCCTCCTTTCCACAGCAGTAGCAAGCCCATCCCTTTTCACCTGGGCCCCTCTGGGCATTTTTCTCAGGCTGTTTAAGAACGTTTTTCATAGCCATGGCGAAGGCTTCCGCCTTTTCCTTTGTCTTTTTTTGCCTTTCTTTCTTTTCTTCATATTCCCTACCATAATAGACTGTCTGAGCCAGTTGTAACAGAGTATCTAAAGACTGATTTGGTCCATACGCCTGTTTTAATAGCTTACGGCGGATATCTGGAGCCGACTGAGTGAGAAATCTATCCTTTAAGATCACTTTTCCCTCTTCACTTTCGGGATCAATCTCAGTGAATCTGCGAAGGCCTTCTCTCAGTCTATCTAGGAATTTACCAGGAGCTTCTTTCTCTTCCTGTTCTATATCTGCCAATTTGCCATAGTTTAAAGGCTTAGAACGCGCCTGCCTAAGTCCTTCAAGAATACATCTAACAAAATGACTCTGATCCCATCTTCCTTTAGCTGTGTTGTAGTCCCAGTCTGGTTCTATAGTTGGGACTGCCTGATTCTCAGTGGGGAGGGCCGCTATCTCGTTCTCCCTCTTCCCTACTGATTCATTACCAAGCCACTCATCTCCATAAGCAACCGCTTTTCTCAAAACTCGAGTCTTTGACTCGGGAGTCAGCGTTTGTCCCAAGATATACATCACATCCTTCCAAGTGAGGTCATAAAGCAAAGTAACACCTTTAAAAGCTCTGATATATTTTTCTGGGTCCTCTAAATAGTCTCCCAGATCCTCCTTGATTTTTTGTATTTTTTGATAAGAAAAAGGCTTATTAACTCTCACAGACTATTTTTCCCGGTGGGTGTTTCATAAAGAGGCAACAGCTTGTGTGGCTGTTCTTCAGTCTCTCTGGCTGCTCTGTGCATATGATCCCAGGGATAGATTGGAGAAACCTGTTTTTCCTCTTCTCTTTGTCTCCTGTCCTCCATCTCATCGCTTACTTCGATGGTCTGAGTTTCTACTGAAACCAGAGTAGTCTGAGGTCGTACTGAGACA
Source organism: Bos taurus (assembly GCF_002263795.3). Classification (NCBI taxonomy): domain Eukaryota; kingdom Metazoa; phylum Chordata; class Mammalia; order Artiodactyla; family Bovidae; genus Bos; species Bos taurus. The sequence continues at coordinate 83,929,594 of NC_037357.1, read as the reverse complement.
GGAGTTGTTTGGACCTCCATGTGGGCAGTTTGAATCCCAGTTTGGAGTCCCAGGTACGGGGGCAAAGTAAGAGGACAGGAGGGAGCTGAAGGTTTCACGCCCAAATCTATACCCTTAGGACATAAGTTTGGCATATTTCGCAGAGAGAAAAAGGGCAACACATATGCTACTTCTACCCATTTCCCTTGTTCCTTACAGAACCAGTCTAATTGTAGAACAGTATTATACTTAAGAGACCCTCCAACTGGCCACCATTCGCCGTCCTCCAATGGATACTGTGGCCATGCAGTATCACATAGGAAGACCAGGTGTGTCTTCTTTAAGCCTTGGGGATCAAATCTATCCCAGTTTTTCAGGATACAGTTCAAAGGAGTGAGGCTGGAATTGTTAGCTCCCATCTGTAAGAGAGAAAAAAAGCGACCAGCGCCATTTTTTCTACCGGAGGCGTCCCTCCCTGCTCTAGATGGGGGTGTAGACAGACGTTACACCAAAAGCTTTTCCTTCCTGGTCGGACTTAGTCTGTCCCTTACCAACACAGGGGCCGTACTCGTCCCTCCCGGTTCTACCACCGAGACGGGGTGGGGATGTACCAGGGGTAGACTTGATAGCATCCCTACTTGACGTCCAGCTCTTCACCCTTAACCTTGCTTGCCTCTGATGTCAGCCGAGGTGAATCAGAGTAACCTTCCGGAATGCCTCCCAAGCTAAGACCATTGTGGGAAACATTCGTCACCTGAGTGCCTGTGCACGACCCTGAGTATTTCCTGACCACAATAAGACCGACGCGAACATAAAACTGAGATGTTCTTTCCAAGCATCACCACACCAGTATAACAGCCTCCTCTGATCCACTAAGAGCCGGCATTACCAAAGGAAAAAAAACCCATCGCAGTCCCAATCTGAGTAACCTTTAACCTCAGAGATGTTCTGGGAGCTAGAGCTCCATCTAGCTTCCGAACTTTCGATTCCTAGCGAGACTAGACACTTTCTTGACTACAAATCCAAGTTTGGGACCTAAGCCACAGTACAGTAACAGTATAGATCACAAGTCCCTTGAAAGTCTATGATCCGATAGATTAGGTTAGTACTTCTAATTCCCAAGGAGTTATGAAATGGTCAAAGAGACCGAAAAGTTTGACCGAGAAAGGAGAATTCGGTCCACACGCTTTGCCCATTTCTGGTCGGTTCCCGAAGGAGACATTGGGTGCCTCTTGGCATTGGCAGGTCGGTATAACGCCCCGACAGGTTTCTGCCGTAAGCCATATGAGATCACCGTGGAACCGCAGAGCAGGGCTCCTTACTTGTTTCACGCAGGGCATGCCATTCATTCACACAAGCACACGGTAGAGTTAGTAAAGCACAGCAGAAAACGTGTTCGCTAAGAGAACAAAGAACTAAAGCTCCAAGCATCCTTACCTTGTCCTGAAGGATCCCGGACGAGCCCCCAAGATGAAAGGTTGTTGTTGAATCACGCGAATACACCGGGATTCTTGGCCCCCGGAGGAGAAGAATTCAATCCGGGGCCAGAGACGAGGCTTGATCGCTCAGAGCTTTTGTGTAATAAAGTTTTATTAAAGTATAAAGGAGATAGAGAAAGCTTCTGACATAGGCATCAGAAGGGGGCAGAAAGAGTACCCCCCTGCTAGTGTTAAGCTGGATGTTATATAGTCACTAGCAGTCTGTTAATGAAAGAAAGGAATGTCTTAAAATTCAGAATGGCACCAGGCCCCTCACCCATAAGATGCATTTTGGGATAAATGGTTTATCCTGGGCCATAAAATGATTAACTTGAATCTTGAAGAAGGGCAGACCACCATACAAATAGTTTCATTTACATAGATTAGGGGAACAATATCCATACTGGTTTGTCAAGTAGGTTCTGGGCCAAGAGGCGGAACCGACTTGGAGACAGAGTTTGGGGTAAAGGCATAGTACATTAGCATAGCTTAAGACAAACATTTCCATAAGAAAAAGGCATTGGTTATCTCTAGACTCGAGAATAGCTAACTTCAGGCGAAACCGGGTGTCATTATGGCAACACAATATTTTAAGAGAAACCTCCCTTTAAATTTGTATAGAGAAGGAAAAAATATTGCTAGTTTGTTTCCTCCTGCCGCTTAAGAGAGATAAAAATGTCTGACACTTGCAGGCTATTTCCTCTATTTGGAGACCCCTGGCCTTCCTGCCTGTTACCCTCTCATTATGTAGCAGTGTATAGCCAATTAACAATGTTGTGATATTTTCAGGTGAACAATGAAGAAACTTAGCCACACATATACATATTCATTCTCCCTTAAACAATGCCCCCACCCCATCTACACTACCACATAATTTTGGGCAGAATTCCATGTGCTATACAGTAGGTCCTTGTTGTTTATCCATTTTAAATATAGCAGTACATATATGTCCACAACAAACTCTCTAACTCCTTTCCTCCCATTCTTCCCCATGGGGCTCATAAGTTCATTTTCTAAGTCTGTGATTCTGTTTCTGTATTATAAGTAGATTCATTTGTATCATTTATTTTTAGGTTCTGCATATAAAATATGCCACATAATATTTCTCCTTCTCTGACTTAATTCAATTCACTCATTATGACAGTCTCTAGGTACATCTATATTGCTGCAAATGGCATTATTTCATTGTTTTTAATGGCTGAGTAATATTCCATTGCACATATGTATAACATCTTTATCCATTTCCCTGTTGATGGCCATTTAAATGGGTTCCCTGTCTTGGCTATTGTAAGCAGTGCTACAATGAACATAGAGGTGCATATATTCTTTTGGATCATGTTTTTCTCTGGATATATGCTCAGGAGTGGAATTGAAGAGTCATATGGTAGTTCTATTTTTAGATTTCTAAGGAACCTCCATGTTGCTCTTCATAGTAGCTGTACCAATTTACATTCCCACCAACAGCATAGGAGGATTCTCTTCTCTCAGTACCCTGTCCAGGATTTATTCTTTGTGGATGATTTGGTGATAGTCATTCTGACTGATGTGAAGTAATATATCATTGTAGTTTTGATGTGCATTTCTCTAATAATTAGTGATATTGAGCATCTTTGAATGTGCCTTTTGCCCATCTGTTTGTCTTTGGATAAATGTTGGTTTAGGTCTTCTTCTGCCCATTTTTAGTGGGTTGTTTGCTTTGATGCTGTTAAGAATCATGAGCTGCTTGTAAGTTTGAGAGACTAATCCTTTGTTGGTTACATCATTTGCAAATATTTCCCCCAATATGTGGGTTGTCTTTTTGTTTTGTTTATTGTTTCCTTTTACGTGCAAAAGCTTTTGAGTCTAAGTAGGTCCCATCTGCTTATTGTTCCTTTTATTTCCATTATTCTGAGAAACAGATCAAAAAAAGATATTGCTGCAATTTATGTCAGAAAGTGTTTGCTCTACATTTTCCTTTAGGAGTTTTATAGTTTTCGATCTCATATTTAGGTCTTTAATAATTTTGAGCTTATTTTTCTGTAAGACTTTAAAGGATGATCTAATTTAGTTTTTTTTTTTTTTTTTTTTTTTTTACATCTAGCTGTCCAATTTTTCCAGCACCATTTGTTGAAGAGTTTGTCTTTCCATCATTGTATAGTCTTATCTCTTTTGTCATAGATTAATTTACCATAGATGCATAGTTTTATTTCTGAGTTTTCTATCTTGTTTCATTAATCTATATATCTGTTCCTGTGCCAATACTATACTGTTTTGATGACTGTAGCTTTGCAGTATAGTCTGAGTCAGGGAGCCTGAATCCTCCAGTTTAATTTTTCTTTCTCAAGATAGCTTTGGCTACTTAGGGTCTTTTGTTTCTCCCTACAAATTTTAAGATTTTTGTTTGTTTGTTTGTTTGTTTTAGTTCTGTGAAAAATGCTATTGATAATTTGAGAGGGATTACATTGAGTTGGTCAGAGAGGGCAATGGCACCCCACTCCAGTACTCTTGCCTGGAAAATCCCATGGATGGAGGAGCCTGGTAGGCTGCAGTCCTTGGGGTCGCTAAGAGTCGGACACGACTGAAGTGACTTAGCACTTAGCACATTGAATCAGTAGATTTCCTTGAGTAGCAGAGTCATTTTGACAACATTGGTTCTTACGATCCACAAACATGGCATATCTTCTTATTTGTTTGTGTCTTCTTTGATTTCTTTCATCAACAGCTTAGAGTTTTTGGAGTATATATCTTTTTGTATATATACAAACAGGCAGCCTTGTTCCTCAGTATTTTACTCTCCTTGATGCAATAGTAAATGGAATTGTTTCTTGAATTTCTATTTATCTTTAGTTATTAGCATAAAGAAATGCAACAGATTTGTGTGTATAATTTTGAACCTGCAACTTTACCAAATTTATTGATGAGTTCTAGTAGTTTTCTGGTAGTATCTTTAAGATCTTCTATGTATAGTAACATGTTATCTGCAAATAGTGACAGTTTTACTTCTTTTCCAATTTGGACTCCCTTTACTTTGTCTCCTCTGATTGCTGCATCTAGGACTTTCAAAACTATGCTGAATAAAAGTGATGAGAGTGGACGTTTTTGTCTTGCTCCTCATCTTAGAGGAAATGTTTTCAGCTTTTCACCATTGAGTATGATGTTAGCTGTAGGTTTGCCATATATGGCCTTTATTATGTTGAGGTATGTTCCCTCTATGCCCACTTTCTGGGGAGCTTTTATCATAAATGAGTGCTGAATTTTGTCATAAGTTTTTTTCTGCATGTATTGAGATGTTGATATGGTCTTTATTCTTCATTTTGTTCATGTGGCTTATCACAGTGATTGATTTGTGGATATTAAAATCCTTGCATCTCAGGATGAATCCCATTTGATCATGGTGTATGATCTTTTAAATGTACTATTAGTTTCAGATTGATAGATTAATATTTTTGAGGATTTTTGCATTTATGTTCATCTATATTACTGACTGGTAGTTTTCTTCTTTTGTGGTATCTTTGTCTGGTTTTGGTAATATGGTGATGGTGCTCTCAGAATGAGTTTGGAAGTTTTCCTTCCTCTAGAATTCTTTTGAACAGTTTCAGAGGGATAAGTGTTAACTCTTCTCTAAATGTTTTATGAAATTTGCCTGTGAAGCCATCCATTCCTGGACTTTATTGGAAATTTTAAAGTCATAGTTTCATTTTCAGTGATTGTGAAATGCTTGTGATTGGCTTGCTCATATTCCCTATTTCTTCCTGGTTCATACTTTGGAGATCGTACCTTTCTAAGAATTTGTCCATTTCATCCAGGTTGTTCATTTTATTCACATACATTTTGCTCATAGTAGTCTTTTTGTAGTACTACTACAAAAGTAGTACTTTTGTGAGGTCAGTTATAAATTCTCCTTTTCCATTTTTAATTTTATTGATTTGAATCCTTTTCTATTTTTATAGATGAGCCTAGCTAAAGGTTTACACATTTTGTTTATATTTTCAAAGAAACAACTTTCAGTTTCACTGGTCTCTAAAATTTTCTTTGTCTCCAATTCATTTCTTCTGTTCAGATCTTTATGATTTATTTCTTTCTACTAACTTTAGGTTTTGCTTTTTCTTCTTTCTCTAGTTGTTTTAGGTGCAATGTTAGGATGTTTATTTGAGATTTTCTTGCTTCTTGAGGTAAGATTGGATTGCTATAAACTGTCTTAGAACTACATTCTGCATTCCATAGGTTTTGGACTGTTGTGCTTTCATTTTCATTTGTTTCTAGGTATTTTTTATTTCCCCTTTTATTTCTTCAATTAGCAATTGGTTTTTAATAGCATATTGTTTAGCCACCACATGCTTGTGTATTTTGCTTTTTTTCTTGAGGTTATTTCAAATCACATACCATTGTGATCAGAATAGATATAAATACTTTATATAATTTAAATTTTATTATATTTTCCAAGGCTCAACTTGTGGCCCAGCATGTAGTCAATCCTGGAGAATGTTCTGTGTGCACTTATGGAGAATGTGTATTCTGGCTAGGAGGTTTCTTAGTCAGTCTTCATTTGCTTTGAATGGAGTGTCCTATGAATACAAATTAAGTCTATTTTATCTAAAGGGTCATTTAAGGCCTGTGTTTCCATATCAATTCTCTTTATGGATAATTTGTCCATTGATGAAAGTGAGGTGTTAAAATCTTCCACTCTTATTGTATTAATAGTACTGCTGATTTATCACTTTACAGTTTTAGTATATGCCTTACATATTGTGGTGCTCCTATGTTGGGTGTATATATATTTATAATTATTATGTCTTGTGGGAGTGAACCCTTGATCATTATGTAGTGTCCTTGGTTTCATCTTATAAATGTCTTTGTTTTAAAGTCTATTTTGTATGTTATGAGTATTCTTGCTCCTATTTCCTTTGATTTCCATTTGCATGGAATGCCTTCTCCCATCCTATTACTTTAAGATTGCAAATATCTATAGGTCTGAGGTCGGTCTCTTGTAGACAGAGCACATATAGGCCTTACTTTTGTATTTGTATTTATCCAGCCAGTCTATGTGGTTTGGTTGGTGCATTTAATCCATTTACATATAAGGTACTTATTGATATGTATGATCCTATTACCATTTTCTTAGTTGTTTGGTGTTTATTTTTGTTGGTCCTTTCCTTCTCTGTGTTTATTGTCTAGAGAAGTTCCTTTAACATGTGTTGCAAAGTTGGTTTGGTGGTGCTGAATGGTTTTAACTTTTGCTTGATTGAAAAACTTTTCTTCATCAAATCTGAATGAGAGTCATGCTGAGTAGAGTATTTTTGGTTGCAGATTCTTCGCTTTCATCACCTAAAATGTATCATGTCATTCCCTTCTTGCTTGTAGAGTTTCTGTTAAGAAATCACTGGATAACCTTATGGGAGTTCTCCTGTATGCTATTTGTCACTTTTCACTTGCTACATTTAATATTTATCTGTTTTTAATTTTAGTCAGTTTGATTACTATATGTCTCAGTGTGTTCCTCAATGGATTATCCTGCTTGGGTCTCTATGTTCTTCCTGGACTTGGTTGAATCTTCCCTTTCCCATGTTAGGGAATTTTTCAGCTATTATCTCTTCAGGTATTGTCTTGAGGCCTCTCTCTCTCTCTTCTCCTTCTGAGACATGTATAATGTGAATGTTGGTGCATTTACTGTTGTCTCAGAGGTTTCTTAGGCTGTCTTTGTTTTCATTCTTTCTTCTATATTCTGCTCTGCCAGTGATTTCCATCATCTTGCCTTAACCATTTTTATGCCCCAGTTATCCTGCTCTTGATTCCTATTGTATTCTTCATGTCTATTTGTTTGTTTTTTTAGTTCTTCTAGGTCTTTGGTAAACATTTCTTGAAACTTCTTCATTCTTTCTCCAAGAACCTGGATCATCTTCATTATCATTATTCAGAGTTCTTTTTTTCTGGAAGGTTGCCTATCTTCACTTCATTTAGTTGTTTTTTTCTGGAGTTTTGTCTTGCTCCTTCTTCTGGTACATACTCCTCTGCCTTTTCATTTGATTAACTTTTGTGACTGTGTTTTCTTTTCCTGGTTGTTGTTGTTGCTTAGTCTCTAAGTCATGTCTGAGTCTTTTATGAACCCATGGACTGTAGCCTGCCAGACTCCTCTGTCTGTGGGATTTCCCAGGAAAGAATACTGAAATGAGTTGCCATTTCCTTCTCCAGGGGATTTTCCTGACTCAGAGATTGAACTCGCATCATGTTCATTGGCAGGCTGATCCTTTACCACTGAGCCACCAGGGAAGCACTGGTTCTGGAGTCTCTGGAATTGAAGTTCTCGCTTCTTTTGTCTTCTCTCTGGTTGATGAGGCTAAGAGGCTTGTGCAATCTTCCTAATGGGAGGACCAGCAGTGGGAAAAACTGAGTCTTGTTCTGATGTTCAAGGCTGTGTTCAGTAAAACTTTAATCCAGTTTTCTGTGTGAGTCTGTGCTCTCTTCCTGTTATTTTTTTGGCCTGAGGAAACCAAACCCTGGAGTCTGCAGTTTCAATGGTAGGGCTAATGGTGATGTTTAAAAAGACTCCTGCCAAGGGGCACCTTCCTGGACTGCTTCTGCCAGTGCTACCATCCCTGAAGTGAGCCACTGCTGACCCAGGTGTCTGCAGGAGACCCTCCAAAAATTGCAGGCATGTTTGTTTCATTCTCCTGTGGGATCATTGTGATACTCCTTTTCCCTGGGTCCTTTTTCACATAAGATTTTGTTTGTGCTCTCTAAGAATGGAGTCTCTCTTTCCCCCAGTCCTGTGAAAGTCCTACAATCAAATCCCAACACGCTTCAAAGTTAGATTCACTTGGGATTCCTAGTCCCTTTGCCAGATTCCTAGGCTGGGAAGCCTGTTGTGGGGTTCAGAAACTTCACAACAGTGAGAGAACTTCTTTGGTATTATCATTCTCCAATTTGTAGATCATCCAGCTGTTAGGTATATTATTTAAGTTTATCGTGATTATGTCCCTCCTACCATCTCTTTGCAGCTTCTCCTTTGGCTTTAGTTATGGAGTACCTTTTTTCTTTTGGTGGGTTCTGGCATCCTCCTGTCAATGGTTGTTCAATAGCTAGTTGATATTTCAGTGCTTTCACAGGAAGAATTGGGTTCATGTTTTTTATTCTTCCATCTTGAACCAATATCTCTGGTATATTTTTAAATAATTCATTTTCCCCTTTATTGCTGATAATAGGAGGGGATTGTTTTTTCTAGATTTACTGAATTATAATTGACATATAACATTGCAAATTGAGGATGCACACTGTGATAATTTGATTGTTGTTATTTAGTCTCCAAGTCAAGTCTGACTCTTTGGGACACCATGGACTGCAGCATGCCCAGCCTTCCTGTCCTTCACCATCTCCTGGAATCTGCCCAAGTTCACGTCCATTGAATCAGTGATGCTATCCAATCAACTCATCCTCGGGAATCCCTTTCTCTTCCTGCCCTCAATCTTTTCCAGAATCAGGGTCTTTTCCAATGAGTTGGCTCTTCACATCAGGTGGCCAAAGTATTGAAGCTTCAGCATCAGTCCTTCCAATGAGTATACAGGACTGATTTCCTTTAGAATTGACTGGTTTGATCTCCTTGCTGTCCAAGGTACTCTCAAGAATCTTCTCCAGAATCACAGTTTGAAAGTATCAATTCTTTGGTGTTCTGCCTTCTTTATGGTCCAATTCTCACATCCATACATGACTATTGGATAGACCATAGCCTTGACTATATGGACCTTTTTCAGCAAAGTGATGTCTTTGCTTTTTAATACACTGTCTAAATTTGTCATAGCTTTCCTGCCAGCAAGCACTTGTCTTCTAATTTCATGGTTTCAGTCACCATCTACAGTGATTTCTATCACTGCTTCCACCTTTTCCCCTTCTACTTGACACAAAGTGATGGGACCAGATACCATGATCTTAAATTTTTAATATTGAGTTTTAAGCTAGCTTTTTCACTCTCCTTTTTCACCCTCATCAAGAGGCTCTTTAGTTCCTTCCCTAACACATAACATTCCAAGTTAAAGGGGTTGTAGGTGGTGATTTAGTCACTAAGCCGTGTCCAACTCTTGAAACCCTGCCAGGCTCCTCCATCCATGGAACTCTCCAGGCAAGAATACTGGAGTGGGCTTCCATTTCCTTCTCCAGAGTAAAGGTGTACATTGTGATTATATATATATATATATATATATATAGAGAGAGAGAGAGAGAGAGAGAGAAAGGTTAAGACATTCTTTATTACAGATAATTACCATTATTGGTATGATGCGTGATGAGAAGATTAAAGATCCACTCTCATAAAACTATAATTGTATAATGTAGTATTATTAATTATAGTCACCATGATATATATTAGATTCCCTAGAACTTATTAATCTTATAACTAAATTTTCTACACTTTGATCAGCATCTCCCTATTTTCCACATGCCTCACCATTTTACTCTCTGTGAGTTTGATGTTTTTAGATATCACATGTATGTGAGATCATTATTTGTCCTCTTCTGTGTGACTTATTTCATTTAGCATAAGGCTATTGAAGACCATTCATATTGTCACAAAAGGAAGGATTTCATTCTTTCTGTAGTTAAATAATATTCCATGCGTACACACATACACATATTTTATTTCTCCATTTATTTGTTAATGGACACAAGTCATTTCATGTCTTGGCTATTGTGAATAATGCTGCAATAAACAAAGAAGTGAAGATAGCTCTTCGAGATAGTGATTTCATCCTCTTCAGATTTACACCCAGAAGTGAGATTGTCAGATCATATGACAATTCTATTTTTAATTTTTTAAGAAATCTCTTCAATTCACATTCCAAACAACAGCGAGTTCACAAATGTTCCCTTTTTTCCCATATCTTTACTAGAACTTATTATCTTTTCTTTTTGATAATATCCTTTTTAACAGTTATTAGATAGTATATCATTTGTGATTTTGATTTGCATTCTTCTGATTAGTGATATTGAGCTCTTTTTCATGTACTTGTTGACAATTTGTATGTCTTCTTTGGAAAAATGTCTGTTCAAGTCTTCTGCCCTTTTAGAAACTCAAGTTGTTTGCTATTGAATTGTATGAGTTGCTTATTAAGTTTTAATAGAAACAGCTTATAAGACATATGATTTGCAATTTTTTTTCTTTCATTCCATAGGTTGCCTTTTCATTTTGTTGACTGTGTCTTTTCTAATTTATTCATTTTTTATTCTTTTATTATTATTTTATTTTTTAATTTACTTTACAATCTTGTATTGGTTTAGCCATACATCAACATGCATCTGCCACAGGTATACACATGTTCTCCATCCTGAACCTCTCTCCCACCTCCCTCCCCATACCATCCCTCTAGGTTATCCAATTGCACCAGCCCCAAGCTTCCTGTATCCTGCATTATACAGAGTGAAGTAAGCTAGAAAGAAAAACACCAATACAGTATACTAAAGCATATATATGGAATTTGGAAAGATGGTAACGACAACCCTGTATGCGAGACAGCAAAAGAGACACAGTTGTATAGAATAATCTTTTGGACTCTGTGGGAGAGGGAGGAGGGATGATTTGGGAGAATGGCATTAAAACGTGTATAATATCATATAAGAAATGAATTGCCAGTCCAGGTTCGATGCAGGACTGTGTCTTTTCTTGAACAAAAATTTAGTTTGATGTAGTCCTACTTGTTAATTTTTGCTTTTATGTTATGATTTTGGTATCATATCCAAGAAAACATTGCTAAAATGAATGTTAAGAACTTTCCTCCATTTTTTTCTTCTAGAAATTTTAAAGGTTTAAATCTTATGCTAAGTCCTTAATCCAAGTCAAATTTTTTGTGAGTGGTGTAAGATTGGGCCAAATTTCATCCTTTTGCAAGTAGATATTCAGTTTTCCCAATGCCATTTATTTATTGAAGAGATTATAATTTTCCATTGAGTATTTTTGGCTCTTTCTTGTCAAATCTCAGTTTACCATATATGTGTGGGTTTATTCCTAGGATTTCAATTCTGTTTTGTTAGGAAAATTTTCTCCATTATTTACTGTGAGAACCTGGTTAACTAAATTTCACAAAATCATGTACCCCTCTTCCCAAGTCCTTCTGAAGTGTTTAATTGCAAAAGTTGTCCACACCGAGCTTTCAGCAAATTGTCAATAACAGTTCCAGTTTTCTTATGTTGGCAATGATTCCTGTCAGTTGTGCTGTGAACCTCTGCTTTAGTAAGCTAGGATTCTCTATATTTGCCTTTCTCTCCTGTTGTGCTGGCGACAGTTTTCTCTGTGTCCTCCCCTCTTACAGATTCAAGAAGAGATGCTTTTTCAGTGTATTCAGCTTTTTACTCATTAGGACAGAGTGGAGACTTCTAAGGTCCTTACATGCAAAAATAGATCTAATATATGTTCTAATATTCATACGGTAAATGTTGCTATTATCCGCCAACTAGTGCTCTGAAAACTGAATATAGAGCCCTAAATAAGGCAGATGCTTTTCTTCTCTACTTATATTCTAGTGGGAAGAAGCTGATAATAAAATGCTGTTTTCATGCCTTCTGGCAAGAAAATAATAGTGGTCAGCCAGAGTCTCAAAGAGATGCTTGTAATACTTCTGCCTCAGAACTCAGACTTAACAGAGTTCTTCTCATGCTTAAGGGAGCCAAGATTTCTCCTGATCCTCAAATGGGTCTATGGAATTTCAGCTGGACTGCAAACTAAGGGCTGGTAGCCTGGGTCCTGTGATAGTCTCAAAAACTTCCTTGGATCCTAGGAGCTGGAGGAACCCATACTAAAGAAAAGGAACATAAGTACTTATACAGGTTTCTCTTAAGGGCTTTAAGCCTTCCAGGATGAAAGTCCCACAGCAATATATTGCTATGGTTATCAATAATAACTATTACAACATTATGAATATTATTACAATATTATTAATTAATAATGAACAGACACCTCAGGCCAGCTCTGGTGTTTGCAGAGCATCCCAACTTATTTTTCCACATGCTTGGGGTTCAATGTTAGTCCTTCTATTTTGCCCTAAGTCCTTTACTCTGAGGTTGAGGGGAGGGAAATACATGCCTGTGTACTTTAAGGCAATTGCAGCCTGTATGTTGTTCAATTAATCTTCATTTAAATAATTTGAGATGGTCTCTTATAAGAATGTCCTTGAACCCAGGAAGGATTTGAATCTTTCAAATAAGTTTTCTGGGTTATTTTCCCCCTTTCCTTATAAATAGTAAATTATCTTCAATTGGGGCACATACTGAGGTTAGGTGAGGGAGAGTGTGGAAACATACTATATTCTGAAGTTTCATTCTGAAGATCTCTTCTTACAACTATTATCTTTCAAGGTGTCTAATTTTTTTTAACTATGGTCTTATTTTTCAATGTAGCTGAATCTTGAATAAGTCCAATATGAACCTTGCAGGTACCCTTTCAGGATATAATAATGAGATAGCAGGGAGACAGAAATCATTGGGTCAGTAGTTTATAAAAAATACCCCAATCCAGATGGTGGCAACAACAAGAAAGGAAGTTACTGCCACTTCAGGCTCCAAGACTGATCAGTTTCCAAATTGATATATACTCCTCTGCCACAATCTTAAATTTTTACATTTATTTTCATCTACTATAATGTACTATAGTGATGCAATGAAACTGTGCTTTGGAACTAAGCAGATCTGGGTTCAAATCACAGCCTCATCTTCTGTGTCATACAGCTTGTGGCCTTAGGCAAGTTAGTGAACACTCTGAATCCTGCTGTCATTGCCTATTACATGGGTTGCTGTCAGCAGGTAATGGAGACATGCCTTCAATGGGCTCAACTTCTTTGATCTTCTTCAGCAATTTCATTTTTGTTTAAAGTTCACATCTATTGCCTTTTACATCTATTGCCACAGGAAGTCACATCTCTTACCAGAGTTTCCTCCCCAGGTTATTTCTGGCTTTTACTTAGGAAAGAGCACATATTATACAGGTATATTCTGGTATTTTTCTTCTGATAGCCTCAGCCAACATTCTCACTCCAAACCACTACTCTACTCAAAGTTGGTCTTTTCTTGCTCTCTCTACTGCTTTCTCCAGTCTCCTGATAGTCCTTGTGGTGCTTTCAAGTTCTACTTCCCATCACACCCTCAAAGATGTATTTAAGCCTACTGAATATTTTGTGTAGATTTCAAAGGTTCCAGAGACAATTTAGGAGGTGATAAAGGTCAGAGAACCTGAGATTCCTATTTTCTGAGGAGTCTTTATGACACAAAAGTTCTTAAGCCTATGGCCTAAGCCTGTGGGTTCAAGGCTGATATAGGAGGAAAGAAAAGCTTCCTCTGTCTGTCAAAACAAATCTCAAGGAATGTGACTATTTTTGTTCTGGTTCTAGATGAAACATATCTGGCATATCTTTGCTGGCACTAGGGCAGGCACGGAGAAAGAGAAGAAGGGAGACATCCAGAGAGAAGTAATACATATTCCCTAACATAGAATTTTGTAGGGGAGGAAAACATATTTACAAGTGAAATATGCATTTGCAAGATTACCTTTGCATTGAAAACCTGAGTTACATTGTAGATAGAAAGGGTATCAAGTTCTTCCATTTGCCCTCTGTGGAAATAACCCTGATTAGACTTTTGACCGGCAAACTTGCTGATATCACCCATGCTTTTTAAAGAATATTGGCCTGCAGGTGTCTTCTTGTGTCTGAAGATCTCCAATTTGCTAAGATCTTTTGCATGTCTCCTCTAGATTACTATTTTGACTCAAGGAGAAGGATATTCCAATCTCAGGACCCCAAAGGTCCTGAACAACATTATCAGTACATAAGCTGTGTTTCTGAAAAACCTTTAGCTTTAAGCTTTCCCATAATATTTTCCGGAAATGATGGCCTTTACGAGATACTGTTATGCCACTGCACCTTTCCTGGTAGAACCATTAGGCCAAGCATGAAAGATATCGTCTGAACAGAGCATTTCTGTTCTTTTTGTTTCTATATAATAAAGTACCACAAACCTAAAGAACTAAAACCACATCCATTTATTAGCTCACCATTCTTTAGCTAAGAAGTATGGTGATTCTACAGCAGGGTTCTCTGCTCAGAGTATCATGAAACTAGAAGTGGCAGCTGGGCTAAGTTCTCATCTGGAGGCTCTAGGGAAAGATTCCCTTCCAAGTTCATTCTCATATTTAGAAGAATTCAATTTCTTATCATCATAAGACTATTGAAGGACTGTTTTATTCCCTGCTGTTAACCAGGGGCCAGTCTCAGCTTCGTCCATTTTATGTCAGCAAGAGCACATCAAATAAATCTTGACTTTAAAATTTTGCTTTCTCTTCTACCACTAGTGAAGAAAATTCTGCTTTCAAAGATTCATATCATGTCTGCCTGGATAATCTCCCTACCTTAATGTAAACTAATTTAGGACAGCAACTAACAATAAAATTCCTTCTCAGTATGACCTAAGTTAGTGTTTTATTGAATAACTGTACACCAAAAGGATTTTAAATAGCTCAGCTGGAATTCTATTACCTCTACTAGCTTTGTTCATAGTAACACTTCTTAAGGCCCACTTGATCCACACTTCAGGATATCTGGCTCTAGGTGAGTGACTGCACCATCGTGGTTATTTGGGTCATTAAGACCTTTTCTTGTACAGTTCTTCTGTGTATTCTTGCCACCTCTTCTTAATCTCTTCTGCTTCTGTTAAGTCCTTACCATTTCTATCCCTTTTTTAAAATATAAATTTATTTATTTTAATTGGATGCTAATTACTTTACAGTATTGTATTGGTTTTGCCATACATCAACATGAATTCACCACAGGTGTGTGCGTGTTCCCCATCCTGAACCCCCCTCCCACCTCCCTCCCCATACCATCCCTCTAGTGCCCTTGGTATCTCCAATTTTCTTGAAGAGATCTCTTGTTTTTCCCATACTACTGTTTTTCTTTGCATTTTCACTTAGGAAAGCTTTCTTATCCCTCCTTGCTTTTCTTTTGAACTCTGCATTCAGTTGAGCATATCTTTCCATTTTACCTTTGCTTTTCACTTCTGTTCTTTACTCACCTATTTGTAAGGTTTCCAGACAACAACTTTGCCTTCTTGCATTTCTTTTTTTGGGAGGGGGGATGCACAGCCTCCTATACAATGTTACAAACCTCTCTCCATAGTTTTTCAGGCACTCTCTCTACCATATCTAATCCCTTGAATCTATTCATTATCTGTATAATCATAAAGGATTTGATTTAGGTCATATCTATACAGATGTGAGGGGTGAACCATAAAGAAAGCTGAGCCTTGAAGAATTGATGCTTTTGAACTATGGTGTTGGAGAAGACTCTTGAGAGTCCATTGGACAGCAAGGAGATCTAACCAGACCATCCTAAAGGAAAATACTCCTGAATATTCTTTGGAAGGACTGACGCTGAGGCTGAAGCTCCAATGCTGAGGCTGAAGCTCCAGTACTTTGGCTACCTGATGCAAAAAAACTGACTCATTGGAAAAGATCCTGATGCTGGGAAAGATTGGAATGGGAGGAGAAGGGGAAGACAGAGCATGAGGTGATTAGTGGCATCACTGACTCAATGGACATGAGTTTGAGCAAGCTCCAGGAGTTGGTGATGGACAGGGATGCATGGCATGCTACAGTCCATGGGGTCGCAAATAGTCAGACATAACTGAGAGACTGAACTGAACTGAACTGAATGGCCTAGTGGTTTTCCCTACTTTCTTTAATTTAAGGGTGAATTATTCAATAAGGAGCTAATGATCTGAACCATAGTCAGATCCAGCTCTTGTTTTTGCTGACTGTATAGAGCTTCTCCATCTTCAGCTGCAAAGAATAAATTCAATCTGATTTCAATATTGACCATCCAGTGATGTCCTTATATACAGTCATCTCTTCTATTGTTTGAAGAGGGTCTTTGCTATGACCTCCTGCTGTGTTCTCTTGACAAAGCTCTGTTAACCTTTACCCTGCTTCATTTTGTCCTCCAAGGCCAAACTTGCCTGGTACTCCAGTTATCTCTAGGCTTCCTATTTTGCATTCCAATCCCCTATGATGAAAAGGATATCTTTCTTTGGTGTTAGTTCTAGAAGGTGTTGTTCTGTGTTTGTTCTAGAAGATCTTCATAAAACTTCAGCTTCTTGAGTATCAGTTGGGGCATAGACATGGACTACTGTCGTGTTGAATGGTTTGCCTTGGAAATGAGCTGAGATCATTCTGTTGTTTTTGAGATTGCACCTAAGTACTACATTCAGGACTCTTGTTGACAGATTTTATTTTCTTGGGCTCCAAAATCACTGTGGATGGTGACTTTAAATGAAATTAAAAGATGCTTTCTCCTTCAAAGAAAAGCTATGACAAATCTAGACAGTGTACTAAGAAGCAGGGACATCACTTTGCCAACAAAGGTCTGCATACTCAAAGCTATGTTTTGTTTTATTTTGTTTTTTTTTTTCCCAAAAGTCATGTACAGATATGAAAGTTGAACCATAAAGAAGGCTGGGTGCTAAGGAATTGATGCTTTTAAACTATGGTGTTGGAGAAGACTCTTGAGAGTCCCTTGGACTGCAAGGAGATCCAACCAGTCTATCCTAAAAGAGATCAGTCCTGAGTATTCATTGGAAAGACTTTTGTTGAAGCTGAAACTCCAATCATTTGGCCACCTGATGCAAAGAACTGACTCATTTGAAAAGACCCTGATGTTGGGAAAGATTGAGGGCAGGAGGAGAAGGGGACAACAGAAGATGAGATGATTGGATAGCATCACCAACTCAATGGACATGAATTTGAGCAAACTCTGGGAGATACTGAAAGACAGGGAAGCCTGACATGCTACAGTTCATGGGGTCAGAAAAAGTCAGACATGGTTTAGCAACTGAACAGCACCACCACCAAAAGACAGTAATCTTTGTAGGCCATTTTGGAATTTTCTCTACCACAAATATCAATTTTATTAGGCATTTCAACATTGGGACTGCCACATTGAACAACATACCCAAAAATCATGACTTTCAAGGACTTTGTATCCTAGCACAATGGGATAGACAGTATGGAAGTGAATAAGAAATATGTATCCCAGATGGTGATAAATAGTATAGAAAAAATAATGCAGAAGAGAAGAATTGGGAATGCCTGGCAAAAATATCATTTCTATTATAAATAGGATGATCAAGAAAGTTCTCACTTAAAAACATGAAATTTAAGCAAAGATCTTAAGGAACTGAAGAGCGAAGCCTGAAAATATCTAGGGGAAGAACATTCCAGGCTGAAAGAACAGCCAGTCCAAAGGCTGTTTGCAGGAAAACAAAATTCTTATTCTGTCCTCATCCCTGGCTCCTGTCTCCCTCTCCAGATTCATCTCAGTCTGATAACTCCTCATTTTCTGAGCTTCAGTATATTTCCTCTCTTTCTTTTAATACTTTTCTCCAGGTTCTTACTTGGCTGGCTTTTATTTCAGACATTGGCTCATGGGATTACTTGGTGGTCCAGTGGTTAGAACTCTGTGCTTCCACTATAGGAGGCACAAATTCGATACCTGGTCAGGGAACTGATATCCTGCAATCATTCAGCACAGCAAAACAAACAAGCAAGCAAACAAACATAAAACAAGAAAAATGCAGATATTGGCTCATGTAATTTCCCTGTTCCATCGTCTTGCTTTGGTTTTTAAACATTTGGACACATGCCTTCTCCATGCCTTCTCTACTGGATGGTAAATTTCATTTGTATATGGGCCATATCTGCTTTGTGTTCCACTATATTCCCTGTCGGAGAAGGCAATGGCACCCCACTCCAGTACTCTTGCCTGGAAAATCCCAGGGATGGGGGAGCCTGGTAGGCTGCCGTCTATGGGGTCGCACAGAGTCAGACACGACTGAAGTGACTTAGCAGCAGCATATTCCCTGTATCTAGTAGGGTGCCTGTCACATAAGTTGTGCTCCACTGGATAAGGTAAACAAAACACATTGCAGGGATACATTGGTTATGTGGTTTAATATACAACTGATATCAGCAAATCCTGATTTAAAATGTTTCTGATCATCCAGAAAATCCATGACTTAATTATTGAATTTGTATGTAAACACCACACTTTCATCTATAAGAATGTATTAAATCAATGACTCCCCTGGTGTCTCAGACAGTAAAGAAATTGCCTGCAATGAACGAGACCTATATCATTCATTTTTTATACAGTTATTTTTTGGTAAACTTTGAATAAAGACATATATTTTACAAAAAAAATGTTTCAAAACACTGATTTTACCCAACCACTTAATTATACAAGATGGGAAACAGACCACAGAGGGAAAGAAAAGATTTGTTCAGAGTTATATGGTGAGTCAGTAGCAGTATTAACCTCCTGAATTAGGTTCTCTAATTCCTTGTCTTGTTATCTCCCTTATTTATCCTCTGAGTACATTCAGGTGAAATGTGACATAGTAGGAGATATGAAGGATAGGGTTTAAGATGACAGCTGAGCTCCTCTGACCATCTTGACTCAGAAGGAGGCAGTGGGAAATATGGCTGAAATCAAAATGGAGCCTGTAAATCCAGACTGGAACCCAGAGCAAAGTGTTCAAAGACTCCAGAAATGGGTTGCATAACTGCACCCTAGTCCCAAGAGTGTGTGTATTTTTCTATAACATGATTTGTTCACTTAACCATATATTTTAAAGCTCTTTTCAGGTCAGTGTGTACATAAAACTGCTTATTTTTAAAAGCTCTATAATAATCTCCAGAATTGCTGTTTTTTGACTCTTTATACCTTCCCTCTGGTGAAGTTTCAGAGCTCATTCTATTGTACAGAGCTACTCTTGGCTTTCTTACTTTCTTTGAAGTTCACTCAGCCCTTAGCTGCTATGAAATATTTTCTGTATTGCTAGAACTTTGAAAGCTAGTGGGCAGCTGTATAGAGGCTTGTGTCTAGAAAGGTAGTGAGATAAAAATCTTTGGAGTTGTTAAAAATTTTGGACAATCACTGAGCAAAGATAATATGTAAGAATGAACTACACATGACTCAGACTGACCTCTATCATAGTTCTTGTCACATTTCCTTTCTGTTTCTTTGTCTAATTACTAGATTGTGACTTCTTTGAGAGTAGTGACCCAGTGTTGTTCAACATTGAATCCCCAACACCCAACACGGTGTTGTTGGGTATAAGTCAAAGCTCCATCAATATTTATGAATTCATGATCTATATAATATTAAAATTTTGATTATCTTGTCTGCAAATATTCTGAAAAGAAGAACCCAGCTCTGCAGACACATTAGCATCCACCACACTCTTCAAGTACAATGAACATATGACTATACATTCAGAGAACTTCGATGATTTTCATTTCTCTAATAATTAATGTTGAGCTTCTTTCATACATATAAATTATCCAATAGGATGTCTTCTTCGGAAAAATGTCTGTTCAAGTCTTTTGCTTATTTTTATTGGAATTATTTGAGAGTTTTTGATATTGAATTATAGGAGTTCCTTATATAATTTGGAAATTAACCTCTTTTCAAATATATACTTTGCAAATATTTTTTCACATTCTGGAGATTGCCTTCTCATTATGTTGATTTTTTTTTTTTTTTTTTTTTTGCTGTGCAGGAACTTCTTAGTTTGATGTAGTCCCACTTCTCTATTTTTGAATTTGTTTCCTGTGTTTTGATATCATAAACAAGAAATCCTTGCTGAAATAAATAGCAAGAAACTTTCTCCCTTTGTTTACCTCTAGAAATTTTAGTTTCTAGTCTCATATTTCAATCTTTTATTAATTTTGAGTTGGTATTTTGTGTATGATGAAAAGTAGCAGGCCATTTTTTTTTTTTTTTTTTTTGCACATTGTTATCCAGTTTTCCCAATACCATTTGTTGAAAAGGTTAACTTTTCCCCTTTGTGCATTCTTGAAACCCTTGTCAAAGATTGGTTAACTATTCATGTGTGAGATTGTTTCCAAGCTTTCTTTTTATTGGAATATAGCTGATTTACAATATTGTGTTCATTTCATGTTTACAGCAAGGTGATTCAGTTATTTCATTCATACTATATTCCATTACAGATTATTATAGGATAGTGAATATAATTCCCAGTGCTATACAGTAAATCTCTGTTTTTTATTTATTTCCTCAATAGTATTTTATATTTGTTAATCCCACACCCTTAATTTGTCCCTCTCTCCCTCTTCCTTATGGTTTTCATGTTTGCCTTCTAGGTCTGTGAGTCTGTTTCTTTTTTATATACAAATCAATTTGAATTATTCTTAGATTCCACATGTAAATGATATCATATAGTATTTTCTTTCTCTGATTTTCTTCACTAAGTGTAATATTATCTAGATCCATCCATGTTGCTACAATCAATAATGTTTCATTATTTTGTTATAGTTGGGCAATATCTGTATATTGCCCAATCATTTTCTTAAGCCAATCAATCATTTTTTGATAGACACTTGGGTTGCTTCCGTATCTTAGTTATGTTAAATAGTGCCATTATGAAATTGGGATGCATGTCTCTTTTGAAAATAGTGTTTTCCATTTTTCTGAATATATACCCAGGAGTGGGATAGCTGGCTCATATGGTACCTCTATTTTTAGTTTACTAAGGAATCTCCTTTCTGTTTTCTATCATAGTATCTGCACTAATTTACATTCCCACCGAAGTGTACAAGGGTTCCCTTTTTCCACACCTTCTGTAGCATTTATAATTTGTAGATATTTTGATGATGAGCATTAGCACCAGTGTGAGGTAATACTTCAGAGTGGTTTTGATTTGTATGTCCTCTAATAATTAGAGATGTTGAACATTTTTCATGTGCCTGTTGGGCATCTGTATGTCTTCTATGGCAAAATGTCTGTTTAGGTCTTCTGCTGAGTTCTGATTTAATTATATGAGCTTATTGTATATTTGGGGTATTAACCCCTTGTTGGTTGCATTGTTTGTCAATATTTTCTCCTAGGCTGTACGTTGTCTTTTGTGTTGATGATGGTTTACTTAGCTGTGAAAAAGCCTTTAAGCTTCATTAGATCCCATTTATTTATTTTTTTTTTCTTTTGTTTCTTTTGCCTTGGGAGATTGACCTAAGAAAATACTGTTATTAATATGATTTACACCAGAAAATGTTTTGTCTATGTTCTCTTCTGGGAGTTTTATTATATCATGTCTTATATTTAGGTCTTTAAATGATTTTGAGTTTATTTTTGTCTAGGAAGGACATGTGACATGATGTGAAGGAGTATTTTAATTTCATTGATTTACATGTAGCAGTCCATGGGACTTTCCTAGAGGCCTAGTGGTTAACTCTCCATTCTTATACTGCAGGGGGCAAGGCTTTGATCCCTGGCCTGGGAATTAAGGTCTCACATGCTGTGCTGTGCAACCATAACAAACAACAATAACAACAACAACAACAACAAAAAAAAAAAACATAAGGCTGTCCAGTTTCCCCAACACAATTTGTTGAAGAGACTTTTATCCATTGTATATTCTTGCTTCCTTTGTCTAAAATTAATTGGCCATAGGTGTGTGCATTTATTTATAGGCTCTATATTCTGTTCCATTAATTTATATATTTATTTTTATGAAAATACCATGTTGATTTGATTACTACAACTTTGTAGTAGAGTCTTAAGTCTGAAAGGGTTATGTCTACAGTTTTGCTCTTTTTTACCCAGGATGGCTTGGCAATTCTCGATTTTGGGTGCTTCCATATAAATTTTAGGATTAATTGTTTTGCTTCTGTGAAAAAAAAGTCATGGGTAATTTTTTAAGGATTATATTATATACATAGATTTTTTTGTGTAGTATGACCATTTTAACAATATTAATTCTTCCAATTCAAGAGCATTTTCATTTATTTGAATTATATTTAACTTTCCTATGAATGTGTAATAATTTTCAGCATATAGATCTTTCACCTTTTTGGTTAAGTTTATTCCTGGGTTTTTTTGATGTGATTTTAAATGAGATTTTTAAAAAATTTTGTCTGTTATTTCCTTATTAGTACAAAGAAATGCAACAGATTTTTGCAAATTAATCTTAAATTTGACCACTTTTTAAATTTTTAACAGTTTTTGTGTAGTGATTTTGTTGTTGTTGTTGCTGTCATTCAGTTGCTAAGTTGTGTCACTCTTTGCAACCCATAGACTACAGCGCATCAAGCTCATCTGTCCTCTGTCTCCCAGAGTTTGCTCAAATTCATATCCACTGAACTTGCGATGCTATCTAACCATCTCATTCTCTGCCATCCTTTTCCCTTTTTGCTTTCAGTCTTTCCCAGCACCAGGGTCTTTACCAATGAGTCAGTTCTTCATATCAGGAAGCCAAAGTATTGGAGCTTCAGGTTTAGCAACAGTTCTTCCAAATAATATTCAGAGTTGATTTCCTTTAGGATTGACTGGTTTGATCTCCTTGTTGTTTAAGGCAATCCTAAGAGTCTTCCCAGCACCACAATTCAAAAGCATAAAGAAGGTGCTAAGACTTCCCTATGGTCAAACTTTCACAACCATACATGACCTCTGAAAAAATCATAGCTGTGACTAAATGGACCATTGTCAGCAAGGTGTGTGTTTCTGCTTTTCAATACACTAAGTTTGTCATGGCTTTACTCCCAAATTTCATGGGTGTGGTACCATCCGCAGTGATATTGGAGCCCAAGAAAATGAAATCTGTGACTGCTTCCACTTTTTCCCCTTATATTTGCCATAAAGTGATGGAATCAGATGCCATGATCTTAGTTTTTTGAACATTGAGTTTCAAGCAAGCTTTTTCACTCTCCTTTTCCATCTTCATCAAGAGGCCCTTTAGTTCCTCTTCACTTTCTACCATTAGAGTGGTATCATCTGCATAATAGAGGTTTTTTTATTCCAACTGCAATTATTCCATCTTGTGATTCATCCAGCCAGGATTTCCCATAATGTTCCATTTAGTTGCTCAGTCGTGTCCGACTCTTTGCGACCCCATGGACTGCAGCAGGCCAGGTCTCCTAATCCATCATCAACTCCTGGAGCCTACTCAAACTCATGTACATTGCGTCTGTGATGCCATTCAAACATCTCATCCTCTATCGTCCCCTTCTCCTCCCACCTTCAGTCTTTCTCAGCATTAGGGTCTTTTCCAATGAGCCAATTCTTTGCATCAGGTGGACAAAGTATTGGGGTTTCAGCTTCAGCCTCAGTCCTTTCAATGAGCATTCAGGACTGATTTCCTTTAGGATTGACTGGATGGATCTCCTTGCAGTCCAAGGAACTCTCAAGAGTCTTCTCCAACACCACAGTTCAAAAACATTGATTCTTCGGCTCTCAGCTTTCTTTATAGTCCAACTCTCATGTCCATACATGAATACTGCAAAAACCATAGCTTGACTAGATGGACCTTTGTTGGTAAAGTAATGTCTCTGCTTTTTAATATGCTGTCTAGGTTGGTCATAGCTTTTCTTCCAAGGAGCAAACATCTTCAGATTTCATTGCTGTAGTCACCATCTGCAGTGATTTTGAAGCCCCAAAATAAATTATGTTACTGTTTCCATTGTTTCCCCATCTATTTCCCATGAAATGATGGGACCAGATGCCATGATCTTAGTTTTCTGAAAGTTGAGCTTTAAGCCAACTTTTTCACTCTCCTCTTGCACTTTCATCAAGTGTCTCTTTAGATCTTCTACTCTTTCTGCCACAAGGGTGGTGTCGTCTGTGTATCTGAGGTTACCGATATTTCTCCCAGCAATCTTGATTCCAGCTTACGCTTCATCCAGCCCAGCATTTTGCATGATGTACTCTGCATATAACTTAAATAAGCCAGGTGGCAATATACAGCCTTAATATATTCGTTTCCTGATTTGGAACCAGTCTGTTGTTCCATATCCAATTCTAACTGTTGCATCTTGACTTACACACAGATTTCTCAGGAGGCAGATCACGTGGTCTGATAATCCCATCTCTTTGAGAATTTTCCATAGAGTCAAAGGATTTGGCATAAACAATAAAGCAAAAGTAGATGTTTTTTCTGGAACTCTCTTGCTTTTACAATGATCCAGCTGATGTTGGCAAGTTGTGGATGTGATGGGTGATGGAAGTAAAGTCTGATGCAGTAAAGAACAATTTTGCATAGGAACCTGGAATGTTATATCCATGATTCAAGACAAATTGGAAGTAGTCAAACTGGAGATGACAAAAGTGAACATTGACATTTTAGGAATTTCTAAACTAAAATGGACTGGAATAGATGAATTTAATTTAGATGACCATTATATCTACTACTGTGGGCAAATCCCTTAGAAGAAATGGAGTAGCCATCATGGTCAGCAAAAGAGCCCCAAAAGTGGTACTTGGATGCAATCTCTAAAACGACAGAATGATCCCTATTCATTTTCAAGGCAAACCATTCAATATCACAGTAATCCAAATCTATGCCTCAACCAGTAATGCTGAAGAAGCTGAAGTTGAATGGTTCTTTGAAGACCTACAAGACTTTCTAGAAGTAACACCCAAAAAAGATGTCCTCTTTATTATAGGGGAGTGGAATGCAAAAGTAGAAAGTCAAGAGATAACTGGAGTAACAGGCAAATTTAGCCTTGGAGTACAAAATTAATTGGGGGCAAAGGCTAACAGAGTTTTTCCAAGAGAACACACTGGTCATAGCAAACACCTTCTACCAAAAACACAAGAGAAGACTCAACACATGGACATCACCAGATGGTTAATACTGAAATCAGATTGATTATGTTCTTCACAGCCAGAGATGGAGAAGCTCTATATAGTCAGCAAAAACAGGATCAGGTGCTGACTGTGGCTCAGATCATGAACTCCTTATTGCAAAATTAAGACTTAAATTTAAGGAAGTAGGGAAAACCTCTAGACCATTAAGGTATGAAATAAATCAAGTCCCTTACAATTATAGAGTGGAAGTGACACGTAGATTCAAAGGATTAGACCTGATAGACAGGGTGCCTGAATAACTATGGACAAAGGTTCATTACATTGTACAGGAGTCAGGGATCAAGACCATCCCCAAGAAAAAGAAATGCAAAAAGGCAAAATGGTTGTCTGAGGAGGCCTTACAAATAGCTGAGGAAAGAAGAGAAGCTAAAGGCAAAGGAAAAAAAAGGAAAGATATACCCATTTTAATGCAGAGTTCCAAAGAATAGCAAGGAAAGGTAAGAAAGCCTTCCGAAGTGAGCAATGTAAAGAAATAGAGGAAAAGAGTAGAATGGGAAAGACTAGAGATCTCTTCAAGAAAATTAGAGATACCAAGGGAACACTTCCTGCAAAGATGAGCACAATAAAGGACAGAAATGATATGGACCTAATGGAAGCAGAATATATTAAGAAGAGGTGGCAAGGAGACAGAAAAAAGCTATACAAAAAACATCTTAATGACCTAGATAACCATGATGGTGTGATCACTCACCTAGAGCCATACATCCTAGAATGTGAAGTCAAGTGGGCTTTAGGAAGCATCACAAGAACAAAGCTAGTGGAGGTGATGGAATTCCAGCTGAGCTATTTCAAATCCTAAAAGATGATGCTGTGAAAGTGCTGCACTAAATATGCCAGGTAATCTAGAAAATGCATCAGTGGCCACAGGGCTGGAAAAGATCAGTTTTCATTCCAATCTTAAAGGCAATATCAAAGAATGTTCAAACTACCACAGAATTGCACTCATCTCACATGCTAGCAAAGTAATACTCAAAATTCTCCAATCCAGGCTTCAACAGTATGTGAACAATGAACTTCCAGATACTCAAGCTGGATTTAGAAATGGCAAGGAACCAGAGATGAAATTGCCAATATTTGCATGATGTACTCTGCATATAAGTTAAATAAGCAGAGTGACAATATATAGGCTTGAAGTACTCTTTTCCTTATTTTGAACCAGTCCATTGTTCCATATGCAGTTGTAATTGCTGCTTCTCACCCCACATACAAGTTTCTCAGGAGGCAGGTAAGGTGGTCTGTTACATTAATCTGTAAGTATTTTCCACAGTTTGTTATGATCCACGCAGTCAAAGGATTTAACATAATCAATGAATCAGACGTAGATGTTTTTTCTGAAACTCCCTTGCTTTCTCTATGATCCAGCAAATGTTGACAATTTGATCTCTGGTTCCTCTGGCTCTATGAAACCCAGTGTGTACATCTGAAATTTCTCAGTTTACTTACTGCTGAATCCTAACTTGACAGATTGTGAGCATAGCCTTGCTAGCATGTGAAATGAGTGCAATTTTATGACAGTTTGCATTTTTTGGCATTACCCTTCTTTAACATTGTAGTGAAAGTGACCTTTTCTAGTCCTGTGGCCACTGCTGATTTTTACCAATTTGCTGACATACTGAGTGCAAATTTTTTAAAACATCAACTATTAGGATTTGAAATAGCTCACTGGAATTCTGTCAACACCATTAGCTGTGTTCATAGTAATGCTTCCAAAGGCCCACTTGACTTCACACTCCAATATGTTGTGCTTTATTTATTTGTGGTTTCTCTCTTTCTTCCTTGGTGTGCCTGACTAGAGGTTTTTCAATTTTTTAAATCGTTTTAATAAAATAGCTCTTAGTTTTACCGATCGTTTCTCTTTCTTATTTTATGTATTTCTTCTCTTATTTCTTATTACTTCCTTCCTTGTTTTGGATTTGGGTTTTATTCTTTCCTAGGTGTTGGCATAATTTGTTTATTTAAATTTTTCTTTCTATTTTGAGGAATGCTTTATTTTTCTGAACTTCTCCCTTAGAACTTCTTTAGTTGTCTCTCATAGATTTTGTGATCTGTGTGCTTTCATTTTTCTCAAGATATTTTCTGATTTCTTCTTTGATTTTATTGTTGATCCCTTTTATTTGTGATCAAAGTTTTCAGTGAGATTTTATTATAGAAAAGGAAATGATGAAAGTAAACTAAAGGGCTTCATTGAGGTTGTATTATACAAATGAAATTGTGAAACTGTACATAATACAAAATTATTGGTATATTTTTCATAGCATGTTGTTTAACCTCCATATGTTTGTTCTTTCCTCATTTTTTTCCTATGGAGAGTTTCTAGTCTTATAGTGTTGTAAGCAGAAAAGATGCTTGAGATCATTTCTATCCTCTTAAATTTTTTGAGAATTTCTTTGTAATCTAATATGTGGTCTACCTTAGGGAATGTTCACTGTATGCTTGAAAAGAATTTTTATTCTTCTTTTTTTTTAATTTAATTTAATTTTATTTAACTTTACAATGTTGTATTGGTTTTGCCATATATCAAAATGAATCTGCCGCAGGTATACATGTGTCCCCTATCCTGAACCCTCCTCCCTCCTCCCTCCCCATACCATCCCTCTGGGTCGTCGCAGTGCACCAGCCCCAAGCATCCAGTATCATGCATCGAACATGGACTGGCAACTTGTTTCTTACATGATATTTTACATATTTCAATTCCATTCTCCCAAATCATCCCACCCTCTCCCTCTCCCACAGAGTCCAAAAGACTGTTCTATACATCTTTGTCTCTTTTGCTGTCTCGCATACAGGGTTATTGTTACCATCTTTCTAACTTCCATATATATGCGTTAGTATACTGTATTGGTGTTTTTCTTTCTGGCTTACTTCACTCTGTATAATAGGCTCGTTTCATCCACCTCATAAGAACTGATTCAAATGTATTTTTTTTAATGGTGGAGTAATACTCCATTGTGTATATGTACCACAGCTTTCTTATCCATTCATCTGCTGATGGACACCTAGGTTGCTTCCATGTCCTGACTATTATAAACAGTGCTGCGATGAACATTGGGGTACACGTTTCTCTTTCAATTCTGGTTTCCTCAGTGTGTATGCCCAACAGTGGGACTGCTGGATCATAAGGCAGTTCTATTTCCAGTTTTTTAAGGAATCGCCACACTATTATCCATAGTGGCTGTACTAGTTTGCATTCCCACCAACAGTGTAAGAGGGTTCCCTTTTCTCCACAGCCTCTCCAGCATTTATTGCTTGTAGACTTTTGGATCGCAGCCATTCTGACTTGCATGAAATGGTACCTCATAGTGGTTTTGATTTGCATTTCTCTGATAATGAGTGATGTTGAGCATCTTTTCAAGTGTTTGTTAGCCATATGTATGTCCTCTTTGGATAAATGTCTATTTAGTTCCTTGGCCCATTTATTGATTGGGTCATTTATTTTTATTGAAATTGAGCTGTAGGAGTTGCTAGTATATTTTTGAAATTAGTTGTTTGTCTTTTGCTTCATTTGCTATTATTTTCTCTCATTCTGAAGGCTGTCTTTTCACCTTGATTATAGTTTCCTTTGTTGTGCAGAAGCTTTTAACTTTAATTAGGTCCCATTTGTTTATTTTTGCTTTTATTTCCATTATTCTGGGAGGTGGGTCATAGAGGATCCTGCTGTGATGTATGTCAGAGAGTGTTTTGCCTATGTTATCCTCTAGGAGTTTTATAGTTTTTGGTCTTACGTTTAGATCTTTAATCCATTTTGAGTTTATTGTTGTGTATGGTGTTAGAAAGTGTTCTAGTTTCATTCTGTTACAAGTGGTTGACCAGTTTTCCCAGCACAACTTGTTAAAGAGATTGTCTTTAATCCATTGTATATTCTTGCCTCCTTTGTCAAATTTAAGGTGTCCGTATGTGTGTGGACTTATCTCTGGGCTTTCTATTTTTTTCCACTGATGTATATTTCTGTCTTTGTGCCAGTACCATACTGTCTTGCTGACTGTGGCTTTGTAGTAGAGCCTGAAGTCAGGTAGGTTGATTCCTCCAGTTCCATTCTTCTTTCTCAAGATAGCTTTGGCTATTCAAGGTTTTTTGTATTTCCATACAAATGTTGAAATTATTTGTTCTAGCTCTGTGAAGAATACTGTTCGTAGCTTGATAGGGATTGCATTGAATCTATAAATTGCTTTGGGTAGTATACTCATTTTCGCTATATTGATTCTTCCAATCTATGAACATGGTATATTTCTCCATCTATTAGTGTCCACTTTGATTTCTTTCACCAGGGTTTTATAGTTTTCTATATATATAGGTCTTTAGTTTCTTTAGGTAGATATATTCCTAAGTATTTTATTCTTTCCATCGCAATGGTGAATGGAATTGTTTCCTTAATTTCTCCTTCTATTTTCTCATTATTAGTGTATAGGAATGCAAGGGATTTCTGTGTGTTGATTTTACATCCTGCAACTTTACTATATTCATTGATTAGTTCCAGTAATTTTCTGGTGGAGTCTTTAGGGTTTTCTATGTAGAGGATCATGTCATCTGCAAACAGTGAAAGTTTTACTTCTTCTTTTCCAATTTGGATTCCATTTACTTGTTTTTCTGCTCTGATTGCTGTGGCCAAAACTTCCAAAACTATGTTGAATAGTAATGGTGAAAGTTGGCACCCTTGTCTTCTTCCTGACTTTAGAGGAAATGCTTTCAGTTTTTCACCATTGAGGATGATGTTTGCTGTGGGTTTGTCATATATAGCTTTTATTTTGTTGAGGTATGTTCCTTCTCTTCCTGCTTTCTGGAGAGTTTTTATCATAAATGGATGTTGAATTTTGTCAAAGGCTTTCCCTGTATCTATTGAGATAATCATACGGTTTTTATTTTTCAATTTGTTAATGTGGTGTATTACATTGATTGATTTGCGGATATTGAAGAATCCTTGCATCCCTGGGATAAAGCCCACTTGGTCATGGTGTATGATCTTTTTAATGTGTTGTTGGATTCTGTTTGCTAGAATTTTGTTAAGGATTTTTGCATCTATGTTCATCAGTGATATTGGTCTGTAATTTTCTTTTTTTGTGGCGTCTTTGTCAGGTTTTGGTATTAGGGTGATGGTGGCCTCATAGAATGAGTTTGGAAGTTTACCTTTCTCTGCAATCTTCTGGAAAAGTTTGAGTAGGTTAGGTGTTAGCTCTTCTCTAAATTTTTGGTAGAATTCAGCTGTGAAGCCGTCTGGGCCTGGGCTTTTGTTTGCTGGAAGATTTCTGATTACAGTTTCAATTTCTGTGCTTGTGATGGGTCTGTTAAGATTTTCTATTTCTTCCTGGTCGAGTTTTGGAAAGTTGTACTTTTCTAAGAATTTGTTCATTTCTTCCACGTTGTCCATTTTATTGGCATATAATTGTTGATAGTAGTCTCTTATGATCCTTTGTATTTCTGTGTTGTCTGTTGTGATCTCTCCATTTTCAGTTCTAATTTTACTGATTTGAGTTTTCTCCCTTTGTTTCTTGATGAGTCTGGCTAATGGTTTGTCAATTGTATTCATCCTTTCAAAGAACCAGCTTTTGGCCTTGTTGATTTTTCCTATGGTCTCTTTTGTTTCTTTTGCATTTATTTCTGCCCTAATTTTTAAGATTTCTTTCCTTCTACTAACCCTGGGGTTCTTCATTTCTTCCTTTCTAGTTGCTTTAGGTGTAGAGTTAGGTTATTTATAAAGAAATGTTTGTTTAGGTGTTTTTCCCACTTTTTGATTGGTTTATTTGTTTTTCTTGTATATTTTGGGAATTAATCCTTTGTCAGTTTGCTATTATTTTCTCCCATTCTGCAGATTGTCTTTTCAGCTGTTTTTACAGGCTCCTTTGCTGTATAAAAGCTTTTATGTTCAATTAGTTCCCACATGTTTATTTTGCTTTTATTTCCATTACTCTAGGAGGTGTGTCATAGAGGGTCTTGATGTGATTTATTTCAAAGGATGTTCTACCAATGTTTTCCTCTAAGAGTTTTATACTTCCTGGTCTTAGATCTAGGTCTTTAATCTATTTTGAGTTTATCTTTGTGTATAGTTAAGGGCTTCCTATGTGTAGTATCATTTCTTCTGCAAATAGTGAGAGTTCTACTCCTTTTCCAATCTGGATTCATTTTATTTTTCTTTCTTCTTTGATTATATCAAGACATTTTCTAATTTACTTTTTTATTTCCTTCTTGACTCATTTGTATTTATAGTACAATGTAATTTACTTTTCATGAATTGTGTGGTGTTTATTTTCTCATTTTTCCCTATTATTAGCATATATTTTCATATTTTAGGCTAGAAAATATTTTTGATATGATTTCTACACTTTTAAGTTTATTGAGACTTGTTTTGTGGCCTAGCATGTGACCAATCCTGAAGAATGTTCCATGGGCACTTGAAATGATGTGCATTCTGCAGTTTGGGCATGGAATGCCCTGATTACATCTATTAAATTCAATTGATGTGATGTATCATTCACAGACACTTGATTGGAGATGTGACGAAGGCTTGAGGGCTTGGAGCTGCATTTCTATTGTGATTTCACTATTTCCCAAATGTGGGCACCTTGGATAGAGTCATGTTCAGGGTTTGGGGGTGTTGATGCCATACCACTGAGCTGCCCTCACCCCCTTCCAAGTGCACACAAGGATGCACACTCAACAATGGCATTCTCCAATCTGAAGTTAGCTTTGCTCCCACAAGAGCATGTTGCAGGGATGCAAGAGTTGGCACTGGAGGTTTCTGGCTTTTTAGAAGAAGAACTGGAGTCTGAGACAGCTCTGTTCTCTTCAAATGTGTGTACTCACATTTGTAATGGCAGCCTCTTAATTAAGATCTCCAGAGCAAGAGAAGCTGGAGAAGCAGCCTGGTATCAACTGGGAGGTGTGATGTTATGGTCCTAGAAAGCTGGCCAGAGTCCCAGGCTATTTTTCAGCATGTCTCTGTGCTATGATGGGGAATAAAATATCTGTGAGTGAGTACCTTACTTCACAGTTGTCGGAATGGCCATCATCAAAAATACATCCTGGAGAGGGTATGGAGAAAAAGAAAACCTCTTACACTATTACTGGGAATGTAATTTGGTGCAGCCACTATGGAGAAGAGTATGGAAGTTTCTTAAAAAAATAAAAATCGACCTACCATATTATCCTTAAACCCCACTCCTTGACATATTTCTGGAGAAAACTATAATTTGAAAAGATACATGCACCCCAGTGTTCATTACAGCACTATTTACAATAGCCAAGATATGCAAGCAAGCTAAATGTCCATCAGATGAAAGGATAAAGAAGAAATGATGTGTGTGCATGCACGCACACACACACACACACACACACAATGGGATATTACTTGGTCATAAAAAAAAGAATAAAATAATGTCATTTGCAGTAACATGGATGAGTCTAGAGATCATCATACTACGTTAAGTAAGTCAGACAAAGAAAGACAAATATTGTATGAAATTATAATCTAAAGGAAAAAAAAAAAGACATCTAAATTTATTTCCAAAACAAAAAGAGACTCACGACACAGAAATCAAATTTATGTTTACCAAAGGGGAAAGGGCAGTGGGGGGATGGATAAATTTAGAGGCTGGAATTAACATACACACACTAGGATATATAACATATATCACCAACAAGGACCTACTATATACCACAAGGAATTATGCTCAGTATTACATGCTAACCTTATAAGGGAAAATAATCTGAAAAAAAAATTTACATGATATTGCAAATAAACTGTTTTTCAGCCGTCCAGTTGTCTTTGACTCTTTGTGACCCTATGGAATACAGAACACTGTCCCTCGCCATCTCCCAAAGTTTGCCCAAGTTCCTGTCCATTGTATCAGTGATGCCATCCAACCATCTCATCCTCTGATGCCCTCTTCTCCTTCTGCCCTTAATCTATCCCAGCATCAGGGACTTTTCCAATGACTCAGCTGTTTTTATCAGATGACCAAAATACTGGAGCTTAGGGTTCAGCATCAGTCCTTCCGATGAGTATTCAGGGTTGATTTTCCTTAAGATTGACTGATTTGATCTTGCTGTCCAAGAGACTCTCAGGAGTCTTCTCCAGCACCACAATTCGAAGGCATCAATTCTTTGGCACTCTGCCTTATTTACGGTCCAGCTTTCACAATTGTATGTGACCACTGGCAAGATCATAGCCTTGACTATATGGGCCTTTGTTGGCAGAGTAATGTCTCTGTCTTTTAACACACTGTCTAGGTTTTTTTTGTCTAGGTTTGTCATAGCTTTCCTGCCAATAAACAATCATCTTCTGATTTCATGCTTGCAGAATAAACTACAAATAATAAACTCTAAATATACTATAGAATACAGTATATTTTATAGAATAAACTATACTTTAATTTTAAAAAGCACAGTGTAGCAGTTTATTATATCCTCCCAGTAAGCCCCATTGATTTTCAAACCAGCTAGAAGATCTGGTACAGGTAGTGTTAGACTTATGGCTGGGATTCCCAATTATTTGACTGAAATCTCTTTAAGTTCAGTTCAGTCGCTCAGTCGTGTCTAACTCTTTGCGACCCAATGAATCGCAGCACACCAGGCCTCCCTTTCCATCACCAACTCCCGGAGTTCACTCAGACTCACGTCTATCGAGTCAGTGATGCCATCCAGCCATCTCATCCTCTGTCGTCCCCTTCTCCTCCTGCTTCCAATCCCTGCCAGCATCAGAGTCTTTTCCAATGAGTCAACTTCTCATGAGGTGGCCATAGTACTGGAGTTTCAGCTTTAGCATCATTTTTTCCAAAGAAATCCCAGGGCTGATCTCCTTTAGAATGGACTGGTTGGATCTCCTTGCAGTCCAAGGGACTCTCAAGAGTCTTCTCCAACACCACAGTTCAAAAGCATCAATTTTTGGCACTCAGCTTTCTTCACAGTCCAACTCTCACATCCATACATGACCACTGGAAAAACCATAGCCTTGACTAGACCAACCTTTGTTGGCAAAGTAATGTTTCTGCTTTTGAATATGCTATCTAGGTTGGTCATAACTTTCCTTCCAAGGAGTAAGCGTCTTTTAGTTTCGTTACCCAGTGACAATTCTCTTGCGTATGTTATCCCCCTCCTCTTCTATGTCTCCTGTTATTGGTGCATGCATGCCCTGGCCAGATCAATTCCCCTTTCCTACCAGACTCTGCAGATCTTTATTTATAGCCTTCATTATTAAAGAGATGCTCTGGTATCCCCAGGTATATTTCAGCAAGATTTGCTCTATATGTAGTGGTAAAGTTTTATGTGTTTCTTAAACATCCTCCTACAACACCATCTTTCTCTTTCTGGTAGTTCTATTTGTTATTTTTGCAGAATCTCCATAGTTTATTCAAAACTGGCTGAATCAATTTACACCCCATCCAGCATTGCATGATGGTTCATTTTTCTCCACATCTTTACCTATAATTGTTATCATTTTGAATAGAGCTTAACACGTGTGAGGTGGCAATCTCATTGTGATTTTGAATTGCAGTTCCCTGATGGTTAGTGGTATTGAGCATATTTTCATGTATATAATGGGTGTATGTATGTTTTCTTTAGAAAAATGTGTATTAATGCCACTTGCCCATTTTGTGGTCATGTTTCTTGGTGTTGTATTGAAATATTTTTTTTTGTATATTTTGTATTCAATCCTTTATCAGATACTGTTTGCAAATATCTTCTTTTTTATTTATTTTTTTAATTTTATTTTATTTTTAAACTTTACATAATTGTATTAGTTTTGCCAAATATCAAAATGAATCCGCCACAGGTACTTCTATTTAGTTTGCTGTCTTTTGTTTTATTGATGGTTTCCTTAACTTCACAAAAGCCTTATAATTTTATGTAGTCCCATTTGCTTAAGTTTTCTTTCTTTTCTTCTTCTTTTTTTTTTTTTTTGCTCTTGCCTGAGGAAATAAAACACCCAAAATATTGTGAAGACAGATATCAAAGAGCGTATCTATGCCTCTGTTTTCTTTCAGATGTTATGATTTCAGATCTTTCATTTAAGTCTTTAATTAAACTGAGTTTCTTTTGCATTCACATATAGTTTCAGAAAGTGGCCCTGTTTCATTCTTTTATATATAGCATCCAGTTCTCCAAACATAATTTATTGAAGAGCCTGTCTTTTTCCTGATGCATCCTTGCTTCTTTTGCCAAAGATAAATTAATCATATGTGTGTGGGTTTATTTGGTTGCTCTCTATTTTGTTTTATATGTGTTTTCTTTTATTCCAGGATCATACTGTTTTGATTAATGTAGCTATATATTATAGTCTGAAGCTTGGGACCATGATACCTCCGGCTTTCTTCTTAACATCAAGATTACTTTTAATATTTCAGGACTTTTTGGTTTTGTACTAACTGAAGGATTTTTTTGTTCTAGTTCTGTGAAAAATAGGTATTTTGATAAGTATTGAATTAAAACTGTAGACAGCCTTGGAGATTGTGTTCATTATAACAATATTAATTCATCCTGTGATGGCAGTATATCTCTTCATTTCTTTGTGTTGTCTTCAATTTCTTTCATAAATGTCTTATAGTTTTCCAAGTAGAGTTTCTTGCATCTCCTTGGTTAGATTTATCCTTAGGTAATATATTATTTTTGATGCATTTTATATCAAATATTTATTTATTTTTTAATATAAATTTATTTATTTTAATTGGAGGCTAATTACTTTACAATATTGTATTGGTTTTGCCATAAATCAACATGAATCCGCCACAGGTATACACGTGATCCCCATCCTGAACCCACCTTCCACCTCCCTCCCCATAGCATCCCTCTGGGTCATCCAAGTGCATCAGCCCCGAGAATCCTGTATCCTGCATAGAACCTGAACTGGTGATTCATTCCACATATGAAGTTATACATGTTTCAATGCCATTCTCCCAAATCTCCCCACCCTCTCCCTCTCACACAGAGTCCAAAAGACTGTTCTATACATCTCCATCTCTTTTGCTGTCTCACACACAGGGCTATCATTACCATCTTTCTAAATTCCATATATATGTGTTAGTATACTGTATCAGTGTTTTTCTTTCTGGCTTACTTCATTCTGTATAATAGGCTCCAGTTTCATCCACCTCATTAGGACTGATTCAAATGTATTCTTTTTAATGGCTGAATAATACTCCATTGTGTATTTGTATCACAGATTTCTTATCCATTCATCTGCTGATGGACATCTAGGTTGCTTCCATGTCCTGGCTATTATAAACAGTGCTGCGATGAACACTGGGGTACACGTGTCTCTTTCCCTTCTGGTTTCCTCAGTGTGTATGCCCAACAGTGGGACTGCTGGATCATAAGGCAGTTCTATTTCCAGTTTTTGAAGGAATCGCCACACTGTTCTCCATAGTGGGTGTACTAGTTTGCATTCCCACCAACAGTGTAAGAGAGTTCCCTTTTCTCCACACCCTCTCCAGCATTTATTATTTGTAGATTTTTGGATCACAGCCATTCTGACTGGTGTGAAATGGTACCTCATAGTGGTCTTGATTTGCATTTCTCTGATAATGAGTGATGTTGAGCATCTTTTCATGTGTTTGTTAGCCATCTGTATGTCTTCTTTGGAGAAATGTCTATTTAGTTCTTTGGCCCATTTTTTGATTGGGTCATTTATTTTTCTGGAGTTGAGCTGTAGGAGTTGCTTGTATATTTTTGAGATTAGTTGTTTGTCAGTTGCTTCATTTGCTATTATTTTCTCCCATTCTGAAGGCTGTCTTTTCACCTTGCTGATAGTTTCCTTTGATGTGCAGAAGCTTTTAAGGTTAATTAGGTCCCATTTGTTTATTTTTGCTTTTATTTCCAATATTCCGGGAGGTGGGTCATAGAGGATCCTGCTGTGATGTATGTCAGAGAGTGTTTTGCCTATGTTCTCCTCTAGGAGTTTTATAGTTTCTGGTCTTATGTTTAGATCTTTAATCCACTTTGAGTTTATTTTTGTGTATGGTGTTAGAAAGTGTTCTAGTTTCATTCTTTTACAAGTGGTTGACCAGATTTCCCAGCATCACTTGTTAAAGAGATTGTCTTTAATCCATTGTATATTCTTGCCTCCTTTGTCAAAGATAAGGTGTCCATATGTGCATGGATTTCTCTCTGGGCTTTCTATTTTTTTCCATTGATCTATATTTCTGTCTTTGTGCCAGTACCATACTGTCTTGATAACTGTGGCTTTGTAGTAGAGCTTGAAGTCAGGCAGGTTGATTCCTCCAGTTCCATTCTTCCTTCTCAGGATCGCTTTGGCTATTCGAGGTTTTTTGTATTTCCATACAAATTGTGAAATTATTTGTTCTAGCTCTGTGAAGAATACTGTTCGTAGCTTGATAGGGATTGCATTGAATCTATAAATTGCTTTGGGTAGTATACTCATTTTCGCTATATTGATTCTTCCAATCTATGAACATGGAATATTTTTCCATCTATTAGTGTCCACTTTGATTTCTTTCACCAGTGTTTTATAGTTTTCTATATATAGGTCTTTAGTTTCTTTAAGTAGATATATTCCTAAGTAATTTATTCTTTCCGTTGCAATGGTGAATGGAATTGTTTCCTTAATTTCTTCTTCTGTTTTCTCATTATTAGTGTATAGGAATGCAAGGGATTTCTGTGTGTTGATTTTACATCCTGCAACTTTACTATATTCATTGATTAGTTCTAGTAATTTTCTGGTGGAGTCTTTAGGGTTTTCTATGTAGAGGATCATGTCATCTGCAAATAGTGAGAGTTTTACTTCTTCTTTTCCAATTTGGATTCCGTTTATTTCTTTTTCTGCTCTGATTGCTGTGGCCAAAACTTCCAAAACTATGTTGAATAGTAATGCTGAAAGTGGGCACCCTTGTCTTGTTCCTGACTTTAGAGGAAATGCTTTCAATTTTTCACCATTGAGGATAATGTTTGCTGTGGGTTTGTCATATATAGCTTTTATTATGTTCAGGTATGTTCCTTCTCTTCCTGCTTTCTGGAGAGTTTTTATCATAAATGGGTGTTGAATTTTGTCAAAGGCTTTCTCTGCATCTATTGAGATAATAATATGGTTTTGATTTTTCAATTTGTTAATGTGGTGTATTACATTGATTGATTTGTGGATACTGAAGAATCCTTGCATCCCTGGGATAAAGCCCACTTGGTCATGGTGTATGATCTTTTTAATGTGTTGTTGGATTCTGATTGCTAGAATTTTGTTAAGGATTTTTGCATCTATGTTCATCAGTGATATTGGCCTGTAGTTTTCTTTGTTTGTGGCGTCTTTGTCAGGTTTTGGTATTAGGGTGATGGTGGCTTCATAGAATGAGTTTGGAAGTTTTCCTTCC
The DNA here is from genome assembly GCF_002263795.3 of Bos taurus. NCBI lineage: Eukaryota > Metazoa > Chordata > Mammalia > Artiodactyla > Bovidae > Bos > Bos taurus. The sequence goes on along the minus strand of NC_037357.1, from coordinate 83,891,167 downwards.
TCTGCAATTTTCTGGATGAGTTTGAGTAGGATAGGTGTTAGCTCTTCTCTAAATTTTTGGTAGAATTCAGCTGTGAAACCGTCTGGACCTGGGCTTTTGTTTGCTGGAAGATTTTTGATTACAGTTTCAATTTCCATGCTTGTGATGGGTCTGTTAAGATTTTCTATTTCTTCCTGGTCGAGTTTTGGAAAGTTGTTCTTTTCTAAGAATTTGTCCATTTCTTCCACGTTGTCCATTTTATTGGCATATAATTGTTGATAGTAGTCTCTTATGATCCTTTGTATTTCTGTGTTTTCTGTTGTGATCTCTCCATTTTCATTTCTAATTTTATTGATTTGATTTTTCTCCCTTTGTTTCTTGATGAGTCTGGCTAATGGTTTGTCAATTGTATTCATCCTTTCAAAGAACCAGCTTTTGGCTTTGTTGATTTTTGCTATGGTCGTTTTTGTTTCTTTTTGCATTTATTTCTGCTCTAATTTTTAAGATTTCTTTCCTTCTACTAATCCTGGGGTTCTTCATTTCTTCCTTTTCTAGTTGCTTTAGGTGTAGAGTTAGGTTATTTATTTGACTTTTTTTTGTTTCTTGAGGTGTGCCTGTATTGCTATGAACTTTCCCCTTAGGACTGCTTTTACCGTGTCCCACAGGTTTTGGGTTGTTGTGTTTTCATTTTCATTCGTTTCTATGCAAATTTTGATTTCTTTTCTGATTTCTTCTGTGATTTGTTGGTTATTCAGCAGCGTGTTGTTCAGCCTCCATATGTTGGAATTTTTAATAGTTTTTCTCCTGTAATTGATATCTAATCTTACTGCATTGTGGTCAGAAAAGATGCTTGGAATGATTTCAATTTTTTTGAATTTACCAAGGCTAGCTTTATGGCCCAGGATGTGATCTATCCTGGAGAAGGTTCCATGTGCACTTGAGAAAAAGGTGAAATTCATTGTTTTGGGATGAAATGTCCTATAGATATCAATTAGGTCTAACTGGTCTATTGTATCATTTAAAGTTTGTGTTTCCTTGTTAATTTTCTGTTTAGTTGATCTATCCATAGGTGTGAGTGGGGTATCAAAGTCTCCCACTATTATTGTGTTATTGTTAATTTCTCCTTTCATACTTGTTAGCATTTGTCTTACATACTGCAGTGCTCCTGTGTTGGGTGCATATATATTTATAATTGTTATATCTTCTTCTTGGATTGATCCTTTGATCATTATGTAGTGACTTTCTTTGTCTCTTTTCACAGCCTTTGTTTTAAAGTCTATTTTATCTGATATATGACTATTGCTACTCCTACTTTCTTTTGGTCTCTATTTGCATTGAAAATCTTTTTCCAGCCCTTCACTTTCAGTCTGTTTGTGTCCCCCGTTTTGAGGTGGGTCTCTTGTAGACAACATATGTAGGGGTCTTGTTTTTGTATCCATTCAGCCAGTCTTTGTCTTTTGGTTGGGGCATTCAACCCATTTATGTTTAAGGTAATTACTGATAAGTATGATCCCGTTGCCATTTATTTTATTGTTTTGGGTTCGAATTTATACACCCTTTTTGTGTTTCCTGTCTAGAGAATATCCTTTAGTATTTGTTGGAGAGCTGGTTTGTTGGTGCAGAATTCTCTCAGCTTTTGCTTGTTCTGAAAAGCTTTTGATTTCTCCTTCATACTTGAATGAAATCCTTGCTGGGTACAATAATCTAGGCTGTAGGTTATTTTCTTTCATCACTTTAAGTATGTCCTGCCATTCCCTCCTGGCCTGAAGAGTTTCTATTGAAAGATCAGCTGTTATCCTTATGGGGATTCCCTTGTGTGTTATTTGTTGTTTTTCCCTTGCTGCTTTTAATATTTGTTCTTTGTGTTTGATCTTTGTTAATTTGATTAATATGTGTCTTGGGGTGTTTTGCCTTGGGTTTATCCTGTTTGGGACTCTCTGGGTTTCTTGGACTTGAGTCATTATTTCTTCCCCATTTTAGGGAAGTTTTCAACTATTATCTCCTCAAGTATTTTCTCACGGTCTTTCTTTTTGTCTTCTTCTTCTGGAACCCCTATGATTCGAATGTTGTAGCATTTAATATTATCCTGGAGGTCTCTGAGATTGTCCTCATTTCTTTTAATTCGTTTTTCTTTTATCCTCTCTGATTCATTTATTTCTACCATTCTATCTTCTAATTCACTAATCCTATCTTCTGCCTCTGTTATTCTACTATTTATTGCCTCCAGAGTGTTTTTAATTTCATTTATTGCATTATTCATTTTATATTGACTCTCTTTTATTTCTTCTAGGTCCTTGTTAAACCTTTCTTGCATATTTTCAATCCTTGTCTCCAGGCTATTTATCTGTGATTCCATTTTAATTTCAAGATTTTTGATCAATTTCACTATCATTCGGAATTCTTTATCAGGTAGATTCCCTATCTCTTCCTCTTTTGTTTGGTTTGGTGGGCATTTATCCTGTTCCTTTATCTGCTGGGTATTCCTCTGTCTCTTCATCTTGTTTAAATTGCTGAGTTTGGGGTGTCCTTTCTGTTTTCTGGCAGTTTGTGGAGTTCTCTTTATTGTGGCTTTTCCTTGCTCTGTGTGGGTTTGTACAGGTGGCTTGTCAAGGTTTCCTGGTTAGGGAAGCTTGTGTCGGTGTTCTGGTGGGTGGAGCTGTTTTTGTTCTCTCTGGAGTGCAATGAAATGTCCAGTAATGCGTTATGAGATGTCTATGGTTTTGGGGTGATGTTGGGCAGCTTGTATCTTGAAGCTCAGGGCTGTGTTCCTTTGTTGCTGGAGAATTTGCTTGGTATGTCTTGCCCTGGAACTTGTTGGCCCTTGTGTGGTGCTTGGTTTCAGTGTCAGTATGGAGGTGTTTGATGAGCTCCTGTCAATTAATGTTCCTTGGAGTCAGGAGTTCCCTGGAGTCAGGGTTTGGACTTAAGCCTCCTGCTTCCAGTTATTGGTCTTATTTTTACAGTAGTTTCAAAACTTCTCCTTCTATATAGCACCATTGATAAAACATCTACATTAAAGATGAAAAGTTTCTTTACTGTGAGGGTCACTCAGAGAGGTTCCCTGCATTACATGGAGAAGAGAAGAGGGAGGAGGGAGTTAGAGGTGACCCAAATGAGATGAGGTGGACTCAATAGTGTAGAGAGTGGGGTAGCCAGTAGTCACTTCCTTATGTGCACTCCACAACTGGACCACTCAGAGATGTTCACAGAGTTATACAGAGAAGAGAAGAAGGAGGAAGGAGACAGAGGTGGCCAGAAGAATAAAAGGGGGGAATGAAAAGGAGGGAGACAGATCCAGCCAGTAATCAGTTCCCTAAGTGTTCTCCACTGTCTGGAACACACAGAAACTCACAGAGTTGGGTAGAGTAGAGAGGGGTTAGGGAGGAGACACAGGCGACCTGGTGGAGAAGAAGGAGAGTCCAAAGGGAGAGAGAGCAGTCAAGCCAGTAATCTCGCTCCCTAGTGAAAAATGGGTCCTGAGGGTTGGGTTCTTAAAGGTACAAAATTGGTAACAAATACATAAAAGCAAAAATTAAAAATCTAGAGTAAAGTTTGGAATTTCAAAAATACGATGTTAAAGAAAAGAAGAAGGAAAAGAAAGAGAGAAAAAATGAACAAAGAAAAACAAACAAGGTTCCAAAAATTATAAAGAAAATACAGGTACAAAATTGATAACTAATACCAAAAAGCAAAAATTAAAAATCTAGAGTAGAGTTTGGAATTTCAAAAACACAATGTTAAAAAAAAGGAAGAAGAGACATAAAGAGAGAAAAAAACAAACAAAAACAAACAATGTCGCAAAAATTATAAAGAAAATACACGTACAAAATTAATGTCAAATAGCAAAAAGCATAAATTAAAAATGTAGAGTAGAGTTTGGAATTTCAGATATACAATGTTATATAAAAGAAGAAGAGAAAGAAACAAACAACAAAAAAAGTCACAGAAATTATTAAAAAAAACTGTAGGTACAAAATTGATAACATATACCAAAAAGCTAAAATTAAAAAACTAGAGTAGAGTTTGGAATTTCAAAAATACAATGTTTAAGAAAAGAAGGGGAAAAAAAAGGTCAAAAAATTATAAAATATATATATATGAAGTTTGCTGAAGAAGAAAAAAAATAGGGTCTTTTTTTTTTTTGCAAAGTAATAGGTTATAAAAGTGAAAATTAAAGGAACAATAGAGGACTTAAAAATTTTTTTTAATTAAAAAAGAAAGAAAGAAAGAATGATCATAAAAATAGTAAAAATATATCTAGGACTTTTTCTGGTTTTGTTGTGAGTATTGTGGGTTCAGTTCATTTTTGGCTAGTTCCTTAGTCCGACTTATATTTCTCAAAATCTATAGGCCCCTTCTTATGTAGTCCGTAGTAACCACGGGGTTTTAATCTATTGCCTGTAGCTTCCAAGGCGTTTCCCTCTGTTATAACTTCTTCTGTTTGCTGGTCTCTTCAGTGTCTGGTTACCGCCCTGACACAAAGGGGACCGTGGGGGAAACTTTTTTTTTTTTAGGCTCACTTGTTCAGTCGCGCTGTGGGGAGGGAGGGAGGGATGCTGCAAACAAATAACACTGGCGTGCGCTCGCAGTGCCTCAGCCACACTGGGTCTGCCCCCGCTCACGGCGCGTGTAGCCTCCCTGCCCACACTGCTCGGGCTCTAGGTTGTTCCGCCGGGAACAATCCGAGGCCGGCCCTGGGCTGCATGCACCTCCCAGGTCCAAGCCGCTCAGGTTCAGGCACTCGGGTAGTCCTCAGAGGCGCAGACTCGGTTGGGCCTGCGTTTTGTGCTCTTCCCAGGTCCGAGCAGCTCAGGTGATGAGGTGTTTGGCGAGCGCCATTGCTGCGACTTATCGCCTCCCCGCCACTCGGTTATCTGGGTGTAAAACCGGTGCACCTTCTCAGGCAGATGTTGACCGTCCAGACCCCCAAAAAGTTTTAGTTAGCAAAGAAGCCTGCTTACAGTTTTATAGATAATGTCTCTCTGGGGCTGCGATTGCCCCCTTCAGGCTCTGGCTACCTGTCACAGGAGGGGGAAGGTCTGCAGCCGGCTATCTCTGTTCAGTCCTTTGTTCCATGTGCGGGCCTGGCGGTGTCTTAGGTTGGGGCTGGCTTTTTGCGTGGTAGATATCCCACAGTCTGGTTTGCTAGCCCAAATTATTTCGCTCAGATAGTGCTCAGGGTATTCACGCCAGATTCTTACTCTGAGCGATGCAGCCCGGGCCACGCCTCCCTGCCCAGCCCCCGCTTGCCAATGGCGTGTGCAGGCATCTGCGCTGCTTCTCCTCTGGGGGAGTTACCGTAGGGCTCACAATCTGCAAGTTTTAATTGTTTATTTATTTTTTCTCCCTGTTATGCTGCCCTCTGTGCTTCCAAAGCTCGACACAGATTCGTCACTGAGAAGGTTTCCTGGTGTTTGGAAACTTCTCTCTTTTTAAGACTCCCTTCCCGGGACGGAACTCCGTCCCTCCCTCTTTTGTCTCTTTTTTTGTCCTTTATATTTTTTCCTACCTCCTTTCGAAGAATTGGGTTGCTTTTCTGGGTGCCTTATGTCCTCTGCCAGCATTCAGAAGTTGTTTTGTGGAATTCACTCGACGTTTAAATGCTCTTTTGATGAATTTGTGGGGGAGAAAGTGTTCTCCCCGTCCTACTCCTCCGCCATCTTGGCTCCTCCCCTTACTTTCTCCCATTCTGAAGGCTGTCTTTTCACCTTGCTTACAGTTTCCTTTGTTGTGCAGAAGCTTTTAATTTTAATTAGGTCCCATTTGTTTTTTTTTGCTTTTATTTCCAATATTCTGGGAGGTGGGTCATAGAGGATCCTGCTGTGATTTATGTCGGAGAGTGTTTTGTCTGTATTCTCCTCTAGGAGTTTTATAGTTTCCAGTTTTACATTTAGATCTTTAATCCATTTTGAGTTTATTTTTGTGTATTGTGTTAGAAAGTGTTCTAATTTTATTCTTTTATAAGTGGTTGACCAGTTTTCGCAGCACCACTTGTTAAAGAGATTGTCTTATCTCCATTGTATATTCTTGCCTCCTTTGTCAAAGATAAGGGGTCCATAGGTGCATGGATTTCTCTCTGGGCTTTCTATTTTTTTCCATTGATCTATATTTCTGTCTTTGTGCCAGTACCAAACTGTCTTGATGACTGTGGCTTTGTAGTAGAGCCTGAAGTCAGGCAGGTTGATTCCTCCAGTTCCATTCTTCTTTCTCAAGATCGCTTTGGCTATTCGAGGTTTTTTGTATTTCCATACAAATGATGAAATTATTTGTTCTAGCTCTGTGAAGAATACTGTTGGTAGCTTGATAGGGATTGCATTGAATCTATAGATTGCTTTGGGTAGTATACTCATTTTCACTATATTGATTCTTCTGATCAATGAACACAGTGTATTTCTCCATGTATTTGTGTCCTCTTTGATTTCTTTCACCAGTGTTTCATTGTTTAGTTTCTTTTGATAGTTACATTCCTAAGTATTTTATTCTTTTTGTTGCAATGGTGAATGGAATTGTTTCCTTAATTTCTCTACTTTCTCATTATTAGTGTATAGGAATGCAAGGGATTTCTGTGTGTTGATTTTATATCCTGCAACTTTATTATATTCATTGATTAGTTCTAGTAATTTTCTGGTGGAGTCTTTAGGGTTTTCTATGTAGAGGATCATACAGTGACAGTTTTACTTGTTACTTTTCAATTTGGTTTGCTTTTATTTCTTTTTATTGCCTAATTACTATGGCTGGAATTTCCAATGAAAAAAAGAAGTGAAAATGTTAGTCGCTCAGTCATGTCTGACTCTTTGTGACCCCATGGACTATACGCTTCCAGGCTCCTCTGTTCATGAAATTCTACAGGCAAGCTTATTGGAGTGAGTAGCCATTCCCTTCTCCAGGGGATCTTCCTGACCTAGAGATTGAATCCAGGTTTCCTGTATTACAGGCAGATTCTTTACCATTTGTGCCATCAGGGAAATTCAAGATTTCCAATACTCTGTTGGAAAAAACTGTCAAGAATGGCACTCTTGCCTTTTTACTTATAGGTAAGATTTTCATCTTTTCATTGTTGAGTCTGATGTTGACTTTGGCTTTGTCATATATATATACATATATATTATTATTTTGAGTTATAATTCTTTTATACCAAATTTGTTGAGAGGTTTTTTTTTTTAATATATCATAAATGGATGTTGAATTTTGCCAAAAGATTTTTCCATCTAGTGGGAACATCATATTTTTGTCTTCAATTTATTCATGTCATGTATCACATTGATTTGTGAACATTGACCATCCTTGCATCCCAGGGATAAACACCACTTACTCATGGTGCATGATTCTATGTGTCATTTAATTTGATTTCTTAAAGCTTTGTTCAGGATTTTTTTGTATCTATATTAATCAGAAATATTAACATGTAATGATTTTTGTGTGGTCTGATTTTGGTATCAACATGATGCTAGCATCATAGAATGAGTTCAGAAGAGTTCATTTCTCTTCAAATTTTGAAAGTTTCAGAAGAAAAGGTAGTAATTCTTCTTTAAGTTTTTGGTAAGATTCACTTGTCAAGATATTTGTTACAGGACTTTTGTTTCTTGGGAGGCTTTTACTTAATTAACTGATTTAATTTTATTTCTGGTAATCAATCTTCATATTTTCTATTTCTTTCTGATTCAGTTTTGGAAGACTGTAGACTTCTATACATTTGTTCATTTCTTTGAGGTTCTCCAATTATTCAGATGGTCAATACTGAAAGCAGATTGATTATATTATTTGCAGCTAAAGATGGAGAAGCTCTATACAGTCAGCAAAAACAAGACTGGGAGCTGACTGTGGCTCAGATCAAGAACTCTTTATTGCAAAATTCAGACTTAAATTGAAGAAAGTGGAGAAAACCACTGCCATTCAGGTATGACCTAAATCAAATCCCTTATGATTATACAGTGGAAGGGACATATAGAGTCAAGGGATTAGACCTGATAGAGTGCCTGAAGAACTATGGACGGAGGTTCATGACATTGTACAGGAGGCAGTAATCAAGACCATCCCCAAAACAAAGAAAAGCAAAATGGTTGTCTGAGGAGGCCTTACAAATAGTTGAGAAAAGAAGAGCAGCTAAAGGCAAAGGAGAAAAGGAAAGACATACCCATTAGAATATGGAGTTCCAAAGAATAGCCAGGAGAGATAAGAAAGACTTCCTCAGTGATCAATGAAAATAAACAGAAGAAAAAATAGAATGGGAAAGACTAGAGATCTCTTCAAGAAAATCAGAGATGCCAAGCGAACTTTTCAACAATGAAGGGCACAATAAAGGACAGAAATGGTATGGATCTAACAGAAACAGAAGATATTAAGAAGAGGTGGTGAGAATACACAGAAAAACTGTACAAAAAATATCTTCATGATCCAGATAATCACGATGGTGGGATCACTCACTTAGAGCTAGATATCCTGGAATGTGAAGTCAAGTGGGCCTTAGGAAGCATCATTGTGAACAAAGCTAAGGGAGGTGATGGAATTCCAGTTGAGTTATTTCAAATCCTAAAAGAAGATGCTGTGAAAGTGCTGCACTAAATACACCAGAAAATTTAGAAAACTCAGCAGTGGCCACAGGATTGGAAAACATCAGTTCTCGTTCCAATCCCAAACAAGAGCAATGCCAAAGAATGTTCAAACTGTGGCACAATTGAACTCATTTCACATGCTATCAAAGTAATGCTCAAAATTTTCCAAGCCATTCTTCAAGAGTACATGAACCATGAAATTCCAGATATTCAAGCTGGATTTAGAAAAGGCAGAGGAACCAGAGATCAAATTGCCAATATCCATTGGATCGTCAAAAAAGCAAGAGAGTTCCAGAAAAACATCTGCTTCTGATTTATTCAGTTCAGTTCAGTTTAGTCACTCAGCCGTGTCCCACTCTTTGCAACCCCTTGAATTGCAGCACCTGATTTATTGGCTATGCCAAATCCTTTGACTGTGTGGATCACAACAATCTGTGGGACATTCTTAAAGAGATGGAATATCAGACTACCTAACCTGCCTCCTGAGAAATCTGTATCCAGGTCACGAAGCAACAGTTAGAACTGGATATGGAACAACACACTGGTTCCAAACCAGGAGAGGTGTACGTCAAAGCTGTATGTTGTTACCCTGCTTATTTAACTTATATGTCGAGTACATCATGAGAAATGATGGGCTGGATGAAGCACAAGCTGGAATCAAGATTGCCAGGAGAAATATCAATAACCTCAGACATGCAGATGACACCACCCTTATGGCAGAAAGCAAAGAAGAACTAAATATCCTCTTGATGAAAGTGAAAGAGGAGAGTGAAAATGTTGACTTAAAGCTCAACATTCAGAAAAGTAAGATCATGGCATCTGGTCCCATCACTTCATGGCAAATAGTTGGGGAAACAGTGGAAACAGTGTCAGACTTTATTTTGGGGGGCTGCAAAATCACTGCAGATGGTAACTGCAGCCATGAAATTAAAATACACTTACTTCTTGGAAGAAAAATTATGACCAAACTTGACAGCATATTCAAAAGCAGAGACATTACTCTGCCAACAAAGGTCTGTCTAGTCAAAAGTACAGTTTTTCCAGTAGTCATGTATGGATGTGAGAGTTGGACTATAAAGCAAGCTGAGCTCTGAATAATTGATGCTTTTGAACTGTGGTGTTGGAGAAGACTCTTGAAAGTCACTTGAACAGCAAAGTGATCCAACCAGTTCATCCTAAAGGAAATCAGCTCTGAATATTCATTGGAAAGACTGATGTTGAGCCTGGTACTCCAATACTTTGGCCACCTGATGCAAAGAACTGACTCCTTTGAAAAGATCCTAATGCTGGGAAAGATTGAAGGCAGGAGGAGAAAGGGACAACATAGGATAAGATGGTTGGATGGCATCACCGACTCAATGGAAATGAGTTTGAGTAAACTCAGAGAGTTGATGATGGAAAGGGAGGCCTGGTGGGCTGCTGTCCTTGGGGTCACAAAGAGTTAGACATGATTGAGCGACTGAACTGCACTGAACTGAATTTTTGAGTTGTAATTGTCCATAGTAGTGATTAACTCCAATACATGGGGAAAGTCTCTGATGCTGGGAAAGATTGTAGGCAGGAGGAGGAGACAACAGAGGATGAGATGGTTGGATGGTATCACTGACTTGATTGACATGTGTTTGAACAAGTTCTGGGAGTTAGTGATGTACAGGGAAGCCTGGTGTGCTGCATTCCTTGGAGTCGCAGAGTCAGACACAACTGAACAACTGAACTGAAAGTTTTGTTACCCTTTGTATTTCTGTGATGTCATAATTTATTTTCTTTCTTTTTTATTTTATTTACTTTGGCTCTTTTCCTTTTTTTTTCTCTTTATTACCCTCATTTAAAAGTTTATCAATTTTGTTTATCTTTTCAAAGAATCCATTCTTATTTTCATTTGTCTTTTCTATTGCTTTGTATCCATTAAAAAATTTCTACATTGATCTCCATTATTTCCTTCCTTCTTCTAACTTTGTTTTTTATTTTAGTTTTATTTATTTAAGTGTGAGTTTTGATTTTTTATTTTGACTTTTTTTTAAAGGAAGTAGACCTATATCACTATAAACTTCGCTCTGATTGCTGATTTTGCTGCATTCCATATATGTTGTATCACTGTGCTTCTATTTTCATTTGTCTCCAGGTATCTTTTTATTTTATTTTGTTTTATTTTTTATTTCATAAGTGACCCTCTGACTGCTTGATAGCACATTGTTTAGACTTCACATCTTTTGTGGACTTGTAGTTTCTATATAGTTGGTTTTTATTTTCATACTCCTGTAGTTGGAAAAATTCCTTGATATGATTTTAATCTTCTTAAATTTTTTGAATCATTTTTTGCAGTCTAGCATGAAGTCTATCCTGGAGAATGTACCATGTGCGGTTGAAATGAAAGTGTTTTCCAATTATTTTGGATGGAATGTTCTATAATATATATCTACCTATCTATCTATCTAAAATCCATCTACTCTAATGCATCATTCAAGGTCAATGATATTCTGTCCATTGATGTAAGATGTCCATATCTTCTTGATATTCTGTCCATTTATATAATGTGGTATTAAAGTCCCTTATTTTTGTTGCATTGTTATCAATTTCTTATTTTGTAATTGCTAATATTTGCTTTATATATTTAGATGGTCATCTACTAGGTAAAAATACATTTATAGTTGTCTTGGTTTCTTGTTTGATTACCCCCCCTACCCCCTGTTTATCATCAGTTAATGCCTTTTATTTTTTATTGCTCTAATCATTTTTTAAAGTCTATTTTTTTCTGATTAAGTATTGGTACCAGAGTTGTTTTCTGATTTTTTTAAAAAAAGATTTCCATTTGCATGGAATATCTTTTCTACTCCGTCTCTTTCAATCTGTGTGTATTTTTAGTTCTGAAGTAAGTCTTTTGTAGGCAGCATAGACATTTTTTAAAAAATCACTTCATCTCTTTTAGGTCTTTTAACATGCAAAGTTAGTATGATTTACATTGTTTCAGAGGTCTGTTAAACTGTTCTCATTTTTAAAAATTATTTTTCCCCATTTTTTCTGTTTAAGTAATTCCCACTAATCTGTCTTCCAGATCACTGAACCATTTCTGTGTATCATATAATTTACTGTTGATTCTTTCTGGTGTATTTTTAATTTTGTTTATTATATTCTTCATCTCTGTTTTTTTTTTTTTTTAATTTTCTAGCTATGTCAAAATATTCACTGTGTTCTACTCTTCTTATCTCAACTTAGTTAAGCTTGTTTTTGATCATTATTTTAATCTCTTTATCATGTAAATTGTTTTCATCCACTTTTTTTAGTCTTTTGCAGAGGTTTTGTATATTCTTTCATTTGAAACGTATTCCTCTGTCTCTTCATTTTGCTCAATTCTCTCTGTTCTTTTTTGTGTATTAGGTAGATTGGTTTCATCTCCTGATCTTAGAGAAGTAGCTTTTTCTAGGAGACACCTACATGCACGAGCAGCATGCTTCACTGTATTCACCAGAGATCTATGTTCTAAGAATGTGCTATAAATGGGCTGCATGCATCCTTCTGTTGTGGCAAGAATAATTACTGTGGATGTACTATAGGTGGAGCTGACCCTTAGTCAGGTAGGCTGAAGGCCTTATCTCATATGGTGGCTGTGGGCCTATTTGCCATTCAGACCAGGTCTCCATGTGACCATCCATGCAATCTAGTTGTGTGTCACTGCTTCAAGACAACTGGTGTGTTTTGGGGGTGGTTAAGCCCCCGTTTCTAATAAGCTTCTAATAGGCAGTGGTACAAGTTTCTCATCATAGCTTCTGCCAGCATCCATATCTGCAGGGAGGAAATCAGTTGCCTCCTGCCTCTCTGGGAGGCTGTCCAAAATCAGCAAGTGGGTCTGACCCAGGCTCCTTTTAAGTTATTGCCTCTGTGCTGGAACTTAGTGTTGTGAGATTTGTGCATACTCTTTCAGAGTGGAAGCTGTTTCCAATTGCCCTCTGGCTCTCCTGAATATAACCTTCACTGATTTTCAAATCTGAATGTTCTGGGACTTATCTTCCAGCAACAGAATCCCAGAATGCGAACTCTGATGTGAGGCTTGGATGCCTTGCTCTTCAAGTAAGACAACTACACTTTTAATATCTCTAACATATTTGGAACTTTGGGGTATGGATCATGATTATACTGCATTTTTGCCACTCTACCTGTCTTGCTGTGGTTCCTTGTTTATATCTTTAGTTTTGGAAAATATTTCCTACTTGTCTTCATAGATAGTTGCTCTATAAATAGTAATGGTGTTCAATTCACTCAGTAATGTCTGACTCTTTGCAACCTCATAGACTGCAGCATGCCGAGCTTCCTTGTCCTTCACTATCTCCCAGGGTTTGCTCAAACTCATGTCCATTGAGTCGATGATTCAATCCAACCATCTCATCCTCTTTGAAACATTGTGAGGTGTTTTATACTGATTTAATCTCCAGATTCATTATTAGTCTATTCAAATTTTCTATATCTTCATTATTCAGCCTTGGTAGTGAGAGGGTAACAGGCAGGAAGGCTAGGGTTCCCCAAGTGGAGGAAATAGACTGCAAGTGTCAGATTTTTTTTTTTTTTCCTCTTCTCTATACAAAATTAAAAGGAGAAGGCAATGGCAGCCCACTCCAGTACTATTGCCTGGAAAATCCCAAGGATGAAGGAGCCTGGTAGGCTGCAGTCCATGAGGTCGCTAAGAGTTGGACAGGACTGAGTGACTTCCCTTTCACTTTTCACTTTCATGCATTGGAGAAGGAAATGGCAACCCACTCAAGTGTTCTTGCCTGGAGAATCCCAGGGATGGAGGAGCCTGGTGGGCTGCTGTCTATGGGGTTGCACAGAGTCGGACATGACTGAAGCAACTTAGCAGCAGATACAAAATTAAAAGGAGGTTTCTTTTAAAACTCTGTGTTGCCATGATGACACCTGGTTCCACCTGAAGTTAAGTTTTCTCAAACCTTGAGCTGACTAATGCATTCTTCTTATGGAAATGTTTTTCTTAAGCTATGTTAATGAAATATGTATTTACCTTAGAATTTGCCTTCCTTCAAGATTCATGTCAATTGTTTAATGGCCCTGATGACTCAGCTTGTGCCAACATAACCTCAAAATGCATGTTTGGGTGAGGGGCCTGGTGACACTCTGAGTTTTGAGACATTTCCTTTCTCTAATTAGCAGCTTGCTAATAGGTATACAACTTCTTGCTAAAAACTAGCAAGGGGACACTTTCTGCCCTCTTCTGGTGTGTATGTCAGAAGCTTTCTTTATCTTTTTTACACTTTAATAAGACTTTATTACACAAAAGCTCTGAGTGATCAAACCTCATCACTGGCCCCATATCGAATTTCTCTTCTCTAGAGGCCAAGAATCCCTGCATCATTTATGGCTCATAGCAACAACCTTTCAGTTGATAATATAAATATAAAAATTTATCCATTTCTTCTAGTATATTTATTTTTATATGGCAAGTGTTGAATTAATCATATTTCTCAGTTTGTTACACTTATTACCATTGATCCATGAAAGATTCCTGTTTTGTTTTTATTTACTTATCTATTTATTCCTCTCTTTTATCCCCATTACCAACTCCCATATCTATTTTCCATATGGTAAGGGCTGTATTAGTCATATATCTCAGTTGGTTACAGTATTATCACTGGTCCATGAAATATTTGTATTTTGTTTTTGTTTATTTGCATGTCTATTTATTTCTCTCTTTTCTCCCCATTACCAACTCCCATTCCTTCTTCTAACCATCCCATCCAGCAAGTGCTTATTTTATTTCTGAATCTCCAATAATCTCTGCTCTAAAGTCATCTTTTAGAGAAGACTTTCCTAATTCCCCTCTCTGAAATATTAGCTCCCTGTCATTCTCCATCCTCTTACCCTGCTTATTTTCCCTTTACATAATGCAGCATCACCTAAACTTCAGTTATTTATTTCATTTAATCAAATGTAAGTTATTTTTTTTTTTTTCCGCAAAGATACCCTTGCTAAATTCAGTCCTGGAAGAATGATATACTCAGTTCAGTTCAGTCGCTCAGTCGTGTCCGACTCTTTGCGACCCCATGAATCGCAGCACGCCAGGCCTCCCCGTCCATCACCATTTCCTGGAGTTCACTCAGACTCACGTCCATGGAGTCAGTGATGCCATCCAGCCATCTCATCCTCTGTCGTCCCCTTCTCCTCCTGCCCCCAATCCCTCCCAGCATCAGAGTCTTTTCCAATGAGTCAGCTCTTCGCATGAGGTGGCCAAAGTACTGGAGTTTCAGCTTCAGCATCATTCCCTCCAAAGAAATCCCAGTGCTGATATCCTTCAGAATGGACTGGTTGGATCTCCTTGCAATCCAAGGGACTCTCAAGAGTCTTCTCCAACACCACAGTTCAAAAGCATCAATTCTTCGGTGCTCAGCCTTCTTCACAGTCCAACTGTCACATCCATACATGACCACAGGAAAAACCACACTAGCAGAATTCAAATTGTACTTTAGAAGGTGTTTTGATTATGATGATCTGTAAACTTTCAAGAATATTTTAAAAGGCTCTTTTAAACTATAGACTCTGATTTGTTCGTTAGAAGAATTTTTGAAATGGCTCTTCACCTCTGCCTGTGTTATCTATGTTTAAAGGTGTCAGAACCCTGGGATTTCCAGGATCAGACTTACTGATCATTCTCTGCGTGAAATTCTCTCTTTTGTTTGTTATCCTGGTCTTTGTGGGATTCATCCACTTCCAGAGAACAAATGATTGCAGGTAGGAAATGAAAAGTGAAAATTGTAGATCCATTAGAAAAAAACATTATCAGAAGACTTTGAGTTTACAATGTCCCGGGGAAAGCCTGACCCATTTTTTTTTTGGAGGGGGGGCACATTGTTTGTATCTTGGCTCATTCTTTGATATAAAAGCCTTGTTAACAGTTGAGAGCCCAGGCAGAAGTGCCTGCAGCACTAGGGCAAGACAATGAAAAACTACTACTTCACTGTGGTTTTTTCCTGAGAGAGACTTGCCTAGTCCATGCTTTGAGAATTCTGTGGGGGAAATGAAGTTTTACTGGCGCTCCTTCAGTGTTTGCTTCCCAGTTTCTATACTTCTGAAGGCTTATATTCATTTCTGCTTACTTAACAAATGTAAGTTCTTAAGGGTGAAAAGTCTTTATTCACACCACTGTATTCTTAGAGCCTTAGAATAGTGCTGCCTGTCAAAAACTGGATGCCCAAGCAATATTTGAAGGATGAATGTATGAGGGAATGAAAAAAGGAAACAAAGATCAGTGATAATAGGATGTTGAGAAGTCTCTGTAGATGACCCATAAATCTCTGAAGTGTTGTATGTGTTTATAATTAAACCCATGCATTATTTGTAGTTTTAATGATATGTTCTTTCAAAAAACACTACCTACTGTGTTATGCCCTGAAGAAACCAAGGCAAAGAAGAAAATTCTTTCTCAGGTGTTTTCAGTCTAACGTGTTAACAAATATGTAAATGGACACTTAATGTGGTGTAATAAGAGCATTAATACACATATGTATTATGCACCATTATTGCTCAGGGAAGAAAGCAATGCATTTCAGACAGGCCAGAGATGAATTAACGTACAAAATGACATTTAATTCATCCTTAAATAAATATCTATGGGACAATTACCATGCACCTACAGTATGCTAGGTTTCAGTGACATGGCATCAACTGTAACTGAGGCCCAAAATGAGAAATAGCTGAGCACCAAAAAAGAAACAATCAACTCCACAACAGATGAAATCGAAGTATAATTTAGGACTCATATTATTTCCGATGCAAGAGGTTCTTCTCATGCAGTTAAAAAGTTCAGCAAAAAGAACTTTTGACAATCACTTGTAAGGAGACATTCTCTGGAGAGAAAGAAAAACGGACAGAAATTTCAAGCAAAATGAAATAGACTCTGCTAAGTAATCCAACATTGCTCTAGTTCCCTGAAATGGAAAGGTGATCCTAAGAGTACACTCTGTCCTAATGGGTAGGTCATGTTGGAGCCAGCTTCTGGGATACCAAAGCCCAGAAGACTGAATTTGTGGAGTACATTTGAATTGCAGACAATTTAAAAAAAGTTAAAAACAGGGA
Source organism: Bos taurus (assembly GCF_002263795.3). Taxonomy (NCBI): domain Eukaryota; kingdom Metazoa; phylum Chordata; class Mammalia; order Artiodactyla; family Bovidae; genus Bos; species Bos taurus. The sequence goes on along the minus strand of NC_037357.1, from coordinate 83,874,560 downwards.
CTACACCATTTCAAAATGGTATATTAAATGGTGTAAATAACAAAGAGATATCACCTCACATCAGTCAGAATGGCCATCATCAAAAAACCTACAGATAAATACTGGAGAGGATGTGGAGAAAAGGGAACCCTCTTGTACTGTTGATGGGAATATGAGTTGATACAGCCAGTATGGAGAACAGTATGGAGAGCCGTTCAAAGCTAGGGATAAAACTACCATATGACCAAACAATGCCGCAACTGGGTATATACCCTGAGTAAACCACAATGCTAAAAGACACATGCACCCCAGTGTTTACTGCAGCAGTATTTTACAATAGCCAGGACATGGAATCAGATATCCAACAATAGATAAATGGATGAAGAAGTTGTGATACATATATACAATGCAATATTACTCAGCCATAAAATGGAACAAATTTGAGTCATTTGAACTGAGGTGAAGGAAACTACAGCCTGTTATACGGAATGAAGTAAATCAGGAAGAGAAAAGCAAATATTGTATATTAATGCATATATATGGAATCTAGAAAAATGGTATGATGAACCTACTTGCAGGTCAGGAATAAACACAGACATAGAGAATGGACTTGTGGACACAGCAGGAGAAGGAGAGGGTGGGACGAATTGAGAGAGTAGCATTGAAATAATTACCACATTTAAAATAGATAGCTAGTGGGATTGTGCTATATAACACAGGGAGCTCAGCCCTGTGCTATTAATATTTGATGACTTAGAAGGGTGGGATGGGGGGAGTGAGTGGGAGGGAGATTCAAGAGGGAGGGAATATATATATATACTTATGGCTGATTCACATTGTTGTATGGCAGAAACCAATACAACATTATAAAGCAAATATCCTCCAATTAAAAATAAATTAAAAAAACATGAAAAACATGGTGTGAAAATAAGTCTCCCAGCTACCTTTGAATGACTTTACATGCTTTCAAAATCTATAATTCCTAGGAGCATTATTCTTTATGCCACAACCACCAGTATAAGTTACAATAGTAAATGCTCCAAAGGCAGGCATTACCTTGGCATGGAGCTACTTCTTGAACTGGGTAACCCTATATAACACTCTTTTCATTATAGGGGACTGGAATGCAAAAAGTAGGAAGTCAAGAAACACCTGGAGTAACAGGCAAATTTGGCCTTGGAATACGGAATGAAGCAGGGCAAAGACTAATAGAGTTTTGTCAAGAAAATGCACTGGTCATAACAAACACCCTCTTCCAACAACACAAGAGAAGACTCTACACATGGACATCACCAGATGGTCAACACCGAAATCAGATTATTATATTTTTTGCAGCCAAAGATGGAGAAGCTCTATACAGTGAGCAAAAACAAGACCAGGAGCTGACTGTGGCTCAGACCATGAACTCCTTATTGCCAAATTCAGACTTAAATTGAAGAAAGTAGGGAAAACCACTAGACCATTCAGGTATGACCTAAATCAAATCCCTTATGATTATATAGTGGAAGTGAGAAATAGATTTAAGGGCCTAGAATCTGATAGATAGAGTGCCTGATGAACTATGGAATGAGGTTCGTGACATTGTACAGGAGACAGGGATCAATACCATTCCCATAGAAAAGAAATGCAAAAAAGCAAAATGGCTGTCTGAGGAGGCCTTACAAATAGCTGTGAAAAGAAGAGACATGAAAAGCAAAGGAGAAAAGGAAAGATATAAACATCTGAATGCAGAGTTCCAAAGAATAGAAAGAAGAGATAAGAAAGCCTTCTTCAGCGATCAATGCAAAGAAATAGAGGAAAACGACAGAATGGGAAAGACTAGGGATCTCTTCAAGAAAATCAGAGATACCAAAGGAACATTTCATGCAAAGATGAGCTCGATAAAGGACAGAAATGGTATGGACCTAACAGAAGCAGAATATATTAAGAAGAGATATACACAGAAGAACTGTACAAAAAAGATCTTCATGACCCAGATAATCACGATGGTGTGATCACTCACCTAGAGCCAGACATCCTGGAATGTGAAGTCAAGTGGGCCTTAGAAAGCATCACTACGAACAAAGCTAGTGGAGGTGATGGAATTCCAGGTGAGCTATTCCAAATCCTGAAAGATGATGCTGTGAAAGTGCTGCACTCAATATGCCAGCAAATTTGGAAAACTCAGCAGTGGCCACAGGCCTGGAAAAGGTCAGTTTTCATTCCAATCCCAAAGAAAGGCAATGCCAAAGAATGCTCAAACTACTGCACAATTGCACTTATCTCACACGCTAGTAAAGTAATGCTCAAAATTCTCTAAGACAGGCTTCAGCAATATGTGAACCGTGAACTTTCTGATGTTCAAGCTGGTTTTAGAAAAGGCAGAGGAACCAGAGATCAAATTGGTAACATCTGCTGGATCACAGAAAAAGCAAGAGAGTTCCAGAAAAGCATCTATTTCTGCTTTATTGACTATGCCAAAGCTTTTGACTGTGTGGATCACAATAAACTGTGGAAAATTCTGAAAGAGATGGGAATACCAGACCACCTGACCTGCCTCTTGAGAAATCTGTATGCAGGTCAGGAAGCAACAGTTAGAACTGGACATGGAACAACAGACTGGTTCCAAATAGGAAAAGGAGTACATCAAGGCTGTATATTGTCACCCTGTTTATTTAATTTATATGCAGAGTACATCATGAGAAATGCTGGACTGGAAGAAACACAAGCTGGAATCAAGAGAAATATCAATAACCTCAGATATGCAGATGACACCACCTTTATGGCAGAAAGTGAAGAGGAACTCAAAAGCCTCTTGATGGAAGTGAAAGTGGAGAGTGAAAAAGTTGGCTTAAAGCTCAACATTCAGAAAACGAAGATCATGGCATCCGGTCCCACCACTTCATGGGAAATAGATGGGGAAACAGTGGAAACAGTGTCAGACTTTATTTTTCTGGGCTCCAAAATCAGTGCAGATGGTGACTGCAGCCATGAAATTAAAAGACGCTTACTCCTTGAAAGGAAAATCATGACCAACATAGATAGCATATTCAAAAGCAGAGACAGTACTTTGCCAACAGAGGTTCGTTTAGTCAAGGCTATGGTTTTTCCTGTGGTCATGTATGGATGTGGGAGTTGGACTGTGAAGAAGGCTGAGTGCCGAAGAATTGATGCTTTTGAACTGTGGTGTTGGAGAAGACTTTTGAGAGTCCCTTGGGCTGAAAGGAGATCCAACCAGTCCATTCTGAAGGAGATCAGCCCTGGGATTTCTTTGGAAGGAATGATTCTAAAGCTGAAACTCCAGTACTTTGGCCACCTCATGCGAAGACTTGATTCATTGGAAAAGACCCTGATGCTGGGAGGGATTGTGGGCAGGAGGATAAGGTGATGACAGAGGATGAGATGGCTGGATGGCATCACTGACTCGATGGACGCGAGTCTGAGTGAACTCCGGGAGTTGGTGATGGACACAGAGGCCTGGTGTGCTGTGATTCATGGGGTCGCAAAGAGTCGGACACGACTGAGAGACTGATCTTATCTGATCTGATATAGCAGTCTGTAGAGTGAGGAGCTTCAGATATTTATAGTAGAAAACCAGAGGTGGTTTATGAAGTATTTTGTTTCAAAGTTTAAAATTATCATGGTTTTTCATTAATTATAACAGATAAAATTAATAGTATTAATCCAATTAAACCAGACTGACCTTGTTGCTTAATCTCAGCCTCTTATTACACCCTCTCATAAACAAACTACAGCCATTCTTGTCTTCGAGACTTTGCTCCCCACCAGCTCTCTTGCCTAGAGTGCCATTTATCTCTTCTGTGCCTGTTTTTCTTGTTGTTCAGTTGCCCAGTCTTGTTGGACTCTTTGTGACCCATGGACTGCAGCACACCAGGCCTCTCTGTCCCTCACCATCTTCCAGAGTTTGCCAAAATTCATGTTCTATCCAGCCATCTCATTCTCTGACGCCTTTTCTTCTGCTGTTTTCATTTTTTCCCAGCATCAGGGACTTTCCCAATAATTCGTTTGTTTCAGATAACCAAAATACTGGAGTTTCAACATTAACCCTTCCAGTGAATATTCAACGTTGATCTCTTTTAAGATTGACTGGTTTGATTTCTTTGCTGTCCATCAGACTTTCAAGAGTCTTCTCCAGCACCACAGTTTGAAGGCATAAATTCTTTGGCATTCTGTCTTCTTTATGGTACAGCTCTCACAACTATATGTGACCACAGGAAAGACCTTGACTATACAGACCTTTGTTGGCAGAGTAATGTTTCTGCTTTTCAGCACACTGTCTAGGTTTTTCATCACTTTCCTGCCAAGAAACAATCATCTCCTGATATCATGGCTACAGTCACAGTCTGCAGTGATTTTGGAGCCCGAGAAGAGGAAATCTGTCACTGCTTCCACCATTTCTCCTTCTATTTGACATGAAGTAATGGGGAGGAATGTAAAAATTTTATTTTTTTTAAATTTTTTAAAATATTTAGTCCTCAGCCAGCTCTTTCACTCTCCTCCTTCACCCTCATCAAGAAGCTCTTTAGTTCCTCCTCACTTTCTGCCATTAGAGTGGTATCATCCACATAGCTGAGACTGTTGATATTTTTTCTGCCTATCTTGGTTCCAGCTTGTAATTCATTCAGGCCAGCATTTCTCATTATATGCTCAGAGTATAGGTTAAACAAAAATGGTGACAGCTGACAGCCTTGTAGTATGCCTTTCTTGATCTTGAATCAATCAGTTGTTCCATATCAGTTTCTAATTGTTGATTCTTGACTTGCCTACAGGTTTCTCAGGAAACAGGTAAGATGGTCTGGTACTCCCATCTCTCTAAGAGCTTTCCACAGTTTGTCATGATCCACACAGTCAAAGGCTTTAGCGTAGTCAATGAAAAATAGATGTCTTTCTGAAATTCCCTAGCTTTCTCTATAATCCAGCAGATGTTGGCAATTTGGTCTCTAGTTCCTTTTATAAACCAAGCTTGGACATCTGGAAGTTCATGGTTCATATAATGCTTAAGCCTAGCATGCAAGATTTTGAGCATGTCCTTGGTAGCATGGGAGATGAGTGCAATTGTCCAAGGGTTAGCAGATTCTTTGGTACTGCCTTTCTTGGGAACTGGCATGAAGATTGAACTTTTCTCATCCTGTGGCCACTGCTCTGTCTTCCAGATTTGCTGACATAATGAATGCAAAACCTTGATGGCATTATCCTTTAGGGATTTGAATAGTTCTACTGGAATTTCATTGCATCCACTAGCTTTATTAACAGCAGTGCTTCTTAAAGCCCACTTAACTTCACATTCCAGAATGTCTGGCTCTGGATTACTAACCACACCATGATAGTAATCTGGTTCATTAAGATATTTTCTATAGAGTTCTTTTGTCTATTTTTTCCATCTCTTTTTGATCTCTTCAGCATCTACTAGGTCTCTACCATTTTTATCATTCATTTTGTCCCTCTTTGGACAGAATGCTCCCTTGATGTTTCCAATTTTCCTGAAGAGTTCTCTAGGCTTTCCCCTTTTGTTGTTCTCTTCTTTTATTATGCATTCTTCATTGAAGAACACCTTCTTTGGGACTCTGCATGTAAGTGGAAGTACCATTCCCTCCCTCCTTTGCTTTTCACTTCTCTTCATTATTCCTCTATTTGTGAAGCCTCCTTAGATAACCACTTTGCCTTCTTGCTTTTCTTTTTCTTTGGGATGGTTTTGATCACCACCTCCTGTACTTATGGACTTCTGTTCATAGTTCTTCAAGCACACTGTTAACTGGATCTAGTCGTTGAATACCCTCATTACTGTTACTGTGAATTTCATACAGTATTTGATTTAAGTAATACTTGGCTGGCAGAGTGATTTTCTGGGTTTTCTTTAGCTTAAGCCTGAAGTTTGTTATGAGAAGCTGATAATCTGAGCCACAGTAACCTCCAAGTCTTGTTTTTGTTGATTCTATACAGCTTCTCCACCTTTGGCTACAAATAATGTAATGAATTTGATTTCAATATTTACCATTTGGTGATTTCCAGATGTTCAAGCTAGTTTTAGAAAAGACAGAGGAATCAGAGATCAAATTGCCAACATCCAGTGGATCATTGAAAAAGCAAGAGAGCTCCAGAAAAAAACATCTATTTCTGCTTTATTGACTATGCCAGAGCCTTTGACTGTGTGGATCACAATAAACTGTGGAAAATTCTGAAAGAAATGGGAAAACCAGACCACATGACCTGCCTCTTGAGAAACCTATATGCAGGTCAGGAAGCAACAGTTAGAACTGGATATGGAACAACAGACTGGTTCCAAATAGGAAAAGGAGTACATCAAGGCTGTATATTGTCACTCTGCTTATTTAATTGATATGCAGTGTGCATCATGAGAAACGCTGGGCTGGAAGAAGCACAAGCTGGAATCAAGATTGCCAGGAGAAATATCAATAACCTCGGATATGCAGATGACACCACCCTTATGGCAGAAAGTGAAGAGGAACTAAAAAGCCGCTTGATGAGAGTGAAAGAGGAGAGTGAAAAAGTTGGCTTACAGCTCAACATTCAGAAAACGAAGACCATGGCATCTGGTCCCATCACTTCATGGGAAATAGATGGGGAAACAGTGGAAAAAGTGTCAGACTTTATTTTGGGGGGCTCCAAAATCACTGCAGATGGTGACTGCAGCCATAAAACTAAAAGACACTTAATCCTTCGAAGGAGTGTTCTGACCAACCTAGATAGCATATTCAAAAGCAGAGACCTTACTTTGCCAACAAAGGTCCGTCTAGTTAAGGCTGTGGTTTTTCCTGTGGTCATGTATGGATGTGAGAGTTGGACTGTAAAGAAAGCTGAGCGCTGAAGAACTGATGCGTTTGAACTGTGGTATTGGAGAAGATTCTTGAGAGTCCCTTGGACTGCAAGGAGATCCAACCAGTCCATTCTAAAAGAGATCAGTCCTGGGATTTCTTTGGAAGGAATGATGCTAAAGCTGAAACTCCAGTACTTTGTCCACCTCATGCGAAGAGTTGACTCATTGGAAAAGACTCTGATGCTGGGAGGGATTGCGGGCAGGAGGAGAAGGGGACGACAGAGGATGAGATTTCTTTTTGGCATCACCGACTTGATGGACGTGAGTTTGAGTAAATTCCGGGAGTTGGTGATGGACAAGGAGGCCTGGTGTGCTGCGATTAATGGGGTCGCAAAGAGTCGGACATAACTGAGCGACTGAACTGAACTGAACTGATGTCCATGTATGAAGGTATATCTTGATTTCCTTCTTTTGCATTCCAATCCCTGAGGATGAATAAAACATCTTTTTTAGATGTTATATCTAGGAGATCTTCTAGGTCTTCATAGAATTCATCAACTTCAGCTTCTTTCTCATGGGTGGGGGGCATAGATTTGGATTACTGTGATGTTGAACATCTTGCCTTGGAAATGAACCAAGATCTTTCAGTCATTTTTGAGGTTGCACCTAAATACTGTATTTCAAACTCTTTTGTTTATTATGATAGCTACTCCATTTCTTCTATGGGATTCTTGCCCACAGTAGTAGATAAAATGGTGACCTGATTTAAATTTGCCCATTTCTATCCATTTTAGTTTGCTGATTCCTAAAATGTAAATGTTTATTCTTACCATCTCCTACTTGACCATGTACAATTTTCCTTGATTCATGGACCTAACATTCCAGGTTCCTATACAATGCTGTTCTTTGGAGCATCGGATTTCACTTTCATTACCAGATGCATCCACAGGTGAATGTCATATCTGCTTTGGCCCAGCTGCTTCATTCATTCTGCAACTATTGGTAATTCTCCTCTACTCTTCCCCAGTAGCATATTGGACATCTTCAGACCTGGGAAACTCATCTTCTAGTGTCATATTTCTTTGGACTTTTATACAGTTCATGAAGTTCTCATGGCAAGTATACTGAGCTGGTTTGCCATACCCTCCTCCAGTGGATGCGGTACTTGGTCGCAATCTCAAACATGAAAGACTGGTTTCTGTTTGCTTACAAGGCAAACCATTCAGTATCACAGTAATCCAAGCCTATGTGCCGACAAATAATTCCAAAGAAGCTGAAGTGGAACAGTTCTATGAGGACCTACAAGACCTTCTAGATCTGACTCTAAAAAAAAGATGTCCTTTTTACTATAGGGGAATGGAATGCAAAAGTAGGAAGTCAAGAGATAACCAGAACAACAGGCAAATTTGGCCTTGGAGTACAAAAGGAAGCAGGGAAAAGGCTAACAGAGTTTTGCCAAGAGAACACACTAGTCATTGCAAAAACACCCTCTTCCAACAACACAAGAGATGAGTCTACACATGGACAGCACCAGATGGTCATACTGAAATCAGATTGATTATATTCTTTGCAGCCATGATGGAGAAGCTCTATAGAGTCATCAAAAACAAGACCAGGAGCTGACTGTGGCTCAGATCATGAACTCCTTATTGCCAAATTCAGTCTTAAATTGAAGAAAGTAGGGAAAACCAGTAGGCCATTCAGGTATGACATAAATCAAATTCTTTACAATTATACAGTGGAAGTGACATATAGAGTCAAGGGATTAGACCTGATAGACAGAGTGCCTGAAGAACTACAGACAGAAGTTCATAACATTGCACAGAAGGCAATGATGAAAACGATCCCTGAGAAAAAGAAATGCAAAAAGGCAAAATGGTTATCTGAGGAGGTCTTACAAATAGCTGAGAAAAGAAGAGGAGTGAAAGGCAAAGGAGAAAAGCGAAGTTATATCCATCTAAATGCAGAGCTCCAAAGAATAGCAAGGAGAAATAACAAAGCCTTCCTCATTGATCAATGCAAAGAAATAGAGGAAAACCACAGAATGAGAAAGCCTAGAGATCTCTTCAAGAAAAGTAAGAGATATTAGGGGAACATTTCCTGAAATGATGGGCACAATAAAGGACAGAAACAGCATAGACCTAATAGAAGCAGAAGATATTGAGATGTGGCAGGAATGCACAGAAGAACTCTACAAAAAAAGATATTGATAACTCAGATAACCATGATGCTGTGATCACTCACCTAGAGCCAGACATCCTGGAATGTGAAGTCAAATGGGCCTTAGGAAGCATTGCTACGAACAAAGCTAATAGAGGTGAGAAAATTCCAGCTAAGCTATTTCAAATCCTAAAAGATGATGCTGTGAAAGTGCTGCCCTCAATATGCCATCTGCTGCTGCTGCTGCTAAGTCGCTTCAGCTGTGTCCAACCTATGCGACCCCATGGACAGCAGCCCACCAGGCTCCTCTGTCCCTGGGATTCTCCAGGCAAGAATAATGGAGTGGGTTGCCATTTCCTTCTCCACAATATGCCAGCAAGTTTGGGAAACACAGCAGTGACCAGAAGACTGGAAAAGGTCAGTTTTCATTAAAATCCCAAAGGAAGGCAGTGCCAAAGAATGTTCAAACTACTTCACTATTGCACTCATTTCACATGACAGCAAAGTAATGCTTAAAATTATCCAAGCTAGGCTTCAATAGTATGTAACCAAGAACTTCCAGATGTTCAAGCTGGATTTAGAAAAGGCAGAGGAACCAGAGACTGAAATGTCAGCATCCATTGTATCATAGAAAAAGCAAGCAAATTCCAGAAAAGCATCTACTTCTTTTTCATTGACTGCGCTAATTGCCTTTGATTGTATGGATTACAACAAACTGGATAATTCTTAAATAGATGGGAATACGAGACCATCCATCTGCCTCCTGCAAAACCTGTAGGCAGGTCAAGAAGCAACAGTTAGAAATGGACGTGGAACAGCAGACTGTTGCCAAATTGGGAAAGAAATACATAAAAGCTGTATACTATCACCCTGCTTATGTAACATACGCAGAGTATTCATGTGAAACACCAGGCTGGATGAAACACAATCTGGAATCAAGATTGCTGGGAGAAATATCAATAACCTTAAATATTCGGATGACACCATCTTTATGGTAGAAAGCAAAGAGGAACTAAAAAGCCTCTTGATGAAGGTGAAAGAGGAGTGTGAATGACAGCAAAAGAGACACTGACGTATAGAACAGTCTTTTGGACTCTGTGGGAGACGGAGAGAGTGGGATGATTTGGGAGAATGGCATTGAAATATGTATAATATCATATATGAAACGAGTCGACAGTCCAGATTCGATGCACGATACTGGATGCTTGGGGCTGATGCACTGGGACGACCCAGAGGGATGGTATGGGGAGGGAGGAGGGAGGAGGGTTCAGGATGGGGAACACATGTATGCCTGTGGCGGATTCATTTTGATATATGGCAGAACCAATACAATATTGTAAAGTTTTAAAAATAAAATAAAATTTCAAAAAAAAAAAACAACTCAACATTCAAAAAACTAAGATCATGGTATCCAATATCATCATTTCATGGCAAATAGATGGGGAAACAATGGAAACAGTGACAGACTTTATTTTCTTGGGCTCCAAAATCATTGCAGATGGTGACTACAGCTATGAAATGAAAAGCCCCTACTCCTTGGAAGAAAAGCTATGGGCAATCTAGATAACATGTTAAAAAGCAGAGACATTACTTTGCCAACAAAGGTCCAAAGCTATGGTTTTTTCACTAGTCATTTTGGATATGAGAGTTGGACCATAAGGAAGGCTGAGCACCAAAGAATCGATGCTTTTGAACTGTTATGTTGTAGAAGACTCTTGAGAATCCCTTAGATTGCAGAGAGATCAAACCGGTCAATCCTAAAGGAAATCAACCCTGAATATTCATTGGAAGGACTGATGCTGAGCTGAAACCCCGATACTTTGGCCACCTGATTGGAAGAGCCGACTCATTAGAAAAGACCCTGATGCTGGGCAAGATTGAAGGCAGGAGGAGAAGGGGACAGCAGAGGATGAGATGGTTGGATCATATCACCGACTCAATGGAAATGCATTTAACAATTTCTGTGAGATGGTGAAATACAGGGAAGTCTGACATGCTGCATTCAACTTTGCGGTTGCAAAGTGTTGGACACGACTGGGCAACTGAACAACAACAACCACCTCCAGTGGATCACATTCTGTCAGAACTCTCTACTATAACCCTTCTGTCTTGGGTGACCCTGCACAGTGATCCATGAAGAGGATCTACAGGTCATCTGTGCTATTCAACTTTAATTCCAGTTTCAAGGCTCAACACAAGTGTCATGACTCCCTTGAAGCCATCTTTGACCATGCATTTCTAACTATTGACACTTATACATTTCTCTCCCTCCATTCTGATTTGATCATTATACCATGCCATATAGCTTAATACTTAAAGGACTTAATACTCTTGCTTAAAGTGAGGGTATCAAAGCTAAAAAAATACCTGAAAGTCTATTTGGTCTAAATTATCTACTGAGGCCAAGGCAGTCCATAAAACTCTGCATCAAAATTACTTGGCAAATGTATTCTACATGCAGATTCTAATACCTTAAGGCTATCTCTGGAATCAGAATTTCATGGAATATTACTCAGCTATTAAAAAGAACACATTTGAATCAGTTCTATTGAGGTGGATGAAACTGGAGCCTATTATACAGAGTGAAGTCAGAAGGAAAAACACCAATACAGTGTATTAGCACATATATATGGAATTTAGAAAGATGGTAATGATGACTCTATATGCAAGACAGCAAAGGAGACACAGATATAAAGAACATATTTTTGTACTCTGTTGGAGAAGGCACGGGTGGGATGATTTGAGAGAGTAGCACTGAAACATGTAGATTGCCATATGTGAAATATATCACCAGTCCGAGTTTGAAGCATGAAACAGGGCACTCAAAGCTGATGCACTGGGACAACCCTGAGGGATAGGATGGGGAATGAGGTGGGAAGGGGGTTCAGGATGGGGGACACATGTACACCCATGGCTGATTCATGTTGATGCATGGCAAAACCAATACAATATTGTAAAGTAATTAGCCTCCTATTAAAACAAATAAATTTATACTAAAAAATTAAAAAAAAAAAAAAAGAATTTCAGGGATGGGACCCAGGAAACTGCACTCATTAGTCTATAGGTAACTCATGCCCAAACAAGTTCAAGAAGAGTGAATCTAATTTGACCTTCCTTCCAACCCAGGGACTATTTCTTTCCTTGTTTTCCTGGGAAAAGTCCAGGGTCACTGTATTCATATGGTACTTATTTATTCTATTCTGGCACTGCCCAGCTGAGCAATGGGGAGTTTCCATTTTGAAGATTTGTGGACTCAGAAAACTTTACCACCAGGCAGAAACAAAACTGAGAAAGTGATGACATATTCCATTGCACTCCTCCAGGACTTTTTACCTGTTCATCCAGAATGGCCATGGTAATATCCAGCTACTGCTACATGACATAAAGTTCAAAAATACCAGTTTCATGATTACCAGAGCATAAGCTCATAATCCTAGCTTTATATTTACAGTACAGTAGGTCAACTGCTGCAAACCTGAGTTTCCTCATCTGCAATACAGGGGTACTAATGGTACTCACTTCACAGGGTTGGCATGAGAATTAAATAAGACAAGGAACAAGAAACTGGCTGTCATATAGGAGAGGCTCCATAAATTATAGCTGTTATTATCCGCATAGTCTTTCTGGTTCACAATGGTCTTCAACAATTATTTTATCACCTAGGCTCAGTAAGACAATTGTAAGGAACAAAGGATTCTTTCCTGGATTCTCTGAGTGTTGAATGTATTCAACCTTTGTACAGCCAATCTTCAGACAGCAACAAAATCTGATGACCCAAAGGAAGCTGGAGATAGGCTGGAGAAATGAGCAGAAATTGATCACTAGGTCTTTCGGTTTGTACTGCATGGGAAGCCATGTGAAGCAGTACAGTGATAGAACAGACTTGAGAGAAATTTTGGGAAAATTAAATCTAGATCAGGAGATTTGGGCAAGGCTTTCCAATGTCTTGTTTGAAGTTGTTTCCAGGCCCCAACCTGGCCCCAGCTCCACACAAGCTGTCTGAGACAGGGGAACACTGTGGACTAGAAGTTGGAGAATGAAACAGGCAGCAGCTCTAGGGAGACTACCAAAGAGGAGCAAAGGCATGATAGCTTGGCAAGTGGGAGATGAGAGAACCTTTCTCAGAGCTCCAGTGGGGCCACAGTGCTTGCTATAAATGCAGGATGGAGGGAGAAGGTAGAGATGCACGCAGATACCAGCTCAGAAACAGGTACAGGCACTCAAGCATGAAGAACACAGGACCCAAATTCCCTTGGCCATCAGAATCTTGGCATTGGGAAGACCCCAGGTTCGATGCATGATGCTGGATGCTTGGGGCTGGTGCACTGGGACGGCCCAGAGGGATGGTATGGGGAGGGAGGAGGGAGGAGGGTTCGGGATGGGGAGCGCATGTATACCTGTGGCGGATTCATTTTGATATTTGGCAAAACTAATACAATTATGTAAAGTTTAAAAATAAAATAAAATTGGAAGAAAAAAAAATAATTTTCAAATGTGCATCTCAAAAAAATGTTCCTAAATTACTGTAATTAATCCATAGAGGGTCTTCTGGGGTTTGGGGTGGGACAAGACATTCCTCCACAAACACACACACAACCCAACGTTGTTCAGTATTTGCTTCAAATATTGGGGTTTTATGTAAGTTCGATATTTGGCAAAACCAATACAATATTGTAAAGTTTAAAAATAAAATTAAATTAAAAAAAATAAAAAATAAAATAAAAAGGAATCAGGAGAATATTTACCATAGTATAAAACTTGGGGCTCCAAACAGGAAGGGACCTGTAAAAAATTATATGTGGTATGAGGCAGGAAAAGAGCACAGCCTACCTGATTACCTGATTAGCCTACCTGATTACCTACCAGTCCCCTTCTCAGTGCTGGCATCAGCCAATCCTCAGTATGCTATTGCCTAAAGTGGGATTTGAGTAATTTAGGGACATTTGTTTGAGATGCACATTCTCAGGCCCCATATAAGACCTCCTGAATTGGAATCTGGTGTGAAAGAATCTGAATCTATACTAGCTTCCCAGGTGATACTAGTGGACCACACCCTCAAGTTTGAAAACCATCATTCTATTCAATATAGAAATCTGGTTTCACATTAATTTTAAAGTACCTTCTCTTTGCACAGCTCTATTGGCAAGAAATTTACTACTCCTTGAAGCATCTCACCATATACAAGGACATATAGACTGGCTCAAAGTCCTTTTTTAATAATAATACGAAATTTATTCTTTCTCTGAAATGGACATCTGGGTTTCTCAGAATTGGTCTGCTCCTTCTGCCCTGAGAGAACCCTTTAAAAGTCTGAATCCTTGTCTTTCTAAATCTTTTCCAGGTAGAATATCCCTATGTCCTTCATCTGTCCCATATGGGACCTTGGTTCCAGGTCCCTCCACAATCTTTTCACTATCTCCTGAACACAGTTCTTGGCATATACACTAAGTGAGAGTCTGCCCAGTAGAGACACAGGGTCTGAATGCTATCTGACACTGAGATGCCCATCAAAGAATCCTCCTTAAAGTCTAGGTTATATAATCTATCTCACTCCTGTATGGTCAATCATATACAAGGATTTAATATTTTCTACTAAATGTCACTTTGCTCCAACCTGAAAAATATATGTACAGTTAATTAAAATCCTGATTAATTATCCCATTCAGCTTACTATCATCCATGAATATGAACAACCAATGTCTTCATTTAAGTTATTTATACAGTTGAAGATAAAACCCTGTGGCAATCTAATACAGACCTTCATATTAATTAGCCCCCATAGAGATCAGTTTTTCAGTCACAAACTTATCCAGCAATTCACAATGATGTTACAATTTCGAATGATTTGATTTCAGTAGGTGTTAATCAACATCTACCTCCATTCTATCAGTCTAGCAACTCTGTTGAGAGATAAAATGAGATTAATATTATATAACTTCAAGCAACTGTCATAGGAAACTTTATTCGTATTATTCGCATAGATTTCTGAAAATGGAAAATCTTGCCAGAGTTGCAATATTTTCCACAGTAAAATATTGAACTTTACCCTTTTAAAAATTTACTTTTGGAGAATATACAGTTCTGTGAGCTCCCAAACCTGCATATAATTATCACTAAATCACTACACTACAAATCAGGATAAAGCAGTTTCAATGACCCCAAATTATGCCTTTGCACTGTTTCATCATAGTTATTCATTTTCCCACACCTAATTCCTGGCAACCACTGACTGTTCTGTTCTTTGTTCCTAGTTTTGCCTTTACTAGACTATTACATAAATTAAAACATACAGTACATTGTCTTTTGTATCTGGCTTTTTTTACTTACCACAATGTATTTGCAAATTCATCCATATTGCCATATGTATCAGAAGTTGGTTCTGTTTTAGTCCTGGGGAAGCCTGGTGGGCTGCTGTCTATGGAGTCACACAGAGTCAGACACCACTGAAGCGACTTAGCAGCAGCAGCAGCAGTGTCCCATGGTATGGGTATATCAGAACTTGTCCATCCATTCAACTGTTGGTGAACATTTGAGTGGTTTCCAGTATTTGGAAATTTTTATTAGAAATTATATAAACAATTATGCACAGATTTAGGGGGTGAACTTAAGTTTTTAATTCTCTAGGTTAAATACCTAGTGGTGAGCCACATGTTAAGTGTATTTTAAACTTAAAAAAAAATAATGACTGGAAAATTGTTTTCCAAAGTGATTGTATCATTTCTACCACATCATTTGGTTTTGGAAAACCAGTACTGGGTTCCCATCTTTTCACAACTACTCATTAGAATTTGAGGGCTTCATCTCTATAATGCCTAACAGCACGTAGGTCAAAACAAGATATTAGGTTGGTGCAAACGTAATTGCAGTTTTGGATAGTGAATTTTGAATCATTATAACTAAGCTCAAACACATCTTTATTAATCAAAATAGGAACTATTACAATCAACACATTTTTGCCAATAAGCTTGTTTATTCCTATAGCATATAAATCTGGGCTTTGGGATTTGACAAACACTTGGAAAGCATTTTCTGCCTCCTTCTAGTTGAGGAAGCATTTTTCCTGAAAAAAATTGTTGAGATGCATGAAGAAATGGTAGTTGGTTGGCAAGAGGTCAGTAAATATAGTGGATGAGCCAAAACTTGGTAGTCCAATTTGTTCGACTGTTGTTGTTGTTGTTTTTTTCTTCTTATTATTTTTTTCTTTACAATATTGTATTGGAAGCATTGGTTGTACAACATGTGGTCAGGCATCATGAAAAAGAATTGGGCCATTTTTGTTGAGTAACGCCAGCTGCAGGCATTGCAGTTTTCAGTGCATCTCATTGATTTGCTGAGCATACTTCTCAATTGTAATGGTTTCATCAGGATTCAGAAAGTTATAGTGGATCAGATGGGCAGCAGACTACCAATTTGTGACCATGACCTTTGTTTGGTACAAGTGTAGCTTTGGGAAGTGCTTTGGAGCTTCTTTTTAGTCCAACCACTAAGCTGGTTATTGCCAGTTGTCATATAAAATCCACTTTTTTGTACATCACAATCCGATCAAGAAATGGTTCATTGTTGTTGTGTAGAATAAGAGAAGATGACACTTCAAAGCAATGATTTTTTTTGTCATCAGCTTATGAGGCACCCACTTATTGAGATATTTCACCTTTTCAGTTTGCTTCAAAAACTGAACAACCATAGAATGATGGATGTTGAGTTCTTCAGCAACTTCTCATGTAGTTGTAAGAGCATCAGCTTTGACAATGGGTCTCAATTGGTTGTTGCAAACTTCTGATGGCCGGCCACTACACTGCTCATCTTCTAGGTTCTCATCTCCTCTGTAAAACTTCTTGAACCACCACTGCACTGTATGTTCATTAGCAGTTCCTGGGCCAAATGCATTGTTGATTTTTCCAGTAGTCTCCACAGCTTTAAAGTCCATTTTGAACTCAAATAAGAAAATCACTTGAATTTGCTTGTTATCTAACATCATTTCCATAGTCTAAAATAAATATAAAAAGACAACAAATAATAAGTCATTAGAAAAAATAGAAAAATGTACATTAAAATGATGTGTAACATAACCATGTTTATTTAGGAATGTATTCTAATATAAAGCAGAAATTTCAATATTGCAAAACCACATTACTTTTGCACCAACCTAAATCTAAAGAAAGTAATTGTTGGATGCCATTTATGTGTTTTTCTTCCATCTTTTATACATGCCCTTTTAAATTTCATTCAGTTTAATCGATCACTTGTTACTTGTAGAATAAAAGCCAAAAGATTCAGAGTCTCATTCAGTCTTTCATTAGCTGATCCTTAAATTCAGTCCCCAGGTTTATCACCATACATCATCATAGCTTATACTCTACCAACACCAGAAAACTTCCATTTATTCCTTCTGCCTGGAATATCCCCCATTTTACACTAATATGACTAAAAATTATCAGATAAATTTACTGAGTATCCATTGCAGGCCAATTTATTGTTTCTTATGCACAATATTTTATATATACCTAAAAATTTAGAAATGATAGTACAGACAAATTAAGGAACTTGCCAATGTCACTCAGCTAGTGAGTTCTAGAGCTAGAAATCAAAGGACATCAATTCAAGATAGAGCCCCAAATCCTTATCCTGACATTCATGGTCCCTCATGAACTTCTTAAAGCAATTGTGTAAAAGTAATGTAATATAGAGGTTGTGAACATTGGTTCTGTCTGGGTACAAATTTCATGGGTTTGAATCTTAGTTCTACCACTAACTGGCCATGGGCTCTTGAACAAGTAACTTCCTTAGACCTCAGTTTCTGAACTGTCAAGTGGAGATGATAATAATAATATTAACTTATAAGGTTATTGTGAGGATTACATAAATTAATACATATTAAACTCTCAACACTGTGCCTGGCATATAGTAAAGTGAAAGTGAAAGTCACTCAATCCTGTCAGACTCTTTGCAAACTCAAGGACTATACAGCCCATGGAATTCTTCAGGCCAGAATACTGGTGTGGGTAAACCATTCCTTCTCCGGGGGATCTTCCCAACCCAGGGTTCAAACCCAGGTCTCCCACATTGCAGGCAGATTCTTTACCAGCTGAGCCACCAGAGAAGTCCAAGAATACTGGAGTAGATAGCCTATCCCTTCTCCAGGGGATCTTCCCAACCCAGGAATTGAACCAGGGTCTCCTGCATCACAGGGGGATTTTTCACAAGCTGAGCTCTCAGGGAAGCCCTAGTAAGTGATCCTCAAATATCAATTATTAACGTTATTTTTTATTCTCATCTTCTCTCACTTGCATCACTATACAACCTGTATTCTGTATTATCTTGACTCAAGATGATGACCCATGCTGATCCCTAAACTAATCTATTTGTATGGAAATCAAACTCTTTCTCCCCTACTCAAGTCAAAAACCATCTTCTCCATTTATTCTTTTTGGATTCCTCTAGCTAGAAGCCAACCCTCCCCATTCAGTGCTCACATAGTAACGTATTTGCACCTCTTTCATTATAGCACTTATCAATTTCTACCTTTGACTAACTTGTATAATGCCTGTCTCCTCTATGCCTCCTTATAATCAAGGATAGATACTTATTCCTTTATTTGTCACTCACAGTGTATAGTACAATACAGAACACAGGGACTTCAAGTTTAGCATTGTTATATAATGTAGCATTGAATTATATTCCTTTTTTTTTTTAATTTCATTTCCAGCTGCAGCTTGAAAAAAGGTTATGGAAGTTTCACTCTGAAGTTAAGCCAATCATGGCTTTCATCTCCTTTTTGCAGTCATTTTTATTTTGTGTTAATACTTTCCACGTGGACATCTCTCAACCAAAGTCCTATAGGTGGGGGTGTTTAGAAGTAGGCCTGGCCCAGTCAAGCCACCTTATAGTTAGTATTTGTTATTAACTTTAGGTCTGCTTTCTTAGTGCATATGAGAGTAAGAGTGGAATTAGAAGGGCATCTCTAATTTTTTGACACTGATTCTGATGGCACCAGACATTCCCAAGCATTTACATAGAGCTGGGACTCTCCAGATTTGTAGCATCCAGGGTAGCTTTCTAGTTGGTTCTTTTTGGTTTATCCCAGGCCCAGACTGCATATTCCTAAATGTAAGTATTAGAAATGTTCAGTTTCCTACTTCCTGTGAAGATGAAAATAGGAGTTTCCCAGAATGACCAATCCTCTGATATGTGTTGGGATGGGTATAGAGAGCCAGTAGGGAGTATGGATAGGGATGACTAGAGATGAAAGGAAACATGGACTGGCAAGAGATAATCTGTAGGGCTTTATCCCTAAAATATTGGAGATGAGCTCAGCAGGAAAGCTATTTTATTGAGCTAGTACATTCATTTCCCCCTTCCATCTCTATGGGAAATAAACTAGATAAAAACAAACAAAACAAAAACAAAACTTCTCAGCTTGAGATTCATGTAATCTGAGTGTATTGACTTTAACCTCTTTTATTTGTTATCACTTCCTAACTTACTGATCAAGCTTCATTATTGTTTGCACACATTGGCACCTGATTCCCTGTCTTCTTCCCTGATATTGCCCTGAATAATTTCAGGGTTCTGAGAGATCACCCAGCTAACATCTGGGATTTCAGGTCCTTTGATTTTATCATATGCAGTATTTTTGTCCTCCATCTCCCCTCAGCCACCCTGGCTATTGCCATCACTCAGTGTTGCTCAATTATTAAAATATTAAATCCAAACATCTTGTTATTGCACACATCCTTCCAAGTTTTCTTTCAATGACTACCAAGCAACACTTCTACATGCTCCCTAGCTAAGCAGTTCCCTACTATCACACAATCTGGTTTATGACATCTCCAAAAGGCAAGATTTAAGTCCTTAGTCTCTCCCATCTTCCCTTTCCACCCTCCAAACTTAGCGTTCCAGTAGGAGTTCATTATACAGATGATTTTCTTCCTCGGCTTAGGAAAGTATGCCATCTTCCTCGGCTTAGGAAAGTATGCCTAGACCAAACTACCAAGATTATGCTCTCTCAGCTTTTGCTTTCCGTAGGGTGGCTCAGTTTAAAAGTGGGTTAACTAGTATCTCAGTCTCTCAGCATTAGGGCTGGAATGTGTGAGTACATGAGTGGTCTTGCTAGAGTATTGTGTGCAGTAAGGTGCTTAATTATGAGTTGTTGGGGAGTCCTCTTTAGGGGCATTGGACCTCCAAGATAATGCAATTTTTTAATGAAACTTCATCCCTTTGACCATTGGAATATACTTTTAATGATATAAAGCCTGCTGGCCTTACATGAAAAACTGACAAGAACACCTTGGTTATAATGTGGCAGTTTGATTGGGGAACAAATACTACATTTCAAATGTAGTAGTAGCTTTTAACAATGTAATTGAAAACTGCCAATAAATTAGTAGTGCCTAAGCAACATAGCCACCTAAATACTTGGCTGTTCTTGATAAAAGCTGTGACTATACCCAGGGCCTTCTATCAGTGGCAGCCTAATATTACAGAACACATCCTTGGTGTCAAATACTGTTGTCCCTGCAAGAACCTCCTGTTGGAATTGTTTTCTATAATCAAAGGAGACAGACTTGCTTTCCATTTTAATGCTCTGCCCAAGTGAAATAATCACTAATCTTTGTATTACCCGCTTGATCTAGACAAAAGGTGATGCTAAAACTTGCCTTTGTCTCAATCACTTCTGTGAGTCTGTGCTTTTTGTGTTAAGTCTCACTCATTTACAATGGGAAACTTGTACTTGTAGTTACATCATTGGAACTAAAAAATTGGTCATAGTCAGATAAGGATGGATATGCGAGGCAAGGTTGGGAGGAAAAATAGACCTGAGTCATACTAGCAGACACCTGCATCACCACTGCAGTGCATGTGATGAGTCTTGGGGCCCATTACACTGCCACAATCAGTATGTGCTGTGCTAAGTCACTTCAGTTGTGTCTGACTCTTTTGGCCCTATGGACTGTAGCCTGCCAGGTTCCTCTGTCCGTGGGATTCTCTAGGCAAGGATACTGGAGTGGGTTGTCATGCTCTCTTCCAGGGGATCTTCCCAACCCAGGGATTGATCCCTCATCTCTTACATCTCCTGCATTGCAGGTGGGTTCTTTATCATTAGTGCTACCTGGGAAGACCCCATAATCAGCATATCTCTCCAAAATACCATAATGTAGTGAGAAAAAGTTACTCTAGCATCATAATATCTGGGTTTCAAATTCTAACCATTTTCTAGTTGTGTGAACTTGAGAAAGACACTTCAGCTCTCTGAGTCTCAGGTTCTCTATCTATAAAATTGTGATGCTACTTGCTGCATAAGGTTACAGCGTGTCCTGAATAAAATGAGGGTATAGAAGCATTGGACTTAATCCAACTATAGCATCTGTAGAGAACTGGATAGGAAATTCTCCATGATTAACAAAGTATCCAGGGGCACGGGTATAACAAAAGCAACAGGTAGGATTATTGAGACACATGTGGCATTCTTTCCTTTGTCCTGATCCCCTAGGCCCAGATGAGGTACTATTTACATATGAAGCCACATGTGAGTACTCTGAATTTCCCAGGTGGACTAAATATTCTCTTTTCAGTAAAGAGCATGAACTTGGGAGTAAGATTGACTGGTTTCAAATCCTGCTCCATCATTTACTTTGCTATGTGACTTTGTGCAAATGATTTAATTCTCAAGCCTTAGTGTCTACAATTAGGATAACAGTAGGATAAATGTATTGCATGTAAAACACTTGGAACAATGCTTCACACAATATAAGTGCTACAAAATATTTTTAAATTGGTACTTGTTTACATATGGTACCTTTATTACCACAATGGCAGTGTTAGTCACAATGTATATCCTTATCTGTTAGTAGTTTGTGACACTTTTCCTGTTACTTGACTGGTAACATGTCAAATGCAAATAATTCATACTCATTATAAAAATTTCAAATCATGGTATGTGAGTAAAATAAAGGATGACCTTTTTTCTTTTCCCCAAAGGTAACCATAGTTTTGTTTTGTGAGTTTATATCTTTGAAAATATACATATGGGATCATAATATACATACTGTTTTATCACCTGTCCTTTCCACCTAAGAATGGTGTCAGTCTTCTCTTGCAGAGAGACAAATTTTCTCCTTTGTTAGTTTCAAAAATTCTGAGGTTACCTATAAGATTGTTTTTAATATTTTATCTGTAACTCTAAAAAAAATGTACTTTGTATTTGAGACATTATTTATTTAGCCTAGAGATGTACCTATGAATTAAAAGAGCCCTTGCCATAACTCCCCTGGAGAAGGGAAAGGCTACCCACTCCAATATTCTGGCCTGGAAAATTCCATGGACTGTATAGTCCATGGGGTCACAAAGAGTCAGACACGATTGAGCCACTTTCACTTTCACTTTAACATAACTTAGCATACCACAGAACCCAGGACAGTTTAGAAGCTTTTCCAGGAGTCCTTCTAGATATTATAGTCAATGGTTTTATGTAAGATGATAGACACTGGTGTATGCTGGTGGTTCCTCTTTTGCTAATCAATTTCTTGAGCTGGCCTCGAATGCCAGGTAAAGTTGACCTGTATTTTAGGAAGAAGCCCTCTGTGTGAACAAGATACTTGGGAGGGAGAAAGGAAGTGAGAAAGGGAAGAATGAAACCACCTCAGAGTCCATCAGGAGCACCATGAAAGAAAGAGTAGTTTTTGAATAATTAGAGAAGGATAAATATTAATTCTTTTTTAAATGTTCAAGCATTTAGAATTCACCTGTGACACCATTTAACTTGATTTTTTGTTGTTGTTGTTGTTGTTGGGAGTACTCTGATTACTGACTCAATTACATTTACCTACAATTTGTCCATTCAGATATTCTATTTCTTCATTATTCAGCCTTGGCAGAGTGTATGTTACTAGGAATGTATCCATTACTTCCAACTCATTGGCATATAAAGATTTATAAAAGATGATATTGTTAAAGTGCTGCCCTCAATATGTCAACAAATTTGGAAAACTCTGCTATGGCCACAGGACTGGAAAAATTCAGTTTTCATTCCAATCCCAAAGAAGGGCAATGCCAAAGAATGTTCAAACAACCGCACTATTGCACTTATTTCACATGATATCAAAGTAATGCTCAAAATTTTCCAAGCTAGGCTTCAAAAGTATATGAACGAAGAACTCCTAGATATTCAGGCTGGACTTAAAAAAGGCAGAGGAACCAGAGATCAAATTGCCAACATCCGTTGGATCATAGAAAAGCAAGAGAATTTCAAACAAACACCTACTTCTGCTTCATTGACTACGCTAAAGCCTTTGACTGTGGGGATCACAATAAACTGTGGAAAATCCTTAAAGAGATGGGAATGCCAGCCCACCTTACCTGCTTCCTGCAAAAACTCTATGCATGTCAAGAAGCAACAGTTAGAACTGGACATATAAAAAGACTGGTTCAAAATTGGGAAAGGAGTACTTCAAGGCTATATATTGTCACCCTGCTTATTTAACTTTTATACAGAGTGCATCATGGAAAATGCCAAGTTGGATGAAGCACAAGCAGGAATCAAGATTTCTGGGAGAAATATCAATAACCTCAGATACGCAGATGACACCACCCTTATGGCAGAAAGCAAAGAGGTACTAAAGAGCCACTTGATGAAGGTGAAAGACAAAAGTGAAAAGGCTGTCTTAAAACTCAACATTCAAAAAATGAAGACCATGACGTCCGGTCCCCTCACTTCATGGCAGATAGAAGGGGAAACAATGGAAACATTGACTGACTTTAATTTTTTTTTCGGGTGGGGTCTCCAAAATTACTGCAGATGGTGATTGCAGCCATGAAATTAAAAGACTCTTGCTCAGTGGAAGAAAAGCTATGACAAACATAGTCAGTGTATTAAAAAGCAGAGACATTGCTTTGCTGACAAATGTCTGTATACTCAAAGCTATGGCTTTTACAACAGTCATATATGAATGTGAGAATTGGACCATAAAAAAGATTGAGTGCCAGAGAATTGATGTTTTTGAGCTGTGGTGTTGGAAAAGACTCTTGAGAGTCCCTTGGACTGCAAGGAGATCAAACCAGTTAACTCTAAAGAAATCAACCCTGAATATTCATTGGAAGGATTGATGCTGAAGCTGAAGCTACAATACTTTGACCACCTGATGCAAAGAGCTAACTCATTGGAAAAGACACTCATGCTGGGAAAGATTGAAGGCAGGAGGAGAAGAGGACGACAGGATGAGATGGTTGGATGACATGAGCTATCAATTGATGTAAGTGGTATTGCAGTCCCATACTATTATATATTTTTCTTTATTTCTATTAAAATTTTCTTTACATATTTAGGTGCTTCTATGTTGGGTGCAAAAATGTTTATAACTTTCTCATTATTTTATGAGGCCAGTATTACTCCAATATTAAACCAGACAAAGACACTACAAAAAAAAAAAAAAAAGAAAAGAAAGAAAGAAAAATAAAATTATAGGACATTGTACCTGATGAAAGAAAATGCAAAAACCCTCAACAAAATAACATTGAACATTAAAAATAATTTGATAACCTCAATATAAAAACTGAATTTGATGAAATTCAAAATTCAGTCGTGATTGGAAAAAAAAAAAAAAAAAACACTCTCAACAACATGGATATAGAGGGAACAAATCCAACAAAATAAAAGCCCTATAAAAATCAACAGCCACCATGATACTTAATTGTGAAAACTGAGTTTTCCCTCAAAGATCAGGAACAACATGAGGATGCTTACTCTAGCCATTCTTACTGTACATATATTATCAATACTAGAAAGAGCAATTATGCAAAAATTGCATCCAAATTGGAAAGAAATAAACAAAATTGTTGCTATTTGCAGATGTCATGATAATAGTACAGCATATGCTATTATAATATATAGAAAACATTAAAGGCCCCATCATAAATTATTAAAACTAGTAAATCAGTATCAGTTCAGTTGCTCAGTCGTCTCCAACTCCTTGCAACCCCATGGACTACAGCACACTAGGATTCCCTGTCCATCACCAACACCAACTCCCAGAGCTTGCTCAAACTCATGCCTATTGAGTTGGTAATGCCATCCAACCATCACATCTTCTGTTGTCCCCTTTTCTTTCTGCCTTCAATCTTTCTCAGTTATCAAAGTCTTATCCAGTGAGTCAGTTCTTCACATCAGGTGGCCAAAGTATTGGAGTTTCATCTTCAGCATCAGTCATTCCAATGCATATTCAGGACTGACTTCCTTTAGGATGGACTGGTTTGATCTCCTTGCAGTCCAAGGGATTCTCAAGCATCTACTAAAACACTGCAGGTCAAAAGCATCAATTCTTTGACACTCACCTTGCTTTAGAGCCCAACTCTCACATCCACACATGACTACTGGAAAGACCATAGCTTTGACTCTACAGACTTTGTCAGCAAAGTGATGTTTCTTCTTTTTAATATGCTGTCTATGCTGGTCATAACTTTTCTTCCAAGGAGCAAGGGTCTTTTAATTTCATGGCTGCAGTCACCATCTTCAGTGATTGTGGAGACCAAAACCAAAGTCTGTCACTGTTCCCATTGTTTCCCCTTCTATTTGCCATGAAGTGATGGGACAAGATGCCATGATCTTAATTTTTTGAATGTTAAGTTTTAAGTCAGCTTTTTCACTCTCCTCTTTTACAAAAATCAGGAGGCTCTCCAGTTCTTCTTTGGTTTCTGCCTTAAGGGTGGTGTTATCTGCATACCTGAGGTTATTGTTAATTCTCCCAGAAATCTTGATTCTAGCTTGTGCTTCATTCAGCCCAACATTTCTCATGATGCACTCTGTATATAAGTTAAATAAGAAGAGTGACAATATACAAACTTGACGTACTCCTTTCCCAATTTGGAATCAATCTATTGTTCCATGTATGGTTCTAACTGTTGCCTCTTGACTTGCATACAGATTTCTTAGAAGGCAGGTAAGGTGGTCTGGTATTTCCATCTCTTGAAGAATTTTCCACAATTTGTTGTGATCCACACAGTCAAAGGTGGTAGTTTTAGAAGGTCTTGTAGTTCTTCATAGAACCGTTCAACTTCAGCTTTTTCAGCATTACTGGTTGGGGCATAGACTTGGATTACTGTTATATTGAATGGTTTGTGTTGGAAATGAACAGAGATCATTCTTTCGTTTTTGAGACTGTAACCAAGCATTTTGGACTTTTGTTGACTAGGAGGGATACTCCATTTCTTCTAAAGGATTCTTGCCCACAGTAGTAGATATAATGGTCATCTGAATTAAATCCGCCCATTCCAGTCCATTTTAGTTCACTGATTCCTAGAATGTCAATGTTAACTCTTGCCATCTCCTGTTTGACCACTTCCAATTTGGCTTAATTCATGGACTTAACATTCCAGGTTCCTATGCAATATTGTTCTTCATAGCATCAGCTTTACCTCCATCACCAGTCGCATCCATAACTGGGCATTGTTTTTGCTTTTGCTCTGTCTCTTCATTCTTTCTGTAGTTATTTCTCCACTGTTCTCCAGTAACATTTTACACACCAACCGACCTGGGAGTTCATCTTTCAGTGTCCTATCTTTTTGCCTTTTCATACTGTTCATGGGGTTCTCAAGGCAAGAATACTGAAGTGGTTTGCCATTCCTTTCTCCACTGGACCACATTCTGTCAGACCTCTCCACCATGACCTGGGCATCTTGAGTGGCCCCACATGGCATGGCTTACTTTCACTGAGTTAGACAAGCCTGTGGTCTGTGTGGTCAGATTGGCTAGTTGTCTGTGATTGTAGTTTCATTCTGTATGCCCTTTGATCCCCTCTCTCAGTTCTTATTGTCTTACTTGGGTTTCTGTTACCTTGGACATGGGGTCTCTCCATGGCTGCTCCAGCAAACCACAGCCACTGCTCCTTACCTCTGTTGTGGGGTAGCTCCTCTAGGCCACTGCCCCTGCCCTTGGGCACTTGGTAGCTCTTCTCGGCCAGGCTCGTGCACCGTCGCAGCCACCGCGCTCAGCTAAATATGGAAAATTTGAAAATTTATGTCTTGCCCTCAAAGAGTATCAAGTCCAGACGGTAAAATTCGAAAACCTCTAAAGAAGAGATCATCTTGATGTTTAAACTTTCCCAGATAGAAAGGCTTTCAAGTATTTTTAACTCAATCATCATAACAAAGAAATCAAAATCTGGCATGCACAGCAATGGCAAAGAGACAAAAAAGAGAGACTGTGAATGACAGTGAAGTGCAGTTCACTTATGAATGAGGCAAACATGTAAATAAACTATTGCAAATGGAATGAAATAGTATGTTAAACAAACACAAAAATTGTTTTAACATTATGCAATCTATTATTACAAGTTATAATTAACTAGTCAAAGAGAAGAGTGTGATTATCTTAATGCCAAAGAAACATTTTGAAAATATCCAATATCCTTTTCAGATTTAAGGCTGATTGTTTTTCTTTTCACTAAATAGTGTAACATATAGATACTTGTCTAACAATAAACTTTTTTAGACTAAATGTCAGAATCTGCTTAAGGAAGAAACATAGTCATTTTTTATTAAAGTCAGTAATAATACAATGAGTCCAATTACAAAATAGTTCTTAAAATTGTTTTGTAAGTATTAGACTATTACATCCGACAAAAGGGAAAAAATACTAAAGATTGATTATTGAAAAGGATAAGTGAAAATTATGCTTATCTGTAAATAAAATGAGAATATACCTAGAAAATCCAGTAAGCTACTGTAAATAGTAAAGAAAAAAGAGAACTCATTAAGTTGTCCAGTTACAAGATTAATACATTAAATATTAACAGGTTTTACATTTTTTAAAAAATATAAAAATTCAGAAAATCAAATGGGAAAAAAACTATAAGAGCAAACAAAACTAAATACATATCTTGAAGCAATTTAAGGACAAATATGCAGGATAAATATAAAGCCTGCTTTAAAAATACTCTGAAAAATAAAAGGATAAAAATAAATGAAAGTAAATAATTGATTTTAGATAGGAAGATGATCATGTTAAAATGTCAACATTCAGAAATACAGCTGTATTTCAATGTGATCTCAATCAAAATGACTTTTGTTGGCAACATGACACAATTGTATTAAAGTTCAACTGGTAGAATAACTATATGAATGTAGCGAGAAAAGTTGTGAGAAGAAAACAATTTATGGAGATTATGTCAACCTGATATTTAAATATATTAAAAAAATAATTGAATTGCTTTGAAAATGCATAACATGCACAGACAGAAAAAAAAATGAAACAAAATAAAACCGATAAGTGAACTCAAATACATTAAAAAATCTAGTGAAATGTAAAAGTCTTTTTTTCAAAGCAATCAAGCAAATGTTCTGTACACCAAATAGTATTGGTACAAACGTCTAGCTTTTTGGAAAAACTAAAACTGTAATGTCTCGTCATTTCTTATGCACACCCTTCAAAAAATCACTGATGAATTGTGCATAAACTATGAAAGCATGAACTTTATTTTGAAAAATAAAGATGAAATAATAGCTCAGGCTCTGTATAGAAAGTAAGCATCACACTCCTAAATCATCAATGTATAAAAGGCAAAATCACAAGAAAAGTTAGAAAGTATTTTGAGATTAATTAAAACAAAAATACAACATACCAAAACTTGAAGAATGCAAGGAAACTTGTGCATAACCACATACAATAAAAAAAAAGAACATTCTAAAATCACTAACTACCCAACTTAAGAAACTGGAAAAAGAGTAAAGCAAATCCGAAGCAAGCAGAAGGGAGAAAATAATCAATATAAAGGTGGAAATAAATGAAAAAGAGAAAAACAATATAAAATCAATGAAACCCAAAGCTGTTTCTTTGATGAGATCAACAAAACTGACACACTAAACAACAAAAATGATAAGACACAAATTACAAAAATAAGGAGTAAATGAGGGGACATCAGTAATGTCCATACAAAAATAAAAAAGAATTACGTGAGAATCCTATGAACAACTGTATGCTAATAAATCAGATAAATGCAATGGGATAGACAAATACCTAAAAATACTAAAAAGAAAAACTACTGAAATTGACAAAAGACTTGATTGAAAATTAAATAGATCTTGAATTAAAAATCAATAATCAAGTAAATCAACCATCACACTGATTCTTCATAAACTTTTCCAAAAGTAGAAAAAGAGGGACACACTTCAACTTATTCTATGAGGCCAGTAGTATAATGATGCCATATTCGGGGGGGGGGGATCAGAAAAAGGAAAGCTACAGATGAATATTCCTTATGAATATAGATACAAATAATGCTCAACAAAATACTAGCAAACTGAATTTATCAGCATACTAAAAGATAACATACTATCAAGAATATTAATTTAATATGCAACAATCCCAGGGCAAGGACTGTTGTTTACTGCAGTGAGATGGCCTGAGAGTATGAGGGGGAGGAAAACCATGGCAAGGAATGACTTTGGAGGAAAGCTGGGCAGCCATAGAAGCATGGTGCTATTGCTGAGTCACACACAAGGGGTGGAACCATCATTGTAGGCTGTCTCTATCCACGTGCCAGTGCCAGGAGCTGAGGAATAGACAAAGACCCCAGGGAGGGTGGCCCTTTGAGTACCTGATGTGCCCAGCAATAGAGAAGGACCAGCCAGTGAGGCCCTTTGAGTGTCAGCTGCCTGAGGCTAGAAAAGAATCATAACAGAGTCATATCTTATGCACCTATGGCCACTAGCTTCCCTATACACCTGGTGCTGCCAAGATTCCTGTGATCCAAGCAATCATGCCACCTCCATGCCCAGTCCTCACTGGAGCAGGTCCAACTCCTCCAGGGCAGCCTCAGGAGTAAAACCCATGTGGATGACCCACGTGCTAAAGTGGGGATAAAACCACAATTGAACTCCAGGGGCAGAACAACTAAGGAAGAGAAGCAAAAACTTTTCCATCAGTTGTACAAGGTGCAGATTAAATCCACATGAACAACTAGGTAGACTCTGTCTGCAAGGAATATGTAAAAGGACAGTGAATGTTCCCACAAAAGAAAATGCTCTAGTTCTGGCAGCTGTGGACATTAGAGGCAAGCACAAGTGGAAGTAAGGCCAAATTAAAGTCTGAGGTGACCTCACAGCAGGTCTAGAGAACAGCCTTCCCCAGTACTAAAGGGCCTCCCAGAAAGGCAGAGACGTGCTGTGGCTCACAGCAGGGGTAAGCGTTTTGAGAGTTGAGACTCTAGGAACATATTTATTGTTATTTTTATGTTTTGATATATTATATTGTTAGTTCTGGATTTTTTTTCTATTTTTTCTCCATTCTTTTTTCTCTGTTGTGGTTGTTGTATTATTATTATTATTCTATTTAGGCTTTGGGGAATATTTTAGTCACATTTTTGTTATATAGTTCTATTTTGATTTTATGCTATTCTGTGTTTTTGTTTGTTGTTTTATTTGGATTTTTTTGGTTCTTTATTGTTGCACTTTTTCTTTTATATATATATATATATATATTTCTATATGCTTGTGTTTAACTTTGCTTTGCTATTTCTTTAAATCATTTTTGTTTTGTTTTCATTGCTTTATTCCTCAGGTGACACTCTGTTTGGATTTATGTTTTAGATAGCTTTGTTTTTAATTGGTGAGTATCATTTTGGTTTCTTTTGTTCATCAGATCACTGTTTTCTAATTTGTTTTCTTTGGTCTGCTTTGGCTCCTTGTGTGTGCATGTGTGTTCCCCTGCTTTTGATTCACTTTGTCTGATTTTGCTTTTACCATTGTCTGGATTTCAATTATTTTTCTTGTTTATTGGTGGGTTTTCTTTTGTTTATTTGTTTTAATACTCATTATTGCCATGACTAGGGCTTTCCTGGTAGCTAAGACGGTTAAGAATCTGTCTGCAATGCAGGAGACCCCGTTCAATCCCTGCACTGGGAATATCCCATGGAGAAAAAAATGACAACCCATTTCAGTATTCTTACCATCAACAGAGGAGCTTGGTGGGCTCCTCTATGGGATTTCAAGAGTCAACAGGACTGAGTGACTAATACTTTCACTCTCATTGCCATGATTAATGCTTGGTTCAAGTCAGATCAGATCAGTCGCTCAGTCGTGTCTGACTCTTTGCGACCCCATGAATTGCAGTACGCCAGGCCTCCCTGTCCATCACCAATTCCTGGAGTTCACTCAAACTCACGTCCATCAAGTAGCAGGGTCTAAACTGTGGAAAATTCTGAAAGACATAGGAATACCAGACCACCTGACCTGCCTCTTGGGAAACCTATATGCAGGTCAGGAAGCAACAGTTAGAACTGGACATGGAAAAACAGACTGGTTCCAAATAGGAAAAGGAGTACGTCAAGGCTGTGTATTGTCACCCTGCTCATTGAACTTATATGCAGAGTACATCATGAGAAACGCTGGGCTGGAAGAATCACAAGCTAGAATCAAGATTGCCAGGAGAAATAACAATAACCTCAGATATGCAGATGACACCACCCTTATGGCAGAAAGTGAAAAGAAACTAAAAAGTCTCGATGAAAGTGAAAGTGGAGAGTGAAAATGTTGGCTTAAAGCTCAACATTCAGAAAACGAAGATCATGGCATCTGGTCCCATCACTTCATGGGAAATAGTTGGGGAAACAGTGGAAATAGTGTCAGACTTTATTTTTTGGGCTCCAAAATCACTGCAGATGGTGACTGCAGCCATGAAATTAAAAGATGCTTACTCCTCGGAAGGAAAGTTATGACCAACCTAGATAGCATATTGAAAAGCAGAGACATTACTTTGCCGACAAAGGTCCGTCTAGTCAAGGCTATGGTTTTTCCAGTGGTCATGTATGGATGTGAGAGTTGGACCGTGAAGAAAGCTGAGCACCGAAGAATTGAAGTTCACAAACTTTGGTGTTGGAAAAGACTCTTGAGAGTACCTTGGACTGCAAGGAGATCCAACCAGTCTATTCTGAAGGAGATCAGCCCTGGGATTTCTTTGGAAGGAATGATGCTAAAGCTGAAACTCCAGTACTTTGGCCACCTCATGCAAAGAGTTGACTTATTGGAAAAAACTCTGATTCTGGGAGGGATTGGGGGCAGGAGGAGAAGGGGATGACAGAGGATGAGATGGCTAGATTGCATCACTGACTTGATGGACATGAGTTTGGGTGAACTCTAGGAATAAGTGATGGACAGGGAGGCCTGGCATGGTGCAATTCATGGATTTGCAAAGAGTCAGACACGACTGAGAGACTGAACTGAACTGAAGTGAAGCAGGGTCTTGGTTTCCTGATCAGAAGACAAACCTGAGCCTCAGGGGTGGATATGCTGAGTCTAGGATGCTAGACCCCCAGACAACTCCTGGCCACAGGGAGTGTTAAATCTACCACAAGTTCCTCTGCCTGAATTCAAGATCCAGAACCACCCAATGGCCTATACACCCAGCCCTGCCTGCCTCACTGAAACAACAAAAATCAGGACAGGAACACAAACCCAATCATTAGCAGCCAGGCTGCCCACAGACAACCCATAACACACTACTTCACACAGCCATGACCATCAGAGAAAGAAAACCCACCTCATCCTATGAGAATGCAGGCACAAATTCCTTTCAACAGGAAGCCAGCAGAAGCCATTGGATCAACCTCACAGACCAGAGGAAGAGACAAAAAGCAAGAACTATGACCCTACACCCTGAGGAAAGGGGATCTCAATCACAGTAAGTTAGACAAAATGAAGAGACAGAAATATCATGCAGATGAAGGAGCAAGATAAAAATACACAAGAACAAATAAACAAAGAGGAAATAGCCAAAATACGTAAAATCAAATTCTTAATAATGATAGTAAAGATGTTCCAAAATCTAAAAATGAAATGGAGAAAATTCAAGAATCTTTTAATACATTTAACATGAGCCTAAAAGAAAGAAAGAATAAACAGTGATGAACAACACTGAGATTAAAAATATTTTAGAAGAAATCAGTAGCAGAAAAACTGAAGGAGAAGAATGGATAAGTGAGTTGGAATATAGAATGGTGGAAATCACTGCTGAAGATCAGAATAAAGAAAGAAATGAAAAGAACTGAGGACAGTCTTAGAGAACTCTGAGACAATATTAAATACACCAATGTTTGAATTATAGGGGTCCCAGAAAGAGGAGAAATTCTTTGAGAAATTATTAGAAGGGATTATAGTCAAACGTTCCTATCATGGGAAATAAAATAGTCAATCAAGTCCAAAAAGTGAAAACAGACTTAACAGGATTAACCCAAAGAAAAACACATTGAGACACATATTAATCAAACTAACAAGAATGAGGCACAAAGAAAAATATCAAAAGAAGCAAGGGAAAAGTAACATACAAAGTAATTATAAGGTAAATAGCTGATTTTTCAGCAGACTTCCTACTGTCCAGAAGAGAACAGAAGAATAAATTTAAAGTAATGAAAAGGAAAAAAACTGCAACCAAGATTATTTTAGCCAGCAAGGGTCTCATTCAGAATGAATGGAGAAATAAAAAAGCTTTAAAGACAAGCAAAAGTTAAATAGAATTCAGCACCATCAAACCAGCAGTAAAACAAATGCTAAAGAGATTTTCCCAGATAAGACACATAAAAGAATAAAAAAGACCTACAAAAACAAACCTCCAAAATTAAAAATGCCAATGGAAAAAAAAAATATATATATATATATATATCAATGATTAATTTAGATGTAAATGAATTGAGTACTCCAAACAATAGGTATAGACTGGCTGAATGGATACAAAAACATGACACACATGTATGTTGTCTGCAAAAGACCCATTTCAAAATTAGAGACACATCAGACTGAAAGTGAGGAGATGTTTAAGATATTCCATGCAAATGGAAACAAAAAGAAAACCAGAAAAATAATTCTCATATCAGACAAAAGAGACTTTGAAATAAATAATATTACAAGAGGCAAGGAAGAAAACTATATAATGATCTAAGATTCAATTCAAGAAGACATAACAAATGTAAATATTTATGTACCCAACATAGGAGCACCTTAGTATATACGGAAAATGTTAACAGATGTTAAAGGGGAAATCAACAGGAGCACAACAACAGTAGAGGTCTTAAACACCCCACTTACATCAATGGATGGATCATCAAGACAGAAAATTAATAAGGAAACACAAGCCTTAAATGATACATTAAACCAGATAGATTTCATTGGTAACTACAGGACATTCCATCCAAAAGCATCAGAATGCACTTTTTTTCTCAAGTGTACTTAGAACAGTCCCCTGGATATATCACATCTTGGATCATAAATCAAGCCTGGGTAGATTTAAGAAAATTTCAATCATATCAAATATCTTTTCTGGCCAAAATGTTATATGAACTAAAAGAATAAAAACTGTAAAAAATAAAAACTGTAAAAAACACATGGAGGCTAAACAATATTTTTCTAAATAACCAAGAGTTCACTGAAGAAGGAAATTAAGAATTATCTAGAAACAAATGACCATGAAAGCATGATCATCCAAAACCTATGGGATGCAGCAAAAGCAGTGATAAGGGAAAAATTTATAGCAATACTAGTCTACCTCAAGAAACGAGGAATCCATCAAATAAACAACATAAGCTTATACCTAAAGCAACTAGTAAAAGGACAAGAATCCCAAAATTAGTAGAAGAAAAGGAATCATGAAGAGCAGAGCAGAAATAAATGAAAACAAAATGAACAAAACAATAGCAAAGATCAATAAAGCTAAAAGCAGGTTCTTTAAGAAGATAAACAAAATCTACAAACTATCAGCCAGACTCATTAATAAAAAAGGCAAAATAATCAAATCAATAAAATTAAAAATGAAAAAGAAGTTAAAATGGACAACAGAAATAAAAAGATCATAAGAGACTACTATGAACAACTATATGCCAATAAAATGGAGAACCTGGAAGAAATAGACAAATTCTTAGAATAGTATAACCTTCTAAGAGTGAACCATAAAGAAATAGAAATTATGAAAAGACCAATGAAAATCACTAAAATAAAAATTGTGATCAAAACGATCCCAAAAAGCAAATGACCAGGTTCAGATGGCTTCACAGGTGAGTTCTATCAAATGTGTAGCGAAGACATAACATCAATTCTTCTCAAACTCTTACAAAAAATTGCAGGGGGAGGAACACTCCCAAACTCATTCTATGAGGCCACCAACCTCCTGATACAAAAATCAGAAAAAGATATCACAGAAAAATAAAATTACAGGCCAATATCAATCATGAACACAGATGCCAAAATCTTCAACAAAACACTAGCAAACTGAATCCAATAACACTTTAAAAGTTTCCTATGTGGTGATCAAGTGGGATTTATCCCAGGGATGCAAAAATTCTTCAATATATGCAAATTAATTATTGTGATACACTATATTATCAAATTGAAAGATAAAATCTTATGGTTATCTCAGCAGATGCAGACAAACATCTGACAATATTTGACATCCATTTATTACAAAAATGCTTTAGAAAATGGGCATAGAAGAAACTTACCTCAACATAATACAGGCAATATATGACAAACCTACAGCAATGTCGTCAATGGTGAAAAACTGAAAGCAAAATTTCCTCTACCATCAGGAAAAAAGTCAAGGGTGCCCACTCTCACCATTATTCAACATAGTTTTGAAAGTCTTAGCCATGGCAATCAGAGAAGAAAAAAGAAATAAAGGAAATTCTGGCTAGAAAATATAAGTAAGACTCTCACTATTTGCAGAAGACAGGATACTATACATAGAAAACTAGAGATATAACAAGAAAATTACTAGAGCTCATCAATGAATTTAGTGTAGTTGCACATAATCATTACACATAAATCCTTTGTATTCCTATACACTAGCAAGGAAAAATCAGAAAGAAAAATATAATGAAAAAAAATTCCATTTACCATTGCAACAAAAATAATAAAATACTTAGAAATAAACCTATCTAAAGTTTAACCTACCTACAAACAAAAATAAACTCACCTACAAAAGACCTGCATGCATAAAACTATAAGAAACTAATGAAAGAAATCAAAGACAGTACAAACAGATGGTGAGCTATATTATGTTCTTGGATTGAAAGAATAAATATTGTGAAAATTAGTGGAAAATCAGAACACTCTTTAACAATATTCAAAGCAAGATCGCCCTTGACGCAGATCCAAGAGTAACTAAAATTTAAAAAAAGAACAACAACAACTAAGACCTAATGAAACTTAAAACCTTTTTTTACAGCAAAGGAAACTATAAACAAGATGAAACTAAAACCCTCAGAATAGGAGAAAATAACTGTGAATCAAACAACTGAAAGGATTGATCCCCAACATATACATGCAACTCATGAAGCTCAATATCAGAAAAACAAACAACTCAGTCAATAAATGGGTGGGAGACCTAAACAGACATTTCTCCAATAAATACAGATGGCCAATAAATACATGAAAAGATGCTCAGCATTGTTCATTATTAAAGAAATGCAAATGAAAGTTACAATAAGGTATCACTTCACATCAGTCAGAATGGCCATAATTCAAAAATTTACAAACAGTAAATGCTAGAGAGGGTGTGGCAAAAAGGGGACCCTCTTGCACTGTCGGTAGGAATGTATACTGATACAGCTACTATGGAGAATAGTATGGAGATTCCTTAAAAACTAGGAATAAAGCTACCATATGACCTAGCAATCCCACTACTGGGTATATACCCTGAGAAAATCAGAATCCTAAAAGACACATGTACTCCAATTGTGTTCTACATGTGTACCCCAACTTGTTCATTGAAGCACTATTTACAAAGATGAATGTATAAAGAAGTGGTGGTACATATATACAATAGAATAGTATTCAGCCATGAAATGGAAAAGATGTGAGTTAGCTGAACTGAGGTGGATGAACCTGCAGCCTGTTATACAGAGTGAAGTAAGTCAGAAAGAGAAAAACATATATTGTATATTAAAGCATATATATGCTAGGAAAAAAAAAATGGTGTGATGAACCTATTTGCAGGGCAGAAATAGAGACACTGACATAGAGAAAAGGCGTGTGGACACAGCTGGGAAGGAGAAGTTGGGACAAATTGAGAGAGCTACATTGAAACATATACATTACCATATGTAAAATAGATAGCTAGTGGGTAGTTGCTATGTAACACAGAGAGCTCAACCGGGTGCTCTGTGACAACCTAGAGGGCTGGGATAGGGTGGTGGGTGGAAAGGAGTTTCAAGAGGGAGGGGACATAGGTATACTTATGGCCGATTCATGATTTTGTATGGCAGAAACCAGCCCAACATTGTAAAGCCATTTTCTGACAATTAAAAATAAATTTTTAAAAATAATTTTAAAACCCATTATCTTTTTATATAAAACAGCACTCACATAACTATGAATAGAAGGGAACTTCCTCAACCTGATAAGTGGAATCTCCAAGGAACACAGTTAACATCAAATTTAGTATAGAAAGACAATGTTTTCCACTTAAAATCAGAAACAAGACAAGCATGTCTGCTTTCACCATTTTTTTGCAACATCAAACTATAGGTTCTAGTCAGGACAGTTAGTTCAGATGAGGAAATATTAATAATGGATAACAGGTGCTTGATCTGCAGATTTACAGGAGGCCAAAGCGAGGATCCCACTGTAACCATGTTTTGCAATTGGTATGAAAATGATGTCACTGATTGGAGTCCTCAGGGCAGGATTCATCAAGTTGAATATGCAATGGAGCTGTCAAACAAGGTTCAGCCACTGTTTTTTATCTGAAATTAAAAAAACAAACAAACAAAAAAAACACCTCATTCAGTGTTGGTTGCACTGAAAAGAGCACAACCAGAACTTGCAGGTCATCAGAAAAAAAATGTTCCTTGTTGATAACAGTATTGCTATTTCAGTTGCAGGACTTACTGCTGATGCTAGATGTTATGTAATTGTATGTACAAGGGATGTTTGGATTCCAGATTTGTGTTTGACAGACCTATTCCTATGCCTTGTCTTGTATATCTAATTGGAAGCAAAACCCAGATACTAACCCAGTGATATGGCTGGAGACCATATGATGTTGGACTGCTCATTGTTGATTATGATACGGGCCCTCACATTTTCCAAATTTGTCCAGCTGTTAACTATTTTGACTGCAGGGCTATGTCCACTGGAGCCCATTCTCAATCAGCTTGTACTTACTTGGAGAGATATATGTCAAAGTTTTTGGAGTGCAATTTGAATGAACTGGGTAAACATGGTCTGGATGCCTTCTGAGAGACACTGCCTGCAGAACAGGATCTAACTACAAAGAATGTTCTCAATGGAATTGGTAAAGGCTTGGAATTTCTGGCATATGGTGATGATGATGTATCTCTACTCATGGAAGATCTTGAAGAAAGACTGCAGAGAAAGACACAGCCTACTCAACCTACTGGTGAACCTACAGGAAAGGCTGATGAACCAATGGAACATTAAATAATAAATCAGTATATATATGTATTAGACTAATTAAACATTCAGAAAATGAAGATCATGGCATTTGGTCCCATCACTTTATGGCAAATAGTTGGGGAAACAACAGAAACAGTGACAGACTTTATTTCCTTGGGCTCCAAAATCACTGCAGATAGTGACTGCAACCATGAAATTAAAAGATGCTTTCTCCTTGGAAGAAAAGCTATGACTAAACTAGACAGCATATTAAAAAACAGAGACATTACTTTGCCAACAAAGGTCCATGTAGTCAAAGTTATGGTTTTTCCAGTAGTCATGTACAGATGTGAGAGTTGGACCATAAAGAAAGCTGAGAGCTGTAAAATTGATGCTTTTGAACTGAGGTGTTGGAGAAGACTCTTGAAACTGTGAACTGAACTGAAGTGATATATGTATTATTATACATGTAAGAATGCAGGAGCATATACTGATGACAATATTCTATACTTTGAACCAAAAGATGCAGAATGGTGGAATGGAATGGTATGTTTTAGGAATCAGTTCAGATGTGAGTTTTTCCCAAGCAACTTCACAGAAACTATATATTGGAGTTCATTTTCTTTTAAGAAGTTTTCTATACTCATTTTCAAGAAAGCATAGTTATCTGTATTAATGTATTATATATGAAGAACATAGTGTCTTTGTGGTTTTAAAGACAACTGTGACTTAAAATTCTTTCACCTGAAAAATAAAGGGTAGATTGGAAAGGAAGAGTAAAACCTCTCAATTTACAGATGACTTAGATTTGTTTATAGAAAATTCTAAGGAAGCAACTATAAATTTTAGAAATAATAGGAATTTTATTAAGCTCGTAGACTACAAGATAAACAAAATAAATTGTATTATCAGTTAAAATACTAAAAACCAAATAAAGAAAGCAATTCTACTTAATATAAAAAGAAATACTTGGGAATAAATTTTGCAATGATGTGAAAGAATACTATATTAAAGACTACAAAAATTTGGGTGGAAATCAATAAAATGTAAAGATATTTCATATCATGGACAAAAAAAACACAATATAACTAAAATGGCAATAATGTATAATTTAATCTGCATATTCAGTGAAATCTCTGTCAAAATCCCCCAAGTTGATAAGCTACTCCTAAAATTCATATGGACCCAAAATAGCCAAAACAATGTTGACAAAGAAGGGCCAAATTGGAGGACACATCTTTTACAACTTTAAATTTGACATTAAGGCTTTAGAAGGAGGTATGATAGTGTCATAAGGATAGTCACAGAGATTAATGGAATATAACTGAGAGTTCAGAAACAAGCCTTTGTATTTGTGGTCAATTAATTTTCAACAAGTGTCCTAAGACTGTACAATGTGAAAAGAAGCGTCTCTTCAACAAATTGTACTGTCACAATTATATATTTACATGCAAAAGAATGACACTGAAACCTTTCCTCCCACCATATTCAAAAATTTACATAAAATGTATCATAGATGTAAAGATAAGGGTTAATATGATAAAGTTCTTATAAGTAAATCTTCATGACTTTGGGTTAGGCAGTACTTTCTTTAATATGGCACTAAAACAAAAATGACAGAGAAAAAATAAGCTGAACTTTATCAAACTAAAAATATGCATGTCAAAGGATACTATCACAGAATGAAAATACAACCAATAAAATGGGAGAAAATATTTGCAAATCATACATCTAAAAAGAGAGTAGTATTTAGGATATGGGGGCTTCACTGCTAGCTCAGTGGTAAAGAATCCACCTGTGAATGCAAGACACTTCCCTGGGTCGAGAAGATCCACTGGAGAAGGAAATGACAACCCACATATTCTTGCCTGGGAAATCTCATGGACAAAGAAGTCTGGCAGGCTACTCACTCTCCATGGGGCCACAAAAAGAGGTGGACACTACTTAGTGATTTAACAACAATGCTTCAGGATATATAAAGAACTCTCATAACTCAACAATAAAGCACAAAAGAATCCAATTTAAAAAATGAGCACAAAATTTGAAAAGATATTTCTAGAAATAAGATATAAGTAAATGACTTATAAACCCATGAAAACATGCTCAACATCATTAGTCATTCAGATCAGATCAGATCAGATCTCCTTGCAGTCCAAGGGACTTTCAAGAGTCTTCTCCAACACCACAGTTCAAAAGCATCAATTCTTCGGTGCTCAGCTTTCTTCACAGTCCAACTCTCACATCCATACATGACCACTGGAAAAACCATAGCCTTGACTATACAGACCTTTGTTGGCAAACTAATGTCTCTACTTTTGAATATACTATCTAGGTTGGTCATAACTTTTCTTTCAAGGAGTAAGCATCTTTTAATTTTATTGCTGCAATCACCATCTGCAGTGATTTTGGAGGCCAGAAAAATAAAGTCTGAGAATATTTTCACTGTTTCTCCATCTATTTCCCATGAAGTGATGGGACAAGATTCCCTTATCTTCGTTTTCTGAATGTTGAGCTTTAAGCCAACTTTTTCACTCTCCACTTTCACTTTCATCAAGAGGCTTTTGAGTTCCTCTTCACTTTCTGCCATAAGGGTGGTGTCATCTGCATATCTGAGGTTACTGATATTTCTCCCAGCAATCTTGATTCCAGCTTGTGCTTTTTCCAGTCCAGCGTTTCTCATGATGTACTCTGCATATAAGTTAAATAAACAGGGTGACAGTATACAGCCTTGACGAACTCCTTTTCCAATTTGGAACCAGTCTGTTGTTCCATGTCCAGTTATAATTGTTGCTTCCTGACCTGCCTACAAATTTCTCAAGAGGCAGGTCAGGTGTTCTGGTATTCCCATCTCTTTCAGAATTTTCCACAGTGTATTGTGATCCACACAGTCAAAGGCTTTGGCATAGTCAATAAAGCAGAAATAGATGTTTTTCTGGAACTCTCTTGCTTTTTCCATGATCCAGCAGATGTTGGCAATTTGGTCTCTGGTTCCTCTGCCTTTTCTAAAACCAGCTTGAACATCAGGAAGTTCACGGTTCACATATTGCTGAAGCCTGGCTTGGAGAATTTTGAGCATTACTTTACTAGCATGTGAGATGAGTGCAATTGTGTGGTAGTTTGAGCATTCTTTGGCATTGCCTTTCTTTGGGATTGAAATGAAAACTGACCTTTTCCAGGCCTGTGGCCACTGCTGAGTTTTCCAAATTTGCTGGCATATTGAGTGCAGCACTTTCACAGCATCATCTTTCAGGACTTGAAACAGCTCAACTGGAATTCCATCACCTCCACTAGCTTTGTTCATAGTGATGCTTTTTAAGGCCTACTTGACTTCACATTCCAGGATGTCTGGCTCTAGGTCAGTGATCACACCATCGTGATTATCTGGGTCGTGAAGATCTTTTTTGTACAGTTCTTCTGTGTATTCTTGCCATCTCTTCTTAATATCTTCTGCTTCTTTTAGGTCCATACCATTTCTGTCCTTTATCGAGCCCATCTTTGCATGAAATGTTCCTTTGGTATCTCTGATTTTCTTGAAGAGATCCCTAGTCTTACCCATTCTGTTGTTTCCCTCTATTTCTTTGCATTGATCGCTGAAGAAGGCTTTCTTATCTCTTCTTTCTATTCTTTAGAACTCTGCATTCAGATGTTTATATCTTTCCTTTTTTTCTTTGCTTTTCACTTTTCTTTCTTTCACAGCTATTTGTAAGGCCTCCCCAGGCAGCCATTTTGCTTTTTTGCATTTCTTTTCTATGGGAATGGTCTTGATCCCTGTCTCCTGCACAATGTCACGAACCTCATTCCATAGTTCATCAGGCACTCTATCTATCAGATCTAGGCCCTTAAATCTGTTTTTCACTTCCACTGTATAATCATAAGGGATTTGATTTAGGTCATACCTGAATGATCTAGTGATTTTCCTTACTTTCTTCAATTTAAATCTGAATTTGGCAATAAGGAGTTCATGGTCTGAGCCACAGTCAGCTCCTGGTCTTGTTTTGCTGACTTTATAGGTCTTCTCCATCTTTGGCTGCAAAGAATATAATCAATCTGATTTCAGTGTTGACCATCTGGTGATGTCCATGCATAGAGTCTTCTCTTGTGTTGTTGGAAGAGGGTGTTTGTTATGACCAATGCATTTTCTTGGCAAAACTCTATCAGTCTTTGCCCTGCTTCATTCCGTATTCCAAGGCCAATTTTGCCTGTTACTCCAGGTGTTTCTTGACTTCCTACTTTGCATTCCAGTCCCCTATAATGAAAAGGACATCTTTTTGGGGTGTTAGTTCTAAAAGGTCTTGTAGGTCTTCATAGAACCGTTCAGCTTCAGCTTCTTCAGTGTTACTGGTTGGGGCATAGACTTGGATTACTGTCATATTGAATGGTTTGCCTTGGAAACGAACAGAGATCATTCTGTCGTGTTTTTTTTTTTTTTTTTTCATTCTGTCGTTTTTGAGATTGCATC
Organism: Bos taurus; assembly: GCF_002263795.3. Taxonomy (NCBI): domain Eukaryota; kingdom Metazoa; phylum Chordata; class Mammalia; order Artiodactyla; family Bovidae; genus Bos; species Bos taurus. Next base: position 83,831,820 of record NC_037357.1, on the reverse strand, counting down.
CAAGTACTGCATTTCTGACTCTTTTTTTGACCATGATGTTAGGGGAATGCAAATAAAAACCACAATAATATACCACTTCATACTCATTAGGGTGACTATAACAAAAAAGACATCAGTAACAACAAGAGTTGACAAGGATATGGAAAAGTTGCAACCGTCATACTTCCCTAATGGACATTTAAAACTTTACAGCAACATTGGAAAACAGTTTGGCAAATCATCAAAATGTTAGGTCTACAGTGCCACATGGCCCAACAACTTTATTCTTAGTTATAGCCTGAGAGAACTGAAAACATACATCCATACAAGAACTTGTGCACACATTTTCAAAGCAGCATTACTAATAATATTCAAAAAGTAAAAGGAATCCAAATATTTGTCAAATGATGCATGCATAAAATATGTGGTATATACAAGCAGCAAAATGGGATTCAGCAGATAATGGAGTGTACTTATATGTAAAATAACATAAATGAACCTCGAAATAAGGCTGTCACAAAATATCACATATATTTTGATTCAATTTATATGAAATGTCTGGAACAGGCAAACAGTTAGAGACAGCTAGTAGAATAGATTTTGCTTAGGTCTGGAGTAGGGAATGGGAAAAGAATCCTAATGGATATTAGGCTTCCTTTCAGGGTGACAAAATGTGCTAAAATTAGATAGTGATTGCACAACTCTGTGCCAGTAATTACCAATAAGTCAAAGTCATATATGTCAGTGTCCATCTATAACAAATCAGAAAATAATATTTATGCAGAATGAAATATATAAAATCTTTATGAAGCAAAAAAAAAAAAAAAAACTGAAGAATACAAAGTAGAAAAATTAATGGAGAAACATACTATGAATCTAGAAGGACAGATATTTATCTTGTCAAATATCTTCATTTTACCACTGCAAACAGTTTTTTGTGTTTTTTTTTTAATAAAGTAATTCAGATCAATGATGGAGTCTATTACTGGTATGGAAAAATAATGCAAGGCTTCTAAGCCTGGATCATACCTTGTTTGAGAACCTAGGGATTTTAATGCAGTAGTTAATAAATAGGTATGTTCTGTATCTTAATTATATTCTATAATAAATTGAATGAATCATCCCCTCAGGCATCATTATTATGGAGTATGTGGTATTATTTTTGCCTGAAGACATCTGGTAATAACAGTTTTTTTTTTTCTTTAATAGAAAATTATTTAATTAGTATACATGTGTTCCCCATCCTGAACCCTCCTCCCTCCTCCCTCCCCACACCATCCCTCTGCGTCGTCCCAGTGCACCAGCCCCAAGCATCCAGCATCGTGCATTGAACCTGGACTGGCATCTCGTTTCATACATGACGTTTCACATGTTTCAATGCCATTCTCCCAAATCTTCCCACCCTCTCCCTCTCCCACAGAGTCCATAAGACTGTTCTATACATCAGTATCTCTTTTGCTGTCTCGTATACAGGGTTATCGTTACCATCTTTCTAAATTCCATATATATGCGTTAGTATACTGTATTGGTGTTTTTCCTTCTGGCTTACTTCACTCTGTATAATAACAGTTTAAAATGGAGGGAAAAGAACTGGAGCTCAGAGGGAGTACTGGTTGATTCCAGAAACGCAAGAAGCTCACTCAGATTCCAGTTTGTGACTAAGAGGTTGTTCTCAGACACTAAGGTTGTCAGTTTCATATTTTTGTTTGTTTACTTTTATATGTACATATCAATAATCACCCCTAATCTACCAGTGACATTAAAACTCTTTTGATGCAATCAGGCACTATATTGGTTGCCATATTTTTAAGAGAAAGAGAGATCCTTTTGGGACAACCCTTATTACTGCTACCTACCACCTGGATTTACTTGCTCTCCAAACCCATGCACAACTACCTTTTTTCTTAAAGCTGCTATGCTGGGAATTGACTTTCTCTTTTTTCTTCATTTGATTCCAACTTCCCTCTGTCCAATTTCTTACTCTTTTCCTCTTTGTTAGATCTTCCTTAGGTTTACATAGATGATATTATACCGTTGAAAGAAAAAAATGCACGTTAGATAATTTTTGAGCTTATGTTAAAAAAAAAAAAAAACGCATTTATACTATTCTCACATTTGATTAACAGTTTGCCTGGGTATAGAATGATGGAATAGAAATAGCATTTCCTCAAAATATTCTATTGTCTTCTAGCTTCCAGTATTGCTGTTAATAACATTTATTTCTTAACTCAGATTTATTTCCTTGACCTTTTTTCTGGAAGCTTTGATGACTTTCTGATCTGCATTTTTGAAAATTTATATTTATCAAAGTTTTCAACTTTTTAAAATTTGTTGTTAGCTTTCCCCTGCTGTGATCTCCTCTCCTGTTCTTATATTTGCGGTTATACTTTCTCTGTTCATTTGATGACATTTTGGTAAAGTGAAGAAACAGATAAGCTTAAATATTGAAAGTCTCTTTTTTAAAGCATAATAAAAATTAAAATACTCATAAATAAATTCTTGTGACACTTTTGAATTGGATAAATAAACAATAAATTCTGCATGTGCCTAGACAGCATCAAAAGTCATCTATGAAAGAATAAAAATCAAAATAGTCTTATAATTGCATGCAATATTAAATGTCAGGAAATAATAGAACAGTGTCTATATAGTTTTGAGGAAAATCTTTTGAGTCAATAATTCCATATTGTCAAAGTTGTTATTATGCATAATGAAAGAAGCATAATATTTTACTCATGAAATATTTCACTCTTGAACAACTCTTTTTTAACAAAATTTACTACATTTTTTTTTAACTTTACAATATTGTATTGGTTTTGCCATACATCAACATGAATCCACCATGGGTGTACACGTGTTCCAAATCCTGAACCCCCCACCCACCTCCCTCCCCATACCATCCCTCTGGGTCATCCCAGTGTACCAGCCCCAAGCTTCCTGTATCCTGCATCGAACCTGGACTGGCGATTCGTTTCTTATATGATATTATACATGTTTTAATGCCATTCTCCTAAATCATCCCCCCCTCTCTCTCCCACAGAGTCCAAAAGACTGTTCTATACATCTGTGTCTCTTTTGATGTCTCACATACAGGGTTATCGATACCATCTTTCTAAATTCCATATATATGCATTAGTGTTCAAATCCCCCTGGTTTAATAGTTGAGTTTTATTTTTTTTTAACAAAAAACATTTACTGGAGTATACTTGACTTACAATTTTGTGTTCCTTTTTGCTATACTATAAAGAGAATTGGTTATACATATACAAATATTTATTCTTTTTTATAAAGTTTTTATTCCCATACTGATTACACAGTATTGAGTAGAATTTCCTGTGTGGTTCAGTAGGCCCTTTTATAATTAGAAGTGTGAATATGTCAATACCAATCCAAATTTATCCCTCATCTCTTCCCCCTGCTAACCATAGATTGTTTTCTACATACTGTGACTCTAATTCTGTTTTGTAAATAAGTCAAATTGCAACATTTTTTAGATTCCACATACAAGCAATATCATCCAACATTTGCTTTTCTCTGTTTGACTTACTTCACTCAATATGACAATGTCTAGGTGCATCTATGTTCCTGAAAATGGCATTATTCTGTTATTTTTTTACAGGTGAGCAATATCCATTGTATGTATGTACCAAATATTTACCCATTCATCTGTTGATGGACTTTTAGGTGGCTTCCATGCCCTGGATATTATATATAGTGCTTCAATGAACTTTGGGGTGCACATATCTTTTTGAATTATGGCTTTCTCCAGATATATGCTGAGGAGTAGAATTTCTAGGTCATATGTTAATTTTAATTTCAGTTTTTTAAGGAACTGCCATACTGTTCTCCATAGCTACACAAACTTACATTCTCCACAAGAGTGTAGAAGAGTTTCCTTTTCTCCATATAGTCTTCAACATTTATTGTTTGTAGACTTTTTGATGATGGCTATTCTGATTGGTGTGAAGTGATATCTTATTGTAGTTTTTGTTTGTATTTCTCTAATAGTTAGTGGTGTTGAGCATCTATTCATGCTCTTTTGGGCAATCTGTATGCATTCTTTAGAGAAATGCATATTTAGAACTACTGCCTATTTTTTATTAGGTGGTTGTTTTGTGTTGTTATTGAGCAACACAAGCTATTTGTGTACTTAGGAGATTAAAACCTTGTCAGTCATTTCAGTTGGAAATATTTTCTCACATTCTGTGGGCTGTGTTTTGTTTTGTGTATTGTTTCCTTTGCTGTGCAAACACTTTTAAGTTTAATTAGGTCCCTTTGTTTTGTTTTTATTTTAATTAAGAAGTGGGTCCAATAATGTCTTGCAGAGATTTATGTCAGAAAGTGTTTGGCCTATGTTTTCCTTTAAGAGTTTTATTGTATCTGGCCTTACATTTAAGTCTTTAATCTACTTTAATTTATATTTGTTTATGGTTTTTGGGAGTGTTCTATTCTTTTACATGTAGCTGTTCAGTTTCCCTATTATTGTTTGTTAAACAGACTGGTTTTTTTTCCCCTTTTATATTCTTGCCTTCCTTTACATAGATTTGTTGACCATAGATGTATAAGTTTATCTCTGTAATTTCTATCCTGTTCCCTTGATCTATGTTTCTCTTCATCTTTTGGTTCTAGTACCATACTGTTTTGACTACTGTAGCTTGGTAGTATAGTATGAAGTCATGGAGCTTGCTTCCTCCAGATCATTTGTTTTCTTAAGATTACTTTGGCTATTTTGTTCTTGGTTTGTAGGTTTTTCCATAAGAATTGCCAATTTTTGGTTCTAATTCTGTGAAAAATGTCATTGGCAATTTGTTAGGTATTCTATTGTATCTGTAGATTGCTTTGTGTAGTATACTCATTTTTATACTATTGACTTACCTAATCCAAGAACATTGTATATCTCTCCATCAGTTTGTGTCATCTTTCATCAGTATCTTATATTTTTCTGAGTATATGTCTTTTACCTCCTTAAGTAGGTTCATTCTTAGGTGTTTTATTTTTTCTGATGCAATGGTAAACACTGCTGCTGCTACTAAGTCACTTCAGTCATGTCCGACTCTGTGCGACCCCATAGATGGCAGCCCACCAGGCTTCCCCGTCCCTGGGATTCTTCAGGCAAGAACACTGGAGTGGGTTGCCATTTCCCTCTCCAATGCATGGAAGTGAAAAGGGAAAGTGAAGTTGCTCAGTCATGTCTGACTCTAGCAACCCCATGGACTGCAGCCTACCAGGCTCCTCCATCCATGGGATTTTCCAGGCAAGAGTACTGGAGTGGGGTGCCATTGCCTTCTCCAGATGGTAAACACTACGGTTTCCTTAATTTCTCTTTCTGACCTTTGCTGGGTTTTATGGCATTTCTATTTCCTTTTTTTTTTTTTTTTTTTAAGCAATCTCCACACTGTTCTCCATAGTGGCTGTACTAGTTTGCATTCCAACCAACAGCGTAAGAGGGTTCCCTTTTCTCTACACTCTCTCCAGCATTTATTGTTTGCAGACTTTTTGGTAGCAGCCATTCTGACTGGCATGAGATGGTACCTCATTGGGGTTTTGATTTCATTTCTCTGATAATGAGTGATGTAGAGCATCTTTTCATGTGTTTGTTAGCCATCTGTATGGCTTCTTTGGAGAAATGTTTGCTTAGTTCTTTGGTCCATTTTCTTCTTTTCCAATTTGGGTTTCTTTTATTTTTCTTCTCTGATTGCTGTGGCTAGGACTTCCATATTTTTGTTGAATTAAAGTGGCAAAGTAAATATCTTTGTCTTATTTCTGACCTTTGAGGAAATGCTTTCAGGTTTTCATTGTTGAGAAGGAAGTTTGCTGTGAGTTTTTCATACATGGTCTTTACTAGGTTGAGGTTTGGTCTCTCTAAGTCCACTATCTAGAGATATTTTTTATCATAAATGGGTGTTGAATTTTGTTAAAAGCTTTTTCTGCATCTATTGAGATTATCATATGGTTTTTAGTCTTCAATTTGTTAAAATGCTTAGCATGATTTCAATGTTCTTAAATTTACCCAGTCTTGATTTGTGACCCAAGATGTATCCTGGAGAATATTCCATGTGCACTGGAGAGAAAAGTGTATTCTGCAGCTTTTGAATGGAACGTCCTATATATATCAATTAGATTTATCTGGATTAATACATCATTTAAGACTTGCGTTTCCTTATTAGTTTTCTGTGTGGATGATCTATTCATTTGTGTAAGTGGGGTGTTAAAAACCTCTAATGTTGTTGTGTTACTATTGATTTCCCCTTTAATATCTGTTAGCATTTTCCTTATATATTGAGGTGGTCCTATGTTTGGTGCATATATATTTACAATTGCTACATATTTTTCTTGGATTGATTCCTTGATAATTATATAGTGTCCTTCCTTGCCTCTTGTAACAATATTTATCTAAAAGTCTATTTTATTTGATATGTGTATCATTATCCTAGCTTTCTTTTGATTCACATTTGCATAAAATGCCTTTTTCCATCTTTTCACTTTCAGTCTATATGTGTACTTACATCTGAAATGCATCTCTTGTAGACAGCTTACATACGAGATCTTGCTTTTTGTATCCATTCAGCTAGTCTATGTCTTTTGATTGGAGCATTTAATCCATTTACATTTAAGGTAATTACCAATATTTATGTTTTTGTTGACATTTTATTAATTGTTTTGACTTTGTTTTTTATGTTTTTTTCCTTCCCTTCTTTTCTTCTTCTTCTCTTGTGATTTGACAGTTATCTTTGGTGCTGTGTTTGTGTTGCCTTTATTTTTTCATGTCTATCTATTGTAGTTTTTTTTTTTGGTTTGCTGTTCCCATAAGGTTATGACATAGCAGTCTCTTTGTGTAAAAGGTTGTTTTAATTTGCTGGTCTCTTTCTTGCCTATTCCTTTATCATTTGTTGGGAAGTTGATTTGGTAAGACAAAATTCTCTTAGCTTTTGCTTTTTGACTTCCCCATCAAATCTGAATGAGAATCTTGTTGCATAGAATATGCTTGGTTGTAGGTTTTCCTCTTTTATTACTTTCAGTATATCATGCCACTCCATTCTGGCAAGCAGTTTCTGCTGAAAAATCAGCTGAGAATCATGTTGAGATTTCCTTGTATGTTATTTGTTGCTTTTCCCTGGTAGCTTTTCATAATTTTTATTTGTCTTTAATTTTTGTCGGTTTGATTAATATGTGTCTCAGCATGTTCCTCCTTGAGTTCATACTGTATATGATTCTCTGTGCTTCTTGGACTTGTACATTTTCTTCTTATGTAAGGATAGTTTTCTGTTATAATATGCTCAAATATTTTCTCAGGCCCTTTCTCTTTCTTTTCTCCTTCTGTGACATCTATAATGTGAATGTTCATTTATTTAATGTTGAACCAGATATATTCCTTGAGATTTTCTTCATTTTGTTTCAATGTTTTTTTTTTTTTTCTGTATTCTTTTCTGTGACAGTATTTTCCACCACTCTGTTTTCTAACTCACTTATACCTTTCTCTGCTTCAATTATTGTTATTCATTTCTTCTGGTGTATTTTTCATTTCAATTATTTTATCATTCATCTGTGTTTGCTGTTTACACTTTATAGCTCCTTTTAAATTATTTCTTGTGTCTCTCAATCTTAGCCTCCATTTTTCTGAGATTTTTGATCACCTTTACTATCATTATTTTGAGTTGATTTTAAGTAAATTGCCTGTATCTATTTAGCTATTTTTGTGGATTTTTATCTTATTCCTTCATTTGCAATATATTTCTGCATCATCTAAATTTGTCTTTCTGTATTTGTGGTCTATTTTTCACAGGCTGCAGAATCTTATTATCTCTCGATTCTGGTGTCTGCCCTGTAGTGGATATGATTGGTACAGGGACTTGTTCAGGCCTTCTGGTGGGAGGGATTGATACCTGCCTTTTGGTGGGTGAAACTGGGCCTTCTCATGCTATAGGGCACGGTTGTGTCAAGAGTGTGTTTTGTGGTATCTGTGAGCTAAGTGTGACTTTATGTAGCCTGTTTGCTAATGAATGGGGCTATGTTCTTGTCTTGCTGTTTGTTTGGCCTGAGGCATTCCAGCTTTTGTTGTTGTTGTTGTTCAGTTGCTCAGTCATGTCCAACTCTTTGTGATGCCATGGACAGCAGCACACCAGTCACCCCTGTCCATTACTATCTCCTGGAGTTTGCTCAAATTCATGTCCATTGAGTTAAGGATGCCATCCAACAATCTCATCCTCTGTCGCCTCCTTCTCTTCCCTTTTCGAATGTTGAGTTTTAAGTCAGATTTTTCACTCTCCTTTTTCACTTTCATCAAGAGGCTCTTTAGTTCCTCTTCACTTTCTGTCATTAGGATGTGATCATCTGCATATCTGTGCTTATTAATATTTCTCCCAGTAATCTTGATTCCAGCTTGTGCTTCATCTAGTCTGGAATTTCACATGATATACTCTGCATAGAAGTTTAAAAAGCAGAAGCTTTTAAGGTTAATTAGGTCCCATTTGTTTATTTTTGCTTTTATTTCCAATATTCTGGGAGGTGGGTCATAGAGGATCCTGCTGTGATGTATGTCGGAGAGTGTTTTGCCTATGTTCTCCTCTAGGAGTTTTATAGTTTCTGGTCTTACGTTTAGATCTTTAATCCATTTTGAGTTTATTGTTGTGTATGGTGTTAGAAGGTGGTCCAGTTTCATTCTTTTACAAGTGGTTGACCAGATTTCCCAGCACCACTTGTTAAAGAGATTGTCTTTAATCCATTGTATATTCTTGCCTCCTTTGTCGAAGATAAGGTGTCCATATGTGCGTGGATTTATCTCTGGGCTTTCTATTTTATTCCATTGATCAATATTTCTGTCTTTGTGCCAGTACCATACTGTCTTGATAACTGTGGCTTTGTAGTAGAGCCTGAAGTCAGGTAGGTTGATTCCTCCAGTTCCATTCTTCTTTCTCAAGATCGCTTTGGCTATTCGAGGTTTTTTGTATTTCCATACAAATTGTGAAATTATTTGTTCTAGCTCTGTGAAGAATACTGTTGGTAGCTTGATAGGGATTGCGTTGAATCTATAAATTGCTTTGGGTAGTATACTCATTTTCACTATATTGATTCTTCCAATCCATGAACATGGTATATTTCTCCATCTATTAGTGTCCTCTTTGATTCCTAATTAACCTTAAAAGCTTCTGCACATCAAAGGAAACTATTAGCAAGGTGAAAAGACAGCCTTCAGAATGGGAGAAAATAATAGCAAATGAAGCAACCGACAAACAACTAATCTCAAAAATATACAAGCAACTCCTACAGCTCAACTCCAGAAAAATAAACGACCCAATCAAAAAATGGGCCAAAGAACTAAATAGACATTTCTCCAAAGAAGACATACAGATGGCTAACAAACACATGAAAAGATGCTCAACATCACTCATTATCAGAGAAATGCAAATCAAAACCACTATGAGGTACCATTTCACACCAGTCAGAATGGCTGCGATCCAAAAGTCTACAAATAATAAGTGCTGGAGAGGGTGTGGAGAAAAGGGAACCCTCTTACACTGTTGGTGGGAATGCAAACTAGTACAGCCACTATGGAGAACAGTGTGGAGATTCCTTAAAAAACTGGAAATAGAACTGCCTTATGATCCAGCAACCCCACTGCTGGGCATACACACTGAGAAAACCAGAAGGCAAAGAGACACGTGTACCCCAATGTTCATCGCAGCACTGTTTATAATAGCCAAGACATGGAAGCAACCTAGATGTCCATCAGCAGATGAATGGATAAGAAAGCTGTGGTACATATACACAATGGAGTATTACTCAGCCATTAAAAAGAATACATTTGAATCAGTTCTAATGAGGTGGATGAAACTGGAGCCTATTATACAGAGTGAAGTAAGCCAGAAGGAAAAACATAAATACAGTATACTAACGCATATATATGGAATTTAGAAAGATGGTAACAATAACCCGGTGTACGAGACAGCAAAAGAGACACTGATGTATAGAACAGTCTTATGGACTCTGTGGGAGAGGGAGAGGGTGGGAAGATTGGGGAGAATGGCAATGAAACATGTAAAATATCATGTAGGAAACGAGTTGCCAGTCCAGGTTCGATGCATGATGCTGGATGCTTGGGGCTGGTACACTGGGACGGCCCAGAGGGATGGTATGGGGAGGGAGGAGGGAGGAGGGTTCGAGATGGGGAACACATGTATACCTGTGGCGGATTCATTTTGATATTTGGCAAAACTAATACAATTATGTAAAGTTTAAAAAAAATAAAAAATAAAAATAAAACAGTATTATTTATAGCTAAAAAAAAAAAAAAAAAAAAAAGAAGTTTAAAAAGCAGGGTGATAATATACAGACTTGACATACTCCTTTCCCAATTTGGAACCAGTCTGTTCTTCCATGTCTAACTGTTGCTTCTTGAACTGCATAGAGGTTTCTCAGGAGACAGGTAAAGTGGTCTGGTATTCCCATCTCTTAAAGAATTCTCCACAGTTTATTGTGATCTACACACTCAAAATCTTTAGCATAGTCAATGAAACATAAGTTTATGTTTTTCTGGAATTACCTTGCTTTTACTATGATGAAATTCAGTTCAGTTCAGTTCAGTCACTCAGTCGTGTCCGACTATTTGTGACCCCATGAATTGCGGCATGCCAGGCCTCCCTGTCCATCACCAACTCCCAGAGTTCACTCAAACTCACGTCCATTGAGTCAGTGATGCCATCCATCCATCTCATCCTCTGTCAACCCCTTCTCCTCCTGCCCCCAATCCCTCCCAACATCAGAGTCTTTTCCAATGAGTCAATTCTTGGCATGAGGTGGCCAAAGTACTGGAGTTTCAGCTTTAGCATCATTGCTTCCAAAGAACACCCAGGGCTGATCTCCTTTAGAATGGACTGGTTGGATCTCCTTGCAGTCCAAGGGACTCTCAACAGTCTTCTCCAACACCATAGTTCAAAAGCATCATTTCTTCAGTGCTCAGCTTTCTTCACAATCCAACTCTCACATCCATACATGACTACTGGAAAAACCATAGCCTTAACTAGACGGACCTTTGTTGGCAAAGTAATATCTCTGCTTTTGAATATGCAATCTAGGTTGGTCATAACTTTCCTTCCAAGGAATAAGCGCCTTTTAATTTCATGGCTTCTATCAGCATCTGCCATGATAGATTTTCACAATTTGGTATCTGGATACTCTGCCTTTTCTAAATCCAGTTTATAGATCTGGAAGTTCTCAGTTCATGTACTGTTGAAGCATAGCTTGGAAGATTTTGAGCATTATCTTGCTAGCATGTGAAATGAGTTCAACTATGAAGAATTTGAGCATTCTTTAGCATTGCCGGCTTTGGGATTAGAATGAAACCTGACTTTTCCAGTCTTGTGTTCACTGCTGAGTTTTCTGAATTTGCTAACATATTGAGCACAGCAAACATCATCACAACATCATCTTTCAGGATTTGAAATAGCTCTGCTGGAATTCCATCACCTCCACTGGCTTTCTTTGTAGTAATGCTTCTTAAGGTCCACCTGACTTCACACTCCAGAATGTCTGGCTGTAGGTGAGTGATCATACCATCATCGTTACCTGGGTCATTAAGACCTTTTTTGTATAGTTCTTCTGTGTCTTCTTGCCACCTCTTCTTAAGCTCTTTCCTTTGTTAGATCCTTACCATTTCTGTCTTTTATTGTGCCCATTTTTGCATGAAATGTTCCCTTGGTATCTCCAATTCTCTTAAAGAGAAATCTAATCTTTCTCATTCTATTGTTTTCCTCTATTTCTTTGCCTAGTTCACTTAAGAAGGGTTTCTTATATCTCTTTGCTCTTCTTTGGAACTCTGCATTCAGATGGATATATCTTTCCTTTTCTCCTTTGCCTTTCATGTGTCTTCTATTCTCAGCTATTTGTAAGACCTCATCAGACAACCATTTTACCTTGTTGTATTTCTTTTTCTTGGGGATCATTTTGGTCACTAATATTCAGTATATTCTAATTCACTTATTAGAATATATTGTTTAGTACTTTCTATACGCCAAGTACTTTGTTATGTGTAAGGTGCTGGATATAAAAGTGTGAGGAATAATAGAAATATATTAAAAAGTACACCATGATTAAGTAAGCTTTATTTTAGGAAATGGAAGCAGTCAGAATTTTTTTTAGAATATTATGTATACGACTAATAACAGAAAATGAGGAAGAAGGAGGAAACCTGTATAGAAGTAAAGTTTCTATATGTCACTGGTATTAGGTTAGTATAAATCTGACATAAGTTTTGATAAATTATGATGTATATTGTAACTCCTAGAACAACCACTGAAATTTAGCTCAAGTATATAGTGTTAAAAATTATTAAGGACTTAGAATAATATACTGGAAAATATCCATTTAATGTAAAAGAAAGAAAATAAGAAAGAACAGAGGACCAACAAGGAAAAATCTTTAGAAAACGGAAAGCATAATGGTAGATGCAAATCTAAATATCTAATAACATTCAACATATTCAAATAGCACTGAATATTAGTGGATTAAAAATCCAATCAATGATGCATTGCAGAAACCAACACAATATTGTAATGCAATTATCATTCATTAAAAATAAAATAAAAATCCAGTAAAAAGAAAGATAGGACAAAAACAAATTTCAACCATATCCTGACTATAGGAAATACATATTAGATTAAAAGATGCAAATAATTTGAAAGTTAAAGGATGGAAAAATATCCAATGCAAACAACAAACATAATAGAGCTGGATCAGCTACAGTTATCTTATCCAAAATAAAGTTTCAACCAAGAATATTACCAAAGATAAAGAAGAACATTTTATAAAGATAAGTGGATCAAGTTGTTAAGAAAAAATAAATGATTATAAACACTTGCCTCCAGTAAATAAGCTTGTATATTATTAGGATGGGTGATTTCAACCATGTAGCATCAATAGCATTGTGATGTGAAATAGTTCAGTTGGTAAAGAATCTGCCCACAACGCAGGAGACCCCAGTTCAATTCCTGGGTCAAGAAGATCCCCTGGGTAAGGTATAGGCTACCCACTCCAGTATTCTTGGGCTTCCTTGTGGCTCAGCTGGTAAAGAATCCGCCTGCAATTTGGGAGACCTGGGTTTGATCCCTGGATTGAGAATATCCCCTGGAGAAAGGAAAGGCTACCCAGTCCAGTATTCTGGCCTGGAGAATTCCATGGGGTTGCAAAGAGTCAGACATGACTGAGTGACTTTCTCATTCACACATTGAAGTAGTTAAGCATGAAGTGATTTCTTATGACTTGACTCCCAGATATTTGTTGCGGTTTTATTCCTAAACTCAAATTTCAAGATACTATCTGCTCTTTAAAGAAAAAAATGGGGCTTTTGACTTCTAGTTTTTCTATCATCATTAAAGCTCATTTAAAACAATTTAGTGGGTGTAGAAATTATTTTACTTGTAGCAGTATCTTGCCTGTCTCTCTCTCTCTCTTTTTTTTTTTTTTCCTGATCAATTTTCCCAGTATTCTCAATAAAGAGGCAAAAGAGAAAAGACTCCAGACACTGATCTTTACTACTGGTGCAGATGGGTGACTTAGTGCCTCAATTCAAGTGTTCTGAGCTTTCTTGGTATGTTATTATTACATATGACAAGAACTTTAGGACTTGAAAGACTTCTGTAAGTCTATAATGAACCTAGTTTTAGGGAGAGTAAACAAACAAGTGGGCTTCTCTTGGCTCAGTAGTAAAGAACCTGCCTGCCAATGCAGGAGACCCGAGTTCGATCCCTGGGTCAGGAAGATCTCCTGGAGAAGGAAATGGAAACCTACTCCAGTGTTTTTGCCTGGGAAATCCTATGTACAGAGGAGCCTGGCAGGCTATATAGTTCATGGGGTAGCAAAGAGTTGGACATGACTTAACAAATAAAACAACAAATAAACTCCTTCAATTTGGAGTTCTCAAATAGGTAAAACTAAAACTGGAACAATTAAAGGAACAAACTAAAATTATAATACTAGCTGGAGAATCTAAGAATCAACTTTGAATAATACTTAGAAACCCAGAAAGATGATGAATAAGAATACAGATTTAACAATGCTATAAACAAACCAGCTCTAACATCTATAGTACTTATAACTAATGAAAGCAGAATATACATTCCTTCTGAGTAGATATGAAACATTCCCCAAGATAGACCACAATGTTGTTGCTATTCAGTTGCTAAGTTGTGTCTGACTCTTTGAAACCCATGAAAGTGAAAGTGAAGTCACTAAGTCATGTCCGACTCTTTGTGACCCTGACCCCATGGACTGTAGCCTATCAAGCTCCTCCATCCATGGGATTTTCCAGGCAAGAGTACTGGAGTGGGTTGCTATTTCCTTCTCCACAGATTGAGGCATACCAGGCTCCTTTGTCCTCCACTATATCCTGGAATTTGCTCAAATTAATGTCCATTAGGTTGATGATGCTATCTAACCATCTCATCCTCTGCCACCCCTGTTTCCTTTTGTGATGATTCTTTCTCAGCATCATGATCTTTTCCAGTGAGTTGGCACTGCACATCAGGTGGCCAAAGTATTGAAGCTCCAGCTTCAGCATCAGTCCTTCCAATGAATAATCGGGGTTAATTTCCTTTAGAATTGACTGGTATGATCTCCTTCCAGGCCTAGTTACTCGCAAAGGTCTTCTCCAGCACCATTTCTTCAGTACTCAGCCTTCTTTGTGGTTCAGCTCTCACATCTATACATGACTACTGGAAAAACATATCTTTGACTATATGGACCTGAGTCAACAAAGTGACATCTCTGCTTTTTAATACACTCTCTAGGCTTGTAATACATAGGTTTCTTTCTCAGGAGCAAGTGTTTCTTCAGTCCATGGCTGCAGTCACTGTCTGCAGTGATTTTGGAGCCTTCCCCCCAAGTAAAATCTGTCACTGTTTCTATTTTTTTTGCCCTGTATTTGTCATGAAGTGGTGGAATCGGATGCTATGATCATATTTTTTTTTTAACGTTGAGTTTCGAGGCAGGTTTTTCACTCTCCTCTTTCACTCTCATCAACAGTCTCATAGTTCTTCACTTTCTGCCATTAAAACGGTATCATCTGCATATCTGAGGCTGTTGATATTTCTTCCAGCAATACTGATTCCAGCTTGTGATTTATCCAGCCTTGCATTTCATATGCTATGCTCTGTGTGTAAGTTAAATATGCAGGGTGACAATATACAGCCTTGATGTACTACTTTCCCAAATTGGAAGCAGTCCATTGTTCATCCCCAGTTAATGTCCATGTTGCTTCTTGACATTCATACAGGTTTCTCAGGAGACAGGTGAGGTGATCTTGCACTCCCATCTCTAAGAATTTTCCACAGTTTGTTGGGATCCACACAGTCAAAGGCTTTAGCATAGTAAATGGAGAATAAGTAGATGTTTTTTTCTGGAATTTCGTTCTTTCTCTATGATCCAACATATGTTGGCAATTTGATCTCTGCTTTCTCTGCCTCTCCAAAACCCAGCTTGTACATCTGGGATTTTTCAGTTCACATACTGCTAAAACCTAGGTTGAAGGATTTTGAGCATGAACTCCCTAGCGTGAGAAATGTCTGCAAGTGTATGGTAACATTGAACATTCTTGGGCATTGCCCTTCTTTGGCACTGGAGCGAAAACTCACCTTTTCCAATCCTATGGTTGTTGCTGAGTTTTCCAAATTTGCTGACATATTGAGTATAGCACTTTAGCAGCATCAATTTTAAGATTTCGAATAGCTCAAGCAGCAATTCCATCACTTCCACTAGCTTTGTTTGTAGTAATGCTTTCTAAGGTCCACTTGAGCTCACAATCTGGGATGTCCAGCTCTAGATTAATGACTGATCACACCATCATGGTTATCCAGGTCATTAAGACTTTTTCAAATAGTTCTTCTGTATATACTTGGCACCTCTTCTTAATCTCTTCTGCTTCTGTTAGGTCCTTACCTTTTCTGTCTTTTATCTTGCTCATCCTTGCATGAAATGTTCCTTTGATATCTCCGATTTTTTTGGAGAGATTTCTAGTTTATCCCATTCTGTTGTTTTCCTCTATTTCTTTGCACTGTTCATTCAAGAAGGTCTTTTTGTCTCTCCTTGCTATTCTTTGGAATTCTGCATTCAGTTGGATATAGTTTTCCCTTTCTTCCTTGTTTTTCCTTTCTCTTCTTTCCTCGGCTATTTGTAAAGCCTTTCCAGACAATTACTTTGGCTTCTTGGAGTTGTTTTTCTTTGGGATGATTTGGTCACTGTCTCCTGTACAATTTTATGAATCTCCATTCATAGTTCTTCAGACACTCATGTCTACCAGATCTACTCCTTTGAATATGTTTGTCACCTACACTATATAATCATAAGGGATTTTATTTAGGTCATACCTGAATGGCCTAGTGATTTTCCCTATTTTCTCCAATTTAAGTATGAATTTTGCAATAAGGAGCTGATGATCTGAGCCACAGTCAGCTCCAGGTCTTGTTTATACTGACTGTATAGAGCTGCTCTAGCTTTGGCCACAAAGAATATAATTAGGCTGATTTCAGTAGACCATCTGGTGATGTCCATAAAGAGTTTTCTCTTGTGTTGCTAGAAGAGAGTGTTAACTGTGATCAGTGTGTTCTCTTGACAGAACTCTATTATCCTTTGCCTTGCTTCATTTTGTACTCCAAGGCCAAACTGATCTGTTACTCAAGGTGTCTCTTGACTTCTTATTTTTTGCACTTCAATACCCTGTGATGAATAGGACTTTTTTTCCTGTTAGTTCTAGAAGGTTTTTTTTTAGATCTTCATAGAACTGGTCAACTTTAGCTTCTTGGGCATCAGTGGTTGAGGTATAGACTTGGATTACTGTGATATTGAATGGCTTTCCTTGGAAATGAACTGAGATCATTCTGTCATTTTTGAGACTGCACCCAAGTGCTGAAACTTTTACTCTTGCTGACTACAAGGACTACTCCATTTCTTCTAAGGGATTCTTTACTGCAGCAGTAGGTCATCTGAATTAAGTTCTCATGTCCCTATTCATTTTAGTTTACTGATTCCTAAGATGTTGATGTTCACTCTTGCCATCTCCTGCTTGGCCACATCCAATTTACTTTGACTCACGAATGTAACATCCAGGTTCCTATGTAATATTGTTCTTTATAGCATCAGACTTTACTTTCACCACCATACACATCTGCAGCTGAGCATCATTTCTGCTTTGGCCCAACTGCTTCATTCTTTCTAGAGCTAGTAGTAATTCCTCACCACTCTTCCCTAAGTAGCATAGTGGACACCTTCTGACATGGGTGGTTCATCTTCTAATATAATATCTTTTTACCTTTTCATAGGGCTTCTTTCGGAAAAGGCAATGGCACCCCACTCCAGTACTCCTGCCTGGAAAATCCCATGGATGCAGGAGCTTGGTGGGCTGCAGTCCATGGGGTCGTTAAGGGTCCAACTCAACTGAGCAACTTCACTTTCACTTTTCACTTTCATTCATTGGAGAAGGAAATGGCAACCCACTCCAGTGTTCTTGCCTGGAGAATCCCAGGGATGGCGGAGCCTGGTGGGCTGCCGTCTATGGGGTCACACAGAGTCAGACACGACTGAAGTGACTTAGCAGTATCAGGGCTTCTCTAGTGGCTCAGTTGGTAAAGAATCTGTCTGCAATGCCGGAGACCCCATTCAATCCCTAATTTGGGAAGTCCCACTAGAGAAGGAAATGACAAACCACTCCAGTACTCGTGTTTGGAGAATTCCACGGAAAGAGGAGCCAGGAAGGTTACAGTCCATGGGACCACAGAGTCAGACACAACTGTGCAACTAACTAACTTTTTCATACTACCCATGAGTTTTTCCAGGCAAAAATACTGGAGTGCGTTGCTACTTTCTCCTCCAGTGGACCACATCTTGTCAGAACTCTTTACTATGACCCATCCATCTTAGGTAACCCTGCAAAGCATGACTTGTAGCTTCAGTGAATTATGTAAACCCCTTCACCAAAATATGGCTGTAACTACATGGTTGGCAATAAAACAAACTTGATAATTACAAAAGGATTGAAATCACACAAATTATGTTATCTGATCACACTGGATTTAAATTAGAAATCAGAAACAGAAGGAAATTTGAGAGATTCACAAATATATGGAAATTGAACAATACACATTTAAATAACCAATGGATTAAAGAAGAAAGCACAAAGAGAATGCTAAAACATCTTAACATGAATGAAAACAAAGCCACAATATACCAAAATGTATTTGAGGAAATTTTAAAAAAAGTTTTTACAGTAGTTTTTTTTTTTTTATCTGCAATGTATACATTGCAAGAAAGTAATAATATCTCAAATAAATAACCTAAATTTTACTTAAAAATAAAATGTGAAAAGGAAACTAAACTTAAAGTAAGCACAAAGAAGGAAATAATAGAGCTGAGTATAAATAAATTAAAAAGAGAATAGAAAAGCAGTAGAAATTATCAGTAAGTTTAAAAGCCAATTATTTGACAGTATCAACAAAACTCACAAACTTATAGTTAGACTGTTTGCAAAAAAAAAAGGACATTATGCTAAAATCAGAGATAAATGAGGAGACATCACAGCAAATCTTACAGAACTAAAAAACAAATATGAAGGAATACTGTGACAAACTGTATATCAACAAATTGGACATGTTGTATGAAACAAATACATTTCAATAAAAATATAATAAGGAACCAAAATTAATAGAAAAAATAATGAAAATCTTAACAGTAAAGATAATGAAATAGATACTTGAAAAGTTCCAAATTCAAATGGCTTCACTGGTGAATTCCATGCAACATTTAAATAGAATCAATACCAATACCTCAATTTTTTCTAAGACATAAAATACGAGGAATCACTCCTCAACTTATTCTATCAGCACCAAATTACTCTGATAACAAAAATAAAGATTTCAAAAGTAATTAATAGCCTTTAAGAATGTATTTGAAAGCGAGATTTAAAAATTTAGAAAACTTAATCAGCAGTGTTTTAAAAGGATTACAAACTATTATCATGTGGAATTTATGCAAAGAATTAAATTTTGGATTAACAGATAAAATAAATTAATGTAAAATAACATATTAATAGAACAAAGGAAAAAACCTTCATGATCTTTTAAGAGACACAGATAAGGCATGTGACAAAACCCAGTACTCTGTGATGATAAAAATACTCAATAAACTAGAAATAGAAAGAAACTTCCTCAAACTGATAAAAGTCATCTATGAAACACCCACATCTAGGGTCATATTTAATAGTGAAAAATTAAATGCTTTCTAAGATCAAGAACAAGAGGATGTTGAACTCTTTACTACTACTCTTCAACATTGTACTGGATGTTTTAGCCAGGACATTAAGCAAAATAGAGAAATTAAAGGCAACCAGATTGGAAAGAAAATTTAAACCCTATATAGATAATCCTAATGAATGCATTAAAAAACTATTAGACCTAATAACAAGAATAGTCTTTTCAACAAACGTGTTGGGAGGAGTCCATATACACATGCAAAAGAATGAAATTATACTTTTACCTTATGCCATACATTAAATTTTCACTCAACATGAATTGTAGATCTAAATAATAGAATTAGAACTCTTACAAGAAAACATAGGATATATTTTTGATATTTTATAAGCAATGATTTCTTAGACATGACTCAAAAAGTGACAAAATTAAAAGTAGATAAATTAGGTTTAAAATGTAAAACTTTTGTGCCCTAAGCAATGCCACCAACAAAATGAAAAGACAGCTTATCAAATGGGAGAAAACACTTGCAAACCTTACATCTAAGGAACTTGTATCCAGAATATTAGAAGAATCTTACACCCTGCTATAGACAATGTTTGTGTTCTTTCAAAATTTATATGTTGAAATCCTAATCCTCAATGTGATGATATTTGAAGGTGAGGCCTTTGAAAAGTAATTCACTTTAGATGCATTCATACTGTTGGAGCCCCCACAATGAAAATAGTACTCTTAAATGAAGAGAATGAAACCAAGGCCTTCCCTTTCTTCACAATATGAGTACATAGCAAGACAACCATCTGCATGCCAAGAATAGAGTCCTCACCTGAACTTGACCTTGCTGACACTCTGATCTCAGATATCTCAGTCTCCAGATATTTGAGGAATAAAGTACAGGCTTTAAGTCACTTGGACTATGGTGTTTTGTTATAGAAAAATGAGCTGAAGAGTAACCTCAACAACAACAGGACAAACAAATAAATTAAAAAATAAGCAAGGAATTTGAGTAGGCATTATCTCAAGTAGATGTACAAATGGCTAATAAGCACATGAGAAGATGCTTAACAACATTAAACATTAGAGAAATGGAAATTAAAACCATGACAAGATATCACTGCATACCCAGTAGAATATGGATATCTGACTACTAGAATACAGAAAAAAATAATTGTCAAGGATGTCAATAAAGTGCAACCATGATATATTTTTGGTGAGAATATGAATTAGTACACCCGTTTTGTCAAACAGTTTGGTGGTTTCTTATAAATTTAAATATAAGTTTGTCATATGAATCAACAAAATTATTGCCACATATAAGATAAATGAATATATACGCAAAAACTGTATATAAATATTCATATCCCCAAATTCACTGATGAATGGATAAACAAATAGAATATATCCACACAATGAAATATTATCTGCTAATAAAAAGTAATGAAGTACTGATACATGCTACAATATGGATGAACTCTAAAAACAGTCAGTCAGTTCAGTTGCTCAGTGATGTCTGACTCTTAGTGACCCCATGGGCGGCAGCATGTCAAGCTTCCCTGTCCATCACCAACACCAGGAGCCTGCTCAAACTAATCTCCATTGAATCAGTGATGCCATCCAGCCATCTCATGCTCTGTCATTTCCTTCTCCTCCTGCCTTCAAATTTTCCTAGCCTCAAGGTTTTTTCCAATGAGTCAGTTCTTCACATTAGGTGGCCAAAGTATGGGAACTTCAGCTTGGGCATCAGTCCCTGCAATGAATATTCAGGAATGATTTCCTTTAGGTTTGATTGGTTTGATCTCCTTGCAGTCCAAGGGACTCTGAGAGGCTTATCCAACACCATAGTTCAAAAGCATCAATTATTTGGCCCTCAGCTTTCCTTACTGTCCAATTCTCACATCCATACATAACTGCTGGGAAAACCATAGCTTTGACTAGATGGACCTTTGTCAGCAAAGTAATGTCTCTGTTTTTTAACATGCTGTCTAGGTTTGTCATAGGTTTCCTTCCAAGGATCAAGCACCTTTAAATTCCATGGCCGCAGTCACCATCTGCAGTGATTTTGGAACCCAAGAGAATAAAGTTTGTCACTATTTCCATTGTTTCCCATCTATTTGCCATGAAGTAATGGGACCAGATGTCATGATCTTGGTATTTTGAATGTTGGATTTTAAGCTAGCTTTTTCCTCTCTTCTTTCACTTTCATCAAGAGGCTCTTTAGCTCCTCTTAATTTTCTGCCATAATGCCTGTGTCATCTGCATATCCGAGGTTATTGATATTTCTCCCGACAATCTTAATTCCAGCCTGTGCTTCATCCAGCCCAGAGTTTTGCATGATCTAGTGCATATAAATTAAATAAGCAGGATGACAATATACAGCCTTGATGCATTCCTTTCCCAAATGGAAACAGTCCATTGTCCCACGTCCGGTTCTAATTGTTCCTTGTTTACCTGCATAGAGATTTCTCAGCAGGTAGGTGAAGTGGTCTGATATTCCAATCTCTTTTAAGAATTTTCCACAGTTTGTTGTGATCCACACAGTCAAAGGCTTTGGCGTAGTCAGTAAAGCAGCAGTAGATGTTTTTGTGGGATTCTCTTGCTTTTTCTATGATCCAAAAGATATTAGCAACTGGATCTCTGATTCCTCTGCCTCTTCTAAATTCAGCTTGAACATCTGGAAGTTCTGAGTTCACATACTGTTCAAGCCTAGCTTGGAGAATTTTGAGCAATACTTTGCTAGCATGTAAGATGAGTGCAACTGTGCAGTAGTTTGAACATTCTTTGGCATTGCCTTTCTTTGGGATTGGGATGAAAACTGACATTTTCCAGTCCTGTGGCCACTGCTGCAGTTTTCCAATTTGCTGACGTATTGATTGCAGCACTTTCACAGCACCGTACTTTAGGATTTGAAAGAGAACAGCTGGAATTCCACCACCTCCACTACCTTTGTTCATAGGGATATTTTCTAAGGCCCACTTGACTTTGGACTCCAGGATGTCTGGCTTTAGGTGAGTGATCACAGCATTGTGGTTATCTGAGTCATTAAGATCTGTTTTGTAGAGTTCTTCTGTGTATTCTTGCCACTTCTTCTTAATATCTTCTGCTTCTGTTATGTCCATACTGTTTCTGTCCTTTATTGTGCCCTTCTTTGCAGGATATGTTCCCTGGGTAGCTCTAATTTTCTTGAAGAGATCTCTCATCTTTCCCATTCTACTACTTTCTTCTATTTCTTTGCTTTGATCACTGAGGAAGGCTTTCTTATCTCCCCTTGTTATTCTTTGGAACTCTGTATTCATATGGGTGTATCTTTCCTTTTCTCCTTTAACTTTTATTTCTCTTCTCTTTTTTTTAAGCTATTTTTAAGGCCTCCTCAGACAACCATTTTGCCTTTTGCATTTCTTTTTCTTGGGGATGGTTTTGATCACACCTCCTGTACAATGTCATGAACCTCTGTGCATAGTTCTTCAGGCACTCTTTCTATCAGATCTAATCTCTTTAATCTATATGTCAGTTTTGCTGTATTTGATTTAGGTCATACTTGAATGGTCTAGTGGTTTTCCCTAAATACTTCAATTTAGGATTGAAGTTTGCAAAAAGGAGTTCATTATCTAGTTCATTTCAGTTCAGTTTAGTCACTCAGTCGTGTCCGACTCTTTGTGACCCCATGAATTGCAGCACGCCAGGCATCCCTATGCATCACCAACTCCCGGAGTTCATTCAAACTCATGTCTATCGAGTTGGTGATGCCATCCAGCCATCTCATCCTCTGTCGTCCCCTTCTCTTCCTGCCCCCAATCCCTCCTAACATCAGAGCCTTTTCCAATGAGTCAACTCTTCCCATGAGGTGGCCAAAGTACTGGACTTTCAGCCCCAGCATCAGTCCTTCCAATGAACACCAGGATTGATCTCTGTTAGAATGGACTGGTTGGATCTCCTTGCAGTCCAAGGGACTTTCAAGAGCCTTCTCCAACACCACAGTTCAAAAGCATCAATTCTTCGGTGCTCAGCTTTCTTCACAGTCCAACTCTCACATCCATACATGACCACTGGAAAAACCATAGCCTTGACTATACAGACCTTTGTTGGCAAACTAATGTCTCTACTTTTGAATATACTATCTAGGTTGGTCATAACTTTTCTTTCAAGGAGTAAGCATCTTTTAATTTTATTGCTGCAATCACCATCTGCAGTGATTTTGGAGGCCAGAAAAATAAAGTCTGAGAATATTTTCACTGTTTCTCCATCTATTTCCCATGAAGTGATGGGACAAGATTCCCTTATCTTCGTTTTCTGAATGTTGAGCTTTAAGCCAACTTTTTCACTCTCCTCTTTCACTTTCATCAAGAGACTTTTTAGTTACTCTTCACTTTCTGCCATAAGGGTAGTGTCATCTGCATATCCGAGGTTATTGATATTTCTCCTGGCAATCTTCATTCCAGCTTGTGCTTCTTCCAGCCCAGTGTTTCTCATGATGTACTCTGCATAGCAGTTAAATAAGCAGGGTGACAATATACAGACTTGATGTACTCCTTTCCTAGTTTGGAACCAGTCTGTTGTTCCATGTCCAGTTCTAACTGTTGCTTCCTGACCTGCATATAGATTACTCAAGAGGCAGGTGATGTGGTCTGGTATTCCCATATCTTTCAGAATTTTCCACAGTTTATTGTGATCCACACAGTCAAAGGCTTTGGCATACTCAATAAAGCAGAAATAGATGTTTTTCTGGAACTCTCTTGCTTTTTCCATGATCCAGCAGATGTTGGCAATTTGATCTCTGGTTCCTCTGCCTTTTCTAAAACCCACTTAAACATCTGGAAGTTCAAGGTTCATGTATTGCTGAAGCCTGGCTTGGAGAATTTTGAGCATTAATTTACTAGCATGTGAGATGAGTGCAATTGTGCAGTAGTTTGAGCATTGTTTGGCATTGCCTTTCTTTGGGAATGGAATGAAAACTGACCTTTTCCAGTCCTGTGGCCACTGCTGAGTTTTCCAAGTTTGCTGGCATATTGAGTGCAGCACTTTCACAGCATCATCTTCCAGGATTTCAAGTAGTGCCACTGGAATTCCATCACCTCCACTAGCTTTGTTCGTAGTGATGCTTTCTAAAGCCCACTTGACTTCACATTCCAGGATGTCTGGCTGTAGGTGAATGATCACACCATCGTGATTATCTTGGTCTTGAAGATCTTTTTTTGCACAGTTCTTCTATGTATTCTTGCCACCTTTTCTTAATATCTTCTGCTTCTGTTAGGTCCCTACCATTTCTGTCCTTTATTGAGCCCATCTTTGCATGAAATGTTCCCTTGGTATCTCTAATTTTCTTGAAGAGATCTCTAGTCTTTCCCATTCTGTTGTTTTCCTCTATTTCTTTGCATTGATTGCTGAGGAAGGCTTTCTTATCTCACCTTGTTATTCTTTGGAAGTCTGCATTCAGATGCTTATATCTTTCCTTTTCTCATTTGCTTTTCACTTCTCTTCTTTTCACAGCTATTTATAAGGCCTCTTATGACAGCCATTTTTATTTTTTGCATTTCTTTTCCATGGGGATGGTCTTGATCCCTGTCTCCTGTACAATGTCATGAACCTCATTCCATAGTTCATCAGGCACTTTATCATAAGGGATTTGATTTAGGTCATACCTGAATGGTCTAGTGGTTTTCACTACTTTCTTCAAAGGCTAATAGAGTTTTTCCAAGAAAATGCTCTTGTCAGAGCAAACACCGTCTTCCAACAACACAAGAGAAGACTCTACACATGGACATCACCAGATGGTCAACACTGAAATCAGACTGATTATAGTCTTTGCAGCCAAAGATGGAGAAGCTCTATACAGTCAGCAAAAATAAAAACAGGAGCTAACTGTGACTCAGATCATGAACTGCTTATTGCCCAATTCAGACTTCATTATCTAAGCCACAGCCAAGTCCCAGTTTTGTTTTTACTGACTGGATAGCGTTTCTCTATCTTTGATTGCCTAGAATATAATCAATCTGATTTCTGTACTCACAATCTGGTTATGGCCATTTGTAGTATCATCTCTTGTGTTGTTGGAAGAGAGTGTTTACTATGACCAGTGAGTTCTTTTGGCAAAGCTCTGTTAGCCTTTGCCCCACGTCATTTTCTACCCCAAGGACAAACTTGCATATTATTCCAGGCATCTCTTGACTTCCTACTTTTGCATTGCATTCCCCTGTGATGAAAAGGACATTGTTTGTTTGTTTGTTTTTCACTGTGCGAAAAGAAAAGAATCCAGTCATAAAACACCATATATGTATGATTTCCTTCATTTTCATGTCTAGAATAGTTAAATCAAATCCAGAGAAACAGAAAATATACTTGTAGTTGCTAACGTTGGAAAGGTGTTGTCAACAGGGAATGACTGCTAACAGAACAAGATTACGCCTTGTGGTGAGGAAAACATATAAATCTAGAGTAGTGGTGGATCCCAAACTCCATTAATATACTAAAAAAACCACATTGATTATATACTTTAAATGGGTGTATTTTATGGTATATAAATTATCTCAATAAAACTATTTTAAAAATCAATATGATTGACTATATCAACAGTCCACAAAAGGAAAACCACCTGACAATTTCAAATATGCTTAAAATAATGTCACAAAACTCATTCATAACAAATGATTTGTTAAGCGGAATCAATATGCATGTGTGAATTGTTGTTGCTGTTTGTTTTCATCTTGGGTTTCACCATTTTGCTTTCCTTTCCTTGTCATTTTCTGTTTTCCCCTTTGTTCTCTGGACATGCTTTGCAGCTTAACGGGCTGTTGGTTCCTTGGTCAGGGGTTGGGCTTAGTTCTCTGGGGTGAGATTAATGAGTCCAGGATGCTGGACTTACCAGAGAACTTCTGAGTCCAGGAAATATTAATTGGCATGCACTTTTGTGGAGATATCCATCTCAACAACAATATCTAGGCCTACTCAACTGCCTGTGGGCTTCAGTGCTTTACACCTCATGCCAAACAACAGGAAGAAAGGAATACAGGCCCGTCTATCCATAGGCCAGCTTCCTAAAGTGGCACTAAGCTCATAGACTCTCAAACCCACCACAGTACCGTCCTGCCCTTTAGGAGGAAGATTCAGACCCATAACACAGAGTGCAAGCAGCAGTCCCTCTCAACAGGAAGCCTACACAAGCCCCCATGCTAATCGCACCAATCTGAAGGCAGACAACAGAAACAAGAGGAACTATCACCCTGTGGCCTGTAGAAAGGAGACCATAAACACAGTAAGTTAAACAAAATAAGATGACAGAAAAATATATTGCAGATGAAGTAGCAAGGTACAAATCCACAAGGCCAAATAAGTGAGGAGGAAATAGGCAAGGTACACGAGAAAGAATTCCTGAGAAAGTAATGATAGCAAAAATGATCCAAGATCTCAGAAACAGAATGGACACATGAATCAAGAAAAACAGGAAAATTTTAAGAAGGAAAGAGAAGAAAGAAAGAAAAAGAATCAGTGAGGAACAACACAAATTAAATGAAAAATAAACTAGAAAGAATCAATAGCAGAATAACTGAGGCAGAAGAATAAATTGGTGATCTAGAAGATAGAAAGGTGGAAATAATTGCCATAGTGCAGAAAAAAAGAATTAAAAAAAAATGAAGTCAATATCAGAGGTCTCTGGGACATTAAATGCATTAACATTCAAATTATAGGGGTCAAAAAGAAGAAAAGAGAAAAGGCCTGAGAAAATATTTGAAGACATTATAGTCAAAAACTTCCCTAATATGGGAAAGCAAATAGTAAAAAAGTCCAGGAAGCTGAGGGAGTCCCCTACAGGATAAACCCAAGGAGAAACATAATGAGAGACATATTGATCAAACTAACACACACACACACACACACACACACAATATTAAAAGCAGAAAGGGAAAAGTGACAAATAAAGTACAAGGAAATGCCCATAACATTATCAGCTGATTATTCAACAGAAACTTTGTAGCCCAGTAGGGAGTGGAAAGTTACACTTAAAGTACTGAAAGGGAAAACCTTACAACCAAGATTATTCTAAAAGGCAAGAATCTCTTTTAGATTCAATGTAGAAACCAAAAGCTTTACAGACAAGCAAAAGCTAAGAGCATTTGGAACCACCAAACAGGCTTTCTAACAAATTCTAAGGGAACTTCTTTAGGTGGAAAACATAACAAAAGGAAATGACCCAGAAAAAGTAAACCCAAAATAATGAAGAAACTGGTAATAGTCCCTTGTACAGTAAGGAAATCAATCCAGTCAATCTTGAGGGAAATCACCCCTGAATACTCATTGGAAGGACTGATGTTGAAGCTGAAGCTTCAGTATTTTGGTCACCTGATGTGAACAGATGATTCATTGGAAAAATCCCTAATGCTGGGAAAGACTGAGAGCAGAAGGAGAAGAGGGCACCAGAGTATGAGACGGTTGGGTGGCATTGCCAATGCAATGGGCAAAAACTTGGCCAAACTTCAGGAGATGGTGAGGGACAGTGAGGCCTGGCATGCTTCAGTCCATGAGATGGCAAAGAGTCAGATATGACTCAGTAACTGAACAACAACAACAATAAGAACATGCATGCTAAGTCACTCCAGTAGTCATGTACTGATGTGAGAGTTGGACCATAAAGAAGGGTGAGTACCAAAGAATTGATGCTTTTGAACTGTGGTGCTTGAACAGCAGGTAGATCAAACCAGTCAATCTTAAAGGAAATCAACTCTGAGTATTCATTGGAATGACTGATGCTGAAGCTGAGGCTTCAATACTTTGGCTACCTGATGTGAAGAGCCAATTCATTGGAAAAGAACCTGATGCTACAAAAGATTGAGGGCAAGAGGAGAAGTGCGTGGTAGAGGATGAGATGGCTGGATGTCATCATTGACTCAATGGAGATGAGTTTGAGCAAACACCAGGAGATAGTAAAGTACATGGAAGCCTGGTGTGCTGCAGTCCGTGGGGTCACAAGAAATTGGACATGACTGAGCAATGGAACAACAACAACTGATGAATTAAAGATCTCATAAACAGATGGATAGATATAGTATGTTGTTGGCTTAGAATTCCTTGGAGACGGAAATGGCAACCCACTCCAGTATTCTTGCCTGGAGAATCCCATGGACGGAGGAGCTTGGTGGGCTACAGTCCATGGGTCGCAAAGAGTTGGACATGACTGAGCGACTTCACTTCACTTTGGCTTAGAATAATCAGTATTGTGAAAATGACTGTATTACCCAAAGCAATCTATAGATTCAATGCAATCCCATTAAATTACCAGTGGCATTTTTCAAAGAATTAGAAAAACAATTCCAATTTGTATGGAAACGCAAAAGACCTTGAATACCCAAATAAATCTTGAGAAAGAAAAACAGAGTCAGTAGTCAACCTTCCTGACTTCAGACTATACTACAAAACTACAATAATCAAGATATTAATATATGGTACTGGCACAGAAACAGATCAGCGGAACAGGACAGTAAGCCCAGACATAAACCCATGCACATGTGGTCTCCTAATCTGTGGCAAAGAAAACAAAAATATACAATGGATAAAAGACAGTCTCTTAAATAAGTGGTGCTGGGAAAACCAGACAACTCCATGTGAAAGAATGAAATTAGAACACTCTCTAACACCAGGTCTCCCTGGTGGCTCAGATGGTAAAGAATTTGCCTGTAGTGCTGGAGACCTGGGTTCGATCCTTGGGTTAGGAAGATCCCCTGGAGAAGGGAATGACTAGGAACTCCAGTATTCTTGCTTGGAAAATTCCATGGACAGAGGAGCCTGGCAGGCTACAGTCCTTGGGGTTGAAAAGAGTTGGACACAATTAAGCGACTTTCATTTTACTGCACTTCTAACACCATACACAAAAATGTACTAAAAATGGATTAAAGACCTAAATGTAAGGCCAGACATTATAAAATTCTTAGAGGAAAATATAGGCAGAACACTCTTGAAAGAAATCTCAGCAAGCTCTTTTTTGACCCACTTCTAGAGAAATGAAAATAAAGACAAAAATAAACCAATGGAAACTACTTAAACTTAAAAGCATTTTCACATCAAAGAAAACCATAAATAAGACAAAATGACAATGCTAAGAATGGGAGAAAATATTTGCAAATGAAGGAATTGACAAAGATTAATCTCCACAATATACATAAACAGCTCATACTGCTCAGTATCAACATGGGCACATATAAGGCACTGAAAAATTTTTTTAAATTATACCTATGCAATTATGGATTTGAAATCAGTAAAATTTAGTTTTCCTCAACATGATAAATGGAAAAACTTAAGAAACAGCACATGACCTCTCCTGCCTACTACCATCTTTGTTGTTTAGTCACTAAGTCATGTCCAACTCTTGCAACCCCATGGAACTTTGTGCAGGTGATTTCCCAGGCATGAATACTGGAGCGGGTTGTCATTTCCTTTTTCAGGGGATCTTCTTGACCCAGAAATCAAACTCACATCTCCTTCATTGCAGGTGGATTCTTTACTGCTCATTCACCAATGAAGCCCTTACCACCATTTCACTCCTGTGTAAAATCAAGAGGCAACTACTTTGAGAATACTATGTGTAGCTGAGGAATTCTAAATCACAGATTCTAAGAAAGCATCTAAGCATCTGCCTTGCTGGCTCCTGCCCTTCCAAATTTGATTTGAATTTACAAATCAATGAAATGAGATCCAGAAATGTGACTTGCCCAAAATTACTCTGCTGTTTATTGACAGAGTTTAGAGTTTATCCTGAACTCCAGACTCCTAACTACTAGTTCCATATACTTTTATGAAGAAAGGACAGCAACTCATGCAGAGTCAAAACTCAAAGACAATTTTCAGGGAAGACATGAAGTTGGGTCAGAGAGGTGGACAGGGATAGAAATAGCCTTGATCGTGAAATCCGGGATAAGAGTACTGAGAGCTTTTTCCCGAAAGTTTGAAAGAGAACAGTTTAAGGCAAATTAATAAAGTGATATTTTACACAGCAAATAGTAATTTTAGGCAATTGTTATCCCAAGTAGTATAGAGTAGAAATATAAATAAAATCCAAAAAGATTTAGGAAAAGTCATAGAAAATACATCAATACCATGCTATTATTAAGGGAAGCGGCTGCTGCTGCTAAGTCGCTTCAGTCGTGTCCGATTCTGTGCGACCCCATAGAAGGCAGCCCACCAGGCTCCCCCATCCCTCTCCAGGCAAGAACACTGGAGTGGGTTGCCATTTCCTTCTCCAATGCATGAAAGTGAAAAGTGAAAATGAAGTCGTTCAGTCCTGTCGGACTCTTCGCAACCCCATGGACTATAGCCTACTAGGCTCCTCCGTCCATGGGATTTTCCAGGCAAGAGTACTGGAATCGGTTGCCATTGCCTTCTCTGGGTAACGGAATCTAGGAAGGGAATAAGATATGGTGCAAATAATAGTGGACTATAGATTCCTGAAAAAGCAAGAGAAAAAGCAAGAGAGTTCCAGAAAAACATCTATTTCTGCTTTATTGACTATGCCAAAGCCTTTGACTGTGTGGATCACAATAAACTGTGGAAAATTCTGAAAGAGATGGGAAAACCAGAACACCTGATCTGCCTCTTGAGAAATTTGTATGCAGCTCAGGAAGCAACAGTTAGAACTGGACATGGAACAACAGACTGGTTCCAAATAGGAAAAGGAGTTCGTCAAGGCTGTATATTGTCACCCTGCTTATTTAACTTATATGCAGAGTACATCATGAGAAACGCTGGACTGGAAGAAACACAAGCTGGAATCAAGATTGCCAGGAGAAATATCAATAACCTCAGATATGCAGATGACACCACCCTTATGGCAGAAAGTGAAGAGGAACTCAAAAGCCTCTTGATGAAAGTGAAAGTGGAGAGTGAAAAAGTTGGCTTAAAGCTCAACATTCAGAAAACAAAGATCATGGCATCCGGTCCCATCACTTCATGGGAAATAGATGGGGAAACAGTGGAAACAGTGTCAGACTTTATTTTTCTGGGCTCAAAAATCATTGCAGATGGTGACTGCAGCCATGAAATTAAAAGATGCTTACTCCTTGGAATGAAAGTTATGACCAACCTAGATAGCATATTGAAAATCAAAGACATTACTTTGCCAACAAAGGTTCGTCTAGTCAAGGCTATGGTTTTTCCTGTGGTCATGTATGGATGTGAGAGTTGGACTGTGAAGAAGGCTGAGCACAGAAGAATTGATGCTTTTGAACTGTGGTGTTGGAGACGACTCTTGAGAGTCCCTTGGACTTCAAGGAGATCCAACCAGTCCATTCTGAAGGAGATCAGCCCTGGGATTTCTTTGGAAGGAATGATGCTAAAGCTGAAACTCCAGTACTTTGGCCACCTGATGCGAAGAGTTGACTCATTGGAAAAGACTCTGATGCTGGGAGGGATTGGGGGCAGGAGGAGAAGGGGACGACAGAGGATGAATTGGCTGGATGGCATCACTGACTCTATGGACGTGAGTCTGAGTGAACTCCGGGAGCTGGTGATGGACAGGGAGGCCTGGCGTGCTGGGATTCATGGGGTCGCAAAGAGTCGGACACGACTGAGTGACTGATCTGATCTGATAGATTCCTGAGTTCTAGGCCTGAGTTCTGGCAACTTTTTTATGAACCACCTTGGGACTTTAGGCAAAACTTTCTTTATCTGTGCCTAAATTTTCTGTCAAATGGAGGAATTAGGCTAGAAAATAATTTCTTAATATGTGTTTTTATAACATCAGGTCCATGAAATTCTCTGAAAAAGGAGTTTTTATAACCAAGTGATTTGAGCTAATGTGAAATATTTTGTCTCTTAAGGTTAACAACACATATTAGAGTGTTAATGACACTTGAAAATCCTAATGTATACAACACTGCTAAACTTTATTTCCTGGAGGAGGAAATGGCAATCCACGCTGGTATTCTTGCCTGGAGAATAGCATGGACAGAGGAGCCTGGTGGGCTACAATCCATAGGGTTGCAAACAGTCTGAAACAGCTCAGCAACTGAGCACAGACTTTATTTCACCCAATATATTTCAAACTTATCTAACCACAGAATCCATTTTTCTTAGAATATTTAATACCTTATAGGAATACCATTTCATGAAACCTCCTTTCTGAGAACTGCATTCTTCCATTGAGAACCCTGATGTTGGTTAAGGCAGGCCTGGCATGCATTCTACAGTATGGTCTTTTTTATATACAATGGGTAACAAGAATATGTGTTAGGGGAATTATGCACACATATATGTATACATATACACACATCTAATGTGCACATGTGCATACACCGAAACATACACTTGTCAAATATCTTCCAAATCCCCTTCAGAATTTACTCCCAGAGAGGATGACCAGAATGAATTTCATTTCTAGGCTGTTGTGCTTAATGGGTTCAGCCAACAGGAGGCACCTTCAAATAACTGGATAAAAAACACTGAGGTCAAGACTATTATTCCTTTGGCTTCTTCTGTGAGAATTTGCCTTGGGCTGCTTGAGTCTCTTAGTTGAAAAACTGCTTATTTCAAGGTGGCCAACTCTAAAGAACTGTCTCTTCCTTCAGATTCTAGCAATTGCTCCCTCCCTTAGTCCTCCCCTAGGGGTGACAGCTCAAGGGCTACTATCTTGGCATACTGTCCTAATATTTGTTGTTCATCTACATCTACCGTTTTGTAAATAGCTTCTCTGTAAAAACATCTGGCTCAAAGTATCCTATACTGAGTGTGCTATCTGATTCTAATTGGGACCCTAACTAATCCACTGTTTTCAACAGCTTGAGTTTTAGAGTCATGTGGGTCTTGGAGACATACATAGTTGAGATCAATGGGCTTGCAGCCCAGGAAAAGGACAGGAACTAGAGTTAGAGATTTGGGATTCATTGGTTATAAGAGGAAGGGAAAGCTGTGGCAGTGGAAATAATTGCCCAGTAAGAGTACAGAGTGAAAGGAAGACATAAAGAAGAAAAGAGCCGGCAAGGAGGAAATATGCTCACAGTCTCACCTCTTGGAAAGCCAAATTATTAAACAAATGCAAAAGATTATTTAATGATCAAATAGCCAGACAATGAAGAGGTAGATAAATTTGAGGAATATTTTATCAAGACCATCTCTACCTATTAGAAGCACTTCTTCTAGTGACTTGAGTTTGGAATTACTTCAGATTCTAGTGATGCTTGGACTTCCCTGGATACACACTAACACCCTGTCTTTCTGTGTTCATAATTATAGACTCTCTTTCTGATTCATGCATTCTCCCTTGTAATAGTGACACAACTAATAAAATTATAATTAAGTCATTCTTTCTGTTTCAGGCAGAGAAATATGCTTTTTCTTGACAGCAAATTTTCATTTTATTGAGAATTTTTTGAGGTCTAGGATTATCTTATTGCCCTGTGTATCTCACAAAATATATCACTGCAGTGTTCCCAGTAAAACCAAATACCAGTGGAGACCTCAGTTTCCAGTCTTGCCATTATGGGGAAAGTATTCTAGCCCATAGGAACTTAATGATAAGTTTATAAGAAAGTGTAAACTGGAATCATGAAAGATCCTTAGATTACCAATCAGGAAATCTGAGTTCTAGATCCAGAAATGAACTAAATTTCAGTGTGATATTTGGCCTTACATGTCTCTTCTATAACATGAGAGAACTGTATTAAATCAATGTTTTTTAAAGTGTGTTCCTTGGAGCCTAAGAGAACTACTTCAGACAGCACTTCAGGAAGCAAAGGGATACTGGAAAAAAGTGGGCTCTGGATCCATTTCCCCAGTTTTCCAGAGCAGCTCTGTTTTTCTCTCATAATCTCTGACTCCATGTAAGATTTCATTTGAAGCAAATACTTCATTGTTAAACCAAATACCTGGTTGACCACCACCATCACTAATGACTTAAAGAAAACCAGCCTAAATTATTAACATCTTTTATATCACTTCCAGGGCTGATAGTTTAAAGTTTATAGATGAAGGCATAGAGGGGAGTGTCCTATCTAAAGAGGATTGCTTTGGGAGATCCTCCTTCTTGTTCCTAGGCATGGTCATTAGGTAGGCAGAGGAAGGCTATAGCTGATTGAGCTCAGCCTCCTGGTTCTGGTGTTGTTTTAGTCTGTTTTAATTCCTGATAGCTAGCTTTGTGATGGCAGAAAGGGGAAGCCTAGAGATTATTTTGATCTGTTTTTTTTTTTTTTGGTACCCCTCCCAGTGTGCAATATTCTGGACTACCTGGAAGGAGGTTACTGTTTACATAAGATGGGCTAGGCTTCAAAATTGGAAAGCAAACAAACTTGAAATGTTTCTGTCACCAAATTCTTCTTTCAGATCTTTTTACTTCCATCTTTATTCATTCTTCTGTTAATTTTGTGGTTGGAACAAGTCTAAGTACAAATGAAATCTCCCCCAGCTAGTCATTATCTCTAGACAGATCCCAAAGTACTGGGAACTTGTTGTTGTCACCACTTGCTTTACATCTGGAATTTCAAAAGAGGAATTTCAAAAAGACAATTATTGGCCTATGCTTTCTAATAAAAATCCTGATGCTGCGGTGGGTGGAGATTGAAGATGATGGAGATAGAATTCTCTCTTCATTTTAGCAAGGAACTGGGTGCAGGAAGGATGAGCCTCCACAGAAGAAGACGTGAATTGGTTGGCAGGAATGTGATTTGCAAGGCCAGACAGGGAAAGGCACTAAATGAAAACCCTCAGAATTTAAATTCCAGCTGACTCCATAGGAACTTTGGTAAGGAACAGGAACTTTGAGCTCAAACTGCTGAGAAAAGCTGGAAAAACAATCAGAAATCATGATGTCAGAGGATATAAGAAGTCATTCTTCTGTCAGGATTTCTGTGTCTTCTCATATTTACTCACTGCTTCTAAACATTCATTTCTGAGAGGCTTGGGGAGAAAGGACTAGGGATCAATACTGAAATCACCTTGGATTCTATAATATCAATTTTCTTTTTTTTAATTTAAATTTATGTATTTTATTTGGAGGCTAATTAATTTACAATATTGTATTGGTTCTGCTACACATCAACATGAATCTGCCACGGGTGTATACGTGTTCCCCATCTGGAACCCTCGTCCAATCTCCCTCTCCATACCATCCCTCCAGGTCATCCCTGTGCACCAGCCCCAAGCATCAGGTATGGAACCTGGACTGGCAATTCGTTTCTTATATGATATTATACATGCTTCAATGCCATTCCCCCAAATCGTCCCACCCTCTCCCTCTCCCACAGAGTCCAAAAGACTGTTCTATACATCTGTGTCTCTTTTGCTGTATTGCATACAGGGTTATCATTACCATCTTTCTAAATTCCATATATATACGCTAGTATTGGTGTTTTTCTTTCTGGCTTACTTCACTCTGTATAATAGGCTCCAGTTTCATTCACCTCATTAGAAGTGATTCAAATGTATTCTTTTTAATGGTGGAGTAATACTCCATTGTGTATATGTACCACTGCTCTCTTATCCATTTTCATCTGCTGATGGACATCTAGGTTGCTTCCATGTCCTGGCTATTATAAACAGTGCTGCATTGAACATTGGGGTACACGTGTCTCTTTCAATTCTGGTTTCCTCAGTGTTTATGCCCAGCAGTGGGATTGCTGGGTCATAAGGCAGTTCTATTTCCGTTTTTTTTTTTTTTTTTTTAAGGGATCTCCACACTGTTTTCCATAGTGGCTGTACTAGTTTGCATTCCCACCAACAGTGTAAGAGGGTTCCCTTTTCTCCACACCCTCTCCAGCATTTATTGCTTGTAGACTTTTGGATCGCAGCCATTCTGACTGGCATGAAATGGTACCTCCTTGTGGTTTTGAATTACATTTCTCTGATAATGAGTTGAGCATCTTTTCATGTGTTTGTTAGTCATCTGTATGTCTTCTTTGGAGAAATGTCTATTTAGTTATTTGGCCCATTTTGTGATTGGGTCGTTTATTTTTCTGGAATTGAGCTGCAGGAGTTGCTTGCATATTTTTGAGATTAGTTCTTTGTCAGTTGCTTCATTTGCTATTATTTTCTCCCATTCTGAAGGCTGTCTTTTCACCTTGCTTATAGTTTCCTTTGTTGTGCAGAAGCTTTTAAGTTTAATTCAGTCCGATTTGTTTATTTTTGCTTTTATTTCCAATATTCTGGGAGGTGGGTCATAGAGGATCCTGCTGTGATTTATGTCGGAGAGTGTTTTGCCTATGTTCTCCTCTAAGAGTTTTTTTTTTTTTTTTAGTTTCTGATCTTACATTTAGATCTTTAATCCATCTTAAGTTTATTTTTGTGTATGGTGTTATAAAGTGTTCTAATTTCATTCTTTTCCAAGTGGTTGACCAGTTTTCCCAGCACCACTTGTTAAAGAGATTGTCTTTAATCCATTGTATATTCTTGCCTCCTTTGTCAAAGATAAGGTGTCCATAGGTGTGGGGATTTATCTCTGGGCTTTCTATTTTGTTCCATTAATCTATATTTCTGTCTTTGTGCCAGTACCATACTGTCTTGATGACTGTGGCTTTGTAGTAGAGCCTGAAGTCAGGCAGGTTGACTCCTCCAGTTCTATTCTTCTTTCTCAAGATTGCTTTGGCTATTCAAGGTTTTTTGTATTTTCATAAAAATTGTGAAATTATTTGTTCTAGCTCTGTGAAAAATACCGTTGGTAGCTTGATAGGGATTGCATTGAATCTATAGATTGCTTTGGGTAGTATACTCATTTTCACTCTATTGATTCTTCCGATCCATGAACATGGTTTATTTCTCCATCTATTAGTGTCCTCTTTGATTTCTTTCACCAGTGTTTTATAGTTTTCTATATATAGGTTTTTAGTTTCTTTAGGTAGATATATTCCTAAGTATTTTATTCTTTTCATTACAATGGTGAATGGAATTGTTTACTTAATTTCTTTATTTTCTCATTATTAGTGTATAGGAATACAAGGGATTTATGTGTGTTTATTTTATATCCTGCAACTTTACTATATTCATTGATTAGCACTAGTAAATTTCTGGAGGAATCTTTAGGGTTTTCTATGTAGAGGATCATGTCATCTGAAAACAGTGTGAGTTTTACTTCTTCTTTTCCAATTTGGATTCCTTTTATTTATTTTTCTACTCTGATTGCTGTGGCAAACTTCCAAAACTATATTGAACAGTAGTCATAAGAGTGGGCATCCTTGTCTTATTTCTGACTTTAGGGGAAATGCTTTCAATTTTTCTCCATTAAGGATAATGTTTGATGTGGCTTTGTCATATATAGCTTTTACTATGTTGAGGTATGTTCCTTCTCTTTCTGTTTTCTGGAGAGTTTTTGTCAATAATGAATGTTGAATTTTGTCAAAGGCTTTCTCTGCATCTATTGAGGTAATTATATCGCTTTTATTTTTCAGTTTGTTAATGTGGTGTATTACATTGATTGATTTGTGGATATTGAAGAATACTTGCATCCCTGGGATAAAGCCCACTTGGTCTTCGTGTATGATCTTTTAAATGGGCTGTTGGAGTCTGATTGCTAGAATTTTGTTAAGGATTTTTGCATCTATGTTCATCAGTGATATTGGTCTGTGGTTTTCTTTTTTGTGGCATATTTGTCAGCTTTTGATATTAGGGTGATGGTGGCCTCATAGAATGAGTTTGGAAGTTTACTTTCCTCTGAAATTTTCTGGAAGAGTTGAGTAGGATAGGTGTTAGCTCTTCTCTAAATTTTTGGTAGAATTCAGCTGTGAAGCCATCTGGACCTGGGCTTTTGTTTGCTGGAAGATTTCTGATTACAGTTTCAATTTCTGTGCTTGTGATGGGTCTGTTAAGATTTTCTATTTCTTCCTGGTTCACTTTTGGAAAGTTGTACTTTTCTAAGAATTTGGCCATTTCTTCCAAGTTGTCCATTTCATTGGCATGTAATTGCTGATAGTAGTCTCTTATGATCCTTTGTATTTCTGTGTTGTCAGTTGTGATCTCTCCATTTTCATTTCTGATTTTATTGATTTGATTTTTCTCCCTTTGTTTCTTGATGAGTCTGGCTAATGGTTTGTCAATTGTATTTATCCTCTCAAAAAACCAGCTTTTGGCTTTGTTGATTTTTGCTATGGTCTCTTTTCTTTCTTTTGCATTTATTTCTTTCCTAATCTTTAAGATTTCTTTCCTTCTACTAACCCTGGGGTTCTTCATTTCTTCCTTTTCTAGTTGCTTTAGGTGTAGGGTTAGGTTATTTCTTTGACTGTTCTCTTGTTTCTTGAGGTATGTGTGTATTGCTATGAACTTTCCCCTTAGCACTGCTTTTACAGTATCCAACAGGTTTTGGGTTGTTGTGTTTTGATTTTCATTCGTTTCTATGCAATCTTGATTTCTTTTTTGACTTTTTCTGTGATTTGTTGGTTATTCAACAGCGTGTTGTTCAGCCTCCATATGTTGGAATTTTTAATAGTTTTTCTCCTGAAATTGAGATCTAATCTTACTGCATTTTGGTCAGAAATGATGCTTGGAATGATTTCAATTTTTTTGAATTTACCAAAGCTAGATTTATGGCCCAGGATGTGATCTATCCTGATGAAGGTTCCATGTGCGCTTGAGAAAAAGGTGAAATTCATTGTTCTGGGGTAAAATGTCCAATAGATATCATTTAAGTCTAACTGGTCTATTGTATCATTTAAAGTTTGTGTTTCCTTGTTAATTTTCTGTTTAGTTGATCTATCTATAGGTGTGAGTGGGATATTAAAGTCTCCCACTATTATTCTATTATTGTGTTATTGTTAATTTCCCCTTTCATACTTGTTAGCATTTGTCTTACATACTGTGGTGCTCCTATGTTGGGTGCATATATATTTATAATTGTTATGTCTTCTTCTTGGATTGATATTTTGATCATTATGTAGTGTCCTTCTTTGTCTCTTTTCACAGCCTTTGTTTTAAAGTCTATTTCATCTGATATATGACTATTGCTACGCCTGCTTTCTTTTGGTCTCTATTTGCATGGAATATCTTTTTCCAGCCCTTCACTTTCACTCTGTTTGTGTCCCCTGTTTTGTGGTGGGTCTCTTGTAGACAACATATATGGGGATCTTGTTTTTGTATCCATTCAGCCAGCCTTTGCCTTTTGGTTGGGGCATTCAACCCTTTTACATTTAAGGTAATTATTGATAAGTATGATCCCGTTGCCATTTACTTTATTGTTTTGGGTGCAAGTTTATACACCCTTCTTGTGTTTCCTGTCTAGAGAAGATCCTTTAGCATTTGTGGAAAGCTGGTTTGGTGGTGCTGAGTTCTCTCAGCTTTTGCTTGTCTGTAAAGCTTTTGATTTCTCCTTCATATTTGAATGAGATCCTTGTTGGGTACAGTAATCTGGGCTGTAGGTTATTTTCTTTCATCACTTTAAGTATGTCCTGCCATTCCCTCCTGGCCTGAAGAGTTTCTATTGAAAGATCAGCTGT
Source organism: Bos taurus (assembly GCF_002263795.3). Classification (NCBI taxonomy): domain Eukaryota; kingdom Metazoa; phylum Chordata; class Mammalia; order Artiodactyla; family Bovidae; genus Bos; species Bos taurus. Next base: position 83,792,225 of record NC_037357.1, on the reverse strand, counting down.
TATCCTTATGGGAATCCCCTTGTGTGTTATTTGTTTTTTTTCCCTTGCTGCTTTTAATATTTGTTCTTTGTGTTTGATCTTTGTTAATTTGATTAATATGTGTCTTGGGGTGTTTTGCCTTGGGTTTATCCTGTTTGGGACTCTCTGGGTTTCCTGGACTTGGGTGATTATTTCCTGCCCCATTTTAGGGAAGTTTTCAACTATTATCTCCTCAATTATTTTCTCATGGTCTTTCTCTTTGTTTTCCTCTTCTGGGACTCCTATGATTCGAATGTTGGGGCATTTAATATTATCCTGGAGGTCTCTGAGATTTTCCTCATTTCTTTTAATTCGTTTTTCTTTTTCCCTCTCTGATTCATTCATTTATACCATTTTATCTTCTAATTCACTAATCCTATCTTCTGCCTCTGTTATTCTACTATTTGTTGCCTCCAGAGTGTTTTTGATCTCATTTATTGCATTATTCATTATATATTGACTCTTTTTTGTTTCTTCTAGGTCCTTGTTAAACCTTTCTTGCATCTTCTCAATCCTTGTCTCCAGGCTATTTATCTGTGATTCCATCTTGATTTCAAGATTTTGGATCATTTTCACTATCATTATTTGGAATTCTTTATCAGGTAGATTCCCTATCTCTTCCTCTTTTGTTTGGTTTGGTGGGCATTTATCATGTTCCTTTACCTGCTGGGTATTCCTCTGTCTCTTCATTTTGTTTATATTACTGTGTTTGTGGTGGACTTTCTGTATTCTGGCAGTTTTTGGAGTTCTCTTTATTATGGGGTTTCCTCGCTGTGGGTGGGGTTGTTCGGGTGGCTTGTCAAGGTTTCCTGATTAGGGAAGCTTGTGTAGGTGTTCTGGTGGGTGGAGCTGGATTTCTTCTCTCTGGAGTGCAATGAAGTGTCCAGTAATGAGTTATGAGATGTCAATGGGTTTGGAGTAACTTTGGGCAGCCTGTATATTGAAGCTCAGGGCTATGTTCCTGTGTTGCTGGAGAATTTGCATGGTATGTCTTGCTCTGGAACTTTTTGGCCCTTGGGTGGTGCTTGGTTTCAGTGTAGGTATGGAGGCATTTGATGAGCTCCTGTCGATTAATATTCCCTGGAGTCAGGAGTTCTCTGATGTTCTCAAGATTTGGCCTTAAGCAACCTGCTTCTGGTTTTCAGTCTTATTTTTACAGTAGTCTCAAGACTTCTCCATCTACACAACACCGTTGATAAAACATCTATGTTAAAGAAGAAAAGTTTCACCTTCACTGGTGTCCAGTGAAGGACACCCAGAGAGATTCACAGAGTTACATAGAGAAGAGAAGAGGGAGGTGGGAGTTAGAGGTGACCTGAATGAGATGAGGTGTAATTAAAAGAGGAGAGAGCAAGCTAGCCAGTAGTCACTTCCTTACATGTGCTCCACAGTCTGGACTGCTCAGAGATGTTCACGGAGTTATACAGAGAAGAGAAGAGGAAGGAAGGAGACAGGTGGCCAGGAGGATAAAGGGGGGAATCAAAAGGAAAGAGAGATCCAGCCAGTAATCAGTTCCTTAAGTGTTCTCCACCTTCTGGAACACACAAAGAGTTTCACAGAGTTGGGTAGAGAAGAGAAGGGGGAGGGAGGAGATAGAGGTGGCCTGGTGGAGAAAAAGGAGAGTCCAAAGGGGAAGAGAACACCTTCTGGAACACACAAAGAGTTTCACAGAGTTGGGTAGAGAAGAGAAGGGGGAGGGAGGAGATAGAGGTGGCCTGGTGGAGAAAAAGGAGAGTCCAAAGGGGAAGAGAACAGTCAAGCCAGTAATGTCTCTCCCAAGTAAAAATGGGTACTGAAGATTGGGTTCTTAAAGGTACAAAATTGGTAACAAATACCAAAAAGCAAAGATTAAAAATCTAGAGTAGAGGTTGGATTTTCAAAAATACAATATTAAAGAAAAAAAGTCACAAAAATTATATATATATATATATATATATATATATATATATATATATATATATACACACACATATATATGAAGTTTGCTTTAAAAAATAGGGTCTCCTTTTTTTGCAAACTAATAGTAGGTTATAAAAATGAAAATTAAAGGAGTAATAGAGGACTTAAAATTTTAAAAATAATAAAAAAAAGAATGATAGCAAAAATAGTAAAAATATATCTAGGACTTTCTCTGGTGGTGTTGTGGGCAGTGTGGGGTCAGTTCATTTTTGGACAGTTCCTTGGTCCAGCTTATATTTCTCAATATCTATAGTCCCCTTCCTATGTAGTTGGTACTAACTACAGGGTTTTAATCTATTGCATCTGTGACTTCCAAGGTGGTTCCCTCTGGTTTAGCTTCTTCTGTTTGCTGGTCTCTTCAGTGTCTGATTTCCTCCCTGACACAAGGGGGTGGTGGTGGACACTTTTTTAGGCTCACTTGTTCAGTCGTCCTGTGGGGAGGGAAGGATGCTGCAAACAAATAACACTGGCGTGTGCTCACAGTGTCTCAGCCACACTGGGCCTGCCCCCACTCATAGTGTGTGTGCTTTCCCTGCCCACACTTACAAGCTCTAGGTTGCTCCGTGGGGAACCGTCCGATGTCAACCCTGGGCTGCATGTGCCTCCCAGGTCTAAGCTGCTCAGGTTCAGGCACTCAGGTAGTCCTCAGAGGCGCAGACTCGGTTGGGCCTGCATTTTGTGCCCTTCCCAGGTCCAAGGAGCTCAGGTGATCAGTTGTTTGAGCGCGGTCACTGCGACTTATCACCTCCCCTGTCCCTGCTACTTGGTTTTCTGGGTGTACAACCAGTGCACCTTCTAGGGCAGATGTTGACCGTCCAGAACCCCAAGAAGTCTTAGTTAGCAAAGAAGCCTGCTTCAGTTTGGTAGATACTGTCTCTCTGGGGCTGCGATTGCCTCCTTCCAGCTCTGGCTGCTTGTCACCAGAGGGGAATGGTCTGCAGCGGGCTAGCTCTGTTTAGTCCTTTGTTCTGTGAGTGGGCCTGGCGGTATCTTAGGTTAGGGCTTTTCACGTGGTAGCTATCCCACAGTCTGGTTTGCTAGCCCAAGTTAGTTCCCTCAGATTGCCCTCAGGGCATTCAGGCCCAGTCCTTACTCTAAGCCATGCAGCCCGCGCCTCCCTGCCTTGCCCAGCCCCCACTTGCTAGTGGCGGGTGCGGGCATCTGCGCTGCTTCTCCGCTGGGGGAGTTACCGTTGAGCATGTAATTTTTGGGTTTTAATTATTTATTTTTTTTTTCCCATTTATGTTGCCCTCTGTGGTTCCAAGACTCGCCACAGACTCGGCAGTGAGAGTGTTTCCTGGTGTTTGGAAACTTCTCTCTTTTTAAGACTCCCTTCCCAGGACAGAGCTCCATCCCTACCTCTTTTCTCTCTATCTTTTTTTTTTTTTTCTTACCTCCTTTTGAAGACACTGGGGTGCTTTTCTGGGTGCCTGATGTCCTCTGCTGGCATTCAGAAATTGTTTTGTGGAATTTACTCAGTGGTTAAATGTTCTTTTGATGAATTTGTGGGGGAGAAAGTGGTCTCCCCATCCTATTCCTCTGCCATCTTAGGACCACCCCCCCATAATATCAATTTTCAAGTTTGTTCAGAAACCTAGACTTACAGACATAGTATCATAAAGAATTCAAGTTCATGTCAATGAACACTGATTGAAGCACTTACTAAGTGTCTGACTATGTGTTAAACCAAGAAGTTCATGGCCCAATGGAAGAAAGTAAACATAATTTCAGGGCAATGCAGTAAGTAGAGTGATGGAGGTCAGAATAGTATGCCAGAGAAACATAGAGGAGGGACATGACTGAAAGACACATAGGTTCATAGAACATCAGAGTTGGATGGAAAAAGTGAGTCCCAGAATACTGAAGGGATTTTTTTTCAAGGTCATAGAGCCAGCCAGTAGCAGAATTGGAATTGTGGTTTAAAGAATAAAGTTTACAAACACGTGTACACCCGTGGCAGATGCATGTTGATGCATGGCAAAACCAATACAGTAGTGCAAAGTAAAAAAATAAATAAATTTAAAAAAAAGAATAAAGTTCAGGCAGCCTTCTGTCAAACATATTCTGTCATTCTGCATAGACAAATTGTTGGCTTCTTTCAAGAGGAGTTCCCTGACCTATCATATAATGCTGACTTGGGGAAAAAAATCTAAGAGAAGCTCCTGCGTATTTTCTGCAGTGTGTATACATGCCCATTGACTTCCTGGGAAAGCATAGTCTATATGTCTTTCTATTTCCTATATCTTCTTATGATAGGCTCACAAAGAAATCTGCCATCACACAAAAAATTTCTGCCTCACAAAGAAACCTGCCTAGTACAGGAGTACTAGGGTCCCTAAGTTTGTCATTCTCAAAGCAGTGCAATTCTGGGTGGGACGAGGATATATTGGGTTCCATTCTGTCTCAAAAATTGTAGTTTCTGATAGGTTCTTAAGACAGAACTACAGTATATGTTTCTAATCCAGTTCTGTTGACAATATTTGATATGCTTGTCAAGTGTTTTGTACATGTCTAGTAGCAGGAATCCCATTCTCCCTTAGAAATAGACTTACATCTCAGGAAAAATCTGCTATAAAGTATTATCTTATGCCAAATAGACTGACATCTGATTCCCAGAAATTTCTGCCATTTGAGGATTTTCTCATAAGGTTGATCTCCTCTGCCTTTCCAAGATTTGAAGACCACAACTATTTCATCTTGAGTTTTCACTTTCTTAGGTTCAACACTCCCAAGGCTAGACTTGGACTACAGCCTTATCCTTAATTATGACCATCTAGACCCAGTATTGCTTGCATATTCTTCCATATATTGCTGATGTGAGAGTTAATTTTCAGATACGCATTCATGCGTGCTAAGTTGCTCTAGTCATGTTTCACTTTTTGTGACCCCATGGACTGTAGCCTGCCAGGCTCCTCTGTCCATGGGATTCTCCAGGCAAGACTACTGGAGTGGGTTGCCATGCCCTCCTTCAGGGGATCTTCCCAACCCAGGATCAAACCCGCATCTCTTATGTCTCCTGCATTGGCAGGCATGTTATTTACCACTAGAGCCACCTGGCATATCAATTTGCAGATATGCAGGATAGTTATTTGGCAACATCTATAAACATTTAAAATATGCATACCTATGACCCAGGTACCCTGATTCTACCCTACAGACAGAGCATCAGTTTATGTTTATATTTCATAATATGAAAAAAATGGAAGAACTTAAGTGCTCATTAAAAGAACATTGATTTTAAGATTTTGATATAACCATACTATGAAAGAAAATGCTAGCACTGATTATGAAGAAAATACGTTAATAATAAGGAAAGGTGCCCAAGGTACATTAGTGAAAAAAAAAGTTGAAAATCAATATGAATGACATGAATTCATTTTTGTAAAGAAAACAAAATTATATTGGATATATTTATGTGTAAAGAAAAAATTTCTGGACACAGGAAACATCTGGAAAGATACACACTAAATAATCTTTAAGAAGTACATTTTGGGGGACTTCCACTTTTTTCCTTTATAAGCTTATGCATTGGTTCCAATGAATATGGAGTACTCCTGCAAATTAAAATACATTTAGATGTTCTAGATTCCATATATATGTGTTGGAATATGGTATTTATCTTTGTCTTTCTGAGTCACTTCACTCTGTCTAATAGGTTCTGCTGCTCCTGCTGCTGCTGCTAAATCACCTCAGTCGTGTCCAACTCTGTGTGACCCCATAGACAGCAGCCCATTAGGCTCCTCCTAGGATTCTCCAGGCAAGAATACTGGAATGGGTTGCCATTTCCTTCTCCAATGCATGAAAGTTAAAAGGGAAAGTGAAGTCTCTCAGTCGTGTCCGATTCTTAGCGACACTATGGACTGCAGCTTACCAGGCTCCTCCGTCCGTGGATTTTCCAGGCAAGAGTACTGGAGTGGGGTGCCATTGCCTTCTCCAATAATAGGTTCTAGATTCATCCAACTCCTTAGAACTGATTCAAATGCATTCCTTTTTATGGCTGAATAATATTCCATTGCATTTCTTTTTTTCTTGGGGATCGTCTTGATCCCTGTCTCCTGTACAAAGTCATGAACCTCAATCCATAGTTCATCAGGCACTCTGTCTATCAGATCCAGTCCCTTAAATCTATTTCTCACTTCCACTGTATAACCATAAGAGATTGGATTTAGGTCATACATTACGGCCAACCTATATAGTATATTAAAAAGCAGAGACATTACTTTTCCAACAAAGGTCCATCTAGTCAAGGCTATGATTTTTTCCAGTAGTCATGTATGGATGTGAGAGTTGGACTGTGAAGAAAGCTGAGCACCAAAGAACTGATGCTTTTGAACTGTGGTGTTGGAGAAGACTCTTGAGAGTCCCTTGGACCGCAGGGATATCCAACCAGTCCATTCTAAAGGAGATTAGCCCTGGGTGTTCTTTGGAAGGAATGATGCTAAAGCTGAAACTCCAGTACTTTGGCCACCTCATGCAAAGAGTTGACTCATTGGAAAAGACTCTGATGCTGGGAGGGATTGGAGGCAGGAGGAAAGGGGGACAACAGAGGATGAGATGGCTGGATGGCATCACCAACTCAATGGACATGAGTTTGAGTGAACTCCAGGAGTAGGTGATGGACAGGGAGGCCTGGTGTGCTGGGATCCATGGGGTTGCAAAGAGTCGGACATGACTGAGCGACTGAACTGAAATGAATGGTCTAGTGGTTTTCCCCATTTTCTTCAATTTAATTCTGAATTTGGCAATACGGAGTTCATGATATGAGCCACAGTCAGCTCCCAGCCTTGTTTTTGCTGACTGTATACAGCTTCTCCATCTTTGGCTGCAAAGTATATAATCAATCTGATTTTGGTGTTGACCATCTGGTGATGTCCATGTGTAGAGTCTTCTCCTGTGTTGTTGGTAGAGGGTGTTTGCAAAACCAGTGTATTCTGTTGGCAAAACTCTATTAGCCTTTGTCCTACTTTATTCTGTACTCCCAGGTCGAATTTGCCTGATACCCCAGGTGTTTCTTGACTTCCTACTTTTGCATTCCAGTCCCCTATAATGAAAAGGACACCTTTTGGGGGTTTTAGTTCTAAAAGGTCTTGTAAGTCTTCATAGAACAGTTCAACTTCAGCTTCTTCAGCATTACTGATTGGGGCATAGACTTGGACTACCATTATATTGAATGGTTTGCCCTGGAAATGAACAGAGATTATTCTGTCATTTTTGAGATTGCATCCAAGTACTGCATTTTGGACTCTTTTGTTGACTATGGTGGCTACTCCATTTCTGCTAAGGGATTCATGCCCACAGCAGTAGATATAATGGTCATCTGAGTTAAATTCACCCATTCCAGTCCATCTTAGTTTGCTGATTCCTAGAATATCGACATTCACACTTTCCATCTCCTGGTTGACCACTTCCAATTTACCTTGATTCATGGACCTAACATTCCAGGCTCCTATTTAATACTGCTCTTTACAACATCGGATTTTGCTTCTATCACCAGTCACATCCACAACTGGGTGCTGTTTTTGCTCTGGTTCCATCCCTTCATTCTTTCTTTAGTTATTTCTCCACTGATCTCCAGTAGCATACTGGGCACCTACTGACCTGGGAGTTCATCTTTCAGTGTCCTATCTTTTTGCCTTTTCATACTGTTCATGGGGTTCTCAAGGCAAGAATACTGAAGTGGTTTGCCATTCCCTTCTCCAGTGGACCACATTCTCTCATACCTCTCCACCATAACTGGCCAGTCTTGGGTTGCCCCACATGGCACAGTTTAGTTTCATTGAGTTAGACAAGCTGTGGTCCGTGTGATCTTATTTGCTAGTTGTCTGTGATTGTGGTTTCAGTCTGTATACCCTCTGATGCCCTCTCTCAGTGTGTACTGTCTTAATTGGCTGTCTCAGGATGCCTTACAAATAACTGTGAAAAGAAGAGAAGCCAAAAGCAAAGGAGAAAAGGAAAGATATAAGCATCTGAGTGCAGAGTTCCAAAGAATAGCAAGAAGAGATAAGAAAGCCTTCCTCAGCAATCAATGCAAAAAAATAGAGGAAAACAATAGAATAGGAAAGACTAGAGTCAGACACGACTAAGCGACTGAACTGAACTGAATATTCCATTGTGTAAATATACCACAATTTCTTTATCCATTCATCTGTCAATAGACATCTATTGACAGACATCTATGGTTTCTTCCATGTTCTAGCTATTGTAAAAAGAAAACTAAAGAAATAAAATTGGCCTGTCTCCTCTACTGTCTGATTTACAATGAATATTCCAAAGTATTTATACCAAGGGAGCTATAACATAGAGTTGACTGTGGGCCCTGTGGCCGGATCACCTGGATTTGAGTCCAAGCTCTGACTAGAATCACATGACCATGGTCAAGTTACTTAATGTCAGTACACTTCAGTTTCATTCTCTGTGAAATGGGGATAAACAAAGTACTTACTTTGTGGAGTTACGTTAAGTATTAAATAATTTAATTTATATAAAGCAATTAAATGGTGATTTGCTTCCCTGGTGGCTCAGACGGTAAAGCATCTGCCTGCAATGTGGGAGACCTGGGTTTGATACCTGGGTTAGGAAGATCCCCTGGAGGAGGAAATGGCAACCCACTCCAGTATTCTTGCCTAGAGAATTCCATGGATAGAGGAGCCTGGTAGACTAAAGCCCATGGGGTCACAGAAGGTTGGACACAACTGAGAGACTTCACTTCACTTGGCACATAATAAAAGTTCAATAAATACAAGTATCAATTGTAATTATTATTGTTTTATGATCAATTATTCTCTATACTTTCAATTGTGAAGACTTGAAATATCCATCATCTTAACTCCTTCATTTTCCTCACTCCTCACGCTACATCAATTACTAAGTCTTGAATTCTATTAAGTCAAGCCACATGCAATTCCCATTTCTGTAGATCTGAAAGGTTGAATAGCAACAATGTAATATAGTTCAACCTAATATTACCCCAGGATTTAAAAAATCATATCATTTGTTTTCCTACGTTAGGCCATTAAATTTAGACTGTCACAGCATTCACTCTTCTAATTGATCTACTTTATCCTTGGTTCTCTTACTATGCTAATATGCCTTAAATATGTACTTCTGGTGGAGTCTTCATCCTAGACCTATTGATGATATTTCACTTCTGATCATAGTCCACCAATTGAGGCAGTAGTCTTCATCCCCCCTTCTAACATGAAACAATGTTCACATGTATGATAACCTCTCATGGACATTCTCAGATTTTGGCAAATCCTCAAACAAATTCTTCAGGGTAATAAATGATATTCACTTCAGATTTTTAGATGTGTTATTCATATAAACATCTTGTAAGATTGTGAATTAAAAGTAGCCATATATGTTGAATGATGGTAAATGAGATTTACCTGATTACTTTGAGTGTTTTAAATCATCTTTGGTATTTTCTAAAATAAGGAACACAGTTGATGGAATTAACTTGTTAGCTTCTGTGCAACTTAATCAGAATTTAGTGGAGATATCTCTTTAACTTGTTTGAAACTGTTGATCAAGTCAACCATGACTTGGGGAACATTCCCATCAACAAGGCATTGCAGTTTGCAGCTGTTTTTCTCATCACTTCAACTAAGCCTGAAATTTATAAAATTTCATTTGTATTTATAATAATGTACAGAGCACTGAACATTTGCTAGGTACCAGGTACTGTCTTCTGTTGTGTTCTTATTAACAGAAGCATTCAGAGTCTCATTTTCATTTATGTGCAAAGTAAATGAAGAGATCCTGCTGCTGCTGCTGCTGCTAAGTCATGTCAGTCATGTCCAACTCTATGCAATCCCATAGATAGCAGCCCACCAGGCTCCCCCACCCCTGGGATTCTTCAGGCAAGAGTACTGAAGTGGATTGCCATTTCCTTCTCCAATGCATGAAAGTGAAAAGTGAAAGTGAAGTTGCTCAGTCGTGTCCGACTCTTAGCGTCCCCATGGACTGCAGCCTACCAGGCTCCTCTGTCCATGGGATTTCCCAGGCAAGAGTACTGGAGTGGGGTGCCATTGCCTCTTCCGGAAGAGGTCCTAGGCAAACTTTATCCATCATTGTTTCTTTCTAATAAAGAATGCACCTGAGTATAAGGTGAAAAAAAAACTGAAGGAATTACAAAGTTACAATTTACAAGTCCTTATAATCATAGTCACCAACTATGATTATAGTTGGTGACTATGAACTATAGAATGAATCATAAATAAGATTGGATAAGTATAAATGTAAGGATTATGTGTAATTCCTAGTAACTAGTTCATAACTCCACTTAACCTTCTCTCCTGGTCAAGAAAGTACATCAGGAAAAAAATTAGCGAAGATGATCTTATTATAGCATAATCCTGAGGCTACTTTACTTGATCTTCTTTTTAGGTAAATCATTTGCAAACTTTGGCACTTATCTCTTATGGGTAACAAATTGCTTTCAACACATCAGTGGATTGCAACACTGAGTCTAGTCTTCCAAATAAAGTCCAAGGGCTCTTTGGCTGGCTTTCAGGAATGGCTGTGCTCTGACCCTCATCTTTTGTGAGTACCTTTCCCAAACACCATGCTCTAAACAAATGAAGCTCATATGGATATTTATACCAAACCATCATGCTTTCTTTTCATATCAAGGACTAGTGCTGGAGTCAGAATTTAGTCCCAGGCAGGGAGTATAACTCCAGAGTCTAGATGCTTTAACCTATACATTCAACTACCTCTCATATAGTTCTTGCATTATAGTGTTTGATCTTGGGTGGGAAGATGGAATGTCTCTTGTGCATTTGTGTCTTCTACAGAAACTTGCATATAGTAGGTCTACTCAATTTTTATTAAATCAATATGCTATCTTGCTGGTATGGTAAAAAAAAAAAAACATATTAGAAGCATTTTAGAGCAAATGTATTAAAGTTTAGGAAGACTACATTAAAATTGTATACAATTTTTTTTTTTTTATACCAGACACTGTGACAAACCGAAAAAAAAGACTATTGGAGATAAGAAAGAAAACTACTATCCTGTGATTCACATAATCTAAATCCCTATCAGTTGTGAGAATACAGTTCACTGTTTATTGCTTTATGAAGATTACAGATGTCTTCTAGCATAGCTACTCCATCACGTTTACAAGTTAAAATCTCTAAAACTACAATGCAATTTACATAGAACTGCTTTAGAATTTTGCTATTTCAGATATAGTATGTTTTATCTGTTCTATTTGCTAGTTATTTGATACTGAGTTAGTTAAATGGCTGAGCTTTGATTTCCCTACCCGTGAAATGGGAAGAAGCCCACCACAAGGTGATTATAAATATAATGGTTATAAAATGTCTATTACAGAGATTGGCATCTGATGCGTGCTAAGTCGCTTCCTTTGTTTCTGACTCTTTGCGACCATATGGACTGCTTCCACCAGGCTCCTCTGTCCATGAGATATTCCTGGCAAGAATACTGGAGTGTGTTGCTGTGCCCTCCTCCAGGGGATCTTTTTGACCCAATGATCAAATCTGCCTCTCCTGAGGCTCCTGCATTGCAGGTGAATTCTTTACTGCTGAGCCACCGGGGAAGCTCCAAACATACTAGTTTTCACCCTTATCCTATCCCTTCGAAAATATAGGGGAATATCATTATATATATATATATATATATATATATATATATATAGTATATATAATAAATAATACCCATAATATGCTAGGATACATATGATCTAGCCTATGAAATAATATGGTATATTATTTCTTTCCTGAAATCTGGAAGTTACCATTGACTGTCAATAACTTCTCACATCCAATTGAACGTCTTGACTACTAGTATCTCAACTATATCCCTTCATTTGCAACCCCTCTGTACCTCTCATTCAGATTTCTGAGGCCTCCTAATTGGTCTCATTTGGTCTTGCCCCAGTTTAATCAGTTCTCCATGCTGCTGCCACAGTGATCTTTCTGACATGCGAATATAATTATGTCAGTCATTAGCTTAAACCCTTCAGTTTCTTATAAAGCTTGTGGCATGAAAAAGGAAACATTCCTTAATATGCTTGCCTTGTCATTTATGCCTTAACTCTGCTTTCCTTTCCAGTCTAATCTCTGATTTCTTACTATACACACTCCATACTCCAGTATGACTGAACTACTTGGAGTTCTATTGATCCCCATTCTCTCATCTCCTCTTCTTACCTTCTTGCCTCTGCTTTTCCTTCTTTTCCTTCTCCTTCTTCTCTCTCTCTCTGACACAAGTTCCTTTTATTTGTCCCAGTGTTCCAAAATCTTTACCATGGCCTACAGGCACTATATGTCTTTGCTATGGCCTCTGGATTCCTTATTATTTCTGGAACACATAAAGCACACTCTTACCATAGGGTCTTTTCATTTGCCATTCCATCTGCCTAAATTGTTATTCTCTCACATTTATACACGGGTCCCTTCATTTCCTTCATATTTTATATAAATATCATCACAATTCTATTTATAATAGCACTGCACCCATCACTCTTTATCTTCTTGCCCTGCTTACTTTTTTTCATAATATTAATACCTGACTATATATATGTGATTATAGTATATATATATGAAAGAGGGGGATATATATAGTTGTATTCCCCTCTCTCATATTTACTCCATGAAAGTGAATATTTCATCTGTTTTCTTCACCATGACATTTTCAGTGCCTAGCACAGTGCCTATTATAATGCAGGCAATCAAAAACTATGGGGTAAACAAATGCATGAATACACTTTTTTTCCTCTTTCAGTTTTATCACATTTCTACCCTTTGCCTGGCTAATGTTTATTCAATATGCACATTGCACATTATTTGTAGCAAATAGCTGGGTTAGCTACTCTTCTGGTTTCCCTTACCCCCTATTAATTTTGTTATAGTAGCATTAATCAGGTTATTTTTCTGTGGAAAGGTGGAACGGACCCAAATCATTGCAATCATTGAATGCTGTCAGGATGCTTGTATTTCATGTTGTTAGTTGCAAAGTCTCTGAATAAACTTATACAGGGGCTCATTGTGCCTTGGAGAGAGATTTTTGAAAGATTGTTCTGGCTATATTATGAAGGGTAAGGGAGAGCAGGGAAACCAGAAACACCTGGGAATAAGGATTTTGGGACCAAGACAATGAAAAAGACCAGAAGCTTGCAGATTTGAGAGTGGATCAGGAGCTGTTTATGACAAGAAAGAATTAACAGAGTTATTTGGAAGTTGTATATGATAATTGAAGATGCAAGCCTTCTCAATGACCATGTTAAGAAATTGAGCCTGAATCGCTTTAGAGTTGAGCCAGAATACTTCAACAGGAAATCTCAATGGAAATGATCAGTAAAGAGTTATAAGTTTGAGGTCACTAAAAGGTTAAAGATATCCCAATATGTTTGGAAGGAACCATTCTTAGAAAAACTAAGGAAGACAATGGACAGGGAGGAGACCCTCAAGTGTGGTGTTACTTATATGGCGGCATCTAAAGCCCTCAGTTCACTGCTCTGTTTCCAAGTTCAGAGAAAAATTTCACCAGAAAGAAAATATGATGAAAGTTTGAAGTTCTGCCTATGTACTAGTTGCTGTGCTAGACCTGTAGTAAGCGTTTGATCCTCATAACACACTTGTAGTTATGCTATCTCCATTTTTTCCAGATAAAAAATAGAGGCTCAGCAAAGCTTGCATACAGGTAGCAAATGGCAATTTCACATTGGACCCAGATCTTTGTTACTCTTTTCTGTTATACCAACTCTCAGAGAACAGTTACTGTCAATAGAACTCTCTTGTGAGGATGTCCCCCTCTGTCTCCTATTCATTAACTTTAAGAATTTGTGAATAACATAAATGACTGGAAAGAAGATTGACCTGTGTGGATGTATAGTAGGCAAAGTTTCTGTGATTTTCTATGAATTGATTGAGTTTAAAAGATCTACTGACCTTTGTCGCAGGCTGTCTGCAAAACTCTTCTACTATGTTCTGAATACTATCAAGGGGTAAAGGGACACCTCAATCCTTGATCTAGAAATGAACCTGCATTTATAGAAGCCATTATGGGAAAAATAAAACTAATTTAACTCTTCCCTGATTCTCTGTGTTACTAGAAATTTCTGCTTAAAATTATATTTGAGAGGGCAGGCTCTGTTTTGAGGGGGAAATATTTGAATGTACCTCACATTTATGAAAAGTTATAAAACCATAATCTTAATCGGAAATGAACAATACAGAACTAGAGTCATTTTCTATTTGTTGGTTTTGGAGAGCTGGTTTCTTATCTCTGAGATTTAAAAGATACATTTTGGGTGCTGGATTTTGTTGAGGACTCATAGGGTCAGAGAAATAACATCTGGCAGCATGAAGATGCAGTGAGGAAATGGGCCATGGTAGATGGACTCTGAGAGCAGTCTCCTCTAGTGTCCAGTTTAAATATTTTCTTTTCCTACATTGTAATTCCTATTAGGAAATCTCATAAGACTTCACAGTCTTGTGTTCCTTGTATCTTGGGGAATAAGGACAAGAGCCTGCCTCTACTCTGGGGTAAAAAGATTCAGGGACAACAATAGCCATCTAGTGAAGTGTGGCTAAGACAGTTTGGGAAGAAATGCAGAGAAGTCTGATGCTGTGGATGACAAGATACAACCAGGAAGGATTTGTGGCAAATGCAAGCACTCACCAGGGAGACTTAAAAAGAAATAAGGGGAAATTCAGTAACCATGGGGTTTTTCTGTCACTCCAAAGTCCCCTGACATTTTGGAAACACAGGACACTCTATGCGTTGACACCATAGCAATTATTGGCTAAAGCCTATTGTTTTCCTCTTTTCCTGAGGTCATCTCCTCACCAGACCTGCTAATTTCCTTTTTCTGTTTCACTGAATTTTGCTGGTGGCAGGGAAAAGGGAAAGTTCTGGAGTTATCAGACTGCATCATCATTCATGCCCCACTTCCTCCTAAGAAGCTGGGGCGGGGAAAGGGTGAGCTGCAGGTTGGAACAACAAGCTGCCTGCAGGCCATAATGAGGGACAGGGGCCCTTTGATCAGCTCCCCGTTACTGGCTTGTTTTTTCTCATGACATTTTTTGTCTTTAAATTTATTTATTTATTTACCAATTTGGTCTGTACCAAGCAGACACAGTTAGCTATCTAAAGGTCACTAGGATGGAACCATTTGGCCAGAGCCCAATGTTTCAGCTTTGCTAAGGACAATCTGTTCTACCTTTGCACGGTCCAAAATCACCCAATTCAAGTCCATTTTACTTCTCTTTCCTTCCTTCCTTTTTCTCTTTCTCCTTTTCTTATTCTCACTTTTTTGGTTCAGATATTCTAATCATATAATCTCTCTCTTTCCTCCTCCCAGTTTTTATAATTGCTATGCTCTTTTCCCCATGCTTTTCTTTCCCAGGCTTGGTCCCATCTTATGGAATGGATTTGAAGTAGTTTCTCCTGGCCAGTGGGATATCTTTGGGCCTGATTAACTAAGAAGACAGGAGTTGTGGAAGAGAGTGGTTTCATATCTAAAGAGAACTAAGTTTAGTTTACTGGTTAGGTCTTGGCAGAATGTTGAACTGAGGCAGGAACTGGTAAAAGGATGCAGAGAAGCCACATTGCAGAAGGGGCTCATTTGGGAAAAAAATGAGGGCATATGCAAACTCTCAAACAGGGAAACAAGAAACTATATTTTTCTGCTTTGAATAAATGGATGCTGTACTCCCTTGGTGTCCTACAATTAATTATTGACACTTCACTTATGAAAGACATTGGCAAATTGGAGTTTGTTCTGAGAAAGTAGAAGTACAACTTAAGCTTTAAGAGTTAAAGGAAAAAAATGGCTTATTCTAGCAAAGACAGGCCCCATAGGCAGTGTGATTACCACCTTCAAACACCAAAAGCCTAACATGTCAGAAAAGGAGTGAATATTCTTCATGTTCCCTAATTATATATCTTGGAGAAATGAAACAAGCTCTACGGTGGTGAAAGGAGGGATAGCAAGTGAGAATTAGGCCAGGAAGAAACTTGAGTGACCCTACCTTGTTAAAACACTATTGGAAGAGGGAGGGGCACATGTAGCAGTCAGAGTCTGAGAGCCTCTATCTACTACTGTACCCTATGAAGGGCTTACAGAGCTAGAGAAAGAACTTTCATAGTGATGCTAAAGTAGTATGTGTCCCAACTCTCATCAGAGCTAGCACAGTATTTCAAACTAGACCCACTAGATTATCCTTACTCTGGACTTCTTACGACCTTTTAACTTCCATTCCATACTGTAGCCTGGTCTCAATTCTTAAAGAGAAGGGACATCAGGAATTAACATCAACTGATGTCCTTCTACTCCTCATATATTCCACTCCAAATAAGAGAAGAGGAGCCTTAAATGAAGTTTCTTCCATCCTTGAAATTTCGGAAAATCTGCTCAGCATTCACCTCTATAACTTGAAACATTTCTATAGGCTCTTCTTTCCTGTTCAAATATCTTGTTTTCTTATGTCAAACCTTGCCCTTTCCCTGGGAGGCAGTCTTGTGTAATACAAAGACCAAGGACTTTGGATCCATTCACAATGAGACACAGATTCCAGCTCAACCTCCTACTGGCTATGCAACCTTGAGTAAATAACTTCATTTCTGAGAGTTTTAGATACTATATATGTAAAATGGAGAAATACCACTCACATGATAAGATTGCTGTGAGAACAAAGTGAAAGTGAAAGTCCCTCAGTCATGTTTGACTCTTTGCCACCCCATGGACTATACAGTCCATGGAATTCTGCAGATGAGAATACTGGAGTGGGTAGTCTTCCCCTTCTCCAGGGGACCTTCCCAACCCAGGGGTTGAACCCAGGCCTCCTGCATTCCAAGTGGATTCTTTACCAGCTAGGGCACCAGGGAAGCCCAAGAATACTGGAATAGGTAGCCTAACCCTTCTCTAACGGATCTTCCAGACCCAGGAATTTAACCAGTGTCTCCTATATTACAGGTAGATTCTTTACCAATTGATCTACCAAGGAAGCCCAAAAAGAGATTATATAAAGTGCTTAGCACAAATTTGAGAAATAAAAATTACTTAATAACTTTTTAAAATAAATATAGTCACTTTCAACTCTTCCTCTATATTTCTGACCTCAGCCCTTGACTCACCCTGGATATTCCCTTAGCACTTGTCTCTATATAATCATGTTACAATTACTTGGGCCTTACTATAGTTGTATACTTAACCTATTTTGGAGAAACTCCATGCCATCTGAAAAATACATCATAGTATCATATTTCACAGGATCAAGAACTATGCTCTTTCTAAGCCAGTCTGGGTCAGTCTAAAGATAATTTGCCTAAGTCTGGTTTTGCTTAATGTACCTGGGAGTCAGGGCCCACTTTTTTTTTTTTCTTTCATTGTTCACTTTTGTTTTTTTTTTTTTAACTTACTTTTTTATTCAAGGATAATTGCTTTACAGAATTTTGTTGTTTTCTGTCAAAATTCAACATGAATCAGCCATAGGAATATATATATTCCCTCACTTTTCAAACTCCCGCCCATCTCCCTCCCCATACCAGCCCTCTAGGTTGATACAGAGCCCCTATTTGAGTTTCCTGAGCCATACAGCAAATTTCTGCCAGCTATCTATTTTACATGTGGTAATGTAAGTTTCCATGTTACTCTTTCCATACATCTTACCCTCTCCTCCCCTCTCCCATGTCCATAAGTCAATTCTCTATGTCTGTTTCCGATTTGCTACCCTGTAAAGAAATTCTTCAGAACCATTTTTCTAGATTCCATATATGTGCATTCAGTTCAGTTCAGTTCAGTCACTCAGTTGTTTCTGACTCTTTGAGACCCCATGAAATGCAGCACGCCAGGCCTCCCTGTCCATCACCAACTCCCAGAGTTCAATCAAACGCATGCCCATCGAGTTGGTGATGCCATCCAGACATCTCATCCTCTGTCATCCCCTTTTCCTCCTGCCCCGAATCCTTCCCAACATCAGAAACTTTTCCAATGAGTCAACTCTTAGCATGAGGTGGCCAAAATATTGGAGTTTCAGCTTTAGCTTCATTCCTTCCAAAGAACACCCAGGGCTGATCTCCTTTAGAATGGACTGGTTGGATCTCCTTGCAGTCCAAGGGACTCTCAAGAGTCTTCTCCAACACCACAGTTCAAAGGCATCAATTCTTCGGTGCTCAGCTTTCTTCACAGTCCAACTCTCACATCCATACATGACCACTGGAAAAACCATAGCCTTAACTAGACGGACATTTGTTGCCAAGTAATTCTGCTTTTGAATATGCTGTCTAGGTTGGTCATAACTTTTCCTCCAAGGAATAAGCGTCTTTTAATGTCATGGCTACAGACACCATCTGCAGTGATTTTGGAGCCTAAAAAAATAAAGTCTGACACTGTTTCCACTGTTTCCCCATCTATTTCCCATGAAGTGATGGGACCAGATGCCATGATCTTAGTTTTCTGAATATTGAGCTTTAAGCCAACATTTTCACTCTCCTCTTTCACTTTCATCAAGAGGCTTTTTAGTTCCTTTTCACTTTTTGCCATAAGAGTGGTGTCATCTGCATATCTGAGGTTATTGATAGTTCTCCCGGCAATCTTCATTCCAGCTTGTGCTTCTTCCAGTCCAGCGTTTCTTACAAATAGCTGTGAAAAGAAGAGAAGCAAAAAGCAAAAGAGACAAGGAAAAATATAAGCATCTGAATGCAGTGTTCCAAAGAATAGCAAGAAGAGATAAGAAAGCCTTCCTCAGCGATCAATGCAAAGAAATAGAGGAAAACAACAGAATGGGAAAGACTAGAGATCTCTTCAAGAAAATTAGAAATACCAAGGGAACATTTCATGCAAAGATGGGCTTGATGAAGGACAGGAATGGTATGGACCTAAAAGAAGCAAATATTAAGAAGAGGTGGCAAGAATACAAAGAAGAACTGTATAGAAAAGGTCTTCATGATCAAGATAATCACGATGATGTGATCAGTCACCTAGAGCCAGACATCCAGGAATATGGGATGGGCCTTAGAAAGCATTATTACAAACAAAGCTATTGGAGGTGATGGAATTCCAGTTGAAGTATTTCAAATCCTGAAAGATGATGCTGTGAAAGTGCTGCACTCAATATGCCAGCAAATTTGGAAAACTCAGCAGTGGCCACAGGACTGGAAACTGTCAGTTTTCATTCCAATCCCAAAGAAAGGCAATGCCAAAAAATGCTCAAACTACTGAACAATAACACTCATCTCACACGCTAGTAAAGTAATGCTCAAAATTCTCCAAGACAGGCTTTAGCAATACGTGAACTGTAAACTTCCAGATGTTCAAGCTGGCTTTAGAAAAGGCATAGGAACCAGAGATTAAATTGCCAACATCTGCTGGATCATAGAAAAAGCAAGAGAGTTCCAGAGAAACATCTATTTCTGCTTTATTGACTATGCCAAAGCCTCTGACTGTGTGCATCACAATAAACTGTGGAAAATTCTGAAAGAGATGGGAATACCAGACCACCTGACCTGCCTCTTGAGAAACCTTTATGCAGGTCAGGAAGTAACAGTTAGAACTAGACATGGAACAACAGACTGGTTCTAAATAGGAAAAGGAGTACGTCAAGGCTGTATAGTGTCACCCTGCTTATTTAACTTACATGTGCATTAGAATATGATATTTATCTTTCTCTTTCTGACTCACTTCACCCTGTATAATAGGTTTTAGGCTCATCCTCCTCATCAGGACTGACTCAAGCACATTCCTTTTTATGGCTGAGTATCGATGGGAATACCAGACCACATGACCTGCCTCTTGAGAAACCTATATGCAGGTCAGTAAGCATCAGTTAGAACTGGACATGGAACAACAGACTAGTTCCAAATAGGAAAAGGAGTATGTCAAGCCTGTATATTGTCACCCTGCTTATTTAACTTATATGCAGAGAACATCATGAGAAATGCTGGGCTGGAAGAAGCACAAGCTGGAATCAACATTGCTGGGAGAAATAGCAATAACCTCAAATATGCAGATGACACCACCCTTGTGGCAGAAAATGAAGAAGAACTAAAGAGCCTCTTGATGAAAGTGAAATAGGAGAGTGAAAAATTTGGCTTAAAGCCCAAATTCAGAAAACTAAGATCATTGCATCCAGTCCCATCACTTCATGGCAAATAGATAGAGAAACATTGGAAACAGTGGCTGACTTTATTTTTCTGGGCTCCAAAATCACTGCAGATGGTGACGGCAGCCATGAAATTAAAAGACACTTACTCATTGGAAGGAAATTTATGACCAACCTAGACAGCATATTCAAATGCAGAGACATTACTTTGCCAACAAAGGTTCGTCTAGTCAAGGCTATGGTTTTTCCAGTAGTCATGTTTGGATGTGATAGTTGGACTGTGAAGAAAGCTGAGCGCCAAAGAATTGATGCTTTTGAACTGTGGTGTTGGACAAGACTCTTGAGAGTCCCTTGGACTGCAAGGAGATCCAACCAGCCCATTCTAAAGAAGATCAGCCCTGGGATTTCTTTGGAAGGAATGATGCTAAAGCTGAAACTCCAGTACTTTGTCCACATCATGAGAAGAGTTGACTCATTGGAAAAGACTGTGTTGCTGGGAGGGATTGGGGGCAGGAGGAAAAGGGGATGACAGAGGATGAGATGGCTGGATGGCATCACCAACTCGATGGACGTGCGTTTGAGTGAACTCTGGGAGTTGGTGATGTACAGAGAGGCCTGGCGTGCTGCATTTCATGGGGTCGCAAAGAGTCGGACACGACTGAGCGACTGAACTGAACTGAACTGAACTGAATATTCCATTGTGTATATGTACCACAACTTATTTATCCATTCATCTGTCGATGGGCATCTAGGTTGCTCTCATCTTCTAGCTATTGTAAATAGTGCTACAATTAACAATGGGATACATGTGTCTTTTTCAACCCTGGTTTCCTCATGATATATGCCTAGGAGTGGGATTGCTGGGTCATATAGTGGTTTTATTCCTAGTTATTTTTTAATTTATTTATTTTAATTGGAGGATAATTACTTTATAATATTGTATTTGTTTTGCCATACATCAACATGAATCTGCCACAGGTGTTCACGTGTTTCCCGTCCTGAACCCCCCTCCCACCTGCTTCCCTGTACCATCCCTCTGGGTACTCCCAGTGCACCACCCCCAATCATCCTGTATCCTGCATTGAACCTGGAATGGCAATTCATTTTAATATGATAGTATACATGTTTCTATGCCATTTTCCCCAATCATCCCACCCTCTCCCTCTCCCACAGAGCCCAAAAGACTGTTCTATACATCTCTTTCTCTTTTGCTGTCTCGCATACAGGGTTATCGTCACCATCTTTCTAAATTCCATATATATGCATTAGTATACTGTATTGGTGTTTTTCTTTCTGGCTTATTTCACTCTGTATAATTGGCTCCAGTTTCATCCACCTCATTAGAACTGATTCAAATATATTCTTTTTAATGGCTGAGTAATACTCCATTGTATATATGTACCACTGCTTTCTTATCCACTCATCTGTTGATGGACATCTAGGTTGCTTCCATGTCCTGGCTATTGTAAACAGTGCTGCATTGAACATTGGGGTACACGTGTCTCTTTCAATTCTGGTTTCCTCGGTGTGTATGCCCAGCAGTGGAATTGCTGGATCATAAGGCAGTTCTATTTCCAGTTTTTTAAGGAATCTCCACACTGTTCTCCATAGTGGCTGTACTAGTTTGCATTCCCACCAACAGTGTAAGAGGGTTCCCTTTTCTCCACAGCCCCTCCAGCATTTATTGCTTGTAGATTTTTGGATAGCAGCCATTTTGACTGGCGTGAAATGGTATCTCATTGTGGTTTTGATTTGCATTTCTCTGATAATGAGTGATGTTGAGCATCTTTTCACGTGTTTGTTAGCCATCTGTATGTATTCTTTGGGAAAATGTCTGTTTAGTTCTTTTCCCCACTTTTTGATGGGGTTGTTTGTTTTTCTGGTATTGAGTTGTATGCGCTGCTTATATATTTTGGAAATTAATCCTTTGTCAGTTGTTTCAGTTGCTATTATATTCTCCCATTCTGAGAGTTGTCTTTTCACATTGCTTACAGTTTCCTTTGCTGTTCAAAAGCTTTTAAATTTAATCAGGTCCCACTTGTTTACTTTTGTTTTTATGTCCGATACCCTAGGAGGTGCGTCATAGAGGATCTTGCTTTATGTCATCGAGCGTTCCCCCTGTTTTCCTCTTAGAGTTTTATAGGTTCTGGTCTTACATTTAGGCATTTAATCCTTTTGGAGTTTATCTTTTTGTATGGTGTTAGGAAGTGTTCTAATTTCATTTTTTTTACATGTAGACATCCAGTTTTCCCAGGACCATTTATTGAAGAAGCTATCTTTGTCCCATTGTATATTCTTGCTTCCTTTGTGAAAAATAAGTTACCCATAGATGCATGGGTTTATTTCTGGGCTTTTTGTCTTGTTCCATTAGTCTATATTTCTGTGTTTATGCCAATACCATACTGTCTTGATGACTGTAACTTTGTAGTATAATCTGAAGTCAGGAATGTTGATTTCTCCAGCTCCATTCTTCTTTCTCAGGACTTCTTTGTCTATTTGGGGTTTTTTGTGTTTACATATGAATTGTGAAATGTTTTGTTCTACTTCTGTGAAAAATGCCATTGGTAATTTGATAGGGAACACATTGAATCTGTAGATTGCATTTGGTAGTATAGTCATTTTCACAATATTAATTCTTCCTACACAGGAACATGGGATATCTCTCCATCTGTTTGTTTTCTTTGATTTCTTTAATCGGTGTCTAATAATTTTCTGTGTACAATTCTTCTGTCTCCTTCTGCTAAGCTGCTAAGTCACTTCAGTCGTGTCCTACTCTGCGCGACCCCATAGATGGCAGCCCACCAGGCTCCGCGATCCCTGGGATTCTCCAGGCAAGAACACTGGAGTGGCTTGCCATTTCCTTCTCCAATGCATGAAAGTGAAAAGTGAAAGTGAAGTCGCTCAGTTGTGTCTGACCCTCAGTGACCCCATGGACTGCAGCCTTCCAGGCTCTTCCATCCATGGGATTTTCCAGGCAAGAGTACTGGAGTGGGGTGCCATTGCCTTCTCCTTAGGTAAGTTTATTCCTAGACATTAAATTCTTTTTATCACAGTGGTGAATGGGATTGATTCCTTAATTTCTCTTTCTGATTTTTCATTGTTAGTATATAGAAATGCAAGTGATTTCTGTGGATTGATTTTGTATCATGCAACCTTTCTAAATTCACTGATTAGCTCTAGTAATTTTCTGATACTATCTTAAGGATTTTCCATGTGCAGTTTTATGTCATCTCCAAACAGTGAGACCTTACTCCTTCTTTTCTGATCTGGATTCCTTTTGTTTCTTTTTTGTCTCTGATTGCTGTAGCTAAGACTTCCAGAACTATGTTGAATAATGGTGGTGAAAGTGGACACTCTTGTCTTGTTTCTGATTTTAGGGATTCCCCCTAAATTTCTCACCATTGGGAATAATATTTACTGTAGCCTTATCATATACGGCCTTTACTATGTTGAGGTAGGTTCCTTCTATGCCCAATGGAGAGTTTTAATCATAAATGGGTGCTGAATTTTGTCAAAGGCTTTTTCTGCATCTATTGAGATGATCATATGGTTTTTATCTTTCAATTTGTTAATATGCTGTACCACACTGATTGATTTGTGTATGTTGAAGAATCCTTGCATTCCTGGAGTAAACCCAACTTGATCATGGTGCATGAGCTTTTTGATGCGTTGCTGAATTCTGTTTGCTTAAATTTTGTTGAGGATTTTTCCATCTATGTTCATCAGTGATATTGGCCTGTAGTTTTCAGTTTTGTGCTGTTTTGGTTTTGGTATCAGGGTGATGGTGGCCTCGTAGAATGAGTTTGGAAGTGTTCCTTCCTCAGCAATTTTTTGAAAGAGTTTCAGAAGGATAGGCATTAGCTCTTCTGTAAATGTATGATAGAATTCTCCTGTGAAGCCATCTGGTCCTGGGCTTTTGTTTTGGGGGAAATTTTTTATCAGTTTCAATTTCAGTGCTTGTAATTGGGTTATTCATAATTTATATTTCTTCCTGGTTCAGTCTTGAAAGATTTAACTTTTCTAAGAACCTGTTCATTTCTTCCAGGTTATACATTTTATTGCTATATAGTTGTTAATAATGGTCTCTTATAATCCTTTGTATTTGTGCATTGTCTGTTTTAACTTCCCCTTTTTCATTTCTAATTTTATTGACATGATTCTTCTCTCTTTTTTCTTGATGAGTCCGGCTAAATATTTGTCAATTCTGTTTATCTTCTCAAAGAACCAGCTTTTACTTCTATTAATATTTACTATTGTTTCTTTCATTTCTTTTTCATTTATTTCTGCTCAGATCTTTATGATTTCTGCTTTATACTAATTTTTTGTTCTTCTTTTTTCATTTATTTTAGGTGTAAAATTAGGTTGTCTATTTGATTTTTTTTTAAACTTGTTTCTTCAGATAGGATTGTATTGCTATAAACTTCCCTCTTAGAACTGCATTTGCTGCATCCAATAGGTTTTGAGTTGCCATGTTTTTATTGTCATTTATGTCTAGAAATTTTTGATTTTCCTTTTTTTTTTAAATTTTATTTTATTTTTAAACTTTACAATATTGTATTAGTTTTGCCAAATATCGAAATGAATCCGCCACAGGTATACCCGCGTTCCCCATCCTGAACCCTCCTCCCTCCTCCCTCCCCTACCCTCCCTCTGGGTCCTCCCAGTGTACCAGGCCCAAGCATCCAGTATCGTGCATCGAACCTGGACTGGCGACTCGTTTCATACATGATAATATACATGTTTCAATACTATTCTCCCAAATCTCCCCACCCTCTCCCTCTCCCACAGAGTCCATAAGACTGATCTATACATCGGTGTCTCATTTTCCTTTTGATTTCTTCAGCAACCTGTTTGTTGTTTAGAAATGTGATGTCTAATCTCCATGTGTTTGTGTTTCTTATAGCTTTTTTTTTTTCCTTGTAATTTATATCTAGTGTCATAGCATTGTGGTCAGAGAAGATTCTTGATATAACTTCAATTTTCTCAAATTTACTGATATTTGATTTGTGACCCAAGATGTGGTCTATCCTGGAGAATGCTCCATGTGCACTTGAGAAGAATGTATATTCTTCTGCATTGGGATTTAACGTTCTGAAGGTATCAATATCATCCCTATCACCTAATGTATCACTTAAGACTTGTGTTTCCTTATTAATTTTCTGTTTTGTTGATCTGTCCATTGGTGTGAGCTGGGTGTTATTAAATTCTCCTATTATTATTGTGTTACTGTCAATTTCTCCTTTTAGTTCTGTTAGTGTTGTCTTATGTATTGAGATGCTCCTATGTTGTGTGCATATATACTTACAATTGTCAGGTCTTCCTCTTGGATTAACCCTGTGTTCATTATGTAGTGTCCTTCATTATCTCTTGTAATATTCTTTATTTTAAGGTCTATTTTTCCTGATATGGGAATTGCTACTTCAGCTTTCTTTTGCTTCCTATTTGCATGGAATACATTTTTCCACCCTCTCACTTCAAGTCTATATGTCTCTTTAGGTCTGAAGTGGTTTTCTTGCAGACAGTGTATATATATATATATATATATATATATATATATATATATATGTATATGTATATGTATGTATATTTGTATACATATATATATGTATACATATGTATATATGTGTGTATATATATATATATATATATATATATATCTTGTTTTTGTATCCATTCAGCCAGTCTGTGCCTTTTGGTTGGAGCATTTAATCCATTTACATCTAAATTAATTATTGATATATATGTTCCTATTGCCATTTTCTTAATTGTTTGGGGTTGATTTTGTAGATATTTTTTCTTATCTTGTATTTCTTGACTTCATAAGCCCCCTTAACATTTGTGGTAAAGCTGGTTTGGTGGTACTGAATTCTCTTAATTTTTGCTTGTCTGAAAACCTTTTTACTTCTACATCAATTTTGAATGAGATCCTTGCTGGGTACAGTAATCATGGTTGTAGATTTTTCTCTCTCAGTACTTTAAATATATCCTGCCATTCCCTTCTGGCCTGCAGAGTTTCTGCTGAAAGATCAGCTGGGGTTTCCCTTGTATGTTACTTGTAACTTTTTTTTTTTTTTTTGAAAGGTAGTACCAGTACCATTTTATTTAGTGTTGTAGGAAGTTTTTAGGTTACTTCTCAAAAACAAAAGCAAAGAAATTAAAAATTCCCAAAATAACAAGGCAGGAGATAAGAATTCTACAATCCAGAAATGCTGGGTGAGCTTTCAATCAGAGGGAGGAAGAGGTCACGTCAGTAGCTCACACAATAGATACTGAGAAAACCACAGGGTTGAAATTGGTGTAGAAACTAGAGGGTAAGCTCTCTGCCCTCCCCTCAACGGCAACAGATCCTTCAGCCTTGAGGGACCATTCACCAGTGAATGGGTCTAAAAGAGAAAGGGCATGAGGAGTGAAGATCGTGCCTAATTTTACAAGTTGCCTCTGGCCTTAAGTCTGGCAGGTGGCTAAGGGTCGTGGACCCTCCCCACTCCGTGCCCTTCTGAGCCCCCACTTTCAGCTGAGCTGGAAACCACAAACGTGTGCCAGTCACTGCCCACACACCCTCCACTCTGGGTCAATGGCTGTTCGTGTGGCGAAGGGCAGACTTTGTTACTTACTTCTCCCTTGCTGCTTTAAATATTGTTTCTTTGTGTTTAGTCTTTATTAGTTTGATTAGTATGTGTCTTGGTGTGTTTCTCTTTGGGTTTATCCTGTATGGGACTCTTTGTGCCTCTTGGACTTGATTGACTATTTCCTTTTCCTTTTTGGGGAAATTTTCAACTCCAATCTCTTCAAATACTCTCTCATACCCTTTCTCTTTCTTTTCTTCTTCCGAGACCACTATAATTCAAATGTTGGTGCGTTTGATATTGTCCCAGAGGTCTCTGAGGCTATCCTCAGTTCTTTTCATTCTTTTTACTTTATTCTTCTCTTCAGAACTTATTTCCACCATTTTATCTTCCAGCGCAGTGATTCGTTCTTCTGCTTCAGATATCCTGCTATTGATTCCGTCTAGAGTATTTTTAATTTCAGTAATTGTGTTGTTTGTCTCTGCATATTTATTCTTTAATTTTTCTAGATCTTTGTTAATTTATTCTTCCATTTTCTCCATTTTGCTTTCAAGGTTTTTGCTCATCTTTACTATCATTATTCTGAATTATTTTTCAGGTAGTTTGCCTATTTCTTCTTCATTTATTTGGACTTCTGTGTTTCTAGTTTGCTCATTCATTTGTGTAGAACTTCTCTGCCTTTTCTTTTTTTTTTTTTTTTTGACTTATTGTGTTTAAGGTCTCCTTTTTCCAGGCTTCAAGGTTGAATTCTTTCTTCCTTTTGGTTTCTACCCTCTATGTTTGTTCCAGTGGTTTGCATAAGCTTCTTATAGGGTGAGACTTGTGCTGAGTTTTTATTTGTTTGTTTTTCCTCTGATGGGCAAGGATGAGTGTGGTGGTAATCCTGTCTGCTGATGACTGAGCTGGTATTTCTGCTTTGTTTGTTGTTTAGATGAGGCGTCCTACACAGGGTGCCATTGATGGTTGTATCATGCTGGGTCTTGTATTACAGTGGTTTCCTTTGTATGAGTTCTCACTATTTGATATCCTCTAGGGTTAGCTCTCTGGTAGTCTAGGGTCTTGGAGTTAGTGTTCCCACTCCAAAGGCTCAGGGCTTGATCTTTGATCAGGAATAAAGATTCTGCAAGTGGTTTGTTATGGCATTAAGTGACATTAAGACAAATATCCAAAAACAAGAAACCAAAGATGAATGCCAGACAAATGGCAGTTACAAAATCAGGCAAATAACAATTACAATAATGGAATATACACATGTACATATATACCAATGAGTAAAGTCAAAACAGTCCAGCAAAAATAAAGTACAATAGATTGACCTGGTGAACAAAGGAAATAAAAAAATATATTTACCAGTTAAAAAAAAAAAAAAAAACTAACTAAAACACAAACTGGAAAACAAAATTAAAGCAATTACCAAGTGGGGCATAAAGCAATGTAAACAAAACTAACAAATATGTTGAGAGTAAAGGAAAGAAAGAAAAGAAAGAAAGGATAGATATGCAAAGATAAATGAAAGAAAGGATAGATATGCAAAGATAAATAGAGGTAGATGAAGAAGATTTTCATATATTAAAGATTAACTGCAAGACGAAAAGAACAGTAGGAAAGGCAAACAAAAGAATAAATGTAGTAGAAAATATAATAAGTTAAAATAATTAAAAGTTAAAATTATAAAAAAGAGAAAAGTTAAAAAAAATGGAAGAAGGAGAAACAAGGAGAGAAAAAGGAAAACACAGAACTGCAAAAGCCCAACGTAGATGCAGAGGTGTATAACAACAATAAAAAGTGTGACTGAATACATACACACACACACACACATATACACACCCATAAGCAAAATCAAAACAGTCCAAGAAAAAATAAAACACAATAGCTTGACCAATGACCAAAGGAAAATTAAAGTTATATCTACCAGAACAAAACTAACTAAAACACAAACTGAAAGACAAAACTAATGCAAGGTGCCTATTGAGGAATAAAGTAATGAAAATAAAACTAACAAATATGTTGAGAGGAAAGGAAAGAAAGAAAAAAAGAAAGAATACCTAGGCAAAGTTAAATAGAGGTAGATGAAGAAGATTTATATATATTGAAGATTAACAACAAGGGGGGAAAACATTAAGAAAAGCAAACAAAGGAACAAATTTAGAAAAAAATATAATAGTTTTTAAAAAAGTAAAATTATAAGAGGAAAAAATTGGAAGAAAGAGAAGAGGAATAAAAGGTAAACTCCACAAAACTGCAAAGCCCCAAAATAAAGGCAGAGGTTTATAGCAACAATAAAAAGTGTGACTGAATATTCACATATACATATACACCCATAAGCAAAATTAAAACTGTCCAACAAATATAAAGTACAATAGATTGACTTGGTAAACAAAGGGAACCAAAAATTATGTCTACCAGAACAGAACTACTAGAACAGAACAAACTGGAAAACAAAACTAAAGCAAGGTGCCAATTGGGGCATGCTGCTGCTGCTGCTGCTAAGTCGCTTCAGTCGTGTCTGACTCTGTGCGACCCCATAGACGGCAGCCCACCAGGCTTCCCTGTCCCTGGGATTCTCCAGGCAAGAACACTGGAGTGGGTTGCCATTTCCTTCTCCAATGCAGGAAAGTGAAAAGTGAAAAGTGAAAGTGAAGTCGCTCAGTCGTGTCTGACTCTTAGCGACCCCATGGACTGAAGCCTACCAGACTCCTCCATCCATGGGATTTTCCAGGCCAGAGTACTGGGGTGGGGTGCCAGTGCCTTCTCTGACTTGTGGCATAAAGCAATGAAAATAAAGCTAACCAATATGTTGAGACTAAAGGAAAGAAATAATAGATATGCAAAATTAAATAGAAGCAGATAAAGAAGATTTATATATACATATATATATATGAAAGTGAAAGTGAAGTCGCTCAGTCGTGTCTGACTCTTTGCATATATATATATATATATATATATATATATATATATATATATGATTAACTGGAAGGGGAAAAGAACAGTAGGAAAAGCAAACAAAGGAATAAATATACAAAAAATAATAATAGGTTTTAAAAATTAAAAATAAAAAACTCCCCAGAACTTTAAAAGCCTGATATAGAGGCAGAGGTTTATAACAGCAATAAAAAATGTGACTGAGAAAAAAAAAGAAAAGAAAAAGTTCAAAAGCTTAGTTAGATTTCCTACTGCCAATAAGATCAACAACTACAACAGAGGGGGGAACAAAAGGAAAAAAAGAGAAAAAATCCAAAAGAATCTACAGAACACATCAACACATAAGAATAATAAATGTTTTTCTTGAGTTACTACTGTCAGAGTCATTTCCCTCACTGGGAGTCACAGTCCCTAGGATGCCCTCTAACACTGTGCTGATATCTGGACCTGCTGTGAGGGCAGCTCAGATTCTAATCTGCTCCTACTCCTCTGTGTTCTTGCTTCTAATGTCCACAGCTATCAGAACTAGTGTGTTTTCTTTTGTGGGAGCTCTCAATGACCTTTTACATATTCCTAGTAAAATTCGTCTGCCTAGTTGATTGTGTGGATTTAATCTGCAGCTGTACAGCTGGTGAGAGAGTTTGGGGTCTTCTTCCTTAGTCACACCGTTCCCAGGTTTCAATTGTGATTTTATTTCCACCTCTGGATAAGAGTTGTCCACTGAGATTTGCTCCTGAGGCTGCCCTGGAGGACTTGGGTTTGCCCCTGTGAGGGCCAAGTGTGGAGGTGGTGCAGCTGCTTGAGTCACAGGGGTTCTGGCAGCACCAGGTACTCAGGGGAGTTGGCAGCTAGGCAGCAGGAAATATAGTGCTCTAGAAGTGTAGGGTAACCAGTATTGGCCAATATGCTCCAGTATTCTTGCCTGGAGAACCCCTCTCCCTGACAGAGAAGCCTGGCAGGCCACAGTCCACAGCGTCACAATGAGTTGGACACTACTGAAGCGACCCTGTGTGCAGAAGACTTTTTTTTTGCCTGTGGCAAATCTGCCCCAGTGAGAGTTGAGCCTGAAGGTAATGCAGCTGCTTGGCTTGGAGGGGTGCTGGTGGCGCCAAGTCTGCAGGGACATGGGCTGCCTCTGCCACAGGAGTTATGGCCCTATCAGAGTCTAACCCCTATCAGGGGCTATTCAGATCTGCAAATGATGTTAATACAGTAAAGATAAATTCATCAGATGATAGAAATGACCCAAAAAACTTCTTAACAGATGCAAACAATAGATCTAAACTCACAAAGCTAAACTTACTTTTCTATAATTGGATATAGAGAAAACCCATAGGATTATAAAATGGATGAGAATGACCAACAATGTGACACATAAATATAAAAACTACAAGAAATAGAACTATTTAGGTTGGAAGAGAAAAGACTTAGTAGGAAAAAAATGGCCATTTTTTATACCCTCTTGGACAGTCACATGAAAAGGGAATTATTCCTACTGTATAATGTGATGATAATATATGATAATATGATGATAAAACTAATCCCATAATGTATAAGAATGAGATATAGGATCAATCTAAATAACAAATTGCCCAACAGGATGAAAACTTATCCCCAACATTCAGAGGTATGTGTTTAGTTAGCTTCATTTTCAACCTCTGATATTGGACCAGGTTAAATTCTAAGTGACTTCTACAGTTTCCAAACAAAGCAAAAGTTCTACAGGAGGACTGAATGGGAAACATTAGCACCTTGACTGTTTAATTGAATACATATAAAGATCATGTTCAGGTATAGAACCAACTTTGTGTGGGGAGAGAAGTATTAGAAGTTTGGATTTAGCAGATACAAACTAGTATATATGGGATGAGTAAACAAGGTCCTACTGTGTATAGTACAAGGGACTATATTCAATATCCTGTGACAGGCCATAATAGAAAAAAATGTGAAAAAATGCATGTGTGTGTATGTATATATATATATATAAAACTAATCACTCTGCTGTACAGCAGAATCATCTTGAAACTTGAGTAAAGTAAGAAGAGAGAAAATCAAATTATGATAGCATACAAATCATTCATATATATACACACACACATACATATATATATATAATTCATTGTATAAACCAGTACTGTCAAAAAGAAATATAATGCAAGTCATGTGTAAATTCAAATTTTCTAGTAGCCACATTTAAAATAGTAAAAAAGAATAAGAGAAAGTTGTTTTTAATAATATATTTCATTTATCCCAATACATGAAATATACTTTCAACATATAATCAATATAAACCACTAATATGATATTTTAGATTTTCATGCTATGTCTTCAAAATCTGATATGCATTTTACACTTACAGCATATATCAATTAAGAGCAGCTATATTTCAAGTGCTCTGTAGCCATACATATCCAGCACTACTGTGTTAAATAGCAAAAATGTGAGCAGTGAAAACTGTATGTGCTCACCTGGAAAGAAGTGCTAAATTCTTAAAGGAAATGCACAAACATATTATTATTTGTAAAACACACATTTTTATTTTATAAACGTTGTTATTTCATTTCTTCTGGCAACATTTCATTTCCACTTTAAATCAGTGGTTTTCAAACTTTATGGACCAAAATTCATTTAGAATTTTTTTTTTTTTATGTAGACATACACACACTGAAAATATCATGAAAGAATATTAATCTTTATTGTATGTAATTCCCTCTAATCTTTTATTTCTTTTATTTTCAATTCTAGCCAATTTTGTCTTCATCTATCCTACATATTCCTTTGTTTTAAACTTCTGGCCATGACTCAATAAACTGATTTCACAACCTACTAACACTTTAAATATCAACTAGCAATGCATGAAAAATTGGGAAGGGAGGGCAAGAGAGATGGACCTCTGCTAAAAAGATATTTGTTTCAGGCCACAATTTAGTGATACATTACCAAATTTGCCAAGAATATGCTCTCACCCAAGATAACATATGAAAATTGCTCAGCAAAGTGTCTGGCAGGGGACTCCCCTGATGGTTCAGTGATTAGGATTTTGCCTTCCAATGCAGTGGGTGTGAGTTTGATTCTGGGTCAGGGAGCTAAGATCCCAAATGACTCATGGCCAAAAACAAAACAAAACAAAACATAAAAAAAGAACAAGACAGTTTAAGAAAGTGAATAAAGACTTTAAAAATGGACCACATTTAAAAAAAAATCTTTTAAAACATGTGTCTGGCTCACAGCAGTTGTTCAATAGATGATATTTTTCCTCCATCTGCTCTGTTACAGTAGCTCCTTCATAAGAAATACAACTTTGGCTGAATCCAGTGACCTTTAGGTACATGACTTATGCCCAAGGTTGAAAATAGAAGCTGAATGGTCCTGTCTGTGTTCTGGCTCAACCTGGGTGTCTATGTAGGTAGGGACACTTATGGGTATGGGAATCACTTCAACTCTCATGCCACAGGACAGAGGCAAGGTCAAATTTACATAATAATTACATCCCCATTTCTTGAAAGTTTTCATAACATTGGAAATAGTGGAACATAATTTAGTAATGAAAACAGATTATGATACTTCCTGGTGATCCAGTGGTTCAGATTCTGCACTTCCAAGTGCAGGGGGAGCATATTCAATCCCTGGTTGGAGAACTAAGATCCCATACGCTGCATAGCATAGCCAAAAAAAAAAAAAAAAGACAACAGCAAAACAATCAAACAAACAAAGGAAAACAGGTTAGTCCTGAGAGCAGAATAGTCATGTGGCGTAATTTGAAGGACACTGGAAAGTCTGCCCACCAAAAGTACTCCCTATTATATACTACAGGGTAGAAAATTTCACCAATAGAGATTCAATCTTGAAGCTTAGTATTCTAAAACTGCCTAATAAAATGCAGGAAGAAAGATACTAGGTCCTAATTCTCATATAATAAGTCCTTGGTACATATCATACAGCACTTAAAGAACAATATGGACCACTAGGTTGAGACAGATAATAAGCCTCAGATTTGAAAGGTGAACATGGTAGACAAAACTAGGAGAATCTTCAACAGTTATGCTTTATTTGCATTTTTCTTCTCAACAGTTCTCATGCTTTCTACACTCCCTTACAAACATATACATGTTATTCTTGGGTCTGTGTATGAGAGAACCAGATATAGTGAATTATTCTTTCACTGCCACACATGATCACTTGCACACACATGTACATACATGCACATTTTACTATTGTTATATTGCTACTGAAGAACACAGTTAAATAACTTTTTCCTGACCTACTCATCTCCCCTCTCCTACTTCTCAAATTGTAACCATCCTTCAAAACAAGACAAGCAAAAAAAGATAATCTCATCTATTACATTTCCCTATGTAGACTACCTGGAGAAGGCAATGGCAGCTCACTCCAGTACTCTTGCCTGGAAAATCCCATGGACGGAGGAGCCTGGTAGGCGGCAGTCCATGGGGTCGCTAAGAGTCGGGCACGATTGAGCGACTTCGCTTTCACTTTTCACTTTCATGCATTGGAGAAGGAAATGGCAACCCACTACAGTATTCTTGCCTGGAAAATCCCAGGGACAGGGGAGCTGGGGGGGCTGCCGTCTATGGGGTTGCAGAGAGTCAGACACGACTGAAGTGACTTAGCAGCAGCAGCAGCATGTAGACTACCAACCTCATTGACCTCTCATTTCTGAAACTTATTTTAACAGTTATAATTTCTATCAAATAAATCAACCCTCAATTCTGAGGTGTGTGATACACTGACAACACTCTCCCATATGACTAAATAATCTGGATTTTCTCATCTCCTTATGTAGGCAAGGAGCTTTTTGGTGGCAGACATTATGTCTGATTCTTCTCTGTTCCCCACAGCACACCGAGAATTCTCATTCCTATAACTGAAGTCTCAAAAATGTTGGGCCTCACTTTTTCCCAATTTTTGGCCCCATGGTTACTCATCAGTACAATGTCCTACAAAACCAAACATTGAAGGACAAAAATATCCCCCTTCATTGTTTAAAGAGGACTGAGTTCAAATTAATCTCCAAATGTACAAGCAGTTCATGCAACTCAATACCAGAAAAACAAACAACCCAGTGAAAACGTGGGCAGAAGATCTAAACAGAAATTTCTCCAAAGGCATAAAGACAGCTAATAAACACGTGTAAAGATGTGCAACATCACTCATTATTCAGTTGAATTGATTCACTTGCTCAGTCATGTCGGACTCTTTGTGACCACATGGAAACCTTGTCCATCACCAACTCCCAGAGCTTGTTCAAACTCATGTCCATTGAGCTGGTGATGCCATCCAATCACCTCATCCTCTGTCGTCCCCCTCCCCTTCTGCTCTTAATCTTTCTCAGCATCGGGGTCTTTTTAAATGAGTCAGTTCTTCCCATCAGGTGGCCAAAGTATTGGAACTTCAGCTTCAGCATCAGTCCTTCCAATAAATATTCAGGAGTGATTTCCTTTAGGATTGACTGGTTTGATCTCCTTGCAGCCCAAGGGACACTCAAAAGGCTCCTCAAACACCAGGATTCAAACGCATCAATACTTCATCACTCAGCTTTCTTTATGGTCCAACTCTCACATCCATACATGACTACTGGAAAAACCATAGCTTTGACTAGACGAACCTTTGTTGGCAAAGTAATGTCTCTGCATTTTAATGTGCTGTCTAGGTTGGTGATGACTTTTCTTCCAAGGAGCAACTGTCTTTTAATTTCATGGCTGCAGTAACCATCTGTAGTGATTTTGGAGCCCAAGAAAAGAAAGTCTCTCACTGTTTCCCTTGTTTTCCCATCTTTTTGTCATAAAGTGGTGGAACCAGATGCCATGATCTTCATGTTGTGAATGTTGAGTTTTAAGCCAGTGTGTCACTCTCCTCTTTCAGTTTCATCAAGAAGCTCTTCAATTTCTGCCATAAGGGTGATGTCATCTGCATATCTGATGTTATTGATATTTCTCCTGGCAATCTTGATTCCAGCTTGTGCTTCATACAGCCTAGTATTTCACTTGATGTATTCTGCATATAAGTTAAATGAGCAGGGTGACAATATACAGCATTTATGAAAATATTTTGCAAATTTGGAATCAGTCCATTGTTCCATGTCTGGTTCTAACTGTTGTTTCCTGACCTGTATACAGATTTCTCAGGAGGCAAATAAGGTGGTCTGGCACTCCTATTTCTTTAACAATTTTCCAAAGTTTGTTGTGAACCATGAAGTCAAAGGCTTTCGCATAGTCAATAAAGCATAAGTAGATGTTTTTCTGGAACTCTCTCACTTTCATATGACTCAGCGGATGTTGGCAAGTGGATCTTTGGTTCCTCTGCCCTTTCTTGAACATCTGGAAGCTTTCAATTCACATACTGTTGAAGCCTCATTTAGAGAATTTTGAGCATTACTTTGGGAGTGTGTGAGATAAGTGCTATTGTGTGATAGTTTGAATATTCTTTGACATTGCCTTTCTTTTGGGTTGGAATGAAAACTGAACATTTTCTACTCCTGGGGCCACTGCTGAGGCTTCCAAACTTGCTGGCATTGAGTGCAGCACTTTAACAGCATCATCTTTTGGGATTTGAAATTGCTCAGCCAGAATCCCATCAACTCCACTAGCTTTGCTCATAATTATGCTTCCTAAGGCCCACCTGACTTCAGACTCCAGGATGTCTGGCTCTAGGTAAGTGATCATACCATCGTGGTTATCTAGGTTATCAAGATCCCTTTTGTATAAATCTTCTGTGTATTCTTGCCACTCCTTAATATCTTCTGCTTCTGTTAGGTCCACACTGTTTCTGTCCTTTATTGTGCCCATCTTTGCATGAAATAATCCCTTGGTATCTCTAATTTTCTTGAAGAGATTTGTAGTCTTTCCCATTCTATTTTTTCCTCTATTTCTTTGCATTGATCAGTGACTAAATCTTTCTCATCCCTCCTTGCTACTCTTTGGAACTCTGAATACATATGGATGTATCTTTCCTTTTCTCCTTTGCCTTCCACTTCTCTTCTTTCTCAGCTATTTGTAAGGCCTCCTCACACAACCATTTTGCCTTTTACATTTGTTTTTCTTGGGGATGGTCTTAATCACCGTCTCCCGTACAATGTCATGAACCTCCGTCCATAGTTCTTCAAGCACTCTGTCTATCAAATCTAATCTCTTGAATCTATTTGTCACTTCCACTGTATAATCATAAGGGATTTGATTTATGTCGTATCTGAATAGTCTAGCGTTTTTCCCTACTTTCTTCCATTTAAGTCTGAATTTTGCCATAAGTTGTTTATGATCTGAAGCACAGCCATGTTTCAGTCTTGTTTGTGCTGACTTTATATAGCTTCTCTGTCTAAGGCTACAAGGAATATAATCAATCTGATTTACATATTGACTATCTGGTGATGTCCATATGTAGAGTCTTTTATGTTGTTGGAAGAGGGTGTTTGCTATGACCAGTGCGTTTCTTGGCAAAACTCTATTAGTCTTTGCCCTGCTTCATTTTGTAGTCCAAAGGCCAAACTTGCCTGTTAACTCCATGTATCTCTTGACTTCCTACTTTTGCATTCCAGTCCTCTATGATGAAAAGGACATCTTTTTTTGCTGTTAGTTCTAGAAGGTCTTGCAGGTCTTCATAGAACCATTCAACTTCAGCTTCTTTGGCATTAGTGGTAGGGACATAGAGTTGGATTACTGTGATATTGAATGTTTTGCCTTGGGAATGAACAGAGATCACTTTGCCATTTTTGAGATTGCACCCAAGTGCTGCATTTTGGAATCTTCGTTGACTATGAGGGCTACTCCATTTTTTCTAAGGGATTCTTGCCCACAGTAGTAGATATGATGGTCACCTGAATTAAATTCACCAATGTCAGTCCATTTTAGTTTACTTATTCCCTTATGGCTCAGATGGTAAAGAATCTGCTTGCAATGCAGGAGACCTAGGTTTGATCCCTGGGTTGGGAAGATCCCTTGGAGAAGGGAAAGGCTACCCACTCCAGTATTATGGCCTGGAGAATTCCATGGACTCTGTAGTCCATGGGGTCACAAAGAGTCGGACACAAATGAGGGACTCACTTTCACTTTCTTACATACCACATCTTCTCTATTGGGGTTTCCTTGTGGCTCAGCTGGTAAAGAATCTGCCTGCAATGTGGGAGACCTGGGTTTGATCCTTGGGTTGGGAAGATCTCCTGGAGAAGGGAAAGGCTACTTACTCCAGTATTCTGGCCTGGAGAATTCTAAGGGACTTTCACTTTGGGCTTCCCTGAGAGCTCAGTTAGTAAAGAATGCACCTGCAATGTGGGAGACCTGGGTTCGATCCCTGGCTTCTATCACTAGTCACATCCACAGCTGCGTATTTTTGCTTTGGCTCCATCTCTTCATTCTTTCTGGAGTTATTTCTCCACTCTTCTCCAGTAGCATATTGGGCAGCTACCAACCTGGGGAGCTCATCTTTCAGTGTCATATCTTTTTGCCTTTTCATACTGTTCAGGGGGTTCTCAAGGTAAGAATACTGAAGTGGTTTGCCATTCCCTTCTCCAGTGGATCACGTTTTGTCAGAACAATCCACTGTGACCCATCCATCTTGGGTTCTCCAACACAGCATGGCTCACTGTTTCATTGAGTTAGACAAGGCTGTGGTCCATATGATCATTTTAGTTAGTTTTCTGTGATTGTGATTTTCATTCTGACTCTGATGGATAAAGATAAAAAGCTTATGGAAGATTCCTGATGGGAGAGGCTGACTGGGGTGGAAACTGAGTCTGGTTCTGATGGGTGGGGCCAGACTCAATAAATCTGTAATACAAATTTCTGTTGATGGTTGGGGCTGTGTCCTCCCTGCTGTTTGGCCTGAGGCCAAATTATGGTAGGGGTAATGACAACAATGGTGACCTCCTTCAAAAGGACTTGTGCATGTACTGTTTTATTCAGTGCCCTTGTGCCTGCAAGCAGGCAACTACCTCCTTCAAAAAGACCTGCACATGCACTATTTTATTCAGTGCCCTTGACCCTGCAGCAGGCCACTGTTGACCCACGCCTCTGCCAGACACTCCTGGAGGCTCACATGCATGTCTGGCTCTGTCTCTTGTCAGTATACTGCTCCTTTATCCTGGTTCCTATTACACACAAAGTATTGTTTGTGCCCTCCAAGAGTCTGTTTCTCCAGTGTTGTGGAAGTTTTATAATCAATTTAAATTTAAATTTAAACTGGCCTCCAAGTTTAAATTCCCTGGGGGTTATCTGTCCCTTTGCTGGATCCCCCTGTTGTGGGTCCTATAACTTTCTTAACAGTGCGAGAATTTATTTGGTATAATTGTTCTGCAGTTTGTGGGTCATCTGTTTGGTGGCTCTATGTTGTGGCTAATGGTGACCTCCTCCAAGAGGGCTTATGTCCCACCTGGGTGACACAGGTCTGCTGCAACCAGAGCCCCTGCCCCCACAGCAGGCCACTGCTGACCTGTGCCTCCACAGGAGACACTCAAATACACAAAGGCAAGTCTGGCTCAGTCTCTGTGGGGTCTCTGGATCCTGGTGCACACAAGGTTTTGTTTTGAGCCCTCAGATTATCTATGGCAGGTATGGGGTTTGATTCTAAACATGAGTTTGCCTTTCTTATCATCTTGTAGGGGCTTCTCTT
The DNA here is from genome assembly GCF_002263795.3 of Bos taurus. Taxonomy (NCBI): domain Eukaryota; kingdom Metazoa; phylum Chordata; class Mammalia; order Artiodactyla; family Bovidae; genus Bos; species Bos taurus. The sequence goes on along the minus strand of NC_037357.1, from coordinate 83,753,068 downwards.
TTGCCCTTGGACTTGGGTATTGTGTGTGTGTGTGTGTGTGTGTATGTGTGATCCAACATTCTCCTGTCAATGGTTGTTCAGAAGTGATTTGCAATTTTGGAGTTATCACAGGAAAAGATGAGTGTACATCCTTCTACTCTGACATCTTGTTTATTCACTCATTATTGGAGAAACACAAATCAAAACCACAATGAGTTATCATCTCACACTGGTAAGAATAGCCATCATCAAAAAGTCTACAAACAATAAATGTTACAGAGGGTGTGGGGAAAAGGAGCCCTCTTACTCTGTTGGTGGGAATGCAAACTGATACAACAACTATGGAGAACAGTATGGAGATTCTTTAAAAAAACTAAGAATAAAACTGCAATATGATCCAACAATTTCAACTGAGCATATATCACGAGAAAACCATAGTTGAAAAAGACACATGGATCCCAATGTTCAGTGCAGCACTTTTTACAGTAGCTAGGTCTTGCAACAACCTAGGTGTCAATCTTCAAGTGAATGGATAAAGAAGTTGTGCTATACATGTGCAATGGAATATTATTCAGTCATTAAAAAGAAATAGTGTGAGTCAGTTCTAATGAAGTGAATGAATCTAGAGCTGATTATACAAAGTGAAGTAAGTCAGAAAGAGAGAAAAAAAAACAAATATTATATGCTAACACATATATATGGAATCTAGAAAGATCATACTGCAGGGCATCAGTGGAGATGCAGACACAGAGAACAGACTTGTGGACACAGTCAGGTAAGAAAGAGTGGGACAAATTGAGAGAGCAGCATTGAAACATATACATTAGCATATGTAAAATATATAGCATTGGAATTTGCTTTATGATGCAGAAAGCTCAAGCCCAGTGCCTTGTTACTACCTAGAAAAGTAAGATGGGGTGACGGGTGGGAGTAAGGCTCAAGTACGGGACATATGTATGCCTATGGCTAGATTCACATTGATGTATGGCAGAAACCAGCACAGTATTGTAAAGCAATTGTCCTCCAATTAAAAATAAATAAATTAAAAAAAAATAAAACCATGCAACAAGAGGAAACCAACAAATAACATACAGAGGAATTCCTAGAAGGTTATCAGCTCTTTTATTTGAAGCAAAATTTGCAGACCAGAAGAGACAAGATGTATTTAAAGTGATAAAAGTGAGGACTTTCTTGGTGTTCCAGTGCTTAAGAATCCACCTGCCAGTACAGGGGACATGGGTCCAATCCCTGGTCTAGGAAGATCCCATGTGCCATGAAGCAATCAAGCCCATGCACCACAACAACTCTGTCCATGCTGCTAGACCCCATGGTCCACAATAAGAGAAGTTGCTGCAAAGAGAAGCCCGTGCACTGCAACAAAGTGTAGCCTCCCCTCACTGCAACTAGAGAAAGGCTACATTCAGCAACGAAGACCCAGCACAGTGATAAATGAATGAATAAAATGAAGGAAAAGAAATACCTACAAGCAAGAATACTCTACCCAGAAACGCTCTCACTCACATTTGACTGAGAGACCAAAAGCTTTTCAGACAACCAAAGTCTAAGAGAATTCAGCACCACCAAACCAGCTTTGCAACAATTGATTAAGGAACTTCTCTAGGCAAAACACAGAAAAAAAGAGAACAGAAGAGGAAGGGGGGGAAAGACTTGCAAAAACAAATCCAAATTATTTTTTAAATGACACTATAAATATGCATATTGAAAATTATCTCAAGTGTAAATGGATTAAATTATCAAACCAACTTCAACATAATAAAGACCATATATTACAAACCCTCAGTAAATATCATTCTCAATGGTGAAAACCTGAAAGTATTTCCTCTAAGATTAGGAACAAGACCAGGATGTCTACTGTCCCTACAATTATTCATCATATATTTGGAAGTCCTGCTGCTGCTGCTGCTGCTGCTGCTAAGTCGCTTCAGTCATGTCCTACTCTGTGCAACCCCATAGACGGCAGCCCATCAGGCTCCACCATCCCTGGGATTCTCCAGGCAAGAATACTGGAGCAGGTTGCCATTTCCTTCTCCAATGCATGAAAGTGAAAAGTGAAAGTGAAGTCGCTCAGTCGTGTCTGACTCTTAGCGACACCATGGACTGCAGCCTACCAGGCTCCTCCGTCCATGGGATTTTCCAGGCAAAAGTACTGGAGTGGGGTGCCATTGTCTTCTCCATTAGAAGTCCTAACCATGGCAATCAAAGAAAAATAGAAAAAGAATTCAAATTGGAAAAGAAGAAGAAGCAAAATTGTCAGTGTTTACAGATGACAATACTACACATAGAAAATCCTAAAGATGCAATGAGGAAACTACTAGAGCTCATCAATGAAACTGGTAAAGTTTCAGGATACAAAATAAATACACAGAAATATCTTATATTGTTATACACTAACAGCAAAAGCCCAGAATAAGAAATTAAGGAAACAATTCCATTTATGATTCCAAAAAAATAATAAAATACCTAGGAATAAACTTACCTAAGCAGGAAAAATCCTGCACTCAGAAAGCTATAATATATTGATTAAAAAATCAAACATAACACAAGGGGAGAGTTATACCATGTTCTTGGATTGAAAGAATCAATATTATGAAAAAAGACTATACTACCCAAAGTAATCTACAGATTCAATGCAATTCCTATCAAACCACCCGTGCCATTTTTCAGAAAATAGAACACAAATTTTTACAATTTCTGGGTGGAAACACTAAAGACTCTAAATAGCCAAACCATTCTTGAGAAAGAAAAATTCAACTGGAGGAACCAGGCTCCATGACTTCAGACTATACTACAAAGTTATAGTCGTCAAGATACTCTGGTACTGCCAGAAAAGAAGAGATATAGATCAGTGGGACAGGATTGAAAGCCCAGAGATGAAACCATGCAACTATGGTCATCTAATCCATGACAAAGTAGGTAAGACTATACAATGGACAAAAGACAGAATTTTCAATAATTATGCTGGAGAAATTGGACAGTTATTTATAAAAGAATTACATTTTAGAATACTCCCTGAAAAAGAAAGTGAAAGTGTTGGTCTCTCAGTCTTGTCCAACTCTTTGCAACCCCATAAACTGTAGCCCACCAGGCTCCTTTGTCCATGGAATTCTCCAGACAAGAATAGTGGAGTGTGTAGACAATCCCTTCTCCAGGCAATCTTTCCTACCCAGAGACTGAACCCGCATCTCCTGCAATGCAGGCAGATTCTTTACCATCTGAACCATCGGGAAGTCCAGAACACTCCCTAACCAAACATAGAAGTAAACTCAAAATGGATCAAAGACACAAATGCAAGTCTAAACACTATAAAACTCTTAGAGGAAAACACACTCAGATCCCTCTTTGACATTAATAGCAGCAAGATCTTTTTGGATCCACCTTCTGGAGTAATGAAAATTAAAACAAAAATAAACGGGATCTAATAAAACTTAAAATCTTTTGCACAGCAAAGAAAACAAAACAAGACAATACTCAGAGTAGGAGAAACTATTTGCAAATCAAGCAACCAAAAGAGTATTAATCGCCAAAGTACACAAAGAGCTCATGTGGCTCAATACAAAAAAAAAAAAAACAAAGAATCCAATGAAAAAAAACTGGCAGAAGATCTAAATAGATATTTCTTTGAAGAAGATATGCAGATGACCAACAAACATACGAAAAGATCCTCAATATCACTAATTAGGCAAATCAAAACACTAATTATGCAAATTATGCAAATCAAAAATCCAGTGAGGTATCATGTCACACCAGTCAAAATGGACACCATCAAAAGATCTACAAAAACTAAATTCTGGAAAAAAGTGTAGCAAAAAGGGACCCTCCTACACTGTGGGAAGGTAAAATGGTACAGACACTAAGGAGGTTCTTCAGAAAACTAGCTGATCATACTTTGTATCATTCCATAAATATTGAGATAATATTACTGGTATATTTGCCTTTACCTTAATGGGTATACATTCCTCATTATTTAACTATTCTCTAAATAAATGGCTAATTATACTGGACAAATAGTTATTTTCAAGGTTGACTAATATTAAATAGTTTAGGTATTTTGTCTTCGTTATGAATGAGTTGACAGAATTGATGGTATGTTTTTGATTCATCCAGAGAAAATAAGAATGAAGTGAAATTATTTAAAATAGGCAATGGATAGTAAAATGGATAGCCAATGGGAATTTGCTGTATGACTCAAGGAGCTCAAACTGAAGCTCCGGAACAACTTAGAGGGGTGGGATGGGGAGGGAGGTTTGAGGTATGTTCAACTGGGAGGGGACATAGGTAAACCTATGGCTGATTCATGTTGATGTTTGGTAAAAACCAACACAATACTGTAAAGCAACTATCTTTCAATTAAAAATAAATAAAAAATTTAAACAAATTGAACCACATAATTTTATTTCATTGATATGAATGAAAAAGAGAAAAAGAAGGAAAATTCTCATCTGAAATCATCCATTTATAAGAACTTAGATAGTTAAAGAACACAGCTAAAAGGAGACACTTGCTAAAGTACAACCTCCACAAATTGCAAGATATTTTTAAATTGCCAAACAATTATTTTAGCATTAAAGAAAGTTTCTAAAATAAAAATCATATTTATTACTCTTTTAATTAAATGCATTACTTTCCATATATAAGTTCTTTGTTGTCAAATCCTGTGCAAAATAAATAAATTTTAAGAATAAAAGAAGCAATAAATGGACACCTTCATTACAAATTACCTCAAACCAATCTCATTATATTCCTCCCAAACTGTCTTCTATTCATGAGTTACTTTTCTCAGGTAATAACATAATCATGCTTTTAGTAGTCAAGTTCAGAAATCTGTGTCTCCAAATCTTGTTTTCTACTTTCTCCCATCCAATCAACTTCTACATTTCACCATTCTGTACCAAGCCTCCATCAATTTTACTTGGACCATTGTTATCAACTGGTAAATCATCTCTTGCTCTCCACTCCAATCTAGATTTTTTACTACTTCAAAAATGATCTTACAGAAACTTAACTTTGACCATATCTTCCTTTTGCTCATATTTCTTCAGTTTTTCCTTGGCACACCCTCCTTAATTTAGGCACAAATTCCCTCTATGTTTATTTCCCATCACCTCTCCTTTTGAACTTCTTCTCCTCATATGTGAAAATCCAGTTATAATTCAACATTTTTTGTAATGCTTTCCTTAAACCTTATCCCCCCCCCCCAACCATGGGTATTAATGACTCATTTTGGTTTTTTGTGTTTTTTTTTTTTTTTAATTTTATTATTATTTTTATTTTTAACTTTACAATATTGTATTGGTTTTGCCATACATCAACATGCATCTGCCACGGGTGTACACATGTTCCCCATCTTGAACCCCCCTCCCACCTCCTTCTCCATACCATCCCTCTGGGTCATCCCAGTGCACCAGCCCCAAGCTTCCTGTATCCTACATCGAACCTGGACTGGCGATTCGTTTCTTATATGATATTATACATGTTTTAATGCCATTCTCCCAAATCATCCCCCTACTCCCTCTCCCACAGAGTCCGAAAGACTGTTCTATACATCTGTGTCTCCTTTGCTATCTCGCATACAGGGTTGTCGTTACCATCTTTCTAAATTTCTTATATATGTGTTAATATACTGTATTGATATTTTTCTTTCTGGCTTACTTCACTCGTATAATAGGCTCCAGTTACATCCACCTCATTAGAACTGATTCAAATATATTCTTTTTAATGGCTGAGTAATAACTCCATTGTGTATATGTACCACTGCTTTCTTATCCATTCATCTGCTGATGGACATCTAGGTTGCTTCCATGTCCTGGCTATTATAAACAGTGCTGTAATGAACATTGGGGCGCACATGTCTCTTTCAATTCTGGTTTCCTTGGTGTGTATGCCCAGCAGTGGGATTGCTGTGTCATGTTTCTAACACCATACACAAAAATAAACTCAAAAGGGATTAAAGATCTAAACATAAGACCAGAAACTATAATACTCTTAGAGGAGAACATAGGCAAAACACTCTCCAACGTACATCACAGCAGGATCCTCTGTGACCCACATCCCAGAATATTGGAAATAAAAGCAAAAATAAACAAATGGGATCTAATTAAAATTAAAAGCTTCTGCACAACAAAAGAAACTATAAGCAAGGTGAAAATACAGCCCTCAGAATGGGAGAAAATAATAGCAAATGAAGCAACTGACAAACAATTAATCTCAAAAATATACAAGCAACTCCTGCAGCTCAATTCCAGAAAAATAAACAACCCAATCAAAAAATGGGCCAAAGAACTAAATGCCTCACTTTGGAACATAGCATTTCACCTAAAACTATGTATATGCAATCCTATTTTCTTTACTGGTGTATAAATTGAAGTGTTGTATGGTAAACATAATAATGGAACTTCTGTAAATATCCATGTCCAAATCCTGGGAACTTATGAATATATTATTTTGCATGACAATGAAACTTTGCAGATAAAATTAAGTTAAGGACTTTGAGATGAGGAGGTAATTTTGGATTATCCATGTGAGTCTAATGTAATTCTATGGGTTCTTAAAAAGCAGAGTACCTAAAGAACCAGAGAGAAGGTAGGATAAGCAGGACTTAGCTTTCTGTTGCTGGTTTCGAAAACAGGGGAAGGAGCCCATAAGCCAAGCTATGCAGACAGCCTCTAGAAGCTGGAAAAGGTAAGGAAATGGATTCTCCATCAAAAACCCCTAAAATAAGGAAGCCTTGAGAGCAACTTGACTTTAACCAAGTTATACTCAAGTTGAAGTTCTGACCCACAAATCTGTAAGATAATAAATTTGCCCTGAGTTTGTGGCAATTTTTATGACTGTGATTAAAAAACTAATACAGGCTATGACATTAGCTGACACCCCAGCACCTAGCATAGTACCCTGGCCTTGGGCCCTCAATGAACATTTGGACAGTGAACCAAGAAGGGCATGCTCCAAAATATTTCTCCACATACATTAAATAATATGAGGTTCTCCTCCCTGCCTAAGCCAGATTTTTTAAAATATACCATATTATGCTATTAAGAAACCCTACAGAATGGGTTCACAGTAAATGAATGTAATCATTACCTTTTAGTCACAAAATGCATCTATTATATTGTTTATACCCTAGGCATCTGTCCCCAAGTTAATTTCCTTGGTTATTCTAAAGTGGCTTTGCAAATCAAGAGCCAAACTTAACATACAGGCCTTCAGTCCTTTTGGTTACTCAGCCATTTTTTGCCCTGTCATGCCAGAAGCTAAAAGATACTAGAGATGGAAAATGGTATGGGGAGGGAGGAGGGAGGAGGGTTCAGGATGGGGAACACATGTATACCTGTGGTGGATTCATTTTTATATTTGGCAAAACTAATACAATTATGTAAAGTTTAAAAATTAAATTAATTAATTAAAAAAAAAGAAAAGAAAATGGGATTCTTGCCTGGAAGAAACTGTGTAGGAAGCTGTGTAGTAAATCAGGAAGAACACTACATTGAGAATCAAGAGATTCAGGTACCATTCTCAGCTCTGCCAACAATTAACATTGTGACTTTGGGCAATATAATTACTCTATCTAAAATACAGTTTATTCATTTACTAAATAGGGAAGAGGTCTGGGTTGGTTGTTTTCAAATGGTGTTAATATAGAATGCCCTGCTGGGTAATGGCAGGAACAGCCATAGGCCCTGGAACCCTAGCAGCTTTAGATTTATCTGTGGATGCTTTCATTTGAATAATTTCATAAAGAAATAAACAACTTGAAATACACAAATTAGGTAACCTCTAAACTCTTTTTTAGGTCTGTCACTGAATAAGCTGAAGTAAAGAAGATGTTTTATATAATAGTGAAGGGCTTATAATTTGGTTATGGACTCAGTTCAACTCAGTCACTCAGTCGTGTCCGACTCTTTGTGACCCCATGAATCACAGCACTCCAGGCCTCCCTGTCCATCACCAGCTCCCGGAGTTCACTCAGACTCACGTCCATCGAGTCAGTGATGCCATCCAGCCATCTCATCCTCTGTCATCCCCTTCTCCTCCTGCCCCCAATCCCTCCCAGCATCAGAGTCTTTTCCAATGAGTCAACTCTTCGCATGAGGTGGCCAAAGTACTGGAGTTTCAGCTTTAGCATCATTCCTTCCAAAGAACTCCCAGGGCTGATCTCCTTCAGAATGGACTGGTTGGATCTCCTTGCAGTCCAAGGGACTCTCAAGTCTTCTCCAATACCACAGTTCAAAAGCATCAATTCTTAGGCGCTCAGCCTTCTTCACAGTCCAACTCTCACATCCATACATGACCACTGGAAAAACCATAGCCTTGACTAGATGGACCTTTGTTGGCAAAGTAATGTCTCTGCTTTTGAATATGCTATCTAAGTTGTTCATAACTTTCCTTCCAAGGAGTAAGCGTCTTTTAATTTCATGGCTGCAGTCACCATATGGACTGCCATAATTCAAAACGCAGCTCTGACATTACATATCCAAGTAACCTTAGGAAAGTCCTTCAATTTCTCTACATCTGTTTCCCATTTGAAAAAGAGAAAGTAATTGCACTTACCACCAGAATTTTATGAAGATTAAAAGGCTGCTGCTACTGCTACTGATGCTGCTAAGTCACTTCAGTCGTGTCTGACTCTGTGTGACCCAATAGACGGCAGCCCTCCAGGCTCCCCAGTCCCTGGGATTCTCCAGGCAAGAACACCGAAGTGGGTTGCCATTTCCTTTTCCAATGCATGGAAATGAAAAGTTAAAGTGAAGTTGCTCAATCGTTTCTGACTCTTTGTGACCCCATGGACTGCAGCCCACCAGGCTCCTCTGTCCATGGGATTTTCCAGGCAAGAGTACTGGAGTGGGGAAAAGGCTAATTATGGTTAATATACATGAAATATTTAGAACTTTTCCTATCACATAACAAATACTCAAGATATGCTGGTTTGGGAAGACTAAGCAGAAAATTAATGTATTAAAAAGTAGAGACACCATATTGTCAACAAAGGTCCATCCAGTCAAAACTATATTTTATCTAGTAGTCATGTACAGATGTGAGAGTTGGACCATAGAAAAGACTGAGTGCTGAAGAACTGATGCTTTCAAACTGTGGAATTGGAGAAGACTCTTGAGAGTCCCTTGGACAAAAAAATCAAACCAGTCAATCCTAAAGGAAATAAACCCTGAGTATTCATTGGAAGGACTAATGCTGAAACTCTAATACTTTGGCCACCTGATGCAAAGAGCTGACTCATTGGAAAAGACCCTGAAGCTGGGAAAGATTGAAGGCAGGAGAGAAGGGAATAACAGAGGATGGTATCATCAACTCAATTGACATGAGTTTGAGCAAACTCCTAGAGATAATGAAGGACAGGGAATCATGGCGTGCTACAGTCCATGGGGTTGCAGAGTCAGACATGACTGAGGGACTAAACAACAACAACAATGCATGTGTTTTGGGGGAAGGCTTTTGTTTTCATTCACTCATAAGAAAGTGAAACCTACTCTACAATGCCTTTCTCTTAATCCCAAATTCCCCCTAGAGAGGGTTCCCTGGTGGCTCAGATAGTAAAAAATCTGCCTGCAAGGTAGGAGACCCAGGTGTGAACTTTAGATCAGAAAGATGCCCTTGAGAAGGAAATGGCTACTACTCTAGTATCATTGCCTGGAGAATTCCATGGACAGAGGAACCTGCCGGGCTACAGTCCATGAAGTCATAAAGAGTCAGACATGACTGAGTGAATAACAATTTCACTTCCCCCTTCAGAGTATGAAGAGGGTTCTGGAAAAGAAGGGAAAGAAAAAGCATTCCAGTTCCTTTTTCAGATATCTCAAACTTAGATTCCTCTTCCTCCAATTGTATAACTACTCAGGGGTATATAGAGATAGGGGAGGCTTGGGAGTATGTGGCAGTTGCCAGGTTTCCTCAAATCTACCTTAAACTTTCATGTGTGTGCTCAGTCATGTCTGACTCTTTGTGGCTCCATGGACTATAGCCCTCCAGACTCCTCTGTCCATGGGATTTTGCAGACAAGAATAGTGAAGCAAGTTTCCATTTCCTTTTCCAGGGCATCTTCCTGACCCAGAGATGGAACCCGAGTCTCTAGTGTCTCCTGCATTGGTAGGCAGATTCTTTACCGTTAGTGACAACTGGGAAGCCTTAAGTTCCTATAGGGGAACCACAAATATCTGTTGGATTAAAAGGAAAGGACATCTGCAAAGAAGTCTCAGTTCAGATGGGTCAGTTCAGTTCAGTCACTCAGTCATGTGAGACTTTTTGTGATCCCATGGACTGCAGCACAACGGGCTTCCCTGTCCATTACCAACAACACCCAGAGCTTGCTTAAAAACATGTCCCTAAAGTCAGTGATGCTATCCAACCACCTCATCCTCTGTTGTTCTTCTCTCCTCCTGCCCTCAATCTTTCCCAGCATCAGGGTCTTTTCAATGAGTCAGTTCTTCACATTAGGTGGCCAAAGTATAGAATCTTCAGCTTCAGCATCAGTGAATATTTAGGACTGATTCCCTTTAGGATTGACTGGTTTGATCTCCTTGCAGTCCAAGAGACTCTCAAGAGTCTCAAGAGTCTCCTCCAACACCACAGTTCAAAAGCATAAATGCTTTGGTGCTCAGCTTTCTTCACAGCCCAGCTCTCACATCCAAACATGACTTACTGGAAAAGCATAGCTTTGACTATATGGACATTTGTCAGCAAAGTAATGTCTCTGCTTTTTAATATGCTGTCTAGGTTTGTCATAGCTTTTCTTTTTTTTCTCAAGGAACTAGTGTCTTTTTATTTCATGGCTGCAGTCACCATCTGCAGTGATTTTGGAGCCCAAGAGAATAAAGCCTATAACGGTTTCCATTGTTTCCCCATCTACTTGCTCTGAAGTGATGGGACCAGATGCCATGATCTTAGTTTTTTGAATATTAGTTTTAAGCCAGGTTTTTCACTGTCCTCTTTCACTTTCAATAAGAGGCTGTTCAGTTCCTCTTTGCTTTCTGCCATAAGAGTGGTGTCATCTCCATATCTAAGGTTATTGATATTTCCTGGCAATCTTTATTCCAGTTTCTGCTTTATCCAGCCCGGTATTTCCCATGATGTACACTGCATATAAGTTAAATAAGCAGGGTGACAATATACAGCCTCGACCTATTCTTTTCCCAATTTGGAAGCAGTCCGTTGTTCCATATCTGGTTCTAACTGTTGACCTGCATACAGATTTTTCAGGAGGCATGTAAGGTGGTCTGGTTTCCCATCTCTTTAAGAATTTTTCACAGTTTGTCATGATCCACAAAGTCAAAGGATTTGGCATAGTCAATAAAGCACAAATAGATGTATTTCTGGAACTCTCTTGCTTTTCTTATGATCCAATGGATGTTGGCAATTGGATCTATGGTTTCTCTGCTTTTTCTAAATCCAGCATGAGCATATGGAAGTTCTGGGTTCACATACCACTGAAGCCTCACTTAGAGAATTTTGAGTAATACTTTGCAAGCATGTGATATGGGTGTTATTGTGTGGTAGTTTGAATATTATTTGGCCTTGCCTTTCTTTGATATTGGAATGAAAAATGAACTTTTCCAGTCCTGTGGCCACTGCTGAGTTTTCCAAAACTGCTGGCTGAGTGCAGCACTTTAACAGCACCATCTTTTAGGACTTGAAAGAGCTCAGCTGGAATTCCATCACCTCCACTAGCTTTATTTTTAGTGATGCTTCCTAAGGCCCACTTGACTTCGCATTCCAGGATGTCTTGCTCTAGGTGAGTGATGACACCACTGTGATTATCTGGGTCATGAAGATATTTTCTGTGTAGATCTTCTGTGTATTCTTACTTCCTCTTCTTACTATCTTCTGCTTCTGTTTAAGTCAAAAAACATTTCTATCCTTTATTGTACCCATCTTTGCATGAAGTGTTCCCTTGGTATCTCTAATTTTCTTGAAGAGATCTCTAGTCTTTCCCATTCTATTGTTTTCCTCTATTTGTTTGCATTGATCACTGAGGAAAGCTTTCTTATCTCTCCTGGCTATTCTTTGGAACTCTGCATTCAAGTGGGTATATATTTTCCTTTTCTCCTTTGTCTTTCTCTTCTCCTCTATTCTCATCTATTTGCGAGGCTTCCTCAAACAACCATTTTGCTTTTTTGCATTTATTTTTCTTGGGGATGGTCTTGATCACTGTCTCGTGTACATTGTCATGAACATCCATCCACAGTTCTTCAGGCACTCTATCAGATCTATTGGCTTGAATCTATTTGTCACTTCCACTGTTTAATGATAAGGGATTTGATTTAGGTCATACCTGAATGGTCTAGTGGTTTTCCCTACTTTCTTCAATTGAAGTCTGAATTTTGCAATAAGGAGTTCATGATCTGAGACAGAGTCTCAGATCTGACTTTTTTTGCTTATCCATCTTTGGCTGCAAAGAATATAATCAATGTGATGTCAGTATTGATCGTCTGGTGATGTCTATGTGTAGAACCTTCTCTTCTGTTGTTGGAAGAAGGTGTTTACTATGTTCAGTGCATTCTCTTGGCAAAACTCTGTTAGCCTTTGACCTGCTTTGTTTTGTACTCCAATGCCAAATTTACTTGTTACTTCAGGTATCTCTGGACTTCCTACTTTTCCATTCCAGTTCCCTATAATGAAAAGAGCATCTTTTTCAGTGTTAGTTTTAGAAGGTATAGCAGGTTTTTATAGAACTGTTAAACTTCAGCTTCTTCAGCCTTAGTGGTTGTGGCATAGACTTGGATTACTGTGTTATTGAATGGTTTGCCTTGGAAACAAGTAGAAATCATTCTGTCATTTTTGATATTGCACCCAAGTACTCCATCTCATACTCTTTGTTGACTATGAGGGCTACTCTATTTCTTCTAAGTGATTCTTGCCCACAGTAGTAGATATAATGGTCATCTGAATAAAATTCACCCAATCCAGTCCATTTTAGTTCACTGATTCCTAAACTGTTGATGTTCACTCTTGCCATCTCCTGGTTGACCACTTCCAATTTCCCTTGATTCATGGACCTAACATTCCAGGTTCCTATGCAATATTGTTCTTTACAGCATCAGACTTTACTGCCATCAGCAGTCACATTCACAATTGGGTGTTGTTTTCACTTTGTCTCCTTCTCTTTATTTTTCTCCATTCTTCTCCTATAGCATATTGGGCACCTACCAACCAGGGGAGTTCATCTTTCAGTGTCACAACTTTTTGCCTTTTCATTCTGTTCAGGGGGTTCTCGAAGTAAGAATGGTGGAGTGGTTTGCCATTCCTTTCTCCAGTGAACCACGTTTTGCCAGAATTCTCCACCATGGCCCTTCCATCTGTGGTACCCCTACACCGCATGGCTTATAGTTTCATTGAGTTAGACAAGGCTGTGGTCCATGTGATCAGTTTGGTTAGTTTTCTGTGATTGTGGTTTTCATTCTGTCTGCCCCCTGATGAATAAGAATGAGAGACTTATGGAAACTTCCTGATGGGACAGACTGATTGTGGGGCAAAATGGGTCTTGATATGATGGAGGGGCCATGCTCAATAAATCTTTAATCCAATTTTTTGTTGATGGGCAAAGCTGTATTCCCTCCCTTTTGTTAGACCTGAGGCCAAACTATTGACAGGAGACTCCTGGATACTCACATGCAAGTCTGCCTCAGTCTCCCACTGGCCTCCAAAGTCAAATCAAAATTCTCACACTGTTAAATAAGTTCAAGGACCCACAACAGATTTCCCAAACTGGGGATCTGGCAAAGGTACTGAGAACCCCCAGGGGATTTGACTTTGGGGGCCAGTCAGATGGGTAGACAATAGTTATTAAAAAAAAAAAAATATTGGAGTATAGTTGATTTACAGTGCTGAGCTTCTTTCTGTCATACAGCAAATTGAATCATTTTATATATGCATGCATACATGCTAAGTCACTTCTGTTTTCTCCCACTCTTTGTGATGCTATGGACGGTAGCCCACCAGATTCCTCTGCCCATGGGATTCTCCAAGCAAGAATAGTGGATTGGGTTGCCATGCCCTCCGCCAGGGGATCTTCTTGACCCAGGGATCGAATCAGTGTCTCTTATGTCTCCTGCATTTGCAGGTGGGTTCTTTACCACTAGCACCATCAGGGAAGCCCTACACCTGTAGATTTATCCAGTCTTATTTAGATTCTTTTCTGAGATAGGTCATTACACAGTACTACAGGTCAAGAAGCAACAGTCAATCCTAAAGCAAATCAGTCCTGAATGTTCATTGGAAAGACTAATGCTGAAGCAGGAACTCCCAATACTTTGGCCATCTCATGAGAAGAACTGACTCATTGGAAAAGACCCTGATGCTGGGAAAGAGTGAAGGCGGGAGGAGAACGGGACAACAGAGGATAAGATGGTGAGATGGCATCACCAACTCAATGAACATGTGTTTGAATAAGTTCTGGGAGTAGGTGATGAACAGGGAGGCCTGGTGTGCTGCAGTCTATGGGGTTACAAAATGTCGGACACGACTGAACAACTGGACTGAACTGACACAGTACTGAGTAGAGTTCCCTGTGCTATACTATGCAATAGGTTCTTATAAATTATCAATTTTCTGTGTAGTAGTGTGTGTCAGTCCCAGTCTTCCAATTTATCCCTCCCTCCCCCTTAGCCCTTGGTAACCATAAGTTTATTTTCTACATCTGTAATTTTATTTATGACAATTATATTTTAATCCAACACGATGCTTCTCTAAGAGTTGCATCTTACTCGGGCATCAAAATTGCCTGGAAGCATACTAAGAATACATATTCCTATTCCAAATATACTGGAAAAACCTCTTTGGGGTGAGGGTTCAACATAGGAATCCATACTTTACTCAATTTTCCATGTGACTAAGTATTAAAGGAAGGGCAGTGTGAGAGTAAACGAGAAGGGGACATAGAGATAGGTAATGGTAAAAATAAGGTTTCTAGAGAAAAAGTACTTAAATTCAAATCCCAGCTAAACCACTTATGTTACCTTTAGGAAGTTATTTAAGTTCTCTCTGCTTCAGCTTCTTCATATACAAAATGAAGTATTTAATAGTATCTACCTCATAAGATTGTTGTGAGAATTAAATGAGATTGTTGCATATAAGATATTTGACATGGTGCCCAAAATAGGGTAAGAGCTCAATAGATGGTAATTGTCATTATTATTATAGATTTTAAAAGAGTAGTCTCTGTTCGTGGTGGTATAGAACTGTTGTTCTGTCACTTTTCTCGAGGCAAGTTGACTGGAGGTTGTCTGCAATACATAGTAACAGGTTTCTTAGGTTAAGGATGTGACAGCCAGACATATAAGAGGTAGAGAAAAAGGAAAAAAGTAGCCATGTAACACCAAAAACTACATATTTTTCAATAGGTTCTTGACTTTTCTTCCAAAATTGTACAGCTATGAAAATAAGATCTGATTTGTTGGCTATTGGTCAAGTTTGATTACCTTGTCACAAAAGTAACCTATTCAAAGTTTCCCCAAATAAATGTGTAGTGTAAGCTGTGCCCATGACAGAATCACTGTTTGTATGCAGTCCATAATATTTTTCCAACCATCTCTCTATGGAAATTGGTGGCTTGGATTAGGCATAATTATCAATTAAATGTAATTCCAAACCAAGGGGAATCTGAACTACTTACTGCTTGAATGAAAGTGGTCATTTATTTGTGAGCTTTTTTTTTTTTTTAAAGATGATGGTGAAATGTGGCCCTCACTTTTCCAGACTAACATGAATTTTAGTTGTACTAATTAAATATAGCATTGATGATATAGGGGATAGTGATTGCTACCAACATTACTTTTTTAGTCTGATCTGGGGTTTTCTGAATTATTCTGGTGACAATGGGCAATTAGAAGCCAATATTCATAGACCAGCCAAATAGGGTGAAGGTCCCAAATCCACAACCTAGAAATATGAGATAAAAGAATTGTGGCTTATTAGAATAGAAAAAGCCTTTGACTGTGTGGATCACAGTAAACTGTGGAAAATTATGAAAGAGATGGGAATACCAGACCACCTGACCTGCCTCTTGAGAAACCTATATGCAGGTCAGGAAGCATCAGTTAGAACTGGACATGGAACAACAGACTGGTTCCAAATAGGAAAAGGAGTACCTCAAGGCTGTATATTGTCACCCTGCTTGTTTAACTTATATGCAGAGTACATCATGAGAAACGCTGGGCTGGAAGAAGCACAAGCTGGAATCAAGATTGCCGGGAGAAATAGCAATAACCTCAAATATGCAAATGACACCACCCTTATGGCAGAGAGTGAAGACAGACTAAAAATCCTCTTGATGAAAGTGAAAGAGGAGAGCAAAAAAGTTGGCTTAAAGCTCAACTTCAGAAAACTAAGATCATGGCATCTGGTCCGATTACTTCATGGGAAATAGATGGGGAAACAGTAGAAACAGTGTCAGACTTTATTTTCGGGGGCTCCAAAATTACTGCAGATGATGACTGCAGCCATGAAATTAAAAGACGCTTACTCCTTGGAAGGAAAGTTATGACCAACCCAGATAGCATATTCAAAAGCAGAGATGTTACTTTGCCAACAAAGGTCCGTCTAGTCAAGGCTATGGTTTTTCCAGGGGTCATGTATGGATGTGAGAGTTGGACTGTGGAGAAAGCTGAGTGCAGAAGAATTGATGCTTTTGAACTGTGGTGTTGGAGAAGAGTCTTGAGAGTCCCTTGGACTGCAAGGAGATCCAACCAGTCCATTCTAAAGGAGATCAATCCTGGGTGTTCATTGGAAGGACTGATGCTGAGGCTGAAACTCCAATACTCTGGCCACCTCATACGAAGAGTTGACTCATTGGAAAAGGCTCTGATGCTGGGAGGGATTGAGGGCAGGAGGAGAAGGGGATGACAGAGGATGAGATGGCTGGATGGCATCACCGACTCGATGGACATGAGTTTGAATGAACTCCGGGAGTTGGTGATGGACAGGGAGGCCTGGCGTGCTGCAATTCATGGGGTCGCAAAGAGTCAGACACGACTGAGCTCCTGAACTGAACTGAGAATAGGAAAAAAAAAAAAAAAGGAAGAAGAACAGAAACTATCTTCTAGAAGATAAGTTTGTCCTCTGGAAGAGAAAGCTGACTTAGTTCTGAAGCTCTAGAGACAACAGGAGCTGATAATCGGAATCTATTTGAAAATAGATGACACCTTCCTGGAAGAACAGCCTAACAGATCCTGAACAACTCATAGGTAATGACCTACCATCACTAAAGGAATTCAAGCAAAGGTTACTTGACTTTTTCAAGGGAATATGCCAAGAATAATATAGGTATAAATCATATATCAGATCTAAGGTTTCTTAACCTAGTTTCCCTAAATTTTGATGGAAAAAATACACTTTATTTGTACTAACCTCTCACCATAACTTACTATTTCCTTCAGTATTGACTATAAACAAAAGTTTCAATAGTATTAGCAGTATTTTCAACTTTGTTTCCAATATAAACCATAGATCATTTTAAATCATGTTACTTTTTTTAGCCATCTTGAAATATTATGTATGCTTATCCTTACAAGTTTAATTTTGTTAATAAAGAAACTCAGATTCTTACTATGTCAAATAATTTTGGTATTTAAATACAATTGATTCCCTTTATAACCATATGATTTATTTTAATTATTAAAAATGTTATTATTCTGAAAAAGATTCAAATGGGCCAAGGCACAAAACTTTCTAAGATTTCCCAGATTAGAGTGTTGGCCTGGATGATCTTGAAGTTTCCTTCCAAACCTGAAATTCTAGGATCCTAGGAAACGAGAATGGCTGACAAGAAGAAACAAGATTCAGATGTAATAAGTATTACAGTTGGATCTCTGAATTGCCATAACTTAAAGTCAAGGGATTTTTGCTAAGCATTTGAGGAAACAAGGCAATTTCATGGAGTTTGTAGACAGGGCAAATCAAGTCTACATTCCTTTTTGTTGTGAAAAAAGCCTCAGATGTACCATAATTAAAAGACCTCCAAATGCTGGCTTCTTCTAAATCAACATTTCATGAAAGCTGAATATTTGGGAAAAAATGTTCATTTTTCTGTCCATGATTAAAAAATGAAATAATATATGTGAATCATGGAAAGTGGGGGAATCTAATAAAAGAAAGCTATCACAGCCAAACATACTAAGGCAGACTTTAGAATGGAACTGGGATGATTGTTAGCTGAAGGATTGTTCAGATGAGCAATGGGAAGAGTAAGAGTAAGAATTGCAGTGCTTCACACATTAGCTCATTTAGCATTTACAGCAAATCTATAAGGGGGGATGGAGAAGGAAATGGCAACCCACACCAGTATTCTTGCCTGGAGAATCCTGTGGATGGAGGAGCCTGGTGGGCTCCTGTCCATAAGGTTGCACAGAGTCAGACATGACTGAAGCGACTTAGCATGCATGCATGCATTGGAGAAGGAAATGGCAACCAACTCCAGTATTCTTGCCTGGAGAATCCCAGGGACGGAGGAGCCTGGTGAGCTGCCATCTATGGGGTTGCACAGAGTCGGACATGACTGAAGCAACTTAGCAGCAGCAGCAGCAGTATAAGGGGGGAGGGAGGTTATTCTTATCCTTGTCTCATTTTATAATTTGAAGAAACTGATGCTTAGGTTAAATAACTTGTCCAATGTTAAATAAGTGGTAAATGCCTAACTGGGATTTAAACCCAAGTCTGGCTAAACTGAGGGGTTTACCAGGTGGCTCAGTGGGTTAAAAATCCACCTTCAATGCAGCATATGCAGAAGACACGGGTCCAATACCTGGGTTGGGAATATCCCCTGGACAAGGGCATGGCAACCCACCCCAGTATTTTTGTCTAGAGAATCCTATGGAGAGAGGGGCCTGGCAGGCAACAGTCCATAGGGTCACAAAGAGTCAGACACAACTGAAGTGACTGAGTACACACACATGCAATGGCTAACTGAGAAGGCAGAGGTATTAACTATATCAACATGTATTAACTATATTAACTATGTATTAACACTATACTTCTTAAGGCTTAATATTAAAATGCATGTTGCAATTTTTGACACTGCTTTTATCTGGTGTGTTTGCCAATTCTTGGTGCAGGGATAGAGTTCACAAAGCCTGGCAGAGAATAGTTGCTAAGAGACTGGGGAGACAGATATTAGATTTCAAAACTGTCAAAGCAGCCAGCTCTCAAGGGGGCACAATGCTAGAGAGAATAGGAAGTGAAAGAAAGGAAGCGAAGTTGCTCAGTCCTGTCCGACTCTTTGTGACCCCATGGACTGTAGCCCATAACACAGTACTCAATGGGAACTTGACCGTAGAGAAAATGACATAAAAGTATTGTCATGGGAACTGAATAAAATAAATGTGCCTAACATGAAAAAAAAAATAAAATAAAATGTATGTTGCCTTTTACTACTGCTGCTTCCTTTGCCAAGTTAGAAACTCATCTTTAAAATGGAATGATACTAACCTTGAAAAGTTGTTATGAGGAATCAAGATGACAAAGGTAAAGTTTTGAGCATGTTAAAGCCCCTGGTAACTATTAACTTTTCCTAGAGTGTGTGTATGATGGGGGATGGTTATAAACAAACAGTTTGGGTGGAAATTGCCCAGCCCTGAGTGTGACCAAGCAATGAGCTACATGTTGTCAAAAACCATGAAAATTTTCTTTATTGAATATTGAGCACCTGAAACTAGAATTAACATATTCTATGAATAGATGAAAGAGTATGTGCATAATAGTAATTCATATTACATATATTATGCAATTTAGATTAAAATTATTATCAGTTATTGATGATTAAATTAATTTTAAATTATTAATAATAATTTAAAATACCACCCTATTATGGTATGAATGGTCAAATGTTATCCCAGATAGAAAAATTCTTTTCTTCAGTGAGAGAGAGAGGAGGGAAAGGGAAATAAAACTCAGTTAAAAGATGCAATTATGAAGGTATTAATGTCTTGTGAGAGCTAAACAACTAATCTCTCCTTCTCCACAGTCTATCTGTTAGCAAGATATGTCAGCTTTATGTATTCTGAATCTGGCCACTTTTCACCACTTCTACTGTCTTTGGCTAAACTGTTAATCTCTTTTCTCCACAATTGCAGTGATAGCCTTCTTTTATTGATATTCTTTTAAAATCTGTTTGCCTCACAGAAACCAAAGTGACCTTTTATAAAATCTAGATCAGATCATATTTCTCATCTACTTAAAAGGATGAATACTACTATAATTAAAAGCTCAACTATTTGCCATAATTGACAAAGCCCTCCATTTGTTCAATGCACACCTCTTGGACATCTCTTGTTTATCACATCTCACTCACAAAGGCCTTTCTGGTAATGCTAGAATTCTCTCTTCTCATTCTTATTTTAGGACTTTTGTGATTTCTACACACTCTACCTGGAATACATAGCAAGTTTATTTAGGTTTCTGCTGAAATGTCATCTCTTCAGAGAGGTATGCCCTTTCTATCCCATTAGAAACAACACACACCTCTTGTCACTTTCCCCCAACTTACTCTACTTTATTTGGTACAAATATAAACCTAATACAAAATTTTTATTTTTATTTTTATTTCTTTATATGTTTATTGTGTCTCTACAGCAAAACTATATGGTCCATGAGGATATAATATAACAGGTTAAGAGTTCATTTTCTGATAATGGTGTCTGGATTGGATTCCCAACTGCATGGCTCCATTACTTACAGGATTGTGACCTTAAGAAAGTTACTTGAGTTTAGTTTAGTCACTCAGTCTTGTCCAACTCTTTGCAGCCCCATGAACCGCAGCACGCTAGGCCTCCCTGTCCATCACCAACTGCCGGAGTACACCCAAACTCATGTCCATTGAGTCGGTGATGCCATTCAACAATCTCATCCTCTGTCGTCCCCTTCTCCTCCTGCCCTTAATCTTTCCAGCATCAGGGTCTTTTCAAATGAGTCAGCTCTTCACATCAGGTGGCCAAAGTATTGCAGTTTCAGCTTCAGCATCAGTCCTACCAATGAACACCCAGGACTGATCTCCTTTAGGATGTACTGGTTGGATCTCCTTGCAGTCCAAGGGACTCTCAAGAGTCTTCTACAACATCACAGTTCAAAAGCATCAATTCTTCAGCATTACTTAACCTCTCTGTTTTTCAGCTTGCTCATACGTGAAACTGGATTAGTATG
Source organism: Bos taurus (assembly GCF_002263795.3). Taxonomy (NCBI): domain Eukaryota; kingdom Metazoa; phylum Chordata; class Mammalia; order Artiodactyla; family Bovidae; genus Bos; species Bos taurus. The sequence goes on along the minus strand of NC_037357.1, from coordinate 83,731,930 downwards.
ACATATATTTCATAATATTATAAAAGCAAAAGCAAACAAGATAATTCCATGGGAAGTAGCAAAATAGTGTTTGACACATAGTAAGTGCTATATAATTGTTAGCCATTTTTATTACTCTCTTCTCTTTTTCAAAACTTGGATTATCTCTTGGAACATTGCAGCTGTTTAATAGATATTTGTAGAATGATGATGCATGTACCTTGTGGACCTGATTTTCAGAGTAGCTATAATATTAAGTGTTTAAAGAGCACAGAAATGTTGATGTTACTGACTGTTATCTCCTAGCATGTCAGAGCAATGGAAACTAAGGAGAATGAGGACATCATTCTGAGGCATAGAAGAGAAAAAGATAAAGACAAAGAGAAAAGGAGAATGATAAAGAGCTTGCTATGAAGAGGAGTGGTGAAATATTTTTCAGTTGAATCCACTGGCCCACTAAACATGCAGCCCTCCCCTTATTCTTAGCAGACAGAATACTGAGGAAAATGAAGTTCTGGTAAAATGAATTGGGAAATGAAGTTAGAAGAATCCTAATCTCTTTCTATTTTCAAGATTTAAGATTTACTGAATGCCTACCACTGAGCCTGCCCTTCTGGTGAAAGTCAAGTCACTTGTCTGAATACCTGGGCAATTACAACTGTACAAGACCATTGCATAAGAAATAAGTTGGATGGGATAAAGAATGTCTTAATCATGACTGAGCAAAACCCTGGATTCTATCCTTTGGAAACAGAAGTGTTGCAGAGAAGAAGCCAATTCTGACTCCATGTTTGGAATTGTTTATCTGACTTGCTTTCATTTGCTTTTGTTATTTGGATTACAGCTTGCCTTGGGCTTCCCTGATGGCTCAGATGGTTAAGTGTCTGCCTGCAATGCAGGAGACCCGGCTTCAATTCCTGGGTCAGGAAGGTCCTCTGGAGAAGGAAATGGCAATCCACTCCAGCACTCTTGCCTGGAAAATTCCATGGACGGAGGAGCCTGATAGGCTACAGTCCATGGGGTCACAGAGAGTCAGTCGGTCATGAGTGAGAGACTTCATTTTCACTTTCAGAGGACCCTGCTCCTCTGCCTCACTGTAAGCTAAAGTGTCTTTGTTCAACCCATAGAGAGGTAATCTGTCCTTGCCCATCTGTGAATAAAGATATTAATATGCCCCTTCCAAATGCTGCCCATTCCCTTGGAGATGTTTTGCAAGACTGAAGACCCTTTCACTTTACTTCCCCATTGCCTCTCACTCTTTGTTTTGCCTTTTGACTTTAGTTCCTCATTTCTTCTTTCTCTCTGACTCTACAAAAGTGAAGTGAAATTGCTCAGTCGTGTCTCTTTGCGACCCCATGGACTATAGCCTACCAGATTCCTCCATCCATAGGATTTTCCAGGCAAGAATACTGGAAAATCCTTTTCCTTCTCCAGGAGATCTTCCCAACCCAGGGATTGAACCCGGGTCTCCCACATTGCAGACAGACGCTTTACCGTCTGAGCCACCAGGAAAGTCATAAAGAACCTGGCATCCAAAATAACAAGATGGTTATTTTGAGGTGCTAGCCTGCTATCTTCTTGGTCAGCTGACTTTCTGAATAAAGTAATTTTCCTTGCTTCAACACTTCATCTCAGATTCATTGGCCTCTCTTGTGGTGAGCAGAGCAAGTTTGGACTTGATAACAATTTAGCTTAGCCAGCCAGGAGCCTTGCTGCTCAGGGAATATTAGAGCAAGACCCAAGCAGCTGCCAGAACCATTTGTCCTGAGGTTCTTTCCTTCAATATTCCCTGAAGCCAATATTCCCTGGATGCCTCTAGTGCTTGGCAGTTGAGACAAGGAACTGACAAACTTCTACAAGTCTATGGACTCAATTTCCTTTGTAGGGTAAATCTACCCAATTTGATAACCGATTCAATTGGTTCCCTTGTTTTGTGTGTTCTTTTTTGTTACGATCTGATGGTCTCAGTATTGGAGGGTAAGTCACTCCAGTGTGCACACCTGGAGCATTTTTTTTCTCTTAATTTGGACTTTTCCTTTATGGGACATCAAACTTGGTTGGGGTACCCTACTGGAGAAGGGAAGTATTGCTGGAGCTACCCTGAATTGTTTCATTGGGGAAGTAGTTCTTATAGGGCAAGCATACTCTACCTGGAATTAGCTAATTCATAGGGTAAAATCATTTACCTGATTTGGGAACTGGTTCAGTTTGAACAAGTTCACTGGGGAGCTAGTTATTGGAGTGGGCAGCCTAGTTGAAACTAGTTCATTTGTTTTGTAGGGTAAATTTATTTACCTGATTTGGGAGTGGGTTTGTCTGTATGCATTAATGCTGAAATCTGTGTGTTTTGTTGAAATTTGCCTGCATCTTTTGTGTTTTGGTGTTATTAAGCTTGCAAAAATAGGAAATATTTCATCTATTCCAAAGGAAAGCTCTTTGGGGTATTTATTAGATATGTTAAGTTTAGAGGAGCAATGACCTCTGAATGGCTCACAAATAATCTGGCAGTTAGAAACACTTTACAAAGGAGAGGAACACTCCAATAATCCCTTGGACGTGAGCCATCCAATTCTAGTTTCCCTTACAATAGTCCCAGATAACTTTGACATTGGGGAACAGTTGATTGCCTCTCTAATAGATACTACTCTCCTTTGTAAATTAAATGTTCAAATAAACTTTTTTCCCAGAATAGCTTGATATCAGGGTCCCACCAGAGGTTTTTGAACTTGTCCAACCTGGGAAGCTTTGGCTCCCGTCTGGGGGGCTTTGGCTCCAATTAGAGGTGTTATCCTTGAGAAGGTGTCAGGCGAGTATATGACCCTTGATTCTGTCTCATCACAGCAAAGATTTGGAGTAACAGACATTACAGCCCTCTGTGCATCACAGCTCTCGGGTCTTGGACAGACTGTGTTATAGTGCTCAGGTCTCGAACAAACTGTGTTATAGCTCTTAAACAGATCAGTATTACAACTTCGTGTTACAGCTCTATTTTATTTACAAAATAGCAGGAAAATCCATCCTTGAGGTGTGAGGGCATACCGACCCAAAGACGTGAAGAGAAGAGAGTAGGGGAGCACACCAGCACACAGGAGAGAGAGAGAGACCCCTGGCCCTTTGGCTCCTCTTTTTATATATCTTTTCCTCCCCCCAGGCCTGCTGCTGCTGCTAAGTCGCATCAGTCGTGTCCGACTCCATGCAACCCCATGGACCGCAGCCCACCAGGCCCCTCCGTCTATGGGACTTTCCAGGCAAGAGTACTGGAGTGTGTTGCCATTGCCTTCTCCACCCCCCTGGGCCTGCCCTATGTAAATTGGGCTAGCCAGGAGTGTTTGTTCTACCTGAGGTCCTCACTGCAGTCCTCGGACCTTTCTTTGTTCTATTTTCCAGGGCTTTTTCCTTCCTTGTCTTTTAGCTGCGGCCATTCTGGATTCCTGTTTCCTATTCTAACTACCTAACAAAGGGAAACTCCGTGTATAAGACACTTTGGAGAAAGATCACTGGTCTAATGAGAATGGTAAGTCATGTTAATGTGACTTTCAGATTGGCTAGGCTTTGGTTTATTCTGGTTACTTTGGTAATGCACAGACATCTGGAACTAGCTGCTTCCTCTAAGGTTTTCTCTACAGTTTTCTCATTTCTTTCTCCTTGAACCCTCTGCAAACAGGTGAGTGTCTGTGGGAACAATTGAGGAACTCTGGCTTACTCAGAGGGTTACACTCTGATATGTTGAAAAGGCACACAGCTCACTGTGCCACAGTAGTTGCCACCCAAACGGGTGAGGGCCTTCCTTTCCTTAAGGGCCCTCCTCCCTTAAGCTGAGGACTGAAAAAGTGAAAGTGAACGTGAAGTCGCTCAGTCATGTCCGAATCTTTGCGACCCCATGGACTGTAGCCTACCAGGTTCCTCCCTCCATGCGATTCTCCAGGCAAGAGTACTGGAGTGGGTTGGCTGTTGAAATTATAGGGCAGACTCCTCAGTCTGTCTTCCTTATTTGAAATTATAGGGCGGGCTCCTCAGTATGTCTTCCTTATTTTTCCTGTTGCCTTTGCCTCTTTCCTCCCTGGTTCAGATAGATTTGCGGGAGCATGGGTGTTGCCTCTGATCTTAAGAGGCCTTCTTTAGGGTAGAGGAAGGGGTGAAGCTTTCCAATGTGGGTGGATAGATGTGTCAGTCCTTGTTAGAGAGACCACCCATTCCTGTGGGAAAGGAGGGACAAACAAACTGTCTTTGGTTTATAAATGCAGTCTTCACGAAACCAGAAGGGTGGTTCCAAAATTCCTTTCATCACTCCCCAAATTTTCCCTGTTCATTTTCTGAAGCTTGTAAATATTAAACAAAGGGGAAACAAAGTCATTCTAGAAAGAACTTGCCTGTGAAAGAACTTGCCTGTATCTTTGAGATGCAAATATCCTCCCTTGTCTGGTAATCTTATCTCTGCTGTCTTTTTGAAATGCAAATTTTGGAGAGGATAAAGTAATTTAGAAGTTAGTTTTTGCCAAGTAATTAGAAATTGCTTTTCCTGCAAATATTAATATTTAGCCATCTAGCCAAGTGAGTCTGACTTGTTTCATCTCTGAGAATCCCAATTTTAATCCAATCTCTTTGGTAAACTGATGGGTTACACATCGCTGTACCTGATTCAGACATAAAATTTTGAAGTAAGAACTGAAGCCTCATTGTTTGTGTGTTTATAGTTATATTCTGGGGAAGATAGCATTACCACGGTTGATGGTTATAAAGAGCTCTATTTAATTGGCTTATATAACAATAATAAGTACTTATAAACCAAAAGAAAAAGAAAAACAATTCTAAATACAAGAGAAATTAAGTTAAATGACTTTCAGGTTCACATCAACTGGGAAGTATTTAATATAAAATTAGTATCTAGAATTAATGTTTAAATTTATTGTCTAATTACAATAATATAGATATGCCCTGAGTCACAGCATATTAAATATAATATTAAGTGTAATACTTTCACTGTGCCTAGGTTTAACATGAATAAGGTATTATATCTGTTACAAATTTGTCAGCAAGAAATGGACCTCATTGTGGAAAATGTTTAGGGAAACTATGACGTGTTTCAGTAGAAGAAGGTGGGAAGGGAAAAAAAAAAAAAAAAGAAGAAGAACTAAAAAGAGTTACACGTGATCAGGATTTCCTAAGACTGGATTGAATTTTGTTGGGTCAATGAATCTTGTTGGGAGTAAGCTAAGAGTTAGATTTGGCATTTCTTTCTGTTCAGAGAAATGTTTTCTCGGAATGCATTTTTGATAACAGATTATATGTTCCTTTGCCTTTAAGTGATTTATATTTGCTTTTCACATCTCTGATTACTTAAGGAATAAGTATTGTCCAAGAAGGGATAGGCTACCCACTCCAATATTCTTGGGCTTCCCTGGTGGCTTAGACTGTAAAGAATCCACGTACAGTGCAGGAGACCTGGGTTCGATCCCTGGGTTGGGAAGACCCCTTGGAGGAGGGCATGGCAACCCACCCCAGTATTTTTGCCTAGAGAATCTTTATGGACAAAGGGGCCTGGCAAGCTACAGTCCATGGGGTTGCAAAGAATCAGACATGACTGAGCAACTAGGCACACATTGCCCAAGTGTCTTTATCAGTCAATCAGATGTTGAACCATGACTTTTAAGTCTTGTTGTTAGGGGAAACACACTGACTGAAACCACCCACCCTGGCCAGGCATTTGCATGAGTTGTTCGTAGTAACCATTTACATGAATTATTTTATGATAGGAGTACCTGGTAAGGAACATGGAACTGATAAGCCATCACTAACCAGAAGAGTTTGGGAAAAGTCAAAGGGAGACACCACATGTCTGACCACCTCCCAGAATCCTTCTTGCTGGCATCCATCTTGGCTGAACAAGGCATGCACCACCAGGAAGGACTCTGAATCAGAATGATTGGCTAAAGGCAACCCATCACCATAAAACTAACTAAACTAATCCCATCACCATAAAACTGGAGACTTCCACATGGCAGAGCTGTTCTCCTGAGTTCCTTTACCCTACTGCTCTCCACCCAGGTGCCCTTTCCCAGTAAATTCTCTTGCTTTGTCAGCACATGTGTCTCCTTGGACAATTCATTTTTGAGTGTTAGACGAGAGCCCAGTTTTAGGCCCTGGAAGGGATTCCCCTTCCTGCAACATTGTCATTTATAAATAGTTTTGTACTATCATGCTATTACCAAAAAAGCGTCAATATCAAGGACATTCACAGGAAGGCTATGGAAGCAGTTACAAAAGTTCCACATCAAAATGATGGCTATGTGAGCCAAGATGCTGGACTATTTGGCTTCCACTAGACCTTGAGACTCAGTATGAGCTCTTTGTAACACATCAGCAAGCTAAGTGACATACCTACAAGTAAGTGGTGGCCCAATTCAATGTAAAGTGAAAGTGAAGTTGAAAGTGAAGTTGCTCAGTCATGTCCGACTCTTTGCGACCCCATAGCCTACCAGGCTCCTCTGTCCATGGGATTTTCCAGGCAATAGTACTGGGGTAGGTTGCCATTTCCTTCTCCAGGGGATATTCCCAACACAGGGCTCGAACCTGGGTCTCCTGCATTGCAGACAGACGCTTTACCATCTGAGCCACCAGGGAAGTCAATTCAATGTAAAGAAACTTTTAAAGGAATATAAATGAAATAGAAGGTGTTTTTTTTTTTTTTTTAGATAAATAATATTTAAGGAAAGAAAATACAGATAAGAAGTGTTTTGAGTAAACTTTTAGAAATATATGTTTTAGGATCTCTCCAGGTATTTTACAACTTGAAAGTTTAAATTGTGCTGAAATGTTTAGTGATGAAAGGTTTGTGGAAAACAGACCCACAAAAGGGTTTTGTACATCATCAGTCAGGATTGACTAAGCCTAAAATAAGTTTAATTGAGTAAATGAAATTTTAAAGTAACCTGGTACAAAATGTAAATTTGGTTTTTCTCTCTGTTAAAACAAACAAGATTTCTGAGGATGCTAAATTGACTTTGATAACAGATCTCAAGCTTACATACCTCTTAAAATAATCTATATTTGCCTTTGAAATCTTTTATTGCCACGTTGGCTAAGTTTAACAGTTATCTATGGACCTGCTGTATTTTAAAATGTTTTTCATTGTGTTCCTTTGACAGGACTTCCCAAATCAAATTAAAATAAAGTTATTTTGACCTCTAGATAACTTTGGGGTGCTTCAAAGAGGCCCCAAGATACCCCAAAGGGAGATATTAAACTAATCAAGTTCACTTGATATGTTAAGCTATCAGGGAGGTGTGAAATGAGTACTAAATTTTAAGTTACAGTATTTGGCAAATGGTACAGATATTCTAGAGATTATATGGAGTTCCTAGAATCTGATATGTCCTAATAGAATATAATCAGTCATAATTTTAGTTGTCTGAAGGTGTTGTTTGTTACAGTAGTAATTAGGTTGCTTTAAAGGTGAATTGCATTGTAATTAGATTTAAACTTGCCATCTTTAAGTCTTTTGTTAATATAGACTGTTATGAATTCACTCTGGTGCCTTTGTAAAAGTGCTTCCTCTTCAAGAAGATTTATGAAAAAGAACTTCCAGAGCATTATACGGAACTGGGTAAAAAATTGAAGAATTCTATTGAGAAACATGATGGCTTCATAAAGCTGTTAACCAAGAAGGTCTATTTACATAGAACTGAGTAAACTGGTAAATATGGTTATAATTTGTATGGTTTCTATATAAAAGGGTTATTGGTTTAAATCTGAGTTCTCTGGGTGTAAAAACAAACAAAAAAAACTTCTTCAATTAAGTATGACTTGCAATAGTTTGGTTGATTATTCCTTTTGGAACATTTCTTTTTCTCTATACCTGATTGATCCTTCCAAGTAATATATGCTTGTCTCAAAGATTAAGCCATGCATAAGTGTGCATGGCCAGTATAATGAAACTACAGATAGCTCATTAAATTAGTTATGGCTCCATTAGTCACTTGATTATTGCATCTGGATTATAACTAGTCATACTAATCATTATTTGAATTTGTTCTTTGTTTTCAAATTGTGTTTTGTGTCTCCCTGCTGCAGTATATCATTGTGTACATTACTTATATCCTGTTTAATTTATAAGATTGTTGTCTCTTGCAGTAACCAATGTGTAATTAGGCCTCCATAAAAACATCTATGGCTAAATATTTTGGGGAAATAACATTTGAACATAAAATAATTGCAATAGTGTAATTCTAGGTATGGTAAGAAGCAACAAGGGAAAATGTCTCCTGGATTATTGCTATAATCCAGAGAATTTTTAATTATTGATAGGGTCTGATCCAAAACTTATCACCTAGAGTGGTATATCAAAGTTTGCCTTTGGGACGAGCTTCCCAGCTCCATTGGACAACAATTGATCATGAAATGTCTCTCAAATATTGGTCAAATACATGGCCAAGAGGGGAAGACCTGAGGAATGGAATCAGCAGTTGCAGCCCTTCAACATGAAGCCAGTGAAACCTGAGGAAGGGAATGCCTGCCACCTGGCAGTCATCAGACTGCATCCTATCCCTATGGTCAAACCTGAGGAAAATGTGAAAATGCAGAATTATAGGCTCCAAATGGCTGAGGTACATACCAAGGAAATTATTCTGATGAGCTGTGACTCTTGCATCTTCCCATGCATAGAAAATCACTAAATTTCTTAACTTCAAATTATGGATTTGAGGTTCAGTATTCTAAGTTTGGGCTTCCCTCGTGGCTCAGAAGGTAAAGAATCTGTCTGCAATGCAGGAGACCTGAATTTGATCCCTGGGATAGGAAGATCCCCTGGAGAATGTCAGGTATAAAATATATACTTTCCAAAAGAGGAACAAAAGGAAGACAAGTCTCAACGTTTGTAACACTGGCAAAGATGGAGTACACTCCCAGAAAGATCCATCTGACTAAGCCAGAATGATCATTACACTCTTTTTTCCCACAAAGTTGTGGAATGGACTTTGACAGTGGGAAATTGTTGCAGAGAAGAAGCCAATTCTGACTCCATGTGAAACTGTTTCTTTGACTTGTTTTTCCTTGCTTTTGTTATTAAGATCATAGCTTGTCTCAGAGGAACCTGCCCCTCTGCCTGACTGTAAACTAAAGGGCCTTTGTTCAGCTAATAGAGAGATAATCTGTCCCTATTCATCTGTGAATAGAGAGATTAACACACCCCTTCCAAATACAGCCCATTCCTTTGGAGATGTTTTGCAAGACTGAAGATCCTTTCATTTTACTTCCCCATTGCCTCTCACTCTTTATTTTACCTTTTGACTTTAGTTACTCATTGCTTCTTTCTCTCTGACTCTACAAAAGAACCTGGCATCCAGAACCCAGCAAGACAGTAATTTTGAGGTAGTAGGCTGCCATCTTCTCAGTCATCTGACTTTCTGAATTAAGTCATCTTCCTTGCCTCAACACCTCATCTCTGGGATTCATTGGCTTGTCATGTGGTGAGCAGAGTGAACTTGGACTTAGTAATAGAAGGGCAGCCTTCATCTACCCCCCTTCAATCTAGAATCTCCAATCAGAGGACGTCTAGTGGCTGGTATGTGTGTATTATATGCTCAATTTTGTCTGACTCTTTGTGACCCCATGGACTATAGTCCACTAGGCCCCTGTGTCCATGGGGTTTATCAGGCAAGAATACTAGAGTAGGTTGCCATTTACTACTCCAAGTGATCTTCTTGATCCAGAGACAGAACCTGCATCTCTTGTGTCTCCTACATTGACAGGAGGATTCTTTACCATTAGCGCCACCTGGGAAACCCCAGCTGTGGTGGTAAAAAGGAGGCTATTTGGAAAAGTAGTGAGGAAAAGTGTAGGACATGACATTAACTACAAAAAACCTTAGCTTTTCTTTTGTCCCCAAAGGTAGCAAGCAAGTCATAGGGTGAACACACTAAAGACTATTATTTGTTGTTGTCACACCCTTCTTTTGCCACAATCTTGGACAATAAGAAACAAGTTGAAAATGAAATTATTTCCCTTTTCTCTGCTACCCTTTAAACTGGCTCAATCTTAGTCCTATAACTTTTCTCAGATAATTGTCTTCACCCAAATATGTACTAATAAAGGCTTTAAGTTCTCACTTATCTCTGAAAACTTAAAAGACCTGAAAACCTTTCTGGAAAAGGAGTAGTAAACTGACTAGAGACTCACGGTCTATCTATGCCTCACCAAAAGTGTCTTGACCAGTCAGTACAGGGTAAAAAATCAAACCGTGACCTAGCCATATAAAGCCTAAGTTACTCTACATAAGCTTAGGCTGAGTTGAAAAAGTCAATCCTCCCACAACCTTCTTCCATTTCATGGGACTTTAGGGGATGAAAGAGAATAAAAGCAAAGCCAAATTAAGCTATTGAGAAAATGCTGAACAGTGTCTTATCCGATTGTATTTATACAAATTGAACTTAGAGAGTCATCCCAAGAGTTTGGCAAATCAGGGCAATTTGTTCTTACAAAATTAAATCTTTAGAACTTTAAGGGCCCTTGCAGATCTTGTAATCCACTTCCTTATTTTACAGATATGCAACATGAGGCCTAGAGGATCTACTAGAGCAAGTTTGTGGCAGAGCTCAATCTAAAATCCAAATATCCAAAAAATATATCTGGTGTTTATCCAAAATACCTGTTTTTTTTTTAATATTTATTTTTAATTAAAGGATAATTGATTTACAATATTGTGTTGGTTTCTGCTATACATCAACATGAATCAGCCACAGGTATACATATCTCCCTTCCCTCTTGAATTCTCTCCCTCCTAGGTTATTACGGAGCCCTAGTTTGAGTTCCCTGAGTCATACAGCAAATTCCCACTGCTTATCTATTTTATATATGATAGTATATATGCTCATGAACACAGGAGCAATGGGGGAGAGGTGAGGGTGGGACAAATAGAGAGAGTAGCATGGAAGAATATACACTACGATAATTATCTGGGTTTTTAGAAAGGAATTTCTATTACTGTTCTAGGGGAGGCTAGTGTTTTTGTGTTTCAAATCTGAGGACATTTGTGGACTTTCTTTCCATCCTCATATTCAAAATGTACATATGCAATGTAAGTGAAATTTTCCACACATTGTCAGAGCTTAAGAGAATTCAGATTAAGAACCCTTGCCTAAGGGTACATTTATATTCTTAACTTTTTCAACATTCTATCTTATCCAATATTCCAGCTAGAACATCGCAAGACAACTATTGTATCTTAGAAGTGCTACACCTATTCTACTACTGCTAGGCACTTCAACTAAACTGATTCATATGTGGACATGTATATTTTGGAAAGAACTTTACTAAATAACTAAGAAAATTGAAAAAGGAAAAATGGAAGCACAAACAGATGAGTTCAGTTTAGTTCACTCACTCAGTCATGTCTGACTCTTTGTGACCCCATGGGCTGCAGCACACTAGATTTCTCTGTCCATCACCAACTCCCAGACCTTGCCCAAACTCATGCCCATCGAGTCAGTGATGCCATCCAACCACCTAATACTTTGTCGTCCCCTTCTCCTGCTGCCTTCAATCTTTCCAACACATGAACATTATGAAAAACAGATGAGAACCCTTGTTATATATGATGATCTTAGTCTGGATGATTTGCTTGGTATAGGTTTCTAGGTAAAATAGACTTGATTCTATCTTACCTTGGAGAAACCTCAGCCTATAAAATTTGTTGTTATCCAAGTTGTTATCCTAATAGTTTCTCCATTCTTTCCCAAACTAACCTCTTCATCCCTATGTGCTGGCCCCTACAACCATGCTCTTTCTCTGTTAGACATGACCTGGAGTCCTAAGTGAGAAATATCACTTTTTGAGATTCAAGATCAGTCCTTTCCCATCATCCATGGGACTTTAAGAGGTTTTTTTTTTTTTTTTTTTCCTCCTTCAAGAATCTATGGTTTTTTATTTTCTTTTTGAAATATCTGGTGTTTATTTATTAGGATGTCTTTTAAAAACAGCTTTTCTACCCCTAACATTGGATCCATGTGGAGGACAATTATTGTTAAGATGGCTGTTACCATCTATATTTTCATTGCTCATTTTTTTAAATTATAAATTTATTGATTTATTTTTAAATTTATTTATTTTATTAGAGGCTAATTACTTTACAATATTGTATTGGTTTTGCCATACATCAACATGAATCTACTATGATTTTAAGTCTTCATTCTCTAGACATTGAGTACCTCAATTCTAACCCCAAGGCTCAGTAATATTTTAATTACACATGCACCTTGCTGGAACTGGTTCTTTTTTAAATTTTATTTTATTTTTAATTGGAGGATAATTACAATATTGTGATGACACTGGTTCTTATTGTAACTTTCTGTGAATTAAAAATAGGCACCTCTTGAATTCAGACCTATCCCAGGGCACATTGACCCAATTCACCTTCTCAGCCAGGCACCATTGTGAAGTAAATGACTTGCAGAATTCTATGCATCACCCTTGTAGCTCAAGTAATACTGATTGACATATTTGGATATGTACATTGCTGTGGGAGACTTTGGAAGAGAACACTGTGTTTTTGCCACCTAGTAAAAGAGTTGAAGCATTCTCATAAGTCCTTGATGTTCCTTATAATAAGAAAATAAATGAGAGAAAGAAGTGAAGTAAAGAAACAAGGAGAAAAGAGTCTGTTGAGAAGTGGGAGGATTTGGCAGAGTCTAAGTCATGAACTTAGATATACAGACAACAGGGTGAGAATGGAGATGAAGAAAAAGGTGGAAGGAACTAAAGATAGAATTAGCATATGGTCCTCAGAGGATGTGATGGCTGGATAGCATCACTAATGCAATGAACATGAACTTAGGCAAACTTCAGGAGATGGTGAGGGACAGAGAGGCCTGGAGTGTTGCAGTCCAGGTGGTCACAAAGAGTTGGACATAATTGGGTGAGTGAACAACAACAGCAAGGGCCCTGCAATCCCTCTCCTGGGCATATATCCAGAGAAAAAACATGATCTGAAAGGATATATGCAACCCAATGTTCATTCCTGCACTGTTTACAATAGCCAAGACATGAAGCTAACCTAAACGTTCATCAACAGAGGAATAGATAAAGAACATGTGGTGCATATATGCAATGGAATATTACACAGCCATTAAACAGAATGAAGTAATGCAATTTGCAACAGCATAGATGTACTTAGAGGTTGTCATAACAAGTGAAGTAAGTTAGACAGGGAAGGAGAAATATTGTATGATACTCCCTTATATGTGGAATATAAAATAAATGCTACAAATTAACTTACCAAACAGAAAGAGACTCACAGACTTAGAGAACAAACTTATAGTTGCCAGGAGGAAGAATGAGGAGAAGGGATAGTTAGGGAGTTTGGGATAGAAAGGTACACACTGCTATATTTAAAATAGATAACCAACAAAGACCTACTGTATACCACATGAAACTCTGCTCAATGTTATGTGACAGCCTGAATGGGAGGGAAGTTTGGGGGAGAATGGATATATGTATATGTATGGCTGAGTCCCTTCACTGTTCACCTGAAACTATAACTATTCTTAGTTATATACACCCAAATACAAAATAAAAGTTTAAAAAACAAATAAATTAAAACAATGGTTAAACGCCTACTCTAAGGCAAACGTTCTGCTGTTATACAAGCACAATATTACTGACACCTGCCAATACTACAAGGTAAGTATTCTAGTTCCACTTTGAAATTAAACAAAAATAAATTGTGGTGATATTCACATAATATGACATTTACCATTTAAATCATTTTTGTGGTAAAACAATGTTAAATTTACCATCTTAACCATTTTAAGTGCACAGTATAGTGGTATTATTTATATTCACATTGTTTTGCAGCCATCATCACTATCCATTTCTATAACTCTTATCATCTTGCAAAGATGTAACTGCATAAACATGACAAAAAGTGACTGTGTTAGTCATTCAGTAATGTCTCTTTGTGACCCCATGGACAGTAGTCCACCAGGCTCTTCTGTCCATGGGATTTCCCAGACAAGAATACGGGAGTGGGTTGCCATTTCTTTCTCCAGGGGATCTTCCTGATTCAGGGATAGAACCTGTGTCTTCTGCATTGAAGATGAATTCTTTACTGTCTAAGCCACAGGGAACACAGATATTGCAAATTCCATTCCACACCACCACAATAAAATGAGTCACACTAATATTTTGGTTTTCCAGTACAAGTAAAAGTTATGCTTACTCTATTATGTAGTCTACCAAGAGTGCAACAGCATTATGTCTAAAAAAATAATGTACATAATATAATTTAAAAATACTTTATTGATGAAAGTATTAATCATGATTTCAACCTTCAGCAAGTTGCAGCCTTTTTGCTAGTAGAAGATCTTGCTTTCATGTTCTAAAAATTCTAAATATTATCTTGGCATTTTGACAATATTCACATCTTCATCAGGAGTACTTTCCATCTCAAGAAACCGCTTGTTTTTGCTCATCCATAAGAAGCAACTCCTCGTCCTTTAAATTTCATTATATTGCACCAATTCAGTCATATGTAAGGTCTCCATATTTAGTTCTTTTGCTAATTTTACCACATCTGCACTTACGTTCTACATCAAAGTATTGAACCTTTGAAAGTTATTTATGAGGGTTGGAGTCAACTTTTTCCAATCTCTTATTAATTTTGATATTTTGACCTCTTCCCATGAATCACAAATGTTCTTAATGGTATTTTAAAAGATAAATCCTTTCCAGAAGATTTCCAAATTACTTTGTCCAGATCCATCAGAGAAACCCCATGTATAGCAGATATGACCTTACAAAATGTATTGCTTAAATAATACTTCAACATTGAATTTTACTCCTTGACCCATGGGCTGCAGAATGCATGCTGTGTTATAGTTAAAGTTAGTCACTTAGTCATGTCCGACTCTTTGTGACCCCATTGACTCTAGCCCACCAAGCTCCTCTGTCCATGGAATTCTCCAGGCAAGAATACTGAAGTGGGTTGCCATTTCCTTCTCCAGGGGATCTTCCCAACCCAGGGATCGAACCCAGGTCTCCCGCATTGCAGGTGGACTCTTTACCAACTAAGCCACAAGCATGCTGTGTTACTAGGCATTACAACAACACTATTAACACTGTACAACACCATTAGAGCTCTTAGGTGACCAGATGCATTATCACTGGCAGTAATATTTTGAAATAAAGTTGTTGTTTTTTTTTTTTTATTCAATTTTGAGAGCTATGGCTTTCAACTGTAGGCTTAAAATATTCTGTAAATATTCAGTTAACCATGTTGTAAACAGATGTGTGGTCATTCAAGTCTTGTTTTCCCATTTGGAGAGCCCAGGCAGTGTAGATTTAGAATAAATCTTAAAAGCCCTAGGAGTTTTGGAATGATAAATTAGCATTGGCTGTAACTTAAAGTAATCAGCTACATTGCTGCTGCTAAGTTGCTTCAGTCATGTCCGACTCTGTGCGACCCCATAGACGGCAGCCCATCAGGCCCTGCCGTCCCTGGGATTCTCTAGGCAAGAACACTGGAGTGGGTTGCCATTTCCTCCTCCAATGCATGCAAGTGAAAAGTGAAAGTGAAGTCGCTCAGTCGTGTCCGACTCTTAGCGACCCCATGGACTGCAGTCTACCAGGCTCCTCAGTCCATGGGATTTTCCAGGCAAGAGTACTCGAGTGGGGTGCCATTGCCTTCTCCAAATCAGCTACATTAGCCCCTAACAAAAGAACCAGACTTTCCTTTGAAGCTCTGAAGTCAGTCATTGACTTATCTGCTCTAGTTCTGAAAGTCTTAGATGGCATCTTCTTCTAATGTAAGGCCATTTCACCTACACTGAAAACCTTTCTTTCAATGTAGTCACCTTCTTCAATTTTCTTTGCTAGATCTTCTGGATAACTTGCTGCAGCTTCTTCTTCTTCTTTTTCTTTCTTTCTAGACATGTACTTGTGATTTTTATGTAACCAAGATTAGAAGATGCTACTAAAAAGTTCAAGACTTAAAAGCGCTGAAAATAGATGAATACATCAATAATACTGAATGAAAAGTGCAGTAAAGCAAAGAGGTCATATTATGGACCAAACATTATTTTGAAATACTATTTGTTAGATGTAGCTGCTGTCTTTTATTTATTTATTTCTTTTTCATTGGAGGACAATTGTTTTACAATATTGTGTTATTAAACCCTCACAACTATGGGCACTTTATCTTTGACAAAGTGAAGTATTACTGAGTTGTGTCTGACTCTTTGTAACCCGAAGGAAAGTAGCCAACCAAGCTCCTTTGTCTATGGGATTCTCCAGTCAGAAATATTGGAGTGGGCTTCTGTGCCCTGCTCCAGGGGATATTCCCAATGCAAGAATTGAACCCAGGTCTCCAGTATTTCATGTGGATTCTTTACCATGTGAGCCACAAAGACAAAGGAGGCAAGAATATACAAAGGAGAAAATAGTCTCTTCGATATGTGGTACTGGAAAAACTGGAGAGTTGTGTGTAAAAGAATGAAATTAAAATACTTCTGAACACTATATACAAATATAAGCTTAAAATGGATTAAAGACCTAAATATGAGACCAGAAGCTATAGAACTCTTTAAGGAAAACATAGGCAGAACACTCTTTGACGTAAATCATGGCAAGATCCTCTATAACCTACCTCATAGAGTAATTGAATAAACATAAAAATTACCAAATGGGACCTAATTAAACTTAAAAGCTTTTGCACAGCAAAGGAAACTATCAGTACAGTTCAGTTCAGTCACTCAGTCCTGTCTGACCCTTTGCAAACCCAGGGACTGCAGCATTCCAGGCTTCCTTGTCAATCACCAATTCCTGGAGCTTGCTCAAACTCATGTCCGTCGAGTTGGTGATGACATTCAACAATTTGTCATCCACTTCTCTTCCTGCCTACAATCATTCCCAGCATCAGGGTCTTTTCCAATGAGACAGTAATTTGCAACAGGTGGTCAAAGTATTGGCCCTTCAGCATCAGTCCTTGCAATGAATATTCAGGACTGATTTCCTTTAGGATTGACTGATTTGATCTCCTTGCATCCCAAGGGACTCTCAAGAGGCTTCTCCAACACCACTGTTCAAAAGCATCAATACTTCATTGCTCAGCTTTCTTTATAGTCCAACTCTCACATCCATACAATAGTACTGGAAAAGACATAGCTTTTTGACATTTCTCCCAGCAAACTTGATTCCAGCTTGTGCTTCATCCAGCCTGGCATTTTGGATGATGCATTCTGAATATATGTTAAATACACAGGGTGACAATATACACACTTGATATACTGCTTTCCCAAATTGGAAACACTCTGTTGTTCCATATCCGGTTCTAACTGTTGCTTCGTGACCTGCATACAGATTTCTTAGGAGGCAGGTATGGAGGTCTGGTATTCCCATGTCTTTAAGAATTTTCCACAGTTTGTTGTAATCCACACAATCAAAAGGATTGGTGTAGTGAATAAAGCATACGTAGATGTTTTTCTAGAACTCTCTTGTTTTTTCAATAATTCAATAGATGCTGAAAATTTGATCTCTGGTTCATCTGCCTTTTCTAAAACCAGCTTGAACATCTGGAAGTTCATGACTCACATACTGTTGAAGCCTGGCTTGCAGAATTTTGAGTATTACTCTGCTAGCATGGGAGTTCAGTGCAATTGTGTGGTATTTGAACATTCTCTGCATTTCCTTTCTTTGGGATTGGAATGAAAACTGACCTGTTCCAGTCCTGTGGCCACTGCTGAGCTGCAAATTTGCTTGCATACTAAGTGCAGCTCTTAAACAGCATCATCTTTTAGGATTTGAATTAGTTGAGCTGGAATACCATCACCTCTACTAGCTTTCTTCATAGTGATGCTTTCTAAGGCCCACTTGACTTTGCATTCCAGAATGTCTGGCTCTAGGTGAGTGATCATACCATCGTGATTATCTGGGTCGTGAAGACCTTTTTTGTAGAGTTCTTCTGTGCATTCTTGACACCTCTTAATATCTTCTGCTTCCATTAGGTCCATACCATTTCTGTTCCTTATTGTGCCATCTTTTCATGAAATGTCCCCCTGGTATCTCTAATTTTCTTGAAGAGATCTCTAGTCTTTCCCATTCAATTGTTTCCCTCTATTTCTTTGCATTGATCACTGAGGAAGGCTTTTTTTAAAATCTCTCTTTGCTATTCTTTGGAACTCTGCCTTCAAATGGATATATCTTTCCTTTTCTCCTTTGCCTTTTGCTTCTCTTCTTTTCTCAGCTATTTGTAAGGCCTCCTCACACAACCATTTTGCCTTTTTGCATTCATTTTTCTTGGGGATGGTCTTGGATACTGCCTCCTGTACAATGTCACAAAACTCTTTCCATATTTCTTCAGGCACCCTGTCTATAAGATATAATTCCCTGAATCTATTTGTCACTTCCACTGTATAATCATAAGGGATTTGAATTAGGTCATACCTGAATAATCTAGTGGTTTTCCATGCTTTCTTCAATTTAAGTCTGATTTTGGCAATAAGGAGCTCATGATCTGAGCCACAGTCAGCTCCTGGTCTTGTTTTTGCTGACTGTATAGATGTATAGAGCGTCTTCCTTTTTGGCCACAAAGAATATAATCAGTGTGATTTTGTTACTGACCATCTGGTGATGCCCATGCGTAGAGTCTTCTCTTGTGTTGTTGGAAGAGGCTGTTTGCTATGATCAATGTGTTATCTTGGAAAAACTATATTAGTCTTCACTCTGCTTCGTTTTGTACTCCAAGGCCAAACTTGCCTGTTAATCCATGTATCTCTTGACTTCCTAATTTTCCATTCCAGTCCCCTATGATGAAAATGATGTCCTTTTTGAGTGGTAGTTCTAGAAGGTCTTGTAAGTCTTCATAGAACCGTTCAGCTTCAGCTTCTTCAGTGTTATTGGTTGGGACATAGACTTGGATTACTATGATACTGAGTGGTTTGCCTTGGAAATGAACAGAGATCGTTCTGTCATTTATGAGATTGCACCCAAGTACTGCATTTTGGACTCTTCTCTTGAGTATAAGGGCTAATCCATTTCTTCTAAAGGATTCTTGCTCACAGTAGTAGATATAATGGTTATCTGAGTAAAATTCACCCATTCCAGTCCATTTTAGTTCACTGATTCCTAAAATGTTGATGTTCACTCTTGCCATCTCCTTTTTGACCACTTCTACTTTACCTTGATTCATGGACCTAACATTCCTGGTTCCTATGCAATATTGCTCTTTATAGCATTGGACTTTGCAGATCAGAAGGGAATGACAAAATAAAAAGTGATGTAAGAATAAAAAATGTAAAAGGCCAATAATATCATTCAGATTTGAATGAGAGATAGTTTTACAGACAAGCAAAAATTAAGAGAAGAACAAACAAAACCCAAAGTTAGTAGGAGAAAAGAAGTAATAAAAATCAGGTCAGAAATAAATAAAAGGCTATATAAAACAATAGAAAAAATCAATGAAACTAGGAAAAACTTGGAAGAAAAAGATACAGTAAATCTTTAGTTTGACTCCAAGAAAAAAAAAAAAAAAAAGAGCCTCCAAGGAATAAAATAAAACATTA
This sequence comes from Bos taurus, assembly GCF_002263795.3. NCBI lineage: Eukaryota > Metazoa > Chordata > Mammalia > Artiodactyla > Bovidae > Bos > Bos taurus. The sequence goes on along the minus strand of NC_037357.1, from coordinate 83,712,404 downwards.
AAGAGAAGTTACATCAATGTAACCCACACCCTCCAGCATGGTCTTTGAGCTAGACCTTAAGGACCATACCTGTCAATACCTGTCATTTGTGGGTTACCTTTGTTACCATTTCTGTGTTTCAATAAAGTCTGAAACGTCATTACCCACTTTTTCTTCCTGTTAATAAAGACATAAAACAACAACAAAAAGAGAGAGGTCACATACAACACCATGGAAATATAGAGAATTATAATTATATGCCAATCAAATGGACAACTTAGAAGCAGTGGATAAATTCCTAGAAAACTACAATATTCCAAGTTGGAATCAGGAAGAAAGAGAAAAATATGAATTGAACAATTGCCAATAGTGAAATTAAATTAGTAATTTAAAAAAATACTCCCAACAAACAGAAGTCCATGATCAGATGGTTTCATAGGTAAGTTCTGCTAAATATTTAAACAAGATATTTAAACACATATTCTTCTCAAACTGTTCAAAGCATTGAAGGGAAGGATTGCTTCCAAACTCATTCTATGAGACAAGTATCATTGTCTCTTGAGGGTCCTTTGGACTACAAGGAGATCAGACCAGTCAACTTTAAAGGAAATCAGTCCTGAATATTCATTGGAAGGACTGATACTGACACTGAAACTCCAATACTTTGACCACCTGATGCAAAGAACTGACTCATTTGAAAAGACCCTGATTCTGGGAAAGATCGAAGGCAGAAGGAGAAGAGGATGACACAGGATGAGATGGCTGGATGGCATCACCGACTCAATGGACATGAGTTTAGCAAACTCCAGGAGTTGGTGTTTGACCAGGGAGCCTGGTGTGCTGCAGTTCATGAGATCGCAAAGAGTCGTACACGACTGAGCGACTGAACTAAACTGAAGAGATGCAGGATCAGTGCCTGGGTTGGGAAGATCCCTTGGAGAATGGAATATCAACCCCCTTCCAGTATTCTTGCTTGGAGAATCCCATGGAGAGAGGAGCCTGGAAGTCTACAGTCCATAGGGTCGCAAAGAGTCAAATACAACTAAAGCAACTTAGCACATATTCATGTTGACATGTGAAGTGAAGCATCTTTCGGTATGCTAATTAATTATCTGCATATCTTCTCTGATGAGGTATCTGGTAAGCACATAGGTCCCTTTTTTTTTTTTTTTAATTGGTCCATTGTGTTTTATTTGTTTGCTTATGTTTTTTTTTTCGTTGGTTTGTTTTTATTTATTTATTATTTTTGGTATTGAGTTTGAAAAATTCTTTGTGTATTTTGGATAACAGTACTTTTACAGATGTATCTTTTACAAATATTTTCTCTCAGTCTATGAATTGTTTTTACTCTCCTTTCATAATGTCTTTTTCAGAGCAGAAGTTTTTCATATTGTGAAGTCTAGCTTATTCATTTTCTCTTTCATGAATTATGTCTTTAATGCTTTATCTAAAAAGATATATCCACACTCAAGATTGCTGAAACTTTCTCCTTTGTTATCTTATAGACGTTTCATAGTTTTACATTTGATCAACACCATTGTTGATATATGAACACCATGAAACACCATGAAAATATATTTTAATTTTTTGATGCTGTTATAAATGGGATTGTGATTGTAAAAAAAGTTTTTAGGATAGTTTGGTTTTTGGTATACAGAAAAAAACCTGATTTTCACATCCTGTACCTTTACTGAATTCATTTATTAGTTCTAACTGATGTGTGTGTGGGTATGTGTGTGCTCAGAAAAACGATCAACTAAGTGTGAAAGAATGAAATAAGAACACTTTCTAACACCATACACAAAAATAAATTCAAAATGGATTAAGGGCTAATTGTAAGATCATAAAATATAAAACTCTTAGAGGAAAACAGGCAGAATATGAACATGGGAGGTGTGACTCAAGATGCAGGGGATACATGTATACCTGTGGCCAATTCGTGTTGATGTATGGCAGAAGCCATTACAATAATGTAATTATCCTCTAATTAAATGTATAAATAAATTTAAAAATATTTAAAAAGAAAAATTATTTGACTCATTGGAAAAGACTCTGATGCTGGGAGGGATTGGCAGCAGGAAGAGAAGGGGACGACAGAGGATGAGATGGCTGGATGGCATCACCGACTTGATGGACATGAGTTTGAGTGAACTCCAGGAGTTGGTGATGGACAGGGAGGCCTGGCATGCTGCGATTCATGGGGTTGCAAAGAGACGGATACAACTGAGCAACTGAACTGAACTGAAGAATGCAAGCTAGAATCAAGATTGCTGGGAGAAATATCAATAACCACAGATATGCAGATGATGCCACCCTTATGGCAGAAAGTGAAGAAGAATTAAAGAGCCTCTTGATGAAAGTCAAAGAGGAGACTAAAAAAGTTGGCTTAAATCTCAGCATTCAGAAAACTAAGATCATGGCATCTGGTCCCATCACTTCATGGCAAATAGACGGGGAAACAGTGACTGACTATTTTTCTGGGCTCCAAAATCACTGCAGATGGTGATTGCAGCCATGAAATTAAAAGACACTTACTCCTTGGGAAGAAAGTTATGAACAACCTTGACAACATATTAAAAAGCAGAGAAATTACTTTGCCAACAAAGGTCCATCTAGTCAAGGCTATGGTTTTTCCAGTGGTCATGTATGGATGTGAGAGTTGGACTATAAAGAAAGCTGAGTGCCGTAGAATTGATGATTTTGAACTGTGGTGTTGGAGAAGACTCTTGAGAGTCCTTTGGACTGCAAGGAGCTCCAACCAGTCCATCTTAAAGGAAATCAGTCCTGGGTGTTCATTGGAAGGACTGATGAAGCTGAAACTCCAATACTTCGGCCACCTGATGTGAAGAGCTGACTCATTGGAAAAGACCCTGATGCTGGGAAAAATTGAGGGCAGGAGGAGAAGGGAACGACAGAGGATGAGATGGTTGGATGGCATCACTGACTCAATGGACATGGGTTTGGGTGGACTCTGGGAGTTGGTGATGGACAGGGAGGCCTGGCGTGCTGCAGTTCAGGGTGTCGCAGAGAGTTGGCCACGACTGAGCAACTGAACTGAACTGAACTGAAGAATATAACATGTATGCCTTCAAGTAAATAAAAAGGCATTGTTCAAAGATTAAGAAAAAAATTCTTATTATACTGTAGTCACCCTTATTGTGAGAATTGAGGTGGTAAAATGCCTACATAATAAAAAGAAATGAGGTGAATAATGTAGGCATTGTAGTATAACACTAGGTTACTATAGACCTTCCAACACATTAGAATGTGGATAATCTATTTCAAATAATTCAATATCATGGATCCATGATGATGTTAATAATGATTGGATGTCAGGAGTAGATGTTCACCATGTTGGGAAAATTGAGCAAGATGGAGCAAAATGTCATGGGATTCATCACACTACTCATAATAGCATGCAATTTAAAACTACAGTTCAGTTAAGTCAAGTCACTCAGTTGTGTCTGACTCTTTGCAACCCCACAGACTGCAGCACCCCAGGCCTCCCTGTCCTTCATCAACTCCTGGAGCTTGCTTGAACTCATGTCCATTGCGTCAGTGATGCCATCCAACTATCTCATCCACTGTCATCCCCTTCTCCTCTCACCTTCAATCTTTCCCAGCATCAGGGTCTTTTCCAATGAGTCAGCTCTTCTCATCAGGTGGCCAAAGTATTGGAGTTTCAGCTTCAGCATCAGTCCTTCCAATGAATATTCAGGACTGATTTCCTTTAGGATGGACTGATTGGATTTCCATGCTGTCCAAGGGACTCTCAAGAGTCTTCTTCAACACCACAGTTCAGAAGCATCAATTCTTTGGCACTCGGCTTTCTTTATAGTCCAACTTCACATCCATACATGACTATTGGATAAACCAAAGCTTTGACTAGATGGATCTTTGTTGGATAAGTAATGTCTCTGCTTTTTAATATGCTATCTAGGTTGGTCATAGCTTTTCTTCCAAGGAACAAGTGCCTTTTAATTTCATGGCTGCAGTCACCATCTGCAGTGATTTTTGAGCCCCTCAAAAAACAAAGTCTGTCACTGTTTCCCCATGTATTTTCTATGAAGTGATGGGACAAGATGCTATGGTCTTAGTTTTCTTAATGTTGAGTTTTAAGCCAACTTTTTCACTCTTCTCTTTGACTTTCATCAAGAGGATGACACCACCATAAGAGTGGTGTCATCAGCATAGCTAAGGTTACTCCTGATATTTCTCTTGGTAATCTTGATTCCAGCTAGTGCTTCTTCCAGTCCAGCGTTTCTCATGATGTACTCTGCATATTAAGTTAAATAAGCAGGGTGACAGTATACAGCCTTGATGTACTCTTTTCCGAATTTGGAACCAGTGTGTGGTTCCATGTCCAGTTCTAATGGTTCCTTCCTGACCTGCATACAGATTTCTCAAGAGACAGGTCAGGTAGTCTGGTACTCCCATCTCTTTCAGAATTTTCACAGTTTATAGTGATCCACACAGTAAAAGGTTTTGGCATAGTCAATAAAGCATAAATAGATGGTTTTTTTTTTTTTTTTTCCTGCAACTCTCTTGCTTTTTCAATGATCTAACAGATGTTGGCAGTTTGATCTCTGGTTCCTCTGCCTTTTTTAAATCCAACTTGAACATCTGAAATTTCATGGTTCACATACTGTTGAAACCTGGCTTGTAGAATTTTGACTATTACTTTACTAGCATTTGAGATGAGTGCAATTGTGCAGTAGCTTGAGTATTTTTTGGCATTGCCTTCCTTTGGGATTGGAATGAAAACTGACCTTTTGCAATCCTGTGGCCTCTGCTGAGTTTTCCAAATTTGCTGGCATATTGAATGTAGCACTTTCACAACATCATCTTTTAGGATATGAAATAGCTCAACTGGAATTCTATCACCTCCACTAGCTTTGTTCGTAGTGTTGCTTCCTAAGGCTCACTTGACTTTGCATTCCAGGATGTTTGGCTCTAGGTGAATGATCACACCATTTTGGTTATCTGGATCATGAAGATCGATTTTGTATAGTTTTTCTGTGTATTTTTGTCTCCTCTTATTAATACTTTCTTCTTCTATTAGATCCACACCACTTCTATCCTTTATTATGCCCATCTTTGCACAAAATGTTCCCTTGATATCTCCTATTTTCTTGAAGAGATCTCTAGTCTTTCCCATTCTATTTTTTTTCCTCTATTTCTTTGCACCAATCACCGAGGTAGGCTTTCTTATTTCTCCTTGCTATTCTTTGGAACTCTGCATTCAAATGGGTTTATCTTTCCTTTTCTCCTTTGCTTTCACTTCTCTTCTTTACTCAGGTATTTGTAAGGCTTCCAAGAACAGCCATTTTGATTTTTGCATTTCTTTTCTTGGGGATGGTTTTGATTCCTATCTCCTGTACAATGCTGTGAACCTCCTTTCATAGTTCTTCAGGCACTCTATCAGATCTAGTCCCTTGAATCTGTTTCTCGTAAGCAATTTGATTTAGGTCATACCTGAATGGTCTAGTAGTTTTCCCTACTTTCTTCAATTTAAGTCTGAATATGGCAATAAGGAGTTCATGACCTGAGCCATAGTCAGCTCCCAGTTTTGTTTTTGCTGACTGCATAGAGCTTCTCCATCTTAGGCTGCAAAGAATATAATCAATCTGATTTCATTGTTGACCATCTGGTGATGTCCATGTGTAGAGTCTTCTCTTGTGCAGTTGGAAGAGGGTGTTTGCTATGACCAGTGTGTTCTCTTGACAAAACTCTATTAGCCTTTGCCCTGTTTAATTCTGTACTCTAAGGCCAAATTTGCCTGTTTCTCCAGGTGTTTCTTGACTTCCTACTTTTCCATCCCTGTCTCCTATAATGGAAAGGACATTTTTGGGGGTGTTCATTCTAGAAGGTCTTTTAGGTCTTCATAGAACCATTCACCTTCAGCTTCTTCAGCATTACTGTGATACTGAATGGTTTGACTTGGAAATGAACAGAGATCATTCTGTCATTTTTGAGATTGCATCAAAGTACTCCATTTCAGACTGTTTTGTTCACTATGACTACTCTATTTCTTCTAAGGGATTCTTGCTCATAGTAGTAGGTAAAATGGTCATCTGAATTAAATTCACCCATTCCAGTCCTTTTTAGTTTGCTGATTCCTAAAATATCGACATTCACTGTTGTCATCTCCAGTTTAACCACTTCCAATTTGCCTTGATTCATGGACCTATCATTCCACGTTCATATGTAGTATTGCCCTTTGTGGCATCAGACTTTGCGTCTATCACCAGCCACAGCCACAACTGGGTGTTGTTTTTTCTTTGGCTCCTTTTCTTCATCCTTTCTGGAGTTATTTCTCCAGTGATCTCCAGTAGCATATTGGGCACCTTCTGATCTGAGGAGTTCATCTTCAGTGTCCTATCTTTTTGCCTTTTCATACTGTTATTAGCATTCTCAAGGCAAGAATACTGAAGTGGTTTGCCATTCCTTTCTCCAGTGCACTACATTTTTTTGGAACTCTCCACTATGACCCGTCTGTTTTGGGTGGCCCTACATAGCATGACTCGTAATTTCATTGAGTTAGACAAGGCTGTGGTCCATGTGATCAGGTTGGTTAGTTTTCTGTGATTGTGGTTTTCAGTCTGTCTACCCTCTGATGGTGGAGAAGGCAATGGCAACCCACTCCAGTACTCTTGCCTGGAAAGTCCCTTGGATGGAGGAGCCTGGTGGGCTGCAGTCCATGGGGTCACAAAGAGTCAGACACGATTGAGCAACTTCCCTTTCACTTTTCACTTTCATGCATTGGAGAAGGAAATGGCAACCCTCTCCAGTGTTCTTGCCTGGAGAATCCCAGGGACAGTGGAGCCTGGTGGGCTGCTGTCTATGGGGTCTATGTCTATGTCTATGGGGTCGCACAGAGTCAGACACGACTGACACGACTTATCAGCAGCAGCAGCAACCCTCTGATGGAGAAGGAAAAGAGGCTTGTGGAAACTTCCTGATGATAGAGACTGACTGAGGGAGAAACTGGGTCTTTTTTCTGATGGGGCAGGCCATACTCAGTAAATCTTTAATCCAGTTTCTCTTGATGGGTGGAGCTGTGTTCCCTTCCTGTTATTTACCTGGGATCAAACTATGTTGGAGGTAATGAAGATACTGGCGACCTCCTCCAAAAGGTCCCATGCATATACTGCTACACTCATTGTCCCAACCCTGCAGCATTCAACCACCAACACACGCCTCTGCTGGAGACTCCTGGACAGTCCCAGGAAAGTCTGGGTCAGTCTCTTATGGGATCACTGCTTCTTTCTCCTGGGTCCTGGTGTGCACAAGGTTCTGTTTGTGCCCTCTGAGAGTCTATTTTCCAGTCCCGTGTAAGTTTTGGCAACTCTATGGTGGGGTTAATGGCGACCTCCTTCAAGAGGGCTTATGCCATACCCAATTCTGCTGCAAATCAGAGCCCCTGTCCCTGTGGCAGTCCATTGCTGACCTGTTACCCCCCAGGAGATGCTCAAACACAGTTGTGTTTCACTCTCTCTGGGGTCTCTGTGTCCTGGTGCACACAAGGTTTGTTTGAGCCTTCTGAGCATCTCTCACGGGAATGGGGTTTGATTCTAAATGCAAATTCGCCCCTCCTACCATCTTTGTGGGGCTTCTCCTTTGCCCTTGGAAGTGGGGTATCTCTTCGCAGCCACTCCAGCATCACGCAGCTGCCGCTCCGGTGCCTAACGTCTTGTTGGGGCTTCTCTGACCTTGGACATGCGATATCTTCTCTCAGCCACTCCAGCGCCATGCAGCTGCCACTCCAGTGCTGCTCAGCTGCCAATTTAAAACTTATGGATTTTTAATATGTTTCTAGAATTTTCCATTTAATATTTGTGGACCATGGATAACTGAAACTGCATAAAATAAAAACAAAAATGAGGGGGAACTACTGTTTGCTGATCCATTCTTAAATCACATGGATGAATCCAAATTTTTCACAGTATATGATCCTTTAATGTACTGTTTAATTTGGTTTTCTAAATAATTTGTTGAGGGTTTTGCATGTATGGTTTCAGGGATTTGAGTTTGTAGTTTTTTTTAATTTTATATTTTTTAGTTTTGGTATCATCGTGATATTGGTCTCACAAAATGAATTTGGAAGTATTACCTCATCTTCTATATGTTGGGAGCCTTTAAGAATTGGCATTAATTTTGTTTAAATGTTTGGTAGAATTCACCAGTGGAACCATCTGGTACCGGTCTTTTCTTTGTTGGAGAATGTTTTTCATATTATTTAAATATGCTGTTTCAATATCGGTCTGCTCAGAATTTCTGTCTCTGTATAATATGGTCTTAGTAAGTGGTTCAGTTCAGTTCAGTTCAGTCGCTCAGTCGTATCTTAATCTTTGTGACCCCATGAATCGCAGACTTCCAGGCCTCCCTGTCCATCACCAACTCCCAGAGTTCATTCAAACTCATGTCCATCGAGTTGGTGATGCCATCCAACCAACTCATCCTCTGTCGTCCCCTTTTCCTCCTGCCTCTAATCCCTCCCAGCATCATAGTCTTTTCCAATGAGTCAACTCTTTGCATGAGGTGCCCAAAGTACTGGAGTTTCAGCTTTAGCATCATTCCTTCCAAAGAACACCCAGGGCTGATTTCCTTTAGAATGGACTGGTTGGATCTCCTTGCAGTCCAAGGGACTCCAAAGAGTCTTCTCCAACGCCACAGTTCAAAAGCATCAATTCTTCAGCGTTCAGCCTTCTTCACAGTCCAACTCTCACATCCATACATGACCCCTGGAAAAACCACAGCCTTGACTAGAAGGACCTTTGTTGGCAAAGTAATGTAAGTGTTAAGTCCACAAATTTATCCATTTCTTCTAGGTTATCTGATTTGTTAACACATATTGTTCATTATAGTCTCTCATGATCTTTTCTGTTTCTGTGCCATCCATCAATTGTAATGTCTCTTCTTTTATATGTGATTTAATTTATTTTGATGTTTTCTCTTTCTTCATGTTTAGTGAAGGTAAATATTTGTCATTTTTAATCTTTCATAAAACTAACTTCTAGTTTTGTCATTTTTAAAATTATTTTTCTATTTTTAATTTCAGTTATTTCTGCTCTAATTGTTGTTTTCTTTCCTTTGTTAGCTTTCAGTTTAGGATTTTGTCTACATTTTGAGGTATAAAATAAAGTTTTAATTTGAAATTTTTATTAATATTTTCAGTGTAATTATTCATCACTATAAATTGCCTTCTCAGCACTGATTTTGCTGTACTTGTAAGTTCAGTATGTTGTATTTTTGGTTTTGATTGTAAACTCAGCAGTGGCCACAGGACTGGAAAAGGTCAGTTTTCATTCCAAACCCAAAGAAAGGCAATGCCAAAGAATGCTCAAACTACTGCACAGTTGCCCTCATCTTACATGCTAGTAAAGTAATGCTCAAAATTCTCCAAGCCAGGCTTCAGCAATACGTGAACCGTGAACTTCCAGATGTTTTAGAAAAGGCAGGGGAACCAGAGATTAAATTGCCAACATCTACTGGATCATCAAAAAAGCAAGAGAGTTCCAGAAAAACCTATTTCTGCTTTATTGACTATGCCAAAGCCTTTGACTGTGTGGATCACAAGAAACTGTGGAAAATTCTGAAAGAGATGGGAATACCAGACAACCTGACCCACCTCTTGAGAAACCTATTTGCAGGTCAGGAAGCAACAGTTAGAACTGGAGATGGAACAACAGACTGGTTTCAAATTGGAAAAGGAGTATGCCAAGGCTGTATATTGTCACCCTGCTTATTGAACTCCTATGCAGAGTACATCATGAGAAACGCTGGGCTGGAAGAAGCACATGCTGGAATATCAATAACCTCAGATATGCAGATGACACCACCCTTATGGCAGAAAGTGAAGAGGATCTAAAAGCCTCTTGATGAAAGTGAAAGAGGAGAGTGAAAATGTTGGCTTAAAGCTCAACATTCAGAAAACTAAGATCATGGCATCTGGTCCCATCGCTTCATGGCAAATAGGTGGGAAAACAGTGGAAACAGTGTCAGGCTTCATTTTTTTGGGCCCCAAAATCACTGCAGATGGTGATTGCAGCCATGAAATTAAAAGACGCTTACTCCTTGGAAGGAATGTTATGACCAACCTAGATAGCATATTCAAAACAGAGACGTTCCTTTGCCAACAAAGGTCCTTCTAGTCAAGGCTATGGTTTTTCCAGTGGTCATGTATGGATGTTGGACTGTGAAGAAAGCTGAGCACTGAAGAATTGATACTTTTGAACTGTTGTGTTGGAGAAGACTCTTTGGAGTCCCTTGGACTGCAAGGAGATCCAACCAGTCCATTCTAAAGGAGATCAGTCCTGGATGTTCATTGGAAGGACTGATGGAAAAGCTGAAACTCCAATACTTTGACTACCTCATGCGAAGAGTTGACTCATTGGCAGAGACTCTGATGCTGGGATGGATTGGAGGAGGGAGAAGAAGGGGCCGACAGAGGATGAGATGGCTGGATGGCATCTCCGACTCAATGGACATAAGTTTGAGTGAACTCCAGGAGTTGGTGATGGACAGGGAGGCCTGGCATGCTGCTAATCATGGGGTCACAAAGATTCGGACACGACTGAGTGACTAAACTAAACTGAACTGAACTGAAGCTATTTTCTAATTTATATTTTCACTTATTCTCTGATCCAAAGGTTTTTCAGGAGTGTATTATTTATAATGATCACCCTTGTATGTGAGAGCCCTCTGAAGTAATGGAAATTTCTGTATTTTTCTGTGGATATTGGTTACAAAATACATTCATATGCAAAAGTATGTTGAGCTATTCATGTAATATGTATGTACTTCATGTAAGCTATATCTCAATTTTTATAAAATAAATAGTTATTGGAAAAATTGGTCTTCTGTTTTAAAAGAAAGAACAAAGAGTGCACTTTTTTCAATTTCCATATATTTGTGACTTTCTCTCTTTTCTTTGGTTACCTATTTCTAGTTTTATTCCATTGAGGTCAAAACATATGATTGGAATAATTTCAACTTTGTTAAAGTTTTAATGCTTATTTTGTGACCAATCTTGTGATCATTCCTAGAGGAAGTTTTGTGTGCATTTGAAAGAAATGCATATTCTGCTACTGCTAGATAGAATATTCTTTGTAAATTTGTTAGATGAAATTGATCTACATTGCTATTAGAGTGTGCTGTTTCTTTATTCATTTTCTATCTGGATGATCTATGCATTATGGAAAGTGTCATATCAGAGTTTCCTAATATTATATTATTTCTGTCTATTTCTTCCTTTAATTCTGTTAATGTTGGTTTTATACAGTGTTCTTATATTGGGTGCATATATATTTATAATTGCTGTATCTTCCTTTTGAATTGATACTTTTATCATTATGTAATGACCTATTTTTTCTCTTTTGACAGATTTTTCTTAGCCAATTTTGTCTAATGTATGTGCAATTACATATTTACACATACATTACTTTCCTTTGGTTATCATTTACATGACATATCTTTTTACTCCCACTCACTTCCATCCTTTACCTGTCCTTAAATCTAAAGTTGAGTCTCAGTCTTTCTGGTTCAAGATAGCAGAGTAGAAAGACATGCACTCATCTCTTACTGGGAGAGCACCAAAATCACAACTAGCTGGAACACAGCAAAAAAAGATACCCCATGTCTAATAGACACAGAAAAAGCTGCAATGAGATGGTAGAAGGGGTGAAAACACGATAAAATCAAATCCCATACCTGTCAGATTGGTGACCCACAATCTGGAAAACAATAATAGCAAAGAAGTTTTCCCACTGTTGTGAAGGTTCTGAGATTCATGTCAGACTTCCCAGCCTAGGGATCTGGCAAAGGGACTGGGAAACCCCAGGTAAGATGACTTGCAAGGCCAGTGGAATTAGATTACAAGACTTCCACAGGACTGTGGGGAGACATATTCCACTCTTGGAAGGCACAAACAAAATCTTGTGAATGCCAAGACCCAGGGAAAAGGGGAAGTGACACCACAGGACACTGAACCAGAACTATCTGCTAACACTGGAGGGTCTAATGTGGTGGAGTTGGTTAACAGTGGCTAATTGCAGTGATGGGGGAATTGGCAGTAGAACTCCTGGAAGACACCTAATGGAGTAAGCCCTATTGAAGATCACCATTAACTCTATCATAAAGCCCATAGACCCCAGAACTGAGTCGTCTCAGACCAAACAAATAACAGGGACAGATTTCAACTCCACATAAGCAGAAACTTAAAGTTTACTGAGAAAGGCCTTGCCCACCAGAGCAATACCCAGTTTTCTGTACCATGAGTCTGTCTTGTTAGGAAGCTTATACAAGCCTCTTAGCCTCATCTACCAGAGGGCAGAGAGAAGAAGCAAGAAAAACTACAATCCAATAGCAGCAAGGACAAAAACAGCATTGCTATTGTACTGTCATTCAGTCATGTCTGACTCTTTGCAACTCTGTGGACTACAGCACGCCAGGCTTCCCAGTCTTTCATCAACTCCTGGAGCTTGCTCAAACTCATGTCCACTGAGTCGGTGATGCTATCTAACCATCTCATCCTCTGTCACCCACTTCTCCTCCCACCTTCAATCTTTCCCAGCATCAGGAACGTTTCCAATGAGTCAGCTCTTCAAATCAGGTGGCCAAAGTATTTGAGCTTAAGCTTCAGCATCCGTCCTTCTAATGAATACTCAGGGTTGATTTCCTTTAAGATTGACTGGCTTGGTATTGCCCTCTAAGTGACTCTCAAGAGTCTTCTCCAGAGGGGTGATCCTAAGATGGCTGAGGAATAGGATGGGGAGACCACTTTCTCCCCCACAAATACATCAAGTGATCATTTGAACGTTGAGAAAATACCACAAAACAATTTCTGAATGCTGGCAGAGGACATCAGGAACCCAGAAATGCAGCCCATTCTCTTGGAAAGGAGGTAGGACAAAATATAAAAATAAAAAGAGAGACAAAAGAATTAGGGATGGAGACCCATCCTGCGGAGGAAGTCATGAAGGAGGAGAAGTTTCCAAACACCAGGAAACCCTCTCACCGCCAGGTCTGTGGGGAGTTTTGGAATCTCAGAGGGCAACATAACCGGGAGGGGAAAAAAAACAAACAAACAACAACAACAAAACACACACACACACACACACACACACACAGATTATTCATCTAATCACATCTCCCAGCAGAGAAGTAGCCCAGATGCTTGTGTCTACCACCAGCAAGCAGGGGCTGAACAGGGAGGCATGGGCTGCATTGTTTCGGGTAAGGGCCGGGCCTGAATGCCCTGATGAAAATCTGAGGGAGCTAACATTAGATAACAACCCAAACCATGGGATACCCAGAGACAGAGAGAAAAAGAGAGAGAAAGAGAGAGAGAGAACTTTCCCGTGAAAAGCTCTAACCTAAGGCACTGCTGGGCTGCTCACAGAACAAAGGACAGAGCAAATACCAGAGCAGAGCTAGCTGGCTGTGCCCAGCCCATCCCCCACCAGAGGCAGAGAGACAGGCGGGCAACAGCCAGAGCTGGAGGGCGAGGGGCAATCTTAGCCCCGGAGATGGCATCCTCTACCAATCTGTGAGCAGGCTTCCAGTTGCTAACCAAGTCTTCCTGGGATCCTGGATGGTTGACATCTGCCAGGAGGGCTGCAGACAAGGATCAGCGCCCCAGAGGAGACACACAGCACACCTGAGACGGCGCTCCTGCTGTGCACCCAGGAAACCGGGTAGCTGGGACCAGGGATGTGGTAAGACACACTGCCCACCTGAGTAGAGTGAGCTTACCAAGCCCCTGGTCACATGAGCTGCTCAGACCTGGGATGGGCACAAAATGCAGGCCCAACTGAGTCTGTGCCCTTGTGGGATACCCAAGACCTGAACCTGAGCAGCTTAAACCTGGAAAGTGCACAAAACCCAGGGCCCACTTTAGACAGTTCCCCTGCAGAGTAACCTTGAACCTGAGCAGTGAAGACTGGGAAAACACACACTCTGTGAATGGGAGCAAACCCAGCGTGGCCCAAACAATGCGAGCACGCCCCACACATGCCAGTAATATTTGTCTGCAGGATTCCTCCCTCCCTACAGCACAACCGAACAAGTGAGCCTAAATAAGTGACCACTTTCGCCACCTTGTGTCAAGGTGGAAACTAGACACTGAAGAGACTTGCAAACAGAGGAAGCCAACATAAACAAAGAGGGAACTACTTTGGAAGTGAAAGGTGCAAGAGATTAGAACCCTGCAGTTAGCAATGAATATATTGGAAGGGACCTATAGACCTTGAGAAGAAGCATAAGCTGGAACGAAGAACTATCTGAAACTGAACTGACCCTACACTGCCCTCAACAGTTCCAGAGAAATTCTTAGATACAATATACTATTATCATTTTTTTAATTTTATTTTTAAAAATTTTTAAGTTCTTTATCACTCTGTTAATTTTGTTTTTATAACCTATTACTTTGCAAAATACCCTATTTTAAAATCAATTTACTATATAATTTTTTTAATTTTTGTGATTTTTAAAAATATTTTATTTAATTTTTTTGTATGTTGGCTTTTTTAAAATTTGTTTTATTTTTTAACTTTACAGAGTCTAACTTCTACTCTAGATTTTTAATCTTTGCTTTTTGGTATTTATTATCAATTTAGTATGTTTAAGCATCCAATCTTCAGTACTTATTTTTACTTAGGAGTGTGATTACTGGCTTGACTACCCTCTCCCCCTTTTGACTCTCCTTTTTCTTCCCCAGGTCATATCTATATCCTCCCTCCCCCTTCTCTTCTCCGCCCAACTCTCTGAACCTCTTTGGGTATTCCAGGCTGTGGAGAAAACTTAGGGAACTGAATACTGGCTAGATCGGTCTCTACACTTTTGATTCCCCCTCTTCTCCTGGTCACCTCTATCTCCCTCCTCCCTCTTCTCTTCTTCATGTTATTCTGCAAACCTCTCTGGGTGTCCCTCACTGTGAAGAATCTTTTCTCCATTAACCTAGAAGTGCGGAATGGATGCAGAAGTCTTGAGGCTACCGTAAGAATAAGACTGAAAACCAGAGGCAGGAGGCATAAATCCAAAACCTGAGAACTCCAGAAAATTCCTGAATCCAGGGAACATTACTGGACAAGAGCTCATCCAAAAACCTTGATACCTACACTGAAATCAAGATCCACCCAAGAGCGAATAAGTCTCAGAGCAAGACATACCAAGCTAATTCTCCAACAAGGCAGGAACATAGCCCTAAGCATTAAAATTCAGGTAGTCAAACGTCACACCAAAACCATAGACACCCCAAAACTCACTACTGGATACTTCATTGCACTCAAGAGAGAAGAGATCCAGCTCCATGCACCAGAACACAAACACAAGTTTCCCTAACCAGGAAACCTTGACAAGTCACTCGTCCAACCCCACCCACAGGGGAGGAACCTCCAAAACAAAGAGGAACCACAAACTTCCAGCATACAGAAAGGCCACCCCAAACACAGTAATCTAAACTAGAAGAAAAGGCAGAGAAATATTCAGCAGGTAAAGTAGCTTGATAAATGCCCGCCAAATCAAACAAAAAAGGAGGATATAGGGAGTCCACCTGGAAAAGAATTCAGAATAATGATAATAAAAATGATCCAAAATCTTGAAGACAAAATGGAGTTACAGATAAATATTCTGGAGACAAGGATTGAGAAGATGTAAGAAAAGTTTAACAAGGACCTAGAAGAAATAATAAAGAGTCAATCAACAATGAATAATGCAATATCTGAGATCAAAAACACTCTTGAGGGAACAAACAGTAGAATAACTGAGACAGAAGTTAGGGTAAATGAGGTTGAAGATAGAATGGTAGAAATAATGAAACAGAGAGGAAAAAAGAATTAAAAGAAATGAGGACAACCTTAGGGACCTCTGGGACAATGTCAAACACCACAACATTCGAATCATAGGAGTCCCAGACAAAAAGAAAGGCCATGAGAAAATATTCGAGGACATAATAGTTGAAAACTTCCCTAAAATGGAGAAGGAAATACCCACCCAAGTCCAAGAAACCCAGAAAGTCCCAAACAGGATAAACCCAAAGCAAAACACACCAAGACACATATTAATCAAATTAACAAAGATCAAACACAAAGAATAAATATTAAAAGCAGCAAGGGAAAAAACAATAAATAACACAGAAGGAGATTCCCATAATTATAACAGCTGATCTTTCAATAGAAATTCTTCAGGCCAGAAGGGAATGGCAGGACATACTTAAAGTGATGAAAGAGAAAAATCTACAATCCAGATTACTGTATCCAGCAAGGATCTCATTCAAATATGTAGGAGAAATCAAAAGCTTTACAGACAAGCAAAAGCTGAGAAAATTCAGCACCACCAAACCAGCTATTCAACAAATGATAAAGATCTTCTCTAGACAGGAAACACAGAAGAGTGTCTATACTCAAACCCAAAACAACAAAGTAAATGGCAATGGAACCATACTTATCAATAATTACCTTAAATGTAAATGAGTCAGATGCCCCAACCAAAGACAAAGACTGGCTGAATGGATACAAAAACAAGACCCCTATATACACTGTCTACAAGAGACCCACTTCAAAACAGGGGACACATACAGACTGAAAGTGAAAGGCTGGAAAAAAATATTGCATGAAAATGGAGACCCAAAGAAAGCAGGAGTAGCAATACTCATATCAGATAAAATAGACTTTAAAATAAAGGCTGTGAAAAGAGACAAAGAAGGACATTACATAATGATCAAAGGATCAATCCAAGAAGAAGATATAACAATTATAAATATATACTCACCCGACATAGGAGCACCACAATATGTAAGGAAAATGCTAACAAGTATGAAAAGGGAAATTAACAATAACACAATAGTAGTGGGAGACTTTAATACCCCATTCATATATATGGATAGATCAACTAAACAGAAAATTAACAAGGAAACACGAACTTTAAATGATACAGTGTACCAATTAGAAATAATTGGTATATATAGGACATTTGACCCCAAAACAATGAATTCCACCTTTTTCTCAACTGCATATGGACCATTCTCCAGGATAGATGATATGCCGGGCCATAAATCTAATATTGGTAAATTCAAAAAAAATTGAAATCATTCCAATCATCTTTGCTGACCACAATGCAGTAAGATTAGAGGTCAATTATAGGGGAAAAAAACTATTAAAAATTTCAACCTCTGGGGGCTAAAAAACATGCTTTTGAATAACCAAAAAAATCACAGAAGAAATCAAAGAAGAAATCAAAATATGCATCAGTTCAGTCGCTCAGTCGTGTCTGACTCTTTGCGACCCCATGAATCGCAGCATGCCAGGCTTCCCTGTCCATCACCAACTCCCGGAGTTAATTCAGATTCACATCCATCAAGTCAGTGATGCCATCCAGCCATCTCATCCACTGTCATCCCCTTCTCCTCCTGCCCCCAATCCCTCCCAGCATCAGAGTCTTTTCCAATGAGTCAACTCTTTGCATGAGGTGCCCAAAGTACTGGAGTTTCAGCTTTAGCATCATTCCTTCCAAAGAAATCCCAGGGCTGATCTCCTTCAGAATGGACTGGTTGGATCTCCTTGCAGTCCAAGGGACTCTCAAGAGTCTTCTCCAACACCACAGTTTAGAAGCATCAGTTCTTTGGCACTCAGCCTTCTTCACAGTCTAACTCTCACATCCATACATCACCACAGGAAAAAACATAGCCTTGACTAGACGGACGTTTGTTGTCAAAGTAATGTCTCTGCTTTTGAAGATGCTATCTAGGTTGGTCACAACTTTCCTTCCAAGGAGTAAGCGTCTTTTAATTTCATGGCTGCAATCATCATCTGCAGTAATTTTGGAGCCCCCAAAAATAAAGTCTGACACTGTTTCTACTGTTTCCCCATCTATTTCCCATGAAGTGGTGGTACCAGATGTCATGATCTTCGATTTCTGAATGTTGAACTTTAAGCCAACTTTTTCACTCCCCACTTTCACTTTCATCAAGAGGCTTTTTAGTTCCTCTTCACTTTCTGCCATAAGGGTGGTATCATCTGCATATCTGAGATTATTGATATTTCTCCTGGCAATCTTGAGTCCAGCTTGTATTTCTTCCAGTCCAGCATTTCTCATGATGTACTCTGCATAGAAGTTCAATAAGCAGGGTGACAATATACAGCCTTGACATACTCCTTTTCCTATTAGGAACCACTCTGTTGTTCCATGTCCAGTTCTAACTCTTGCTTCCTGAGCTGCATACAAATTTCTCAAGAGGCAGGTCAGGTCGTCTGGTATTCCCATCTCTTTCAGAATTTTCGAGTTTATTGTGATCCACACAAATCACCGACCTAGAGCCAGACATCTTGGAATGTGAAGTCAAGTGGGCCTTAGAAAGCATCACTACGAACAAAGCTAGTGGTTGTGATGGAATTCCAGTTGAACTCTTTCAAATCCTGAAAGATGATGCTCTGAAAGTGCTGCACTCAATATGCTAGCAAATTTGGAAAACTCAGCAGTGGCCACAGGACTAGAAAAGGTCAGTTTTCATTCCAATCCCAAAGAAAGGCAATGTCAAATAATCCTCAAACTATCACACAATTGCACTCATCTCACATGCTAGTACAGTAGTGCTCAAAATTCTGCAAGCCAGGCTTCAACAATATGTGAACCTTGAACTTCCTGATGTTCAAGCTGTTTTAGAAAAGGCAGGGAAATCAGAGATCAAATTGCCAACATCTACTGGATCATCAAAAAAGCAAGAGAGTTCCAGAAAAACATCTATTTCTGCTTTATTGACTATGCCAAAGGCTTTGACTGTGTGGATCACAAGAAACTGTGAAAAATTCTGAAAGAGATGGGAATACCAGACCACCTGACCTGCCTCTTGAGAAATCTGTATGCAGCTCAGGAAGCAAGAGTTAGAACTGGACATGGAACAACAGACTGGTTCTAAATAGGAAAAGCAGTATGTCAAGGCTGTATATTGTCACCCTGCTTGTTTAACATATGCATAGACGAATGAAAATGAAAACACAACAACCCAAAGCCTATGGGACACTGTAAAAGCAGTGTTAAGGGGAAGGTTCATAGCAATACAGGCTTACCTCAAAAAACAAGAAAAAAGTCATATATCAACATGAATCCACCACAAATATACACATGTTCCCTATCCCTTTAAAGTTAAAAAATAAAATTAAAAAATAAAACAGCGCACACACACACACAAAAACTTAGTACAATAAAAAAAAGAAAAAAGTCGAATAAATAACCTAACTCTATACCTAGAATAACTAGAAAATGAAGAAATGAAGAACCCCAGGTTTAGTAGAAGGAAAGAAATCTTAAAAATTAGGACAGAAATAAATATGAAAGAAACAAAAGAAACCATAGCAAAATCAACAAAACTAATATTGGTTCTTTGAGAAGATAAATAAAATTGACAAACCATTAGACAGACTTATCCGGAAAGAAAAGGAGAAGAATCAAATCAACAAAATTAGAAATGAAAATAGAGGAATCACAACAGACAGCGCAGAAATACAAAGGATCATAAGAGATTATTATCAGCAACTATATGCCAATAAAATGGACAACTTGGAAGAAATCAACAAATACTTTGAAATCTATAAGTTTCTGAAACTGAACCAGGAAGAAATAAAAAATCTTAACAGACCCATCAGAAGCATGGAAATTGAAACTGTAATCAGAAATCTTCCAGAAAACAAAAGCCCAGGACCAGACAGCTTCACAGCTGAATTCTACCAATAATTTAGAGAAGAGCTAATACCTATCTTACTAAAACTCTTCCAGAAAATTGCAGAGGGAGGTAAACTTCCAAACTCATTCTATGAGGCCACCATCACTCTAATACCAAAACCAGACAAAGATACGAAAAAAAAAAGAAAAGAAAAAAAGAAAAGAAAACTACAGACCAATATCGTTGATGAACAAGATGCAAAAATCCTTAACAAAATTCTAGCAAACAGAATCCAACAACATATTAAAAAGATCGTACCTCATGACCAAGTCGGCTTTAACCCAGGAATGTAAGTATTCTTTAATATCCGCAAATCAATCAGTGTAATACACTACATTAACAAATTGAAAGATAAAAACATATGATTATTTCAATAGATGCAGAGTATGCCTTTGACAAAATTCAACATCCGTTTATGATAAAAACCCTCCAGAAAGGAAGAATAGAAGGAACATAACTCAACATAATAAAAGCCATATATGGCAAACCCACAGCAAACATTATCCTCAAGGTTTAAAAAATTGAAAGCATTTCCTCTAAAGTCAGGAGGAAGACAAGGGTGCCCACTCTCACCACTACTATTCAACATAGTTTTGAAGTTTTGGCCATAGCAATCAGAGCAGAAAAAGAAATAAAAGGAATCCTGATTGGAAAAGAAGAAGTAAAACTCTCACTGTTTGCAGATGACATGATCCTCTACATAGAAAACCCGAAAGACTCCACCAGAAAATTACTAGAGCTAATTAATAAATATAGTAAAGGTGCAGGAAAAAAATTAACACAGAGAAACAGAAATCTCTTGCATTCCTATACACTAACAGTGAGAAAACAGAAAGAGAAAGTAAGAAAACAATTTTATTCACCATTGCAACAAAAAGAATAAAAAACTCAGGAATATATCTACTTAAAGAAACAAAAGACATATATATTTAAAACTATAAAAGACTGATGAAAGGAATCAAAGAGGACACAAATAGATGGAGAAATATACCATGTTCATGGATTGGAAGAATCAATATAGTGAAAATGAGTATACGACCCAAAGCAATCTATAGATTTAGTACCATCCCTATTAAGCTACCAATGGTATTTTTCACAGAGCTAGACCAAATCATTTCACAATTTGTATGGAAATACAAAAAAAACCCCAAATAGCCAAAGCAATCTTGAGAAAGAAGAAAGGAACTGGAGGAATCAACCTGTCTGTCTTCAGGCTATACTACAAAGCTACAGTCCTCAAGACAGTAGGGTACTGGCACAAAGACAGAAATATAGATCAATGGAACAAAATAGAAAGCCCAGAGATAAATCCATGTGCCTATGGACCCCTTATCTTTGACACAGGAGGCAAAAATATACAGTGGAGAAAAGACAATCTCTTTAACAAGTGGTGCTGGGAAAACTGGCCAATCACTTGTAAAAGAATGAAACTAGAACACTTTCTAACACCATACACAAGAATAAACTCAAAATGGATTAAAGATCTAAATATAAGACCAGAAACTATAAAACTCTTAGAGGAGAACATATGCAAAACACTCTCTAACATAAATCACAGCAGGATCCTCTATGACCCACCTCCTAGAGTAATGGAAATAAAAGCAAAAATAAACAAACAGGACCTAATTAAACTAAAAGCTGTTACACAAGGAAGGAAACTATAAGCAAAGTGAAAAGACAGCTTTAAAATTGGAAGAAAATAATAGCAGTCAAAACAACTAACAAAGAATTAATCGCAAAAATATACAGGCAACACCTGCAGCTCAATTCCAGAAAAATAAATGACCCAATCATGGGGAACAGATGTAAACCATGCTTGATTCATGTGAATTTATGGCAAAAACCACTACAATACTGTAAAGTAATTAGCCTCCAATTAAAATAAATAAACTAAAAATAAATAAATAAATAAAGTGAAGTGCCATACCAGCACCCAGCAATGTCCTAATCATTTCTTTACTATTTTATAGTTATATTTTTAAGTAACTGACATAAAATAATTGTCATATCAATTATAATTCAATAAAAATTAAAAATTTATGACTAAATACATAAAATTATCATAATTGACAATTTATAGAGATTTCATATCTAAATTCATGCAGTAGAATTATCTCCCTAGACCCAAGAAACTTATAGTTTAGTGAGGAAACCCAGACATAAATTCACTGATGTCCAGTGTGCTAAGTGGCTTCAGTCATGTCCAACTCTTTGAGACCCCATAGACTGCAGCCTGCCAAGCCCTTCTTCCATGGGACGCTGTGGGTGAGAGTACCTGAGTGGTCTGTCCATGGGACTCTGTGGGCGACAGTACCTGAGTGGGTTGCCATGCCCACTGATAAAAATTAAGTTCAGCTCATTCACTCGCTCAGTCATGTCCAAATCTTTATGACTGGATGAACTGCATCATGCCAGGCATCCCTGTTCATTACCAACTCCCAGAGCTTACCCAAACTCACCTCCATTGAGTTGGTGATGCCATCCAACCATCTTGTCCTCTGTCATCCCCTTCTCCTGCCCTCAATCTTTCCTAGCATCAGGGTCTTGTGAAATGAATCAGCTCTTTGCATCAGGTGGCTAAAGTATTGGAGTTTCAGCTTCAGCATCAGTCCTTCCAAAGAATATTCAGGACTGATCTCCTTTTAGGATGGACTGGTTGGATCTCCTTGCAGTCCAAGGGACTCTCAAGAGTCTTCTCCAACACCACAGTTCAAAAGCATCAATTCTTCGGTACTCAGCTTTCTCTATAGTCCAAATCTCACATGCATACATGACTACTAGAAAAAACATAGCCTTGAGTAGACAGACCTTTCTTGGCAAAGTAATGTCTGCTTTTTAATATGCTATCTAGGTTGGTCATAACTTTCCTTCCAAGGAGTAAGCATATTTTAATTTCACGGCTGCAATCAACATCTGCAGTGATTTTGGAGCCCCAAAAAATAAAATCTGACACTGTTTCCATTATTTCCCCATCTATTTGGCATGAAGTGATGGGACCAGATGCCATGATCTTCGTTTTCTGAATGTTGAGCTTTAAGCCAACTTTTTCACTCTCCTCTTTCACTTTCATCAAGAGGCTTTTTAGTTCCTCTTCACTTTCTGCTATAAGGGTGATATCATCTGCATATCTGAGGTTATTGCTATTTCTCCCAGCAATCTTGATTCCAGCTTGTGCTTCTTCCAGCACAGCGTTTCTCATGATGTACTCTGCATAGAAGTTCAACAAGCAGGATGACAATATACAGCCTTGACGTACTCCTTTTCCTATTTGGAACCAGTCTGTTGTTCCATTGTCCAGTTCTAACTGTTTCTTCTTGACCTGAATACAGATTGCTCCAGAAGCAGGTCAGGTGGTCTGGTATTCCCATCTCTTTCAGAATTTTCCACAGTTTCTTGTGATCCACACAGTCAAAGGCTTTGGCATAGTCAATAAAGCAGAAATAGATGTTTTTCTGGAACTCTCTTGCTTTTTTGATGATCCAGCAGATGTTGGAAATTTGATCTCTTGTTCCTCTGCCTTTTCTAAAACCAGCTTGAATTACCAAATAATTAGTATACAATGAGATCAATGGGGAGGTAGAGTCCTGGAGGGACACAAGGGAAATATTCCTTTGAAGAGGTAGGATTTTCACTGGGCCTTGAGAATACCTTGGATGGAAGGAAAGAAAGGGTGCAAGCCTTTCAGACAGGAAGAATAATGTAAAATGTAGAGGCAGAGGATGCCCAAAGCATGTTTAAGGAATGAGTAAATAGGTTTAGTTTGGGCTAGATGATTTGGTAGAGTAATATTAAAATATTTGGGTAAATCTAAAGGGTGAAAGGCCTGGAATTACAGGATATTTACCTGCTACAAGACCCTAGTATGCCATTACTCTGTCAGGAATACATATGTGGATCATGAAAATGTCATATGAATTGCCGAAAGTTACATATCCCATGGTATAGCTTAGATTTGACTTTGACATTCTACCTCCTCAGTCAGTGTTTTCCAACAAAATTCAGTGTTCAAAGTTTCGCCTACTTCAGGACAGCAGTAAGCAATGAATTTTACCAAACAGTAGGATGAGTAGAGAGATTCATTTTTCATTACTGAGGCTCTTCAAAGCATCTGGTCAGTAATCTTAACCTTTCATTTTTTGGAGGATTTAGGATATTGTTGGTCAGCATCACTTCCCTAATTCTTTCTCAGAAGGATGTACAATCAAGTTATTATGTTCCTTACTGTCTTGTTCCCTCTTCAACACTCCCCAGGTTCAGTAGGAACTGGGGAGTTCCTCAAAAACATGAGATCCAGATAAGGAAAAGTGGACAGATTTTTGGTGTCAACTATAATAAGACATCAAATCACAACATTTTGTCCTTTTCTGAAAGTGAAAAGTGAAAGTCAAGTCCAAATTTTTGTGACCCCATGGACGATCACCTGCAGGTCTCCTCTGTCTGTGGAATTCTCCAGGCCAGAATACTGGAGTGAGTAACTGTTCCCTTCTCCAGGGGATCTTCCCAACCCAGGGATCGATCCCAGGTCTCCTGCATTAGAGGAAAATTCTTTACTGTCTGAGCCACCAGACACATTTTACCTTGATGCCTTTTAAAGTAAATGTAAATTTGAAAAAATGAGGGAAGACTTTTTTTTTTTTAAACTAAATCACCCTTGAAGTTCCAGGAATTGTCTTCACTATTGTCTCTTTTTCTTTCAGTCTCAGATGCCTTGCTGATCCCTCTGTTTTCATTTATTTTCCTCTCCTCTTTTCCAAATTCCCAGATGTTCATTCACTGATGTCCTCTTTGTTAGCAAATCATAGTCACTGATACATCACTAGAGTTTGGATTGTAACACTATCAAGAATTTTATCTAAAGTATGGGGTTTGCATATGTGTCTGGCTACTGATTGACTGAAAAATATCTTTCCTAACTACTGGTTGAAATTTCAGCATGATAAAATTAAAATGACTTCATAGAATCTGTCTTTAACTTGGAGAGGAACAAAAGAACCAAGCTGTTCCTCTGACACGGATGAGAGGACCCATCTCAGAAATATCTGAACCCACTCAAAATTTCAAAAGAACATGAGCTCAAGGCCAAAATCCTGGGAGATGCCTTCTATAGAGGCAGTTGGAGTGCTGCAAGGAAAATACAAAATTCTTGTCCATTTTCATGTTATCCCACGCAGATCTAATCTCATATTCTAAGAAAGACATCTCTTAATCAAATGTTGAGTAAATATAAATGGGAAAAGAGCACCTCAAACACATTTTATATTTTATTTTTAGCTCAGTTAACCCCCAGAGCCATTAACTGAACTGTAGCTTCAGGGCTTCCCTGGAGGGAAGCTCAAAGGCTTTCGTGCCTCCACAGTCCAAGCTCCCTATCTTTCTTCAGTGCTGAAAGAGTTTAGGGCTTGAACTTTAAAACAAAAAACATACAGTCCTCATTTCCATTTTTGATCAGTGCACAAGTATTACCAAAGCTTGATTTATTTTCAAAACCAGGCTTGATTTTTTTCAGATGCAAAGCCCCAGAAGTCTGACCTAAATGAACTGGCTATTGTTAAGCCAAGTCTAACTTTTGCATGTTGAAATGTAATTTCTAGACAGAAAGAACTTTTTGAAATTATATCCACAAGTCTCCTTTTGAACATCCTTCCAGTTATATTTTTATGAACTTGAGGAAGTCACACTCCCTTTCTAGTTCTAGGTTCTTTATATGGTATGAGAGAAGAAAAGGATAAATTAAATCAATGGCTCTGAAACTTTATGGAACATGAGAATCATAAGAGGAGCATGCTAAAATACACATGCTTAAGCATCAGCCATAATATTGCTTATGATTTACTAGGTTTGAGGTACAGCTCTGGGAGCTAAAATTTTAATCACCTTTCCAGGCCATTTTGATGGACACCACAGGGACCATTGCTCTCTAAATTGCTATCCATACCTAAAATCAAGAAACTGATATATCGTGTAGAAATGTTGACATGTAACTGGGCTACTCAATTTACTAAGAGCTTTACATATATTACTTAATGCAGTGAAACTGGTCAGATCTCTAAAAACACTAGCTGATGAGGAGGATTGTAACTAAAACAGAAAGAAGATTAATAAAAGTCAAGAATGAAATTTAGGGTTAGACATGTGAGAAAAAATTGGAATAGCAATATCTAGGGCCCTTCATCAATAAGGTTTTATATTTTTGACAATATTCAACATATCACTTACTTAGAAGTAAAATAACATATACCATTCTCTTTTATTTTTTTTTTTAATTTTTAAAAAATTGTTGGGCAAGCCCAGCAGCATGTGGGATCTTAGTTCCCTGACCAAGGGTCAAACTCATGCTTCCTGAATTGGAATCAGAGTCTTACTGGGCTGCCAGGGAACTCCCCTGTCATATTCAAGCTATGGAAAAAGATTTAGATGAAGGTCGCCTGATAAGACAGAGATAAGGTTTGAATTAAGAGTATTTAAAATGTCCCAGTTATGAGTGTAAATTGAAACAGTCACAGTGGAAAATAGTATGGAGATTCCTTTAAAAACTAAAAATATAGCTACCATATTATCCAGCAATCCTAATACTGGGAATATATCAAGAGAAGCCATAATTCAAAAAGATACATACACCCCAATTTTATAGCAGTAACTAGTTACAATCACCAGGATATGGAAGCAACCTAAATGTCCATCAACAGAGGAAAGGATAAAGAAGACGTGGTAGATATATAAATAGAATATTACTCAACTATAAAAAGAAATGAAGCTTGGCCATTTGTAGAGACCTGGATGTACCTAGAGAGTCTCATACAGAGTAAAGTCAGAAAAGGAAAATCAAATGTTATATATTAATGAATATATGTGGAATATAGAAAAATGGTTTAGATAATCTCATTGCAAACAGAAATAGAGACACAAACGTAAAGAACAAATGTTTGGATAACTGACACAAGGGGTGATCCCTTATGGCAGAAAGTGAAGAGGAACTAAAGAGCCTTTTGATGAAAGTAAAAGTGGAGAGTGAAAAAGTTGGCTTAAAGCTCAACATTCAGAAAACTAATATCATGGCATCTGACCCCATCGCTTCAAGGCAAATAGATGGGGAAACAGTGGAAACAGTTGAAGACTTTATTTTGGGGGGCTCCAAAATCACTGCAGATGGTGATTGCAGCCATGAAATTAAAAGATGCTTACTCCTTGGCAGGAAAGTTACGACAAGCCTAGACAGCATATTAAAAGCAGAGACATTACTTTGCCAAGAAAGGCCCGTCTAGTCAAGGCTATGGTTTTTCCAGTAGTCATGTATGGATGTGAGAGTTGCACTATAAAGAAAGCTGAGTGCCGAAGAATTGATGCTTTTGAACTGTGGTGTTGGAGAAGACTCTTGAGAGTCCCTTGGACTGCAAGGAGATCCAACCAGTCCATCCTAAAGGATATCAGTACTGAGTGTTCATTGGAAGGACTGATGCTGAAGCTGAAACTCCAATACTTTAGCCACCTGATGCGAAGAGCTGACTCATTTGAAAAGACCCTGATGCTGGGAAAGATTGAAGGTGAAAGAAGAAGGGGATGACAGAGGATGAGATGGTTGGATGGCATCACCCACTCAATGTGCATGAGTTTGAGTAAACTCTGAGAGTTGGTGATGGACAGGAAGGCCTGGCATGCTGCAGTTCCATGAGGTCTCAAAGAGTTGGACATGACTGAGTGACTGAACTGAACTGAACTGAGGAGTAGTGGAAGCATTTGGGAGACTGGGATGGATATATATATGCTATTGGTATTATTTATAAACTAGGTAGAAACCTGTATATGGCTTAAGAAGCAACAGTTAGAAGCCTTTATGGAACAACTGAATGGTTCAGGATTGACAAAGGAGTATGACAAAGCTGTAATTGTTTCTGAAAGAGATGGGAATACCAGACCACCTGACCTGCCTCTTGAGAAACCTATATGCAGGTCAGGAAGCAACAGTTAGAACTGGACATGGAACAGCAGACTGGTTCCAAATAGGAAAGGGAGTATGTCAAGGCTGTATATTGTTACCCTGCTTATTCAACTTATATTCAGAGTACATCATGAGACACACTGGACTGGAAGAAACACAAGCTGGAATCAAGATTGCTGGGAGAAATAGCAATAACCTCAGATATGCAGATGACACCACCCTTATGGCAGAAAGTGAAGAGGAACTAAAAAGCCTCTTGATGAAAGTGAAAGTGGAGAGTGAAAAAGTTGGCTTAAAGCTCAACATTCAGAAAACGAAGATCATGGCATTTGGTCCCATCACTTCATGGGAAATAGATGGGGAAACAGTGTCAGACTTTATTTTTCTGGGCTCCAAAATCACTGCAGATGGTGACTGCAGCCATGAAATTAAAAGAGGCTTACTCCTGGGAAGGAAAGTTATGTCCAAGCTAGATAGCATACTGAAAAGCAGAGACATTACTTTGCCAACAAAGGTCCGTCTAGTCAAAGCTATGGTTTTTCCTGTGGTCATGTATGGATGTGAGAGTTGGACTGTGAAGAAGGCTGAGCACAGAAGAATTGATGCTTTTGAACTGTGGTGTTGGAGAAGACTTTTGAGAGTCCCTTGGGCTGAAAGGAGATCCAACCAGTCCATTCTGAAGGAGATCAGCCCTGGGATTTCTTTGGAAGGAATGATGCTAAAGCTGAAACTCCAGTACTTTGGCCACCTCATGCGAAGAGTTGACTCATTGGAAAAGACTCTGATGCTGGGAGGGATTGGGGGCAGGAGGAGAAGGGGACGACAGAGGGTGAAATGGCTGGATGGCATCACTGACTTAATGGACGTGAGTCTGAGTGAACTCCGGGAGTTGGTGATGGACAAGGAGGCCTGGCGTGCTGTGATTCATGGAATCACAAAGAGTGACACGACTGAGCAACTGAACTGAACTGAACTGAACTGAGGGCTGTAAGCAAGAATCTTCTCCATGTCTCTTCCTAACTTATGGTGAACCATTGGCAATCTTTGAAATTTTTGGCTTACGGGTGCATCACTACAGTCCTCCAGGTTCATATGTCATTTCCCCCATGTCTCTTTACATAACCTTCCCTCTGTACATGCCTGTATCTGTCTAAACTTCCCATAAGAACACCAATCATATAGGATTGTCACCCATACTAATGATCTTATTTTTACTTGATTACATTTTCAAAGGCCTTACCTTCAAATAAAGTTACATTCTGAAATATGGGAGTTAGAACTTTACCGTACCTTTTCAGAGGAAACAACCAAACCTATAACACAACGAAAACATCCTACAGCAGGTTAAAAAAACTGTGGTGCGTACATACCATGGAATAGTACTCGGTAGCCAAGGAGTGAACTACTTAACTTATGTGCATTATAAGTTAAGTTACATCATGGCAAATGCCAGGTTGGATGAATCACAAGCTGGAATAAAGATTGCTGAGAGAAATATCAACAACCTTAGATATACAGATGATACCACTCTAATGGCAGAAAGCAAAGAGGAACTAAAGAGCTTCTTGATGAAGTGGAAAGAGAAGAGTAAAAAAGTTGGCATAAAACTCAACATTCAAAAAACAAAGATTGTGGCATCTGGTTCCATCACTTCATTGCAAACAGATGGGGGAAAATGGAAAAAGTGACAGACTTTATTTTCTTGGGCTCCAAAATTACTATGGATAGTGACTACAGCCATGAAATTAAAAGACACTTGCTCCTTGGAAGAAAAGCTATGAAAAACCTAGACAGCTTATTGAAAAGCAGAGACATCACTTTGCCAACAAAAGTCCATCTAGTCAAAGCTATGGTTTTTCCAGTGGTCATGTATGGTTCTGAGAGTTGGAGCATAAAGAAGGCTGAGCACTGAAAACTTGATGTTTTTGAACTGTGATGTTGGAGAAGACTCTTGATAGTCTCTTGGACTGAAAGGAGATCAAACCAATCAATCCTAGACAAATCAACCTTGGATATTCATTGGAGGGACTGATATTGAAGCTGAAGCTGCAATGCTTTGGCTCCCTGATGTGAAGAGCTAACTCATGGGAAAAGACCCTGATGATGGGAAAGATTTAGGCAAGAGGAGAATTGGGCAACAGAGGATGAGATGGTTGGGTAACACCACTGACTTTCTGGGAGATAGTGAAGGAGAGAGAAGTCCGTTGTGCTTCAGTCCATTGGGTTACGAAGAGTTGGACATGACTTAGCAACTTAGCAACAAAATAGATATACATAATTTGAATGGATCTTAAATACATTATCTGACTGGAATAAAAAGTAATTATGAAAATATCACAAATTGTATGATTCCATTTACATAATATTTACAAAATGAAAAATATATAGAGATGGAAAATAGAGTGGTGATTAAATTTAGGATTCCTAAATCCTATTTCCAGGATTTAGGAATGGTGTGTTAGAGGGGACAGGGATTATTCTGGTGATGGAATAGTTCTGTATCACAGTTACAATGATGATCACTTAAATCTTTTCATGTGATAAAATGGCATAAAGCTACACATATATGTTGTGCCAATGTCAAGTTCCTGGTTTTGATATTCTACTAAAGCTATATAAGGGCTTCCCAGGTGGCCTTAGTGGTAAAAAATCTGCATGCTAATGAAGGAGATTTAAGAGACACGGGTTCATTCCCTGGGTAGAGAAGATCCTCTAGAAGAGGAAATGGCACCCCACTGCAGTATTCTTACCAAGAGAATCTACCGAGGAGCCTAGCAGGCTACAGTCCATGGGGTCTCAGACTCAGACATGGCTGAGTGTCTGAGACACACAAAAATAAATCATTTAAAATATAACCATTCGGGGAACTGAGTGAAGGATTCATGGGACCTTCCTGTGTGTTTCTGTACAACTTCCTGTGAATGTATTATTACTATTAAAAAATTTTAAAAATTTTGAAGTAGTTGTCTTTTCTCCATAAAACTAGAGAACAGCCTTCTCCAAAAGTTGAAGACTGTTTTCTCTGTATACCATCACTCAATTGGAATACACATGGAGACTAGAAGCCAATAGATTAGTGACCCAGTGGATGACTTAGGTATGAGCAGTACACATAAAGAGTGTACTAAGTTAGAGGCTGTGTTCCCCATGAATATGACAATAGTCAGTAGAATTGCAGTGGGTGACAGAACTGCATTGGGAACTGGCAGGAGCAGACTTATTTGAAAAAACTTTTGAGCCACATATTGAGGAAACACAGAAATACTGTGAGAGAAACATTTTGGAGGAATTTGTCATTCTGAATGAGTAGGTAGTGGCAAGACCAGTGAAATGCATGCTATGTAAACCTATTTGACTCATAGGCTGGTAAGATCTGGGAAAATTTATTCTAAATATGAAATGATAAGTCCTATAACAAAGTTACAATCAAGCACTACAGAATCTCAAAGAAGAGAGTGACCAGCTTAGGTTGAGAAAGACTTCATGGAAAAGATGACAATTGATTTTGAAATGTTAGGATTTCATTAGGCAGAAGAAATTGTATATGCAAAGTCAGAAATAGGTAAATGAGCCTAAAAATTGCAATTGGTCCATCAACAATAAATGGATCAAGAAAATGTCCATGTATATGTGTGTGCATTATAGGATCATATTTAGCCATAAAATAAGGAAAATCTGCTATTTGTGACAACATAGATGGCTAGGTATTATGCAAAGTGAAATAAGTCAGAAAACTACAAATACTTCATGATATCACTTACATATGAATCTAAAAAACAAATATAAACAAATTTTTAAGTACAGAGAACACACTGGCAGCTGGTAGAAGTAGGAGGTGGGAAAACTGATAAAATAATATAAACCTTCAGTTATATGATAAGTAAGTCATAAGGATATAGAGCATAGCATGGTGACTATAGTTAACAATGCATATATTTCAAAATTCAGAGAGTAGACCTTAAAACTCCTTATCACAAGAAAGAAATTTGCAACTATGTGTGGTGATGGATGTTAACTAAACTTACTGTGATAATCATTTCAAACATATACACATATCAAATCATTGTGTTGTATAGCTAAAAGTAATACAATGGTATACGTCAACTACATCACAATGTTTGAAAAATAAATTAGAACAAATTTCCTCTTCAAAAGGAAAAAAAAAAAGAAAGAAAGAAACTGCTCTTTTCAGGCTCCCATCAATTGGTAGACAGACTGCCTAGTGACACTTGTCCTCTACCAGCCTCATGGTTACACCTTTTATTCTCTAAATACCTTAGTACTTAGCCTCCTCACTCCAATTCTTAACTCCATACTATTAATAGGTGGCCTTTCTTAAGTATTAAATAAATCCACATGGATATTTCTCCAATGTCCTGGCATTTCAGTTATCAAAATCTTCATCTCTGATGTCCTGGTTCTCTATTCCACTTCATTTACCACACGACAATTACATTCTGATATCAGTACATAAAACTTCCCTACCTCCAATTTCACTCGACTCTTGAACCATAGTTCCTCCTTTAAAATTTGTAGTTTAACCATTTTCATCATGATCATTTTTTGAACTAATCTGGGTTTTGCGTTAGCCCTTAAAGTTTCTCCCTATATCTAAGGACTCAAGACTTTTTTCTCCTTGATTCCTTCATCTTTAAGCTTAGATTTCATGATCCTCTGTATCAATAACTATCCTACCAAAGCAATGAAGTTCCTTCCTCTTCTGGCTCTTTCAACCAATTTATCTGGAAAAAGCAAACATTACACAAAGCCAGTTATTTACTTTCAGCTACTTTATCAGAAATAAGGTTAATACTAAATAGGAAACGATGTAATCAAGGGTAGTTTTGAGCCACTAAGAATTCATACCTCCAAGACTCAGCTGTGTTCTCAATATAACCCAACAACTAAATTACATCTCTAAAGTTCTGAGACTATCAACAACTATTCTAGCACTTCTTCAAATTTCTGACCCTCCTACTTAAGCTGATAGCATTCTTCTCAAATCCACAAGAGAAGAATCTATCAGATAATAGATGTATTCTAGAGATACACTGGAAACATGAACATAATTAACGCACGTTGTTGTTGTTGTTCATTCTCCCAGTTATGTCTGATTATTTGCAACCATATGGACACCAGCACACCAGGCTTTTCCAGTTCTTCACATCTCACAGAGCTTGTTCAAATTCGTGTCCACTGAGTTCATGTTACCATCCAACCATCTCATCCTCTTTCATCCCCTTCTTCTCCTGCCTTCAATCTTTCCCAGCATAAGGGTCTTTTCTAGTGAGTCAACTCTTCTCATCAGATGGTCAAAGAACTGGACCTCCAGCTTCGGCACCAGTCCTTCCAATTAATATTCAGGACTCAATTCCTTTAAGATTGACTGGTTTTCTCTCCTTGCAGTCCAAGGGACTCTCAGAGTCTTCTCCAACACCACAGTTCAAAAGCATCAGTTCTTTGGTGCTCAGCATTCTTTATGGTCCAACACTTAAATCCATACAACTATTGGAAAAAACATAGCTTTGGCTAGACAGAGCTTCGTCAGCCAAGTAATGTCTCTGCTTTATAATATGCTGTCTAGGTTGGTCATAGCTTTTCTTCCAAAGATAAAGTGCCTTTTAATTTTATGGCTATAGTCACCATCTGCAGTGATTTTGGAGACCTAGAAAATAAAGTCTCTCACTCTTTCCAATTTTTCCCCATCTATTTACCATGAAGTTATGGGACCAGATGCCATGATCTTAGGTCTTGAATGTTGAATTTTATGCCAGCCTTTTCACTCTCCTCTTTCACTTTCATCAAGAGGCTTTTTACTTCCTCTTCACTTTCTGCCATTAGGGTGGTGTCATTGGCATATCTGAGGTTACTGATATTTCTCCTGGCAATCTTGATTCAAGCTTGTGTTTCATCCATCCTGGCATTTTGCATGAATTAATCTGCATATAAGTTAAATAAGCAGGGTTAAAAAAAAATGCAGCCTTGGCGTACTGCTTTCCCAATTTGGAAACAATACATTGTTGCATGTCCAGTTCTAACTGCTGCTTCTTAATCTTCATACAGGTTTTTCAGGAGGAAGATAAAGTGGTCTGGTATTCCCATCTCTTGAAGAATTTTCCACAGTTTGTTGTGACCCACACAGTCAAAGACTTTAGTGTAGTCAATGAAGCAGAAGTAGTTGTTTTTCTAGAATTCTCTTGCCTTTTCTATGATCCAACAGATGTTAGCGATTTGATCTCTGGTTCCTTTGCCTTTTCTAAATCCAGATTGAGCATCTGGAAGTTCTTGGTTCATGTACTGCTGAAGCACAGCTTGGACAGTTTTCAGCATTATTTTCCTAGCATGTGAAATGAGTGAAATTGTGTGGTTTTTGAACATTCTTTGTCATTGCCTTTCTTTGGAATTGGAATGAAAATTGACCTTTTCCAGTCCTGTGGCCACTGCTGATTTTTTTTAAAATTTGCTGGCATATTGAGTGCAGCACTATAACAGCATTATCTTTTAAGATTTGAAATAGCTCAACTCCAATTCCATCACCTCCACTAGCTTTGTTGTAGTGATGCTTTCTAAGGCCCACTTGACTTTATGCTCCAGGAAGTCTGGCTCTTGGTGATTGATCACACCATCATGGTGACCTGGGTGATTAAGATCTTTTTTGTATAGCTCTTCTGTGTATTCTTGCCAGCTATTCTTAATTTCTTCTGCTTCTGTTAGGTCCATAGAATTTCTGTCCTTTATTGTGCCCATCTTTTCATGAAAAGTTCCCTCGGTATCTCTAATTTTCTTGAAGACATCTCTAGTCTTTCCCATTCTATTGTTTTCCTCTATTTCTTTGCACTGATCACTGAGGAAGGCTTTATTATCTTTCCTTGCTATTCCTTGGAACTCTGCATTCAGGTTGGTATATATTTTCTTTTCTCCTTTACTGTTAGCTTCTCTTCTTTTTTTAGCTATTTGTAAGGTCTCCTCAGACAACAGTTTTGCCTTTTTGCATTTCTCTTTTTGGAGATGGTTTAAATCTCCATTCATAACTCTTCAGGCATTCTGTCTGTTAGATGTAATGTCTTGAATCTATTTGTAACTTTAACTGTATAATTGTAAAGGATGTGATTTCAGTCATACCTTAATGGGGTAGTTGTTTTCCCTACTTTCTTCATTTAAGCCTGAATTTTGCAATAAGGAGTTCATGATCTGAGCAGTAGTCAGATTCCAGCCTTGTTTTTGCTATGTACAGAGCTGATTGTGGCTCAGATCATGAACCCCTTATTGCCAGATTCAGACTTAAATTGAAGAAAGTAGGGAAAACCACTAGATCATTCAGATGTGACCTAAATAAAATTTCTCATGATTATACAGTGGAATGGAGAAATAGATTTAAGGGACTACATCTGATAGACAGAGTGCCTGATGAAATATGGAATGAGGTTCGGGACAAACTGGAGACAGGGATCAAGATCATCCCCAGGGGAAAGAAATGCAAAAGAGCAAAATGGCTGTCTGGGGAGGCCTTACAAATAGCTGTGAAAAGAAGAGAAGTGAAAAGCAAAGGAGAAAAGGAAGGATATAAGCATCTGCATGCAGAGTTCCAAAGAAAAACAAGAAGAGATAAGAAAGCCTTCCTCAGTGATCAGTGCCAAGAAATAGAGGAAAACAACAGAATGGAAAAGACTAGAGATCTCTTCAAGAAAATTAGAGATACCAAGGGAAAATTTCATGCGAAGATGGGCTCGATAAAGGAAAGAAATGGTATGGACCTAACAGAAGCAGAAGATATTAAGAAGAGGTGACAAGAATACACAGAAGAACTGTACAAAAAAGATCTTCATGACCCAAATAATCACGATGGTACAATCACTCACCTAGAGCCAGACATCCTGGAATGTGAAGTCAAGTGGGCCTTAGAAAGCATCACTACAAACAAAGCTAGTGGAGGTGATGGAATTCCAGTTGAGCTATTTCAAATCCTCAAAAATAACACTGTGAAAGTGCTGCACTCAATATGCCAGCAAATTTTGAAAATTCAGCAGTGGCCACAGGACTGGAAAAGGTCAGTTTTCATTGCAATACCAAAGAAAGGCAATGCCAAAGAATGCTCAAACAATCGCACAATTGCACTCATGTCATACGCTAGTAAAGTAATGCTCAATATTCTCCAAGCCAGGCTTCAGCAAAACATGAACAGTGAACTTCCAGATGTTCAAGCTGGTTTTAGAAAAGGCAGAGGAACCAGAGATCAAATTGCCAACATCCACTGGATCATCTAAAAAGCAAGAGAGTTCCATAAAAACATCTATTTCTGCTTTATTGACAATGCCAAAACCTTTGACTGTGTGGATCACAATAAACTGTGGAAAATTCTGAAAGAGATGGGAATACCAGACTACCTGACTTGCCTCTTGAGAAACCTATATGCAGGTCAGGAAGCAACAGTTAGAACTGGACATGGAACAACAGACTGGTTCCAAATAGGAAAAGGAGTACGCTAAGGCTGTATATTGTCACTTTGCATATTTAACTGATATGCAGAGTACATCATGAGAAATGCTAGGCTGGAAGAAGCACAAGATGGGATCAAGATTGCCGGGAGAAATACCAATAACCTCAGATATGCAGATGATACCACCCTTATGACAGAAAATGAAGAAGAACTAAAAAGCCTCTTGAAGAAAGTGAAAGAGGAGAGTGAAAAAGTTGGCTTAAAGCTCAACATTCAGAAAACGAAGATCATTGCATCTGGTCCCATCACTTCATGGGAAATAGATGGGGAAACAGTGGAAACAGTGGCTGACTTTATTTTTTTGGGCTCCAAAATCACTGCAGATGGTGATTGCAGCCATAAAATTAAAAGACACTTACTCCTTGGAAGGAAAGTTGTGACCAACCTAGATAGCATATTGAAAAGCAGAGAGGTTACTTTGCCAACAAAGGTCCATCTAGTCAAGGCTATGGTCTTTCCAGTGGTCATGTATGGATGTAAGAGTTGGACTGTGAAGAAAGCTGAGTGCCAAAGAATTGATGCTTTTGAACTGTGGTATTGGAGAAGACTCTTGAGAGTCCCTTGGACTGCAAGGAGATCCAACCAGTCCATTCTAAAGGAGATCAGTCCTGGTTGTTCATTAGAAGGACTGATGCTGAGGCTGAAACTCCAATACTTTGGCCACCTCATGCGAAGAGCTGACTCATTAGAAAAGACTCTGATACTGGGAGGGATTGGGGGCAGGAGGAGAAGGGGACGACAGAGGATGAGATGGCTGGATGGCATCACCGACTTGATGGATATGAGTTTGAGTAAACTCAGGGAGTTGATGATGGACAGGGAGGCCTGGCATGCTGCAATTCATGGGGTCACAAAGACTCGGACACGACTGAGGGACTGAACTGAACTGAGACCTTCTCCATCTTCGGCTGCAAAGAATATAATCAATCTGATTTCAGTAATGACTATCTGGATATTGTCATTGCTGAACTATTTGTAATAACAAAAGACAAAAGGAAAAAAAAAAAAAACATGGTACATTTACAAAATGGAATTCTAAGTGCCTGTGAAAGGAGTCATTTACTTCAATATCCCCTATGACAACAGCAATTAGAGTAAACATTAATTTTATATGCATCTGCCCTGGGTATCACATGTTTGAGGAAGGAGATCAGCCCTGTGATTTCTTTGGAAAGAATGATGCTAAAGCTGAAACTCCAGTACTTTGGCCACCTCATGCAAAGAGTTGACTCATTGGAAAAGACTCTGATTCTGGGAGGGATTGGGAGCAGGAAGAGAAGGGGATGACAGAGGATGAGATGGCTGGATGGCATCACTGACTCGATGGACATGATTTTGAGTGAACTCCCGGAGTTGGTGATGGACAGAGAGGCCTGGCCTGCTGCAATTCATGGGGTTGCAAAGAGTCGGACACGACTGAGTGACTGAACTGAACGGAACTGAATGACACATGAAGTAAATACCATGACAGTTAAAGTTAATGCAGGCTATTTCGATTAGGATATGGGCTCTGAGATCCTAGTTAAATTCCTATAAATTTGTATCTTATGATTACCTTTATATGACCCCCCCTCTTGATACCCCTGTCTCTGGTAACCATCAATATGATCTTTGTTTTTCTGAGTTTTTTTTTTTTTAAGAGAGATTGCATCTAAATGTGATATCATACAGCATGTATTTGTCTTGTTCTATATCTCTTAGAATGTCCTTAAAACCTAGCCATGTTGTCACACAAAAAAATGATTATTTTATTTTTATGGTGAAAAAATACTCCTTTATATGTTGTTGTTGTCTAGTCACTAAGTCGTATCCAACCCTTGTGACCCCAAGAACTGTAGCCCGCCAGTCTCATCTGTCCATGGGATTTCCTGGGCAAGAATGCAAGGGTGAGTTGAACTATTTCAAATCCTAAAAGATGACACCGTTAAAGTCCTGCACTCAATATGCCAGCAAATTTGGAAAACCCAGCATTGGCCACAGGATTGTAAAGTGTTGGTTTCATTCCAATCCCAAAGAAAGGCAATGACCAAAAATGTGCAAACTACCTCACAGTTGCAGTCATCTCACATGCTAACAAAGTAATGCTGAAAATTCTCCAAATGAGGCTTCAACAGTATGTGAACGGAGAACTTCCCAATGTTCAAATTGGATTTAGACAGGGGAACCAGAGATTAAATTGCCATGACATCTATTGGATCATTAAAAAAGCAAGAGATTTCCAGAAAAATATCTACATCTGCTTTATTGACTATGCCAAAGCCTTTGACTGTGTGGATCACAACAAACTGGACAAATCTTAAAGAGATGGGAATATCAGAGCACCTACCTGATCTGCCTCCTGAGAAATCTGTATGCATGTCAAGAAGCAACAGTCAGAACTGGACATGGAACAATGGGCTGATTCCAAATTGGGGAAGGAGTTCGTCAAGGTTGTATATCGTCACCCTACTTATTTAACTTATATACAGAGTACATAATGCGAAATGCCAGGCTGGATGAAACACAAGCCGGAATCAAGATTGCCAGGAGAAATATCAGTAATCTCTGATATGCAGATGACATCACCCTCATGGCAGAAAGTGAAGAGGAATTAGAGCTTCTTGATGAAATTGCAAGAGGAGAGTGTGAAAGCTGGCTTAAAACTCAACATTCAGAAAACAAAGATTAGAGCATCTGGTCCCATCACTTCATGGCAAATAGATGAGAAAACAATGGAAACAGTGAGAGACATTATTTTCTTCGGCTCCAAAATCACTGCAGAGGATGACTGCAGCCATGAAATTAAAAGACGCTTGCTACTTGGAAGAAAGCTACGACCAAACTTGACAGTATACTAAAAAGCAGAGACATTACTTTCCCGACAAATGTCCATCTAGTCAAAGTTACGGCTTTTCCACTAGTCATGGATGGAAGTGAGAGCTGGGCCATAAAGAAAACTGAGTACTGAAGAATTGATGTTTTTGAACTGTGGTGTTGGAGAAGACTCTTGAGAGTCCCTTGGACTGCAAGGATCAAACCAGGCAATCTTAAAGCAAGTCAACCTTGAATATTCATTGGTAGGACTGATGTTGAAGCTTTAGCTCCAATATTTTGGCCACCTGATGCAAAGAACTGACTCTTAGAAAAGATCCAGATGCTGGGAAAGATTGAAGGCAGGAGGAGAAGGGGACAACAGAGTATGAGATGGTTGGATGGCATCACTGACTAGATGGACATGAGTTTGAGCAAGCTCTGGGAGTTGGTAATGGACAGGGAAGCCTGGCGTGCTACAGTCCATGGGGTCAGAAAGATTCAGACACGACTGAGTGACTGAACTGAACTGAACTGAACTAAATACTGGCATGGCTTGCCATTTCCTTCTCCAGGGGATCTTCCCTATCCAGGGATTGAAACCACACCTCCTGCATTACAGGCAGATTCTTTATTGCTTAGCCACCTGTGAAGCCCATTCCAAGATATATATATTTTATTATTGCATATATCTTTTATATAATAAGATGGAATATTGTTCAACTATATATATATATATATCAACTACATATGATATATATCATTATATATGGTATTATAAAAATATCAATATTCAACTGTGTATATATATATATATATATATATAAACAATATTGAAGTGTGTGCATATGTGTGTGTGTGTATATATATATATATATACATACACACACTTCTTTCTACCCATTCATCTGTCAGTGGACATAGAGGCTATATGCATGCTTTGGTTCTTGTAAATAATGCTCCATAAACATGGAAGTGAAGGTTTCACTTCTATATAGTGTTTTTTTTTTTTTTCTTCAGATATGAGCACCAAAGTACAATTGCTGCATTCATATGGTAGCTCTATTTCTAATTTTTTATAGAACCTCCGTACTCTTTTCTGATGAACCATCCCACTAACAATGCAATGCACTAGAGTACCCTTTCATCACATCCTCACCCATATATTTATCTCCTGTCTTCTTGATGATAAAACTTTAGGTGATATTGCATTGTAATTTTGTTTTGCATTACAATCATCCCTAATGATTAGTGATACTGTGCACTTTTTGATGTACCTGTTGGTCATTCGTTTATCTTCTTTGGAAAAATGATCTTTCAGGTCCTTTGCTCCTTTTAATTAGACTATTTGTTGTTTTCTTAACCATATTTTATATATCATTAGTATTTTTCTATTCTATAAGTAATCTTTTCATCCTGTACATCATCTCTTTTGTTATGCAGTAAAGTTTAACTTTGATATAGATCCACTTATTTCATTTTGTTGCTTGTATTTTAGGTGCCACGTTGAAAAAAAAAAAAAAAAAAAAACATTGCCAAGACCCTGTCAAGGAAATGTTTGTCATGTTTCTAGGAATTTTATCTTTGGTCTTACATTTAAGTCTTTAATACATTTTGAGTTAATTTTTGTGACTGGTCTAATATGGGGGGGTCTAGTTTTATTCTTTTACAAGTAATATCCAATTTTCCCAGCCCCAGTTATTAAAGAGACAGTCTTTTCTCCATTGAGTATTTATGGCTTCCTTCTCAAGTAATATTTGGACGTATGCATCGGTTTATTTGGGCTTCCCTGGTGGCTCAGACAGTAAAGAATCTGCCTGCAATGTGGGAAACTCGAGTTTATTCCCTGGGTTGGGAAGATCCCCTGGAGAAAGCAATGGCTACTCA
Source organism: Bos taurus (assembly GCF_002263795.3). Lineage (NCBI taxonomy): Eukaryota > Metazoa > Chordata > Mammalia > Artiodactyla > Bovidae > Bos > Bos taurus. The sequence goes on along the minus strand of NC_037357.1, from coordinate 83,671,598 downwards.
CTCTAGTATTCTTGCCTGCAGAATTCCAAGGATAGAGGAGCCTAGCAGGCTACAGTCCATAGGGTCGCAAAGAGTATGACATGACTGAGTGACTAACACTTGCACTTGCATAAATTTATTTACTGGCTCTCAATTCTGCTACATTAGTCTAGGATTCTTTTTTAATGCTAGTACCATGCTGCTTTGATTATTATAGTTTTATAATACAGTTTGAAATCAGGAAGTATAATGCCTCTTGCTTTGCTTTTCTACCTCAGGATTACTTTCACTTCTTGAGGTTTTTTTGTGTTTACATATAAATTTCTAGAATTGTTTCCTACTTCTGTAAAAGCATTGGAATCTTGACTACAATTGCCCTGAATCTATAGATGGTTTGAATGGACATTTTAACAATACAAATTTTTGCAATCCACAAACATGGAATACGTTTATATTTATTTTTGTCTTTTTCAATGTCTCTCATCAGTGACTTAGAATTTTCAGTGTAGAGATTTTTCACTTCCTTGGCTAAATTTATTCCAAAATGCTTTATTGTATTAGATGCTATTTTATACTAGATAGTTTCTTTTTTTTTTTTTTTTCAGGTAATTTGTTATTAGTACACACCAACAATACTGATTTTTGTATGTTAATTTTGTATTCTGGCATTTGACTAAATGGATAAATTAGATGTAACAAAATTTTGGTAGAGTACTTGGGTTTTCTATACATAAAATCATGTCATCTAGAAATAGAACAATTTTAATTCTTCCTTTTCAATTCTAATGCTTTTTATTTCTTTTTCTTCCCTGACTGCTCTGACTGGGACTTCTAGTATTAGAAGTGATGATGAGGAGGAGTGTTGATTAGGAGTGATGAAGTTGGAAACCATTGTCTTGTTCCTTATCTTAGAGGAAAAGTTCTCAAGTTTTCACCATTGGGTATGATATTAGTAATAGTTTGCCACATATGACTTGTATCCGGTTGAAATACATCCTTTTTATAACTGATATGCTCAGAATTTTCATTATTCTGTGTGAATTTGTCTGCCGAATTTTGTCAAGTGCTTTTTCTGCATCTATTGAGACGATATGATTCTTTCATTTCACTCTGTTAATGTGATGTAACACATTGATATATATATATATACACACATATACTTTCACCCCAGGATAAATCCTATTTTATCATGAAGAATAATTATTTTAATCTACTACTGAATTCCAGTTGCTAGTATTTTATTAAGATATTTTGTAGGTTTTTTTTTTTTTTTTGGCATGTCAGATCTTAGTTCCCCAAACAGGGATTGAACCCATGCCTCCTGCATTGGAAGTGCAGAGTCTTAATCACTGGACTACCAGGACAGTCCTGAGAAGTTTTGTTTCTATATTCATCAGGGATATGAGCCTGTAGATTTCCTCTGTAGTAGTCTTCATTTATGGTTTTCATATCAGGATAATGCTGAACTCGAGAGGGTCCCCTGGTTTTAATGTTTTGGAAAAGTTTAAAAAGGATTTCTGGCAATTTTTCTTTAAATTTTTGGCAAAATTCACCAGTGAAGCTATCTGATCTTGAGTTTTCCTTCATTCAGTTCAGTTCAGTCGCTCAGTTGTGTCCGACTCTTTGTGACCCCATGAACTGCAGCATGCCAGGCCTCCCTGTTGATCACCAACTCCCAGAGTTTACTCAAGTTCATGTCCAGCGAGTCGGTGATGTCATCCAACCATCTCATCCTCCGTCATCCCCTTCTCCAGCCTTCAATCTTTCCCAGCATCAGGATCTTTTCAAATGAGTCAGCTCTTCGCATCAAGTGACCAAAGTATTGGAGTTTCAGCTTCAACATTAGTCCTTCCAATGAATACTTAGGATTGGTTTCCTTTAGGATAGACTGGTTTGACCTCCTTGCAGTCCAAGGGACTCTTAAGAGTCTTTTCCAACAGCACAGTTCAAAAGCATCAATTCTTTGGCACTCAATTTTCTTTATAGTCCAACTCTCACATCCATACATGACTACTGCAAAAACCATAGCCTTAACTAGAAGAACCTTTGTTGGTTTCTTTCATTGGAAGATTTTTATTACTGATTCAATCTCATTACTAGTAAATGGTCTATTCAGATTTTTATTTCTCTCTAATTCAGTTTCAGTAAATTATACATTTACAATAATTCTTCCATTTTTTCTAGGTTGTCTAGTTTGTTGGTGTATAGATTTTCATAGTAGTCTCATGATCCTTTGAATTTCTGTGGCATTAAATTTAATGTCTCCTGTTTTTATAGTTTTATTGGCTTGGCTTCTTTCTCTTTTTTTCTTTTTTAGACTAGGTAAGGGATTGCTAATTTTGTTTATCTTTTCTATGAATAACTGTATTTTTTTTTAGGTGTAAAGTTTTTATTTATTCTCCTCAGAAACTCAGTTGTATGCCTATTTACTAGGAATTTTTGCATTCGATATTGGTCAATTCGCCACCATTGTATCTTCTTCATATACTCCTTCTCTCTCTCTTCTCTCTTCTTTTGGAATTTTTAATATTTCTTTTTTTTTTAATTTTATTTTTAAACTTTACAATATTGTATTGGTTTTGCCAAATATTGAAATGCATCTGCCACAGGTATACATGAGATCCCCATCCTGAACCCTCCTCCCTCCTCCTTCCCCATACCATCCCTCTGGGTCGTCCCAGTGCAACAGCCCCAAGCATCCAGTATCGTGCATCAAACCTGGACTGGCGACTCGTTCCGTATATGATATTATACATATTTCAATGCCATTCTCCCAAATCATCCCACCCTCTCCCTCTCCCACAGAGTCCAAAAGACTGTTCTATACATTAGTGTCTCTTTTGCTATCTCGTACACTGGGTTATTGTTACCATCTTTTTAAATTCCACATATATGCGTTAGTATACTGTATTGGTGTTTTTCTTTCTGGCTTACTTCACTCTGTATAATAGGCTTCAGTTTCATCCACCTCATTAGAACTGATTCAAATGTATTCTTTTTAATGGCTGAGTAATACTCCATTGTGTATATGTACCACTGCTTTCTTATCCATTCATGCGTTGATGGACATCTAGGTTGCTTCCATGTCCTGGCTATTATAAACAGTGCTGCGATGAACAGTGGGGTACACGTGTCTCTTTCAATTCTGGTTTCCTCGGTGTGTATGCCCAGCAGTGGGATTGCTGGATCATAAGGCAGTTCTATTTCCAATTTTTTAAGGAATCTCCACACTGTTCTCCATAGTGGCTGTACTAGTTTGCATTCCCACCAACAGTGTAAGAAGCTTCCCTTTCCTCCACACCCTCTCCAGCATTTATTGTTTGTAAACTTTTGGATCGCAACCATTCTGACTGGCGTGAAATGGTACTTCATTGTGGTTTTGATTTGCATTTCTCTGATAATAAGTGATGTTGAGCATCTTTTCATGTGTTTGTTAGCCATCTGTATGTCTTCTTTGGAGAAATGTCTATTTAGCCCATTTTTTTTGATTGGGTTATATATTTTTCTGGAATTGAGCTGTTTTAGTTAAGCTTTTCTATTGTTGTTTTTTTTTGTGTGTGTGTGTTCTATTTAATCTATTATGGTGTGGTCTTTATCATTTCCTTTCTTCTGCTGACTTCAGGCTAATTTTGTTCTTTTTTATACTTTCCTAATGAATAGGGTTAGGGTTTTATTTAAGATTTTTTTGCTCCTTAAAGTAGGTGTTCATTGCAAAGAAAAGAATAAAATACTTAGGAATTTATCTACCTAAAGAAACTAAAGACCTATATATAGAAAACTATAAAACACTGGTGAAAGAAATCAAAGAGGACACTAATAGATGGAGAAATATACCATGTTCATGGATTGGAAGAATCAATATAGTGAAATGAGTATACTACACAAAGCAATTTGTCGATTCAATGCAATCCCTATCAAGTTACCAACGGTATTCTTCACAGAGTTAGAACAAATAATTTCACAATTTTTATGGAAATACAAAAAACCTCAAATAGCCAAAGCTATCTTGAGAAATAAGAATGGAACTGGAGGAATCAACCTGCCTGACTTTAGGCTATACTACAAAGCCACAGTCATCAAGACAGTATGGTACTGGCACAAAGACAGAAATATAGATCAATGGAAAAAAATAGAAAGCCCAGAGATAAATCCACGCACATATGGATACCTTATCTTTGACAAAGGAGGCAAGAATATACATTGGATTAAAGACAATCTCTTTAACAAGTGGTGCTGGGAAAACTGGTCAGCCACTTGGAAAAGAATGAAACTAGAACACTTTCTAACATCATACACAAAAATAAACTCAAAATGGATTAAAGATCTAAACATAAGACAAGAAACTATAAAACTCCTAGAGGAGAACAGAGGCAAAACACTCTCCGACATAAATCACAGCAGGATCCTCTATGACCCACCTCCCAGAATATTGGAAATAAAAGCAAAAATAAACAAATGGGACCTAATTAAACTTAAAAGCTTCTGCACAACAAAGGAAACTATAAGCAAGGTGAAAAGACAGCGTTCAGAAAGGGAGAAAATAATAGCAAATGAAGCCACTGACAAACAACAAATCTCAAAAGTGTACAAGCAACTCCTACAGCTCAATTTCAGAAAAATAAATGACCCAATCAAAAATGGGCCAAAGAACTAAATAGACATTTCTCCAAAGAAGACATACAGATGGCTAACAAACACATGCAAAGATGCTCAACATCACTCATTATCAGAGAAATGCAAATCAAAACCACTATGAGGTACCATTTCACACCAGTCAGAATGGCTGCGATCCAAAAGTCTACAAGCAATAAATGCTGGGGAGGGTGTGGAGAAAAGGGAACCCTCTTACACTGTTGGTGGGAATGCAAACTAGTACAGCCACTATGGAGAACAGTGTGGAGATTCCTTAAAAAACTGGAAATAGAACTGCCTTATGACCCAGCAATCCCACTGCTGGGCATACATACCGAGGAAACCAGAATTGAAAGAGACACGTGTACCCCACTGTTCATCGCAGCACTGTTTATAATAGCCAGGACATGGAAGCAACCTAGATGTCCATCAGCAGATGAATGGATAAGAAAGCAGTGGTACATATACACAATGGAGTATTACTCAGCCATTAAAAAGAATACATTTGAATCACTTCTAATGAGGTGGATGAAACTGGAGCCTATTTACAGAGTGAAGTAAGCCAGAAAGAAAAACACCAATACAGTATACTAACGCATATATGTGGAATTTAGAAAGATCGTAACAATAACCCTGTATATGAGACAGCAAAGGAGACACTGATGTATAGAACAGTCTTTTGGACTCTGTGGGAGAGGGAGAAGGTGGGATCATTTGGGAGAATGGCATTGAAACATGTATAATATATATATGAAACGAGTCTCCAGTCCAGATTTGATGCACGATACTGGATGCTTGGGGCTGTTGCACTGGGATGACCCAGAGGGATGGTACGGAGATGGAGGAGGGTTCAGGATGGGGAACACGTGTATACCTGTGGCAGATTCATGTTGATATATGGCAAAACCAATACAATATTGTAAAGTTTTTTTAAAAAGTTGTTTATTACTGTGAACTTTCTTTTTATAATTGCTCTTTTGCATGCTATAAATTCTGGTATATTGTTTCAATTTTCATTTGTTTCAAAAACAACTTAAAAAAATTTTTTTTCCTTTAATTTCTTCTTTGACCCATTGGTTGTTCAGGAGAGTCTTTTTTTCCATATATTTATGAATTTTCTATTTTTCCTCTTGTTGATTTTGAGTTGTATGCCATTGTGATCAGAGAAGATACTTGGTATGATTTCAATCTTCTTGAAATTGCTAAAGTTTGTTTTCTGGCCTAACGTATGATCTAACCTAGAAAAAGATTCTATGTGTGCTTGTGGGGGAAAAAAAAGTGTAATCTGATGTTGTTGGATAGAGTGTTCTGTGTACGTCTGTGAAGTTCATTAGGTCTATAGTGTCAATCAAATACACTATTTCCTTATTCATTCTTGTTTGGATGAGCTATCCACTGTTGGTAGTAAGGAATAAAAATGTCCAACTATTATTGTATTGCTATATATTTCTCCTTTTACCTATGTTAGTTTTGCTTTACAAATTTGGTGATCTCATGTCAGGTAAGTAAATATTTCAATTGTTATACTGGGCTTGCCAAAAAGTTTGTTTGGGTTTTATGTAACACCTTATGGAAAAACTCAAACAAACTTTTGTCCAGCTCAATATCTTCTTGATGTATTGACCACTTTCTCATAATAAAATGATCTTATTTTTTTTCTCATTTTTTAGTTTATAGTCTTTGATAATTGTTCCTGAAATGTCTTTTTCCATCTCTTCACTCTCAGTCTATGTGTGTCTTTAATGCTAAAGTCAGCTTCTTATAGGCAGCATATAATTGGACTTTGAGGGCTTTTAAAGTTCATTCAGTCATTCTATATCTTTTAAATATAGAATTTAACCTGTTTGTATTTAAAGTTATTTGAAAGTAAACTTTTCAGTTCAGATTAGTTCATTTCAGTCACTCAGTCATGTCCGACTCTTTGCGACCTCATGAATCGCAGCAAGCCAGGCCTTCCTGTCCATCACCAAGTCCTGGAGTTCACGCAAACTCACATCCAATGAGTCAGTGATGCCATCCAGCCATCTCATCCTCTGTCGTCCCCTTCTCCTCCTGCCTCCAATCCCTCCCAGCATCAGAGTCTTTTCCAATGAGTCAACTCTTTGCATGAGGTGGCCAAAGTACTGGAGTTTCAGCTTTAGAATCATTCCTTCCAAAGAACACCCAGGACTGATCTCCTTTAGTATGAACTGATTGGATCTCCTTGCAGTCCAAGGGGCTCTCAAGACTTCACCAACACCACAGTTCAAAAGCATCAATTCTTTGGCCCTCAGCTTTCTTCACAGTCCAACTTTCACATCCATACATGACCACAGGAAAAACCATAGCCTTGACTAAATGGATCTTTGTTGAAAAAGTAATGTCTCTGCTTTTGAATATGCTATCTAGGTTGGTCATAACTTTCCTTCCAAGGAGTAAGCGTCTTTTAATTTCATGGCTGCAGTCACCATCTGCAGTGATTTGGGAGCCCAGAAAAATAAAGTCTGACACTGTTTCCCCATCTATTTCCCATGAAGTGATGGGACCAGATGCCATGATCTTCGTTTTCTGAATGTTGAGCTTTAAGCCAACTTTTTCACTCTCCACTTTCACTTTCATCAAGAGGCTTTTTAGTTCCTCTTCACTTTCTGCCATAAGGGTGGTGTCATCTGCATATCTGAGGTTATTGCTATTTCTCCTGGCAATCTTGATCCCAGCTTGTGCTTCTTCCAGCCAAGCATTTCTCATGATGTACTCTGCATATAAGTTAAATAAGCAGGGTGACAATATACAGTACTCCTTTTCCAATTTGGAACCATTCTGTTGGTTCATGTCCAGTTCTAACTGCTGCTTCCTGACCTGCATGTAGGTTTCTCAAGAGGTGTGTCAGGTGGTCTGGTATTCCCCTCTCTTTCAGAATTTTCCACGGTTTATTTTGATCCACACAGTCAAAGGCTTTGTCATAGTCAGTAAAGCAGACTCTGCACATGGACATCACTAGATGGTCAACACCAAAATCAGATTGATTATATTCCTTTCAGCCAAAGATGGAGAAGCTCTATACAGTCAGCAAAAACAAGACTGGGATCTGACTGTGGCTCAGATCATGAACTCCTTATTACCAAATTCAAACTTAAATTGAAGTAAAGTTTTACTATTGTTATTTTGTTCATTGTTTTCTGATTGTTCTGAATATCAATTATTCCTTGTTTCTTATCCTATTGGCATGTGTGTTTATGCATGTGTGTGAGATTTGATGACTTTTGGTATTAATATCTATGACTTCTTTATCCTGTTCTTCTGTGCAACTATTAGAGGATTTTTCTTTGTGGTTACCCTGAGGCTTATATGAAATATCTTAAATTTACAGTTCCTTATTTTATACTGAACACATCTTCAAGAGGATTCGTAACATGTCACACTTCTACTTATCTTTACTTTCACATTTAAGTTAATACTGTTACAATTTAGTCTTTTTGCTTTGTGTAATTAAGAGAATATTGTAGTTATTATTTTTGCTATGCTCTTCTTTAACTTTTAAACTAGAATTGCAAGTAAATTATGCACCACTATTAGCATATTGTAGAAATTAACTATGCTTACATAGTTACCATTTCCAGTGAGATTTATGCTACCCTTTAATCTTTTTATGGTGTTAATTAGCATTCTTTTATTTCCACTCAAAGAACTCTCTTCAGCATTTCTTACAAAGCATGTCTGGTGATAATGAACTGCTTAAGCTTTTGTTTGGGAAATTCTTTATCCCTTCTTCATTTCTGAAGGGCAAATTCACTAGGTATATCATTCTTGGTTGACAGTTATTTTACTTCAATATTTTGAATGTCATCCTATTTCCTTCTGGCCTGAAAAGTTCTCTTTGAGGGATCTGCTAATAGTCTTATGGTGGTTCCCTGTATGTAACGACTTTCTTTACTCTTGCTGCTCTTAAAATTTTCTTTGTCTTTGATTTTTGAAAATTTAATGAGAATATGTCTCCTTGTATTCTTACTTGAATTCAACCTATTTAAGATATTCTGTGCTTCATGGACATATATGTGTCCATCTCTCTTCCCAGGCTTGGAAAGTTTTTAGCCACTTTTGCTTTATGTTTATTCTGCATCTTGCTCTTTCTCTTCCCCTTCTGGAATTGTCATAACATAAATATAGCATAAATATATATATATATATATATATATATATATATATATATATATATTCATCAGATCAGATCAGTCGCTCAGTCGTGTCTGACTCTTTGTGACCCCTTGAATCACAGCACGCCAGGCCTCCCTGTCCATCACCAACTCCCGGAGTTCGCCGAGACTCACGTCCATCGAGTCAGCGATGCCATCCAGCCATCTGATCCTCTGTCGTCTCCTTCTCCTTCTGCCCCCAATCCCTCCCAGCATCAGAGTCTTTTACAATGAGTCAGCTCTTCGCATGAGGTGGCCGAAGTACTTGAGTTTCAGCTTTAGTGTATATATATATATATATATATATATATATATATATATATATATTCCACTATGCTCTGTGATTCCTGTAGGCTTTCTTTACTCTTTGGCATTATTATTATTATTATTTACTTTTCTTACTGGTTAATTTCTAATGTCATACCCTCCAGATTGATTGTTGTTTCCCTCTGAATGGTTGAGTCTACTTCTGAAAATCTCTATTGAATTCTTTAATTCAGTTTTCTTAATTTATTTTTTAACTCTAGAACTTTTAATGTGTGTGTGTATATGTGTTTGTGGTTACTATTTCCATATTGAACTTCTGATTTTACTCAAGAAATTTTTCCTAATTTTGTTTAGTTTATGTTTATTGTCTTATAGTTCACTAAGCTTCCTTAAACGGTTTGTTCTGAATTACTTGACAGGAAATAGATCTCCATTTCTTTAAGATCAGTTGAAATTTCATTAGTTTTTTTTAGTGGTGTCAAATTTACCTGATTTTTTGTGACCTTTGGGTCCTTAATTAAAAAAAAGGGGGGGGGAGGGTCTGATTTTTTAAAGTAATTGAGCTCCTTTTCCAGACTTTACAGGTTTTCTTCTTCATTAATTAACTCATTTTGGGTTTCTGTGTGCCTCCTGGTAGTTTCCTTGTCAAATGGGACATCTATTATGGTTTGTTTGGGGATGAAACAACAATTTGAGCTCCGACATCAAGGATGAGGGGGTGTTCATCTTGCTGAGAACAGTTGGTTGGGACTTCTGGCTTAGTTTCCAACCCAAGTAAGGCTGTGATTTTGGCTCCATGATTGGATTCTCTGATCAGGTTTATTATTTAGTTAGGGTGGGTACTATATTCAATAGTAGATGTGGCTATGAATTAGTTTCCCTGACTTAGAAGGGCAATAAGATGGAGCCTAGAATCTGAACAGCTCATTGTAGAACTTGCCAGGAGAAATATCAATAACCTCAGACATGCCGATGATACCACCGTTATGGCAGAAAGTGAAGAGGAACTAAAAAGCCTCTTGATTAAAGTGAAAGAGGAGAGTGAAAAAGTTGGCTTAAAGCTAAACATTCAGAAAACTAAGATCATGGCATCTGGTCCCAACACTTCATGGGAAATAGATGGGGAAACCGTGGAAAGAGTGTCAGACTTTATTTTTCTGGGCTCCCAAATCACTGCAGATGATGACTGCAGCCATGAAATTAAAAGACGCTTACTCCTTGGAAGGAAAGTTATGACCAACCTAGATAGCATATTCAAAAGCAGAGACATTACTCTTCCAACAAAAATCCGTCTAGTCAAGGCTATGGTTTTTCCTGTGGTCATGTATGGATGTGAGAGTTGGACTGTGAAGAAGGCTGAGCGCAGAAGAATTGATGCTTTTGAACTGTGGTGTTGGAGAAGACTCTTAAGAGTCCCTTGGACTGCAAGGAGATCCAGCCAGTCCATCCTAAAAGAGATCAGTCCTGGGTGTTCATTGGAAGGACTGATGCTAAAGCTGAAACTTCAATACTTTGGCCACCTCATGCAAAGAGTTGACTCATTGGAACATACTCTGATGCTGGGAGGGATTGGAGGCAGGAGGAGAAGGGGACGACAGAGGATGAGATGGCTGGATGGCATCACCGACTCGATGGACATGAGTTTGAGTGAACTCTAGCAGTTGGTGATGGACAAGGAGGTCTGGCTTGCTGCGATTCTTGGGGTTGCAAAGAGTCGGACACGACTGAGCGACTGAACTGAACTGAGTAGTAACATGTCACTTCTAGGAAAATTTGAAGCCTGTATTACACTGACAATATTGGTGACTGCAGCATATCTCAAAAGCAGCTGAACTCCTCAGTGAACTGACTCAAAATTTCATACTAACAATCTGACAGGAAAAGACACAAACCCATTTTCATGCATAAATACTACTTTTCTCAGTGTTTTCTATTCATTTTGTTTGGCATTCAACCAAAATTTTGAGATACACACCATAAAAAAGGGGAAAAAAATCAAGATAACAGGCAATCAAGAGAATCAGACACAGAGCTGACTAAGATGCTGGAACATTCAGAAAGGAATTTGAAAATAACTGATTAATAGGTTGAAGAATCGAGTGAAAAAGGGAAACTACAAGCATGAACCGATGTCTAATTCAGCAGAGATATAGACATCACAAAAAAAGTCGAATGGGACTGTGGCCCAGGGAATATGGTATCTCTCACTAAATGCAATCATAAATTTTTAAGAGAATGCATGGGTCAGTTTATTTGAAGACTAAATATATTTATGGTGGTGGCTGGGCAGATGTCTAGAACTCTGATGATAAAGAACCATTCTTTCTGCAGAGAGGGGCTGTGGTCCTAAGATCACTGGGAAAAGCCTCATTGCCTTTTTCTTTCTTCTTCTGTCCTCCCCCAACTGGGACCTGAAAGAAAACAGTAATAAAAAGAATGTAAGAAGGTATTGGGGAAGTGAAGAGGAAAGATTAAAAGAAATCACTGAGAGGAGGGAGATGAAGAAAGTAATCCTGTATAATCGTGTATAAACTTCTGGACTCACACTCAACTGTGCATGCACATATCTGACCACAACAACAAGTCTAAAGCTTTGAGACCTGAGTTACAGAGTAGACTACCACCCAGGTCTCATGTTTGGACTGATTCAAACTCATCTTCAAAAACTTAAAAATTGACATTGGAACCATAGCATGCAAAATGTAAGTTGAAATTTGTAATCTGAACATAACACAATACATTAAAAAATCATGAAAAATAAATCAAAGTTCACTTTGAAATTTAAAAATACTTAGTTTCATAACATAGGAATCAAATGATCCAGGATAAGATCCAAAATTATTTGTCACACACACACATACAGACATGAAAATTTTAAATCATAAAGAGAAAGATAACTAACAAATGCTAACTCTGAGAAAATGCAGAAGTTGGAATTATCAGATAAAACTTTACAAAAACTAAACTTAGGGTGGTCCTAAGATGGTGGAGGAATAGGATTGGGGAGACTACTTTCTCCTGCACAAATTCATCGAAAGAAAATTTAAGCACCGAGCAAATTCCACAGAACAACTTTTGAATGCTGGCAGAAGATATCAGGCACCCAGAAAAGCACCCCATTGTCTTTGAAAGGAGGTAGGACAAAATATAAAAGATAAAAAGAGGGACAAAAGAGGTAGGGATGGAGATGTGTCCCGGGAAGGGATTCTTAAAAAAGAGAGGTTTCCAAAAACCAGGAAACACTCTCTCTGGCAGGTCTGTGACGAGCCTTGGAATCTCAAAGGGCAAAATAACCGGGAGGAAAAATAAATAAATAATTAAAACCCACAGATTATGTGGCCAACAGCAACTCCCAGAGGTACAACAGCCCAGACGCTCACATCCCCCACTAGCAAGAAGGGGAGGGACAGGGAGGAGAGGGCCTGAATGCCCTGAGGGCAATCTGAGGGAACTAGCTTGAGATAGTAACCCAGACTGTGGGATAGCTATCCCAGGATCCCTGGAAAAGCCCTAATCACCTCCAGGCATGCCCACAACTAGCCAGCTGCAACCAGCCCATCCCCTGCCTGAGACAGGCAGGTGAGGACAGCCAGAGCCGGAAGGGGGCAATTGCGGCCCCAAAGAGGTATCCTATACCAAACTGCAAACAGACTTCCTTGCTAACCAAGACTTCTTGGGATTCTGGATGGTCAATATCCTCTGGGAGGGTCACAGCCAGAGATCAGCTTCCCAGAAGAGAGAAGGTGTGCCCATTTTACACCCAGAAAACCGAGCAGCTGGGATGGGGGAAGGGATAAGTCACAACCTTCAACTGGGGGCGACGATGCCTGCCAAGGACCTGGTCACTTGAGCTGCTCGGACCTGGGACAGGCACAAAACGCAGGCCCAACCAAGTCTGTGCCTTTGTAAAGTACCCGAGAACCTGAACCTGAGCATCTTAGACCTGGGAAGTGCATGCAAACCAGGGCCCACATCAGACAGTTCCTGGCAGAGCAACCTAGAGTCTGAGCAGTGTAGACTGGTAAAGCACACACGCTGTGAGCAGGGGCAAACCCAGTGTGGCTGAAGCATGGTGAACACACACTAGTGATATTTGTTTGCGGTGTTCCTCCCTCCCCAAAGCATGGCTGAACAAGCGAGCCTAAAAAAAAGTGACCACCACTGCACCCCTTGTGTCAGGGCAGAAATTAGACACTGAAGAGACCAGCAAACAGAAGAAGCTAACATAAACAGAGAGAACCACTTTGGAAGTGACAGGTGGAATAGATTAAAACCCTTTAGTTAGCACCGACTACATAGGAAGGGGCCTATAGACTGTGAGAAGTACAAGACGGACCAAGGAACTATCTGAAAATGAACTGACCCCACACTGTCTACAACAGCTCCAGAGAAAGTCTTAGATATATTTTTACTATTATCATTTTCAAATGTTTTTTTAAATATTTTATTTTATTTGTTATTTTTAAGTCCCCATTACTCCTTAAATTTTCATTTTTATAACCTACTATTACCTTGCCAAAAAAAAAAGAAAGACCCTATTTTTAAATCAAACTTTATATATATATTATAATTTCTGTGACTTTGTGTGCTTTTTTTTTTTTTTTTTAATATTGTATTTTTGAGAATCTAACCTCTACTCAAGATTTTTCATCTTTGTTTTTTTGGTATTTGTTATCAACTTTGTACCTTTAAGAACCCAATCTTCAGTACCATTTTTACTTGGGTGAGAGATCACTGGCCTGATTGCTCTCTTGCCCTTTTGACTCTTCTTTTTCTTCACCAGGTCGCTTCTATCTCCCCTCTCCCCCTTTTCTTCTCTACCCAACTAGGTGAATCTCTTTGTGTGTTCTGGTCTGTGGAGGACACTTAGAGAACTGATTACCAGCTGGATCTGTCTCACTCCTTTTAATTCTCCCTTTTAACCTCCTGGCCACCTCTGTCTCCTTCCTCCCTCTTCTCTTCTCTGTGTAACTCTGTGAATATCTCTGAGGGATTCAGATTGTGGAGAGCACATAGGGAAGTGATTACTGGCTAGCTTGCTCTCTCCCCTTTGATTCCCCCTCTTTTCCTCCTGGTTACCTCTATCTCCCTCCTCCCTCTTCTCTTTTCCATGTAACTCTGTGTACCTCTCCAGGTGTCCCTCACTGTGGAGAAACTTTTCATCATTAACCTAGATGCTTTATCACTGATGCTATTTAGATGGAGAAGTCTTGAGGCTACTGTAAGAATAAGACTGAAAACCAGAGGCAGAAGGCTTAAGTCCAAATCTTGAGAACACCAGAGAACTCCTGACTCCAGGGAACATTAATCAATAGGAGCTCATCAAACGCCTCCATACCTACACTGAAACCAAGCACCACCCAAGGGCCAACAAGCTCCAGAGCAAGACATATCATGCAAATTCTCCAGCAACACAGGAACATAACTATGAGTCTCAATATACAGGCTGACTAAAGTCACACCAAACCCACTGACATCTCAAAACATATTACCTGACACTTCATTGCACTTCAGAAAGAAGAATCCAGCCCCGCCCACCAGAATACCGACACAAGCTTCCCTAACCAGAAAACCTTGACAAGCCACCAGTCCAACTCTACCCACAGGAAGGAACCTCCACAATAAAAAGGAACCACCAACTGCCAGAATACAGAAAGGCCACCCCAAACACAGCAATATAAACAAGATTAAAAGGCAGAGAAATACCCAGAAGCTAAAGGAACAGGATAAATGCCCACCAAACCAAACAAAAGAGGAAGTGATAGGGAATCTACCTGATAAAGAATTCTGAATAATGACAGTGAAAATGATCCAAAATCTTGAAAACAAACTGGAATTACAGATAAATAGCCTGGATACAAGGATCAAGAAGATACAAGAAAGGTATAACAAGGACCTAGAAGAAATAAAAAAGTCAATATATAATGAATAATGCAATAAATAAGATCTGGAGGGAACCAACAGTAGAATAACAGAGGCAGAAGATAGGATAAGTGAGGTAGAAGATAGAATGGTAGAAATAAATGAAACAGAGAGGAAAAAAAGAATTAAAAAAATGAGGACAACATCAGAGACCTCTGGGACAATGTTAAACCCCCCAACATTCGAATCATAGGAGTCCCAGAAGAAGACAAAAAGAAAGACCATGAGAAATACTTGGGCAGATAATAATTGAAAACTTCGCTAAAATGGGGAAGAAAATAATTACCCAAGTCCAAGAAACCCAAAGAGTCCCAAACAGGATAAATCCAAGGCAAAACACCACAAGCCACATATTAATCAAATTAGCAGAGATCAAACACAAAGAACAAATAATAAAAGCAGCAAGGGAAAAGCAACAAATGACACACAAGGGAATTCCCATAAGGATAACAGCTGATCTTTCAGTAGAAACTCTTCAGGCCAGAAGGGAATGACGGGACATACTTAAAGTGATGAAAGAAAATAACCTACAGCCCAGATTACTGTAACCAGCATGAATCTCATTGAAATATGAAAGAGAAATCAAAAGCTTTACAGACAAGCAAAAGCTCAGAGAATTCAGCACCACCAAACCAGCTCTCCAACAAATGCTAAAGGATCTTCTCTAGACAGGAAACAAAGAAAGGGTATATAAACTCAAACCCAAAACAATAAAATAAATGGCAATGGGATCATACTTATCAATAATTACCTTAAATGTAAATGGGTTGAATGCCACAAACAAAAGACAAAGACTATCTGAATGGATACAAAAACAAGACCCCTATATATGTTGTCTGCAAGAGACCCACCTCTAAACAAGGGACACATACAGACTGAAAGTGAAAGGCTGGAAAAAAGATATTCCATGCAAATAGAGACTAAAAGAAAGCAGGAGTAGCAATAGTCATATCAGATAAAAGAGACTTTAAAACAAAGGTTGTGAAAAGAGACAAAGATGGACACTACATAATTGTCAAAAGATCAATCCAAAAAGAAGATATAACAATCATAAACATATATGCACCCAACATAGGAGCACTGCAATATGTAAGACAAATGCTAACAAGTATGAAAGGGGAAATTAACAATAACACAATAATAGTGGGAGATTTAACACCCAACTCTCACCTATAGATAGATCAACTAAACAGAAAATTAACAAGGAAACACAAACTTTAAATGATACAATAGACCAGTTAGACCTAATTGATATCTATAGGACATTTCACCATAAAACAATGAATTTCACCTTTTTCTCAAGTGCACACAGAACCTTTTCCAGGATAGATCACATCCTGGGCCATAAATCTAGCCTTGGTAAATTCAAAAAAATTGACATCATTCCAAGCATCTTTTCTGACCACAATGCAGTAAGATTAGATGTCAATTACAGGATAAAAACTATTGAAAATTCCAATGCATGGAGGCTGAACAACATGCTGCTGAATAACCAAATCACAGAAGAAATCAAAAAGAAATCAAAATGTGCATATAAATGAATGAAAATGAAAACACAACAACCCAAAACCTATGGGACACTGTAAAAGCAGTGCTAAGGGGAAGGTTCAATACAGGCTTACCTTAAGAACAAGAAAAAAGTCAAATAAACAACCTGACTCTACACCTAAAGCAACTTGAAAAGGAAGAAATTATGAACCCCAGTGATAGTAGAAGGAAAGAAATTTTAAAAATTAGTGTAGAAATATATGTAAAAGAAACAAAAGAGACCATAGCAAAAATCAGCAAAACCAGATGCTGGTTCTTTGAGAAGATAAATAAAAGTGACAAACCATTAGCCAGAGTCATCAAGAAACAAAGGAAGAAAAATCCAATCAACAGAATTAGAAATGAAAATGGACAGATCACAACAGACAACACAGAAATACAAAGGATCAAAAGAGACAATTATCAGCAACTATATGCAAATAAAATGCACAACTTGGAAGAAATGGACAAATTCTTAGCTGCTTTCCAAAATTTAACCAGGAAGAAATAGAAAATCTTAACAGATGCATCACAAGCACAGAAATTAAAACTATAAAAAGAAATCTTCCAACAAAGAAAAGCCCAGGTCCAGACAGCTTCACAGCTGAATTCTACCAAAAATTTAGAGAAGAGCTAACACCTATCCTGCTCAAACGCTTCCAGAAAAATTGCAGAGGAAAGTAAACTTCCAAACTCATTCTATGAGGCCACTATCACCCTAATACCAAAACCTGACAAAGATCCCACAAAAAAAGAAAACTACAGGCCAATATCACTGATGAACATAGATGCAAAAATCCTTAACAAAGTTCTAGCAATCAGAATCCAGCAACACATTAAAAAGATCATACACCATGACCAAGTGGGCTTTATCCCAGGGATGCAAAGATTCTTCAATATGCACAAATCAATCAATATAATACACTATATTAACAAATTGAAAAATAAAAGCCATATGATTATCTCAATAGATGCAGAGAAAGCCTTTGACAATATTCAACATCCATTTATGATAAAAACTCTCCAGAAGGCAGGAATACAAGGAACATACCTCAACATAATAAAAGCTATATATGACAAACCCACCGTAAACATTATCCTCAATGGTGAAAAGTTGAAAGCATTTCCTCTAAAGTCAGGAACAAGACAAGGGTGCCCACTTTCACCACTACTATTTAACATAGTTTTGGAAGTTGTGGACAGCAATCACAGCAGAAAAAGAAATAAAACGAATCCAAGTTGGAAAAGAAGAAGTAAAACTCTCACTGTCTGCAGATGACATGATCCTCTACATAGAAAACCCTAAAGACTCTACCAGAAAATTACTAGAACTAATCAATGAATATAGTAAATTTGCAGGATATAAAATCAACACACAGAAATCCCTTGCATTCCTGTACACTAATAATGAGAAAATAGAAAGATAAATAAAGGAAACAATTCCATTCACCATTGCAACGAAAGGAATAAAATACTTAGGAATATATCTACCTAAAGAAACTAAAGACCTATATATAGAAAACTATAAAACACTGGTGAAAGAAATCAAAGAGGACACTAATAGATGGAGAAATATACCGTGTTCATGGATCAGAAGAATCAATATAGTGAAAATGAGTATACTACCCAAAACAATTTATAGATTCAATGCAATCCCTATCAAGCTACCAATGGTATTCTTCACAGAGCTAGAACAAATAATTTCAGGATTTGTATGGAAATACAAAAAACCTTGAATAGCCAAAGCTATCTTGGAAAGAAGAATGCAACTGGAGGAATCAACCTGCCTGACTTTAGGCTCTACTATAAAAGCCAAAGTCATCAAGACAGTATGGTACTGGCACAAAGACAGAAATATAGATCAATGGAAAAAAATAGAAAGCCCAGAGATAAACCCACACACATATGGACACCTTATCTTTGACAAAGGAGGCAAGTATATACATTGGATTAAAGACAATCTCTTTAACAAGTGGTGCTGGGAAAACTGGTCAGCCACTTGGAAAAGAATGAAACTAGAACACTTTCTAACATCATACACAAAAATAAACTCAAAATGGATTAAAGATCTCAACATATGATCAGAAACTATAAAACTCCTAGAGGAGAACAGAGGCAAAACACTCTCTGACATAAATCACAGCAGGATCCTCTATGACCCACCTCCCAGAATATTGGAAATAAAAGCAAAAATAAACAAATGGGACCTAATTAAACTTAAAAGCTACTGCACAACAAAGGAAACTATAAGCAAGGTGAAAAGACAGCCTTCAGAATGGGATAAAATAATAGCAAATGAAGCAACTGACAAACAACTAATCTCAAAAGTATACAAGCAACTCCTGCAGCTCAATTCTAGAAAAATAAATGACCCAATCAAAAAATGGGCCAAAGAACTAAGCAGACATTCCTCCAAAGAAGACATACAGATGGCTAACAAACACATGCAAAGATGCTCAACATCACTCATTATCAGAGAAATGCAAATCAAAACCACTATGAGGTACCATTTCACACCAGTCAGAATGGCTGCCGTCAAAAGTCTACAAGCAATAAATGCTGGAGAGGGTGTGGAGAAAAGAGAAGCTTCTTACACTGTTGGTGGGAATGCAAACTAGTACAGCCATTATGGAGAACAGTGTGGAGATTCCTTAAAAAACTGGAAATAGAACTGCCTTATGACCCAGCAATCCCACTGCTGGGCATACACACTGAGGAAACCAGAATTGAAAGAGACACATGTACCCCAATTTTCATCACAGCACTGTTTATAATGGCCAGCACATGGAAGCAACCTAGACGTCCATCAGCAGATGAATGGATAAGAAAGCTGTGGTACATATACACAATGGAGTATTACTCAGCCATTAAAAAGAATACATCTGAATCAGTTCTAATGAGGTGGATGAAACTGGAGCCTATTATACAGAGTGAAGTAAGCCAGAAAGAAAAACACCAATACAGTATACTAATGCATATATATGGAATTTAGAAAGATGGTAACAATAACCCTGTATGCGAGATAGCAAAAGAGACACTGATGTATAGAACAGTCTTTTGGACTCTGTGGGAGAGGGAGAGGGTGGGATGATTTGGGAGAATGGCATTGAAACTTGTATAATATCATAATATATGAAACGAGTCACCAGTCCAGGTTTGATGCATGATACTGGATGCTTGGGGCTGGTGCACTGGGATGACCCACAGGGATGGTATGGGGAGTGAGGCGGGAGGAGCGTTCTGGATGGGGAACACATGTATATCTGTGGTGGATTCATTTTGATATATGCCAAAACCAGTACAATATTGTAAAGTTAAAAAATAAAATTAAAAAAAAGAAAACTATAAAACACTGATGAAAGAAATCAAAGAAGACACAAATAGATGGAGAAATACACCGTGTTCATTGATCAGAAGAATCAATATAGTGAAAATAAGTATACTACCTGAAACTATCTATAGATTCAATGAAATCCCTATCAAGTTACCAACGGTATTTTTCAGAGAACTAGAACAAATAATTTCACAATTGGTTGGAAATACAAAAAACCTTGAATAGCCAAAGCAAACTTGAGAAAAAAGAATGGACATGTAAGAATCAACCTGCCTGACTTCAGGCACTACTACAAAGCCACAGTCATCAAGACCGTATGGTACTGGCACAAGGACAGAAATATAGATCAACGGAACAAAATAGAAAGCCCAGAGATAAATCCATGCACCTATGGACAGCGTATCTTTGACAAAGGAGGCAAGAATATACAATGGAAAAAAGGCAATCTCTTTAACAAGTGGTGCTGGGGAAACTGGTCAACCACTTGTAAAAGAATGAAACTAAAAGACTTTCTAAAACCACACACAAAAATAAACTCAAAATGTGTTAAAGATCTAAACATAAGACTAGAAACTATAAAACTCCTAGAGGAAAACATAGGCAAAACACTCTCGGACATAAACCACAGCAAGATCCTCTATGATCTACCTCCCAGAATACTGGAAATAAAAGCAAAAATAAACAAATGGGACCTAATTAAACTTAAAAGCTTCTCCACAACAAAGGAAACTATAAGCAAGGTGAAAAGACAGCCTTCAGAATGGAAAAAAATAATAGCAAATGAAGCAACAGACAAAGATCTAATCTCAAAAGTATACAAGCAATTCCTGAAGCTCAATTCCAGAAAAATAAAAGACCCAGTCAAAAAGTGGGCCAAAGAACTAAGCAGACATTTCTCCAAAGAAGACATACAGATGGCTAACAAACACATGCAAAGATGCTCAGCATCACTCATGATCAGAGAAATGCAAATCAAAACCACAATGAGGTGCCATTTCACACCAGTCAGAATGGCTGCGATTCAAAAGTCTACAAGCAATAAAGGCTGGAGAGGGTGTGGAGAAAAGGGAAGCTTCTTACACTGTTGGTGGGAATGCAAACTAGTACAACCACTATGGAGAACAGTGTGGAGATTCCTTAAAAAACTGGACATAGAAGTGCCTTATGACCCAGCAGTCCCACTGCTGGGCATACACACTGAGGAAACCAAAATCGAAAGAGACATGTGTACTCTTAATGTTTATTGCAGCACTGTTTATAATAGCCAGAACATGGAAGCAACCTAGATGTCCATCAGCAGATGAATGGATAAGAAAACAGTGGTACATATACACAATAGAGTATTACTCAGCCATTAAAAAGAATACATTTGAATCAGTTCTAATGAGGTGGATTAAATCAGAGCCTCTTATACAGAGTGAAGTAAGCCAGAAAGAAAAACACCAATACAGTATACTAACGCATATATATGGAATTTAGAATGAAGGTAATGATAACCCTGTATGTGAGACAGCAAAAGAGACACAGGTATATAGAACAGTCTTTTGGACTCTGCGGGAGAGGGCGAGGTTGGGATGATATTGGAGAATGGCATTGAAACATGTAAAATATCATATGTGAAACGAATCACCAGTCCAGGTTTTATGCATGATACTGGGTGCTCGGGGCTGGTGCACTGGGATGACCCAGAGGGATGGGATTGGGAGGGAGATGTGAGGGGATTCAGGATGGGGAACACATGTACACTTACAGTGGATTCAGGTCAATGTATGGCAAAACCAATACAATATTGTAAAGTAAAATAAATAAATTAATTAATTTTAAAAAATGTGTTGAAGGAAGAGCAATAAAAAGAAAAACAACTAAATTCAACAATGAGTATTCAACACAGTAAAGATGAACATTCTTAAAAGACATGGAAAAATATGGAGTCTCTCCAAAGAAAGTAAAAGTAGAGAAGAATAAATGGAAATTTTATAACTGAGCAACAACAACAACAAAAACCTCGATGGAATAAATTGAAGAATATAGACAAAAGAGTAAAGGGTCAGTAACATAAAGATAATAGAAAATTGGACTAAAGATTTATTGAGCATAGCCCCAGCCATCAGAGAAAAATCCAGATTTTCCATAGCCAGTCTCTCCCTTCAGGAAGCTTCAACAAGCCTCTTATACTTATCCATCAAAGGGCAGACAGAATAAATCACAGAAAACTAATCAAACTGACCACATGGATCACAGCCTTGTCTAACTCAATAAAACTATGAGCAATGCCATGTAAGGCCACACAAGACAGATGGATCATGGTGGAGAGTTCTAACAAAACGTGGTCCACTAAAGAAAGGAATGATAAACCACTTCCATATTCTTGCCTTAAAACCCCATGAACAGTATGAAAAGGGGAAAAGATATGACACTGAAAGATGAACCCCCTGGGTAGGTAGGTGCCCAATATGCTACTGGAGAAGACCAGAGAAGTAGCTCAGGAAAGAAGGAAGAGGCTGAGCCAAAGCAAAAACAAAACTCAGTTGTGGGTGTGACTGAAGATGGAAACAAAGTCAGATTCTTTAAAGAGCAATACTGCCTAGGAACCTGGAATGTTAGGTCCATGAGTCAAGGTAAATTGGAAGTGGTTAAATAGGATATGGCAAGAGTGAACATTGACCTTTTAGAAATCAGTGAACTAAAGTGGATCAGAATGGGCAAATTTAATTCAGATGACCATTGCATCTACTACTGTGGCCAATAATCCCTTAGAAGAAATGGAGTAGCCCTCATAGTCAACAAGAGACTAAAATGCAGTCGTTGGGTGCAATCTTAAAAAAGACAGGATGATCTGTGTTCATTTCCAAGGCAACCCATTCAATATTCATTTCCAAGGCAACCCATTCAATACCACAGTAATCCAAGTCTATGTCCCAACCTGTAATGCTGAAGAAGCTGAAGTTGAAGACCTACAAGACCTTCTAGAACTAACACCAAAAAAATGTCCTTTTCATCATAGGGGACTGCAATGCAAAAGTAGGAAGTCAAGAGTTACCTGTATAACATGCCAGTTTGGCCTTGGAATGCAAAATGAAGCAGGAAAATGCTAGCAGAGTTTGGCCAACAGAATGCACTGGTCATAGCAAGCACCTTTGTCCAACAACATAAGAGCCAAATCTACATATGGATGTCACAGATGGTCAATACTGAAATAAAATTTATTATATTCTTTGCAGCCAAAATGAAGAAGCTCTATACAGTCAGCAAAAACAAGACCAGGAACTGACTGAGGCTCAGATTATGAACTCCTTATTGCAAAATTGAGACTTAAATTGAAGAAAGTAGGGAAAAGCAGTAGGCCATTCAGGTTTGACCTAAATCAAATCCCTTACAGTATACAGTGGAAGTCAAAATAGATTCAAGGGATTAGATCTGATAGAGTGCCTGAAGAACTATGGATAGAGGTTCACCACATTGTATAGGAGGCTGTGATCAAAAGCAACCCCAAGAGAAAGAAATACAAAAAGGCAAAATGGTTGTCTGAGAATGCCTTACAAAAGCTGTGAAAAGAAGAGAACCTAAAGGCAAAGGAGAAAAGGAAAGATGTATCCATCTGAATGCAGAATTACAAAGAATAGCAAGGGAGAGATAAGAAAGCCTTCCTAAGTCATCAATGCAAATAGAGGAAAACAAAAGAATGGAAAGACTAAAGATCTCTTCAAGAAAATCAGAGATACCAAGGGAATGTCTCATGCAAAGATGGGCACAAAAATGACAGATGGTATGGACCTAATGGAAGCAGAATATATTAAGAATACACAGAACAACTATAGAAAAAATATCATGACCCAGATAACCACAATGGTGTGGTCACTCACCTAGAGCCAGAAAACCTGGCGTGTGAGGTCAAGTAGGCCTTAGGAAGCATCAATATGAACAAAGCTAGTGGGTGGAGGTGATGGAATTCCAGTTGAGCTATTTCAGATCCTAAAAGATAATACTGTTAAAGTGTTGCACTCAACATGCCAGCAAATTTGGAAACTCAACAGGGGCCACAGGACTGGAAAAGGTCAGTTTTCATTCCAATCCCAAAGAAAGGCAATGCCAAAGAATGTTCAAGCTGCTGCACAGTTGCACTCATCTCACACGCCAGCAAAGGAATGCTGAAAATTCTCCAAGTTGTGCTTCAACAGTACCTGAAACTAGACCTTCTAGATGTTCAAGCTGGATTTAGAAAAGGCAGAGGAACCAGAGATCAAATTGCCAACATCTGCTGGATCACAGAGAAAGCAAGAGAGTTCCGGAAAAATATCTACTTCTACTTCATTGACTATGCTAAATCCTTTGACTGTGTGGATCACAACAAATTGTGGAAAATTATTCAAGAGAATGGAATACCAGACCACCTTACCTGTCTCCTGAGAAATCTGTATGCAGATTAAGAAGCAACAGTTAGAACCAGACATGGAACAAAAAACCAGTTCCAAATTGGGAAAGGAGTACATCAAGGTTGTATTTTGTCACCTTGGTTATTTAACTTATATACAGAGCACATCATGCGAAATCCTGACCTGGATGAAGCACAGGCTGGAATCAAGGTTGCCAGGAGAAGTATCAATAACTTCAGATATGCAGATGACACCACCCTTATGGCAGAAAGTGAAGAACTAGAGAGCCACTTTATGAAAGTGGAAGATGAGAGTGGAAAAGTTGGCTTAAAACTCAACATACAAAAAACTAAGATCATGTCATCGAGTCCCATCATTTCATTGCAAATAGATGGGGAAACAATGGAAACAGTGGCAGACTTTATTTTCTTTAGCTCCAAAATCACTGCAGATGATGATTGCAACCATGAAATCAAAAGACGCCTGCTCCTTGGAAGAAAAACTATGACCAATCTAGATAACATATATTAAAAAGCAGAGACGTTACTTTTCCATCAAGTGAAAGCTTTGGTTTTCCCAGTCATGTATGGATGTGAGACTTGGAACATAGAGAGAGCCGAGCACTGAACAACTGATGCTTTTGAAGTGTGGTGTTGAAGAAGACTCTTGTGAGTCCTTTGGACAGCAAGGAAATCAAATTAGTCAATTTTAAAGGAAATCAGTCCTAAATGATCATTGGAAGGACTAATGGTAAGATGAAACTCCAATATTTAGCCATCTGATGTGAAGAACTGACTCACTGAATGCTGAGCAAGACTGAACCTGATGCTGAGCAAGACTGAAGGCAGAAGGAGAAGGGGACAACAGAGGATTAGATGGTTGGATGGCATCACGGACTTGATGGACATGAGTTTGAGCAAGCTCCGGGAGCTGTAGATGGACAGGGAAGTCTGGCATGCTGCAGTCCATGGGGTCAGAGTCCGACATGACTGAGCAGTTGAACTGAATTGAATGAATTTAAAAGTGAATTCTTTGAAAATATTATTGAAATTTTACCATAGGGTACTGATGAAATGACATGCATATAGATCCTACATAAAATAATAGAGTCCAGAAATAGACCCATATAAAGTAAGGGTAACTGGTCAAAAAGAATGTGATGCATTACCATATGTGAAATGGATGACCATTCCAAGATCAATGCATGAAAACAGGGCACTGGGTTTCATGTAGATTTGAGTTCAAGTAGATTCAACTCAAAGCCAGTGCACTGGGACAACCCAGAGGGATGGGATGGGGAGGGAGATAGGAGGGGTTTTCAGGGTTGGCGGACACATGTACACCCATGGCTGATTCATGTCAATGTGTGGCAAAAACTACCACATTACTGTAAAGTAACTGGCCTACAGTTAAAATTATATATATATCTCCTCTTCTAGATTTCAGTAAATGTGGAATGGAGTTTGGAAATTTTTATTTTGAGTATTCTTTTGATGAGCCCCCCCCACCACACACACACACCTTCACCTTATATTGAGGACCATTGAGAAAAGACACCAAGATGACTAGAGACTAGCATAATTTCAAAATAGGGTTTGAGAAATATAAAAAGGAAAAAAAAATGTGACATTTGGAGGAAATGGAGATGTTCATTGTGTTATAGTATAAAGTGCATATAGTGGGGTGAACTCAGGGTGATTAAAAAACAATGAAATTAAACTGGAAAGACAAATTGGTATAATATTTTGAATTGTCTTGTATGTGATGGGATTGGTATGATATTTTGAATTGCAAATAATTCAAGTTGTATATAATTTTATGTACAATTTTATAATTGTATATATTTTTATTTATATGATCTATATATTATAGAATTTAATAATTATATGCAACTTTATAATTGGGATAATATTTTGAATTGTCTTGTATGTGATTTTGCATCTATTCTGTGTGCTACCAGGAACTATTGGAAATTTTGAAGCAAAGATGTAACAGAATTCATTCGTTTATTAATTAATTCAATAAATATTTACTCAGTGCCTACTCTGGGTATGGCTGTATGTGCCAGGCACAGGACTACAATGGTAAGCAAGGAAGACTGTATAGAAAATATATTGGAAGTGGAAAAGAATGGTTTCTGGAAAACTGTTTTAGAGATTGTTGAAGTAGCCTTAAAAGAGATGACGATAAAGACCTAAATTAAGATAATGGAAATAGGGTTGGAGAGGAAGACCAGAGTAAAGAAAATGGAAAGTTTCTAGTTGAGCATCCTGGAAAGACAAAGATGTCAGGGGAGTCCGGGAGAGAGAGATGAACATCAGTTATTTCCACTGTGAAACTCTCTCACTAACTCAGCCTCATCAGTGATGGAGATATTCTCAAGGCTGATATTTAACTGATCTGTACCTGTATGGCCAGGATTTATCAACCTTAGAAAGAGTGACGTTTTGAGTTGAATAACCCTTTGTTGTGTGCATTGGCTTTGATTGGGGGTAAAGGAGAGGGTTCAGGGGTCTTTTCTACGCATTGTAAGGTATTTAACAGCATCCCTGATCTTTACCTACTAGATTCAAGTAGCATTACCCGATTACCAATCACAAATGTCTCCAGACATTACCAAAAATATCCTTTGGGGGATAAAATCACACCCAGTTGAGAATTACAGCTGTATGTCCATATCAATTGTTAAAATGTTAAAAACACTTTAATACTAGTTGGTAAATAGTCACCTCATGTCTCTCAAATGTTCTCCCTACTGCCCTGAGTTCCTCAGTACCTACCCTGGCTCTGCATATAGTATTGCTTGACACAAGATTGGATCTCTAGGATCTGCTCCAGTGTCATAGGCTAGTCATACTCCATTCTGATTTATCATTGCCATTGTTATACAGGTTGTCAACATTTTAATGTCATGTTTAAACATTCTTAAAGAAACTCAGTTGTTTAATATCTTTCTTTACTTCCATCTATGAATTCTAGCTCTCTTATCCTACCTCACCCCATAAATGATCTTCCCTCCTATTAGTGTTAATGACTTTCAGATATTTTTAGAAGACCATGTGGTCTGTTTACTGTGTCTCATCATCAAGTATGTCTGGAAAAACATATCTCCTTTAATCTTTCCTTGCCAATCAGAACATCTCCCTTCATCAGTCATGTCTACAGCTTCTCTCTGACTTCCTTCCTTGTGTCCTAATCACTCAGAGCCTCCAATGACCCCACACTGACTCGGACATCCTAGGTGTCATCTCATCAAAGTCACGTAGTTCCATGACACAGTGTCTTAGAACACTCCTGGAAATAACATTGGCCCATTTCAGTTACCTTATCATATTGCAAAAGCATATCTAATATGAGAAAAACTCATCCTCACACACATCCTGTTACCCAGTCTCACAGAGAACCACATGTTCATATGTCTGAAGCCAAAAATAATAAATGATGGTGGACAGTGGTAATAGTTCCAGGATGTATTCCCAAACTGACCAGAAAATAGATGAACTCTTCCCTTTATCTTGCCCTGTCTGGATGTGAATTGCAACTAGCTTTTCTTCTCAGCCTTCCACATATTATATACCCCAACACACACACACACACACACACACACACACACACACACACACACACACTGTAATCCCGAAGATGTGCTGCTTCTAACTGTTCACGATGTAAATATTTCCTTTTTCAGGAATTTTCTCCATGTTGGAATTTGCCCAAGACTCTCCTAATCCTGGAATGTGAAGTCAAGTGGGCCTTAGGAAGCATCACTACGAACAAAGCTAGTGGAGGTGATGGAACTCCAGTGGAGCTATTTCAAATTCTCAAAGATAACACTGTGAAAGTTCTGCACTCAATAGGCCAGCAAATTTGGAAAATTCAGCAGTGGCCACAGGACTGGAAAAGGTCAGTTTTCATTCCAATACCAAAGAAAGGCAATGCCGAAGAATGCTCAAACTACTGCACAATTGCACTCATCTCATACACTAGTAAAGTAATGCTCAAAATTCTCCAAGCCAGGCTTCAGCAATACGTGAACTGTGAACTTCCAGATGTTCAGGCTGGTTTTAGAAAAGGCAGAGGAACCAGAGATCAAATTGCCAATATCCACTGTATCATTGAAAAAGCAAGAGAGTTCCAGAAAAACATCTATTTCTGCTTTATTGACTATGCTAAAGCCTTTGACTGTGTGGTTCACAATAAACTGTGGAAAATTCTGAAAGAGATGGGAATACCAGACCACCTGACCTGCCTCTTAAGAAACCTATATGCAGGTCAGGAAGCAACAGTTAGAACTGGACATGGAATAACAGACTGGTTCCAAATAGGAAAAGGAGTACATCAAGGCTGTATATTGTCACCCTGCTTATTTAGCTTATATGCAGAGTACATCATGAGAAACGCTGGGCTGGAAGAAGCACAAGCTGGAATCAAGATTGCCAGGAGAAATATCAATAACCTCAGATATGCAGATGACACCACCCTTATGGCAGAAAGTGAAGAGAAACTAAAAAGCCTCTTTATGAAAATGAAAGAGGAGAGTGAAAAAGTTGGCTTAAAACTCAACATTCATAAAATGAAGATCATGGCATCTGGTCCCATCACTTCATGGCAAATATGTGGGGAAACAGTGGAAACAGTGTCAGACTTTATTTTTTGTGGGGCTCCAAAATCACTGCAAATGGTGATTGCAGCCATGAAATTAAAAGATGCTTACTCCTTGGAAGGAAAGTTATGACCAACCTAGATAGCATATTCAAAAGCAGAGACATTACTTTGCCAACAAAGGTCCGTCTAGTCAAGGCTATGGTTTTTCCAGTGGTCATGTATGGATGTGAGATTTGGACTGTAAAGAAAGCAGAGCACCAAAGAATTGATGCTTTTGAACTGTGGTGTTGGAGAAGACTCTTGAGAGTCCCTTGGACTGCAAGGAGATCCAACCAGTCCATTCTGAAGGAGATCAGCCCTGGGATTTCTTTGGAAGAAATGATGCTAAAGCTGAAACTCCAGTACTCTGGCCACCTCATGCAAAGAGTTGACTCATTGGAAAAGACTCTGATGCTGGGAGGGATTGGGGGCAGGAGGAGAAGGGGACGACAGAGGATGAAATGGCTGGATGGCATCACTGACTCAATGGACGTGAGTCTGAGTGAACTCCGGGAGTTGGTGATGGACAGGGAGGTCTGATGTGCTGTGATTCATGGGATCACAAAGAGTTGGACACCACTGATTGACTGAACTATACTGAAATGAAACTATAGGAACAAGAATAGAATACGTATACCAGTGTTTATGGACCAACAATAAGAACTTTATTCACACCATGTCAATCTTTAAAGATAAGTAGAAGGAACATATAGGTTCCTCTGATATTCTACATCATGAATATAGTCAGAGAAAAGGTGGGAATGAAGAAGTAGTTTCAGTCAAAAAGTTCTGACTGCATAATTAGTGCTTGTTTATGAGACTGGAGGATGAAGATGCAATAAAACGTAGGATATAAGAATGTCATGACAATGTTCCAATATAAGGAAATTAATAGTATGATGCACCATAAAAATGGTGATTATGAAGAGTACATAATAACATTAAAAAGTTATGAAATAATGGTAAATGAGAAGACAGGACAGAAAGATGCATGCGACTTTTTTTTATCTATACATAGAAATGTGTTTTAAAAGCCTAAGTTAAAGTCTCAGCAATGTTAATATTAGAGTTCTGGAACCAAGAATGAATTGTCTTCTTTGATATACTTATCTAGTTTAACATAGTTCTTATATCACTGCAATACTAAATGCATGGTGTATTTGCAAATTAAAGAAAAGATGTAATAATCCATCCCAGAAATGTATTCAACAAATAATATATATGGAATAGCTACAATATATTATGCACTCTGCTGGGCAATACATCACAAAGAAGACGAAATATCAGAATAACTGATAGGAATAACAAAGTGTCATTTTTGAAGATCTTGAATGGCAGATAATTGTCTGTTTAACTGGTTTTCATATAGTCTTCTGACCAGTTAACCACTGATAACTGATAAAGAACCTCAGATCTTTGGGGTCTCAAACCCCTGGTAAAAATCCAACCCTAATAAACTACTGTTGAAAAAATTGGACACTATAAAACTCTTAGAGAAAAACATAAGCAGAACACTCTTTGACAGAAATCTCAGCAAGATTTTTTCAAATCAAAACTACAATGAGTTTTCTATCATCTCACACTGGTCAGAATGACCATCATCAAAAAATCTACAAACAGTAAATGCTGGAGAGTGGGTAGAGAAAAGGGAACCCACTTACACTGTTGGTGGAAATGTAGATTGATAAAGCCACTATAGAGGTTCCTTAGAAAAACTAAAAATAGAACTACTGTATAACCCAGCAATTTCACTTCTGAGCGTATACCTGGAGAAAACCATAATTCAAAAAAATAAGTGCACCCCAATGTTTATTGCAACACAATTTATAATAACCAGGACATAGAAGCAGTCTAAATGTTCATCAAAAGAGAAATGGATAAAGAAGATGTGGTATATATATAAAATGGAGTATTGAAAGTGAAAGAAAATATTAGTTTCTCAGTTGTGTCTGACTCTTTGTGATCCCATGGACTGTAGCCCACTAGGCTCCTCTGTCCATGGAATTCTCCAGGCAAGAATAATGAAGTAGGTAGCCATTCCCTTCTCCAGGGGATCTTCCTGACCAAAGGACCAAACTGGGGTCTTCTGCATTGCAGGTGGATTCTTTACCATCTGAGCCACCAGGGATGTTACTTAGCCATAAAAGGAAACAAAATTTTACCATTTGCAGAGACATGGATGAACCTAGAGACTGTTATACAAGGTGAAGTAAGTCAGAAAGAGGAAAACAAATATTGTATATATGTTTATATTGTATATATATATGGGATCTAGCAAAATGATACATATGAACTTATTTTTTGCAGAAATAAACAGACAGATGTAGATAACAAATGTATGGATACCAAGGGGAATGGGAGGGTCAGATGAATTAGGTAATTGGGATTGACATATATACACTATTCTGTATAAAATAGATAAGTAATGAGAACCTACTGTATAGCACAGGGAAATCTACTCAATGCTTTGTGATGACCTAAGCAGAAAAGAAATCCAAAAAGAGGGGGCATGTGTATACATAGAGTTGATTCACTTTGCTGTACAGTAGAAAATAACACAAAATTGTGAAATGACTATACTCCAATAAAAAATAATTTTATAAAGACAATCCAGGAAATGACATTTCAAATTTTACAAAAGGAAAGTTGTTTTTGGTTATCAGAGAAATCAGAAATTTAAAATCAGTCATCAAGTAAAATTCTTTCTTCTCCCTTTTCCCTCTAAACTTTGAAATTTGAAATAACTATTCTGTAAAGTTTACCCAGCTCTCATATGCATGTAGTCATCAGCCTCAAAAAGGAACAAGCCTGGGAGACTACAGTTCATGAGAATAAACCATGAATGAAAGTGAAATTCAAGGAACACTTTCATGTAGTTTTGGAAAAAGGGTAACTCCACTGAAAAGTTTGAAATGATCTTTGAGATATGAGAATATAAGGTCAATATTAGTGTTAATTTAAGCAGAAGTTTTTGATAAGAGTGTATGATGGGGAATAATCTCTGTTATCTACTAAGCTTTATGGCAAAATTTGATGAATTCATCAAGTCTTAAGGTCTCCTGGATGACCTCTTTGACTAGCAGTTCTCAGGTGCACTGGGATGACCCAGAGGAATGGTATGGGGAGGGAGGTGGGAGGGGGGGGTCAGGATGGGGAACACATGTACACCCGTGGTGGGTGCATTTTGATGTATGGCAAAACCAATACAATATTGTAAAATAAAAAAATAAAAATAAAAAATTATATAAAACAATAGTAATAACACCTATCAGTTATCAGTGGACTAAGAACAATATCAATAACCTCAGATATGCAGATGACACCACCCTTATTCAGAAAGTGAAGAACAACTAAAGAACCATGTGATGAAATTGAAAGAGGAGAGTGAAAAACTGGCTTAGAACTCAACATTCAAAAAATTAAGATCATGGCATCCAGTCCCATCACTTCATAGCAAATAGATGGGGGGAAAAGGGAAACAAAGATAGAATTTATTTTCTTGGGCTCCAAAATCACTGCAGATGGTGATTGCAGCCATGAAATTAAAAGATGCTTGCTCCTTGGAAGAAATGCTATGTGAAAACTGGATTGTGTATTAAAAAACAGAGACATTACTTTGCCAACAAAGGTCCATGTAATCAAAGCTATGGTTTTTCTATTAGTCATGTGTGGATGTGAGATTTGGACTGTAAAGAAGGCTGAGCACTGAAGAACTGATGCTTTCAAACTGTGGTGTTGGAGAAGACTCTTGAGAGTCCCTTGGACAGCAAGGAGATCAAACCAGTAAATTCTAAAGGAAATCAACCCTGATTATTCATTGGAAGGACTGATGCTGAAGCTGAAGCTCCAATACTTTTTGGTCTCCTGACGCAAAAAGCCGAGTCATTATAAAAGACCCTGATGCTGGAAAAAATTGAAGGCAGGAGGAGAATGGAACGGCACAGTATGAGATGGTTGGATGGCATCACTGATTCAATGGACATGAGTTTGATCAAGCTCCAGGAGAGAGTGAAGGACAGGGAAACCTGGTGTGCTGCAGTCCATGGGGGTCACAGAGAGTCAGACACTACTGAGTGACTGAACAACAGCAACAACAAGGAACAATAGTATACACTATTTGATCACACTAACATTTGTCCTAGAGTCTAACTGCTCAAACAGCTAACAGAAACACCTTCTCCCCACCGACGTAATAATATCTGTTAGGAGTACCACCTCCTCCGTGTAACCTTCTTTAACCCCACCTATACAACAAGTTAAGGCCCCTCTAGTCTTTTTACATATATCTGGTTATAGTATTGATCATCATGTCTTGTTATCATCTATAAAATTGTCTATCTCACACACTGGAACTTATGTTTTTCATGGACATAGAAAATGTTATATTTACTTCAGAGTCCAGTACAGATGTTTCAGAAAGTATTACTTACATGACAGAGTATAATAAATAAATAAAACGTCATTTCATCTTTATATTTAACTCTTTAGAAAAGTAACAGATTAACTTTTGCTAGGGCAATGAGTCTGAAATTTCATGGGGCTTTCTAGTTCCTGAGATACTTTTTAAACATCCAGATTCCTGGGCCTTTTTGACTTGGGCCAGAGAGACTTGAATCTGAGGCATGGTATTCCTAGTATCAAGTGTATCCCCAACTCTTCCACTCTGTCAGTCCTCATTCCATTCAAAATAATATGAAGCAAAAGAACCAACTAAAAGATTGATCCTGGTTCTATTCACATAAGTTAAAACAAGAGTAGAAGAAAGTATCCTGGGGATAGGCATATCATGAAAATTGATACATAAATTAACTACTACTGAAACTGAGTAGAACACTGTTGGGCATTACTGGGAACAGATCATTGCATCCCTCCCCTCCCCCAGGGCCCTACCCTCTTGTTTGTTAAAAAGTGTTGGCCTCCCAGGCCTTCCCTGAGTTCCAAAGAGCAAATTTATCAGATAAGTGATAAAATGCAGAAACAAAGGAAAACATGCAAATAGGGTAAAATAATAATAGTTTAGCCATAAAACAAAATCAATGACTTTTAATTCCTCTTCAAGGGCTATAAATAATATCCTGAACCATATCCTTGAGTCATTTTGCAGATACAGAAAGCCCCACAAGATGAAAGAAGTTAACTTCATGTTGACCACTGACACATAGGCCTGAGACCTGTTGGAACCATAAAAATGGTAATAGGGATTCCAAAAACTCAAAACCGTTACCTCACCATTAACGAGTCAGATCAGGGAGTTTGGGTCTTTTGAGCATTAGCTGCCTATTCTTCTTGCTTGGCACCTTGCAATAAGCACTGTATTTTTTCTCACCACAACCCAGTGTCAGTAGATTGACTTTGCTGCATACAGAGCAAGTGGACCCAAGTTTGGTTGGGTAACACTACCTAGTAAGACATCCCTCATGTTCCCAATATGTTATTCACTATCACAAGAATATATCCTGGGAGAACTAGCTCATCATTTTCAGAGAATTGTAATATTTCAGAGAATGAAGTATCCTCAGCAATCATCTTTTCAATTGTACAGTTGAGGAAATGGAGACAAGGGAGGGAGTAATTTGCCTAAGTTCACACAGTTACTCAGTGGTACAGCTGACTAAAAACCATGATCCCTGGGGAACTTTCAAGATGATGGATGATTAAGATGGGGAGATCACCTTCCTCCCCAGAAATATATCAAAAATACATATGTATGTGGAACAACTCCTGCAGAACATCTGAACGCTGGCTGAAGACCTCAGACTTCCAAAAAGGCAAGCTAATTTCCAAAGAATGAGGTAGGTCGAAAGATATAGGAAAATGAGGAGACAAAGGATTTGGTACAGGGATCTGCATCTTGGGGAGGGAGCTGTGAAGGAGGAAAAATTTCTGTACATTAGGAAGACCCCTCATGGGCAGGAATTGGGGGGGGGTTGGAGCTTCAGAACCTCAAAGGGGAACAGGGCAACAAGTTCTTGGAAGGCAAAACAGAGAGAATTCATCAAGTGGTGCTGATTCAAAATTTCCCAGCCAAGATACTATTTACACTTGCACAATAGCAAGTAGGGGCTGGGTGCAAAGGCTCAGGCTTTGGGGATCAGATCCCAAAGAGAAGCCTGGGGTTGAGTGCAGTGAGGATACTCTGAGAGGGCTAGTACAACATAGCTGATGGAGTTTAGGGGAAAGTCTGGGCCTGCTAGAGAGGCAAAAGATCATTGCCACTGAGACCGTTTAACTCCATGTGCTCATAGATTGCAGGACACCACCTTTGTGAGTGCCATAGGCTGGACCAGTTATGACTGTGAAGTGTGATTCCAAAGGTAGATACGCCAAAGCAAGCTCGAGTGCCAGAGGCAGGACTACCAGCAACTGCAGTGTATGGCCCCAAAGGGGGAAATGCAGATTGCTTGGCCACTGCCAGGGCTGGTGTGGGTGACAGAGGTGGAGGACAGGAGGTCACTGTGGTCACAACCCCAGGGGTCACAACTGCCACCAAACTGTGAGCACATACAGAGCACTGCCCACATCTTCTTGGCAGCCTGTGCAGCTTTGCTTGGCCTAGGGACAAGATCTGGGGCAAATTTCCCTGTAGAATCACATGATTTCCTTTATGTCTCAGTCACAGCTGGCACTCCCCACACACCCCAACAGTGTCTGCCATACCTTACCTCTCCTAGCTGCACTGAGTAAACGAGACTTAATAAACTGCTACTTTTGCCCCCTCATATCTGGGTAGGAAACAGACACTGGAGGGTGGCCTACAGGCATAGACAGGGCCAGAACCAAACCTGAGCACCAGTATGACCAAGGAAGATGAAGGGAATTTACTCCAGCAGACACCAGTGCAGCAGATTAAATCTCCATAATTAGCCTGAGACTGCGGACTTTGGGGGAAGGAGGGCAACTGTAGACTTTTGAAGCAAGTCTAAGCTGGAGTAAGGCCAGATCTCAGTCTGAACTGACGCCACGGTGCACACAGGAGGTCCAGAGACCTTCCTAGAAATATTAGAGGACTTGAATAAGCAGATTAGCTGGAACTCACTGCGTGGTAAGGACAACAGAGGCCTCAGGAAGGTACTCTTATTACCTCTCTCTCTCTCTATATATATATATATATATAGAGAGAGAGAGAGAGAGAGAGCTTCCCTGTTGGCTCAGATGTTAATCTGCTTGCAGTGTGGTAGACCCAGGGCTTCGATCCATGGGTCAGGAATATCCCCTAGAGAAGGGCATGACCACCCACTCAAGAATACTTGCCTGGAGAATTTCATGGACAGAGGAGACTGGTGGACCACAGTCCATGTAGTCTCAAAGAGTCTGACATGACTGAGCGACCAACACTTCACTTCACTTCACTTCATACACATACAGTCTTTTTTTATATTGTTCTATTGCTTTTCTTTTTTGCTACTCATTTAAATTTTATTTTTTCAACTTACTTTTTCCTTTTGAAAGATTTTATTTTTAAATAAATTTCTTTTATTATTTTCCCCCTATTTTTACAGTATTGTTTAGTTATATTGCATTCTTTTCCATGTTTTTGATTTTAATTTTTTGCTAGTGTACTTTTTAGGATCTATTTTCACATACGTATTTGTTTAATGACTTGATTGTTTTTTTTGGGGGGGTCCTATTTTTATTCTCTTTCTTCTCTTTTTTCTCTCTGAATTTTCTTTCTTCTCTTCTCTTTGTGAGTGTGTGAGTTTCATTGGATGTTCTTATCTTCTGAGTGTTGCTCACCATTTTTCACTTTCACCATTTGTCTTTGGGTCTTGTCCATCTGCTTTTGTTTTTTGTTTTTTTGGTTTGTTTATTTGTTTGTATCTTTGACTGACTTTCTTTTTTCTTTTTTCCCCTTTTCCTTTTCTATTTCTTTCTCTTCCTCTTCTGTGTTGTTTGGCTTATAAAGTCTTGAGACTCCATTAAGGGGGTGGGCTTGAATATCTGAGGTGAAATACTCGAGTCTAGGATGACGAAACACCAGAGAACTCCTTACCCTATAGAACATTAATTCATGAAACCTCTCCCAAAGACCTCCATCTAAAACACTAAGACCAGTCCTCATCCAAACGCCAGCAAGCTCCAATGCCAGATGCCTTATGCCAAACCATGAGTGAAACAGGAATATAACACTTCCTATAATACGACAAGCTGCCCAAAGCCATACCAAGCCCACAGACACCACAAAACACACCACTGGATGTGGCACTGCCTTTCAGGGATAAAGTATCTAGTTCAACCCATCAGAACACAGGTCCAGTCCACTCAGCCAGGAAACCTTCACAAGACACTTGTCCATCCCCAAACACTGAGGGCAGATTCCACAAATAAGAGAAGCTATGACATTGCAGCCCATGAAAAAAGACCCCAAACACAGTAAATTCAACAAAATGAAAAGATAGAGAAATTTGCAGCAGATGAATGAACATGAGAGAATCCACAAAATCAAACAAATGTAGAAGAAATAGGCAACCTACCTGAAAAAGAATTCAGAGTAATGATAGTAAAGATGATCCAAAATCTTGGAAATAAAATGGAGGCATAAATAAATAATTAGAAAGGAGGTACAGATTTAGAAGATACAAGAAATGTTTAACAAGGACTTAGAGAAATAAAAATAGTCAGCAATGAGTAACATAATAAATGTGAAAAAAAAAGTGTTAGTCACTTAGTCATGTCTAACTCTTTGCAACTTCATGGACTGTAGCCTTGCCAGGCTCCTCTGTCCATGGGATTCTCCAGGCAAGAATACTGGAATGGGTTGTCATTTTCTTCTCCAGGGGATCTTCCTGAACCAAGGATAGAACCAAGGTCTCCTGCATTGCAGACAGATTCTTTACCATCAGAGCAACCAAGAAAGTCCTGAATGACACAATAACAGAGGTAAAAATACACTAGAGAGAACCAATAACTGAGGCAGAAGAATGGATAAGTAAGCTGTAAGATAGAATGCTGGAAATAACTGAAGCAGAACAGAATAAAGAAAAAAGAAGGAAAAGAAAAGAGGACAGTCTCAGAGATTTCTAGGAAAGCATTAAGTGTGTCAACATTTGGATTATAGGGCTCTCAGAAGAAAAATGAATAATAAAAGAAAGGGCATGAGAAAATATTTGACAAAGTGAGTCAGAAGCTTCCATAACAAGGGAAAGGAAATAGCCACCTAAGTCCAGGAAGCCCCGAGACTATGACACAGGATAAAATCTAAAGAGAAACACACGAAGACACATTTTAATCAAACTAATGAAAATTAAACACAAAGAAAATGCATTAAAAGCAGGAGCGAAAAGCAACAGATAACATATAAGTGGATCCCCATAAAGTTAACAGATGATATTTTGACAGAAATTCTGCAGACCAGAAGGTAGTGGTAGGGTTTACTGAAAGTGAGGAAAAGAAAAACAAAGAAACAAAACTACAACCAAAATTATTCTACCCGGCAAAGTGGTCATGCAGATTCCACAGAGAAATTGAAAGCTTTAGAGATAAATAAATGTTCAGAGAATTCAGCACCACCAAACCAGCTTTACAACAAATGCTAAAGAAACTGCTCTACAGAAAAGGCATGAGAAAGAAGTGATTTACAAACAAAAACAAAAACAAAAGTTCATAGAGTAAATGATAATAGGGTCATACATATCAGTAATAACTTTATTTTTTATTTTTTTAAATTTTATTTTATTTAACTTTACAATACTGTATTGGTTTTTCCATATATCAAAATGAATCTGCCACAGGTATACATGTGTTCCCCATCCTGAACCCTCCTCCCTCCTCCCTCCCCATACCATCCCTCTGGGTCATCCGAGTGCACCAGCCCCAAGCATCCAGTATCGTGCATCGAACCTGGACTGACGACTCATTTCATATATGATATTATACATATTTCAATGCCATTCTCCCAAATCATCCCACCCTCTCCCTCTCCCACAGAGTCCAAAAGACTGTTCTATACATCAGTGTCTCTTTTGCTGTCTCGTATACAGGGTTATTATTACCATCTTTCTAAATTCCATATATATGCATTAGTATACTGTATTGGTGTATGTCTTTCTGGCTTACTTCACTCTGTATAATAGGCTCCAGTTTCATCCACCTCATTAGAACTGATTCAAATGTATTCTTCTTAATGGCTGAGTAATACTCCATTGTGTATATGTACCACAGCTTTCTTATCCATTCATCTGCTGATGGACATCTAGGTTGCTTCCATGTCCTGGCCATTATAAACAGTGCTGGGATGAACATTGGAATAATAACTTTAAATGTAAATGGACTAAATGCCCCAACCAAAATGCACAGACTGGTTGAATGGATACAAAAATAAGATCCCTATATATGTTATCTACAAGAGACCCATTTCATACCTGGGGGCATATACAGACTGAAAGTAATGGGATGGAAAAGATTCCATACAAATATAAATCAAAAAAGCAGGAGTAGCAATACTCATATCAGATATCATAGACTTCAAAAAAAAGACTGTTACAAGAGACAAGGAAGAACACTATGTAATAATCAAGGGATTAATCCAAGAATGAGATATAACCTGTGTGTGTATGTGTGTGTGTGTGTGTGTATATATATATATATATATATATATATATATACACACACATACCCCACATAGGAGTACCTCAATACATAAGACAGATGCTTACATCTCTAAAAGGGGAAATCTACAGTAACACAGTAATAGTGGGGGATTTTCACACCCCACTGAAATCAATGAACAGTGTATCCAGAGAGAACATTAATAAGGAAACACACATGTCAAACACTACTTTGGGCAGATGAACCTAATTGATATATATAGGACATTTCATCCAAAAACAGTAGATTACAATTTTTCCTCAAGTGCACATGAAACATATTCCAGGATAGATCACATCTTGGGCCACAAATCAAGCTTTGGTAACTTTAAAAAAAAAAAAATTAACATCATGGAGGCTAAACAATACACTTCTGAATGACAAAGAGGCCGTTGTTGAAAAAATCAATGAGAAAAATTTTTAAAAAGCCAGAAACAAATGGAAATAAAAACATGACAACTCAAAACCTATGGGATGCAGCAAAAGCAGTGCTAAGAGGGAAGTTTATAGCAATACACGCATACCTCAAGCAACAAGAAAAATATTGAATAAACAATCTAATTTTACACCTAAAACAACTAGAAAAACAGGAAAAAACTAAAGTTAGTAGAAGGAAAGAAATAGATGAAAAATAAATGGAGCCAATAGCAATGATTAATAACACTGAAAGATGGCTCTTTGACAAGATAAACAAAATTGACAAATTATTAGCCAAATTCAACAAGAAAAAAAGGGAGAAAATAAATCAATAAAATTAGAAATAACAAAGGAAAAGTTGCAACAAACAATCCAGAAATATGTAGGATCACGAGACTACTATAAACAACTATATGTCAATAAAATGGACCCAGAAGAAATGGACAGTTCTTAGAAAAGCACAACCTTCCAAGACTGAATCATGAAGAAATAGAAAATATGAACAGACTAATCACAATCACTGAAATAGAAATTGTGACAAAAATTTTTTTTCCACCAAACCAAATCCCAGGACCAGATAACTTCACAGGGGAATTCTAACAAATGTTTAGAGAACTAATACCAGACCACTTACCTGTCACCTGCAAAACTGATGGTGACTGATGGTGAAGCTGAAGCTGAAGCTCCAATACTTTGGTCACCTGATGCAAAGAGCCAGCTCTGAGTGTGGGCCAGATCCAAATTCACCAGAAAAGACTCTGATGCTGGGGAAAATTGAAGGTAGGAAGAGAAGGGAATGACAGAGGATGAGATGGTTGTATGGCATCACCGATCAATGAGCATGTGTTTGAGCAACTCCGGGAGATGGTGAAGAACAGGAAAGACTGACATACTGCAGTCCGTGGGGTCTCAAAGAGTCATACATGACTGAGCGAGTGAACAACAAAAACAAATATGTACCCTGCTTAAACTCTTCCTGAAAAGTACATATAAAGGAAAACTTTCACATACTTTATATGAGACCACCATCACCCTGACATCAAAACCAGACAAAGATACTAGAAAAAAAAAAACAAAATTAAAGGCCAAAATCACTCATAAAGGGTTTCTCAGGTGGCTTAGTGGTAAGGAATCTGCTTGCCAGTGCAGGAGATATAGGTTCAATCCCTGGGTCAGGAAGATCTCCAGGAGGAGGAAATGGAAACCCAATTTACTATACTTGTTTCGAAAATTCCATGGACGGAGGAGCTTGGCAAGGTGCAATACATGGGAACACAAAATGTTGTACATGATTGAGTGACTAAGCATGCATCCATCACAGATGAACATAGATGGAAAAATCCTAAACAAAATTCTGGTCAACAGAATCCAGCAGCATTTTAAGAGGATCATACACAGTGATCAAGTGGGGTTTACCCCAGTGATGTGAGGATTCTTCAATGTATACGTATCAGTCAGTGTGATACACTGTGTTAAAAAATTGAAAGATCAAAGCCATATGATAATTTCCATAGATGCAGAGACATTTTCAACAAAATCCAACATCCATTTATTAATGGACAAAAAATTATCCAGAAAGTAAGTAAAGAAAGAATGTCAGTTCAGTTCAGTCGTTCAGGCCTGTCTGACCCTTTGCAACCCCATGGACTACAGCATGCCAGGTCTCCCTGTTCATCACCAACTCCTGGAGTTTGCCCAAATTTGTGTCCGTTGAGTCGCTGATGCCATCCAACTATCTCATCCTCTGTCGTCCCCTTACCTTCCAGCTTTAATCTTTACCAGCATCAGGGTTGTTTCAAATGAGTCACCTCTTCACATCAGGTAGCCAAAGTATTGGAGTTTCAGCTTCAACATCAGTCCTTCCAATGAATACTCAGAACTGATCTCCTTTAGGATGGACTGGTTGGATCTCCTTGCAGTCCAAGGGACTCTCATGAGTCTTCTCCAGTGCCACAGTTCAAAAGCATCAATTTTGGCGCTCAGCTTTCTTCACAGTCCGACTCTCAAATCCATACATGACCACTGGAAAAACCATAGCCTTGACTAGACAGACCA
Source organism: Bos taurus (assembly GCF_002263795.3). Classification (NCBI taxonomy): domain Eukaryota; kingdom Metazoa; phylum Chordata; class Mammalia; order Artiodactyla; family Bovidae; genus Bos; species Bos taurus. The sequence goes on along the minus strand of NC_037357.1, from coordinate 83,629,693 downwards.
TTGTTGGCCAAGTAATGTCTCTGCTTCTCAATATGCTATCTAGGTTGGTCATAACTTTTCTTCCAAGGAGTGAGAGTTTTTTTTTTTTTTTTTAATTTCATGGCTGCACTCATCATCCGCAATGATTTTGGAGCCCAAAAAATAAAGTCTGACACTGTTTCCACTGTTTACCCATCTATTTCCCATGAGGTGATGGGACCAGATGCCATGATCATTTTCTGAATGTTGAGCTTTAAGCCAACTTTTTCACTCTCCACTTTCACTTTCATCAAGAGGCTTTTTAATTCCTTTTCACTTTCTACCATAAGGGTGGTGTCATCTGCATATCTGAGGTTATTCATATTTCTCCTGGCAATCTTGATTCCAGCTTGTGCTTCTTCCAGCCCAGAGTTTCTCATGATGTACTCTGCATATAAGTTAAATAAGTAGGGTGACAATATACAACTTTGACGTACTCCTTATCCTATTTGGAACCACTCTGTTATTCCATGTCCAGTTCTAACTGTTGCTTCCTGACCTGGATATAGGTTTCTCAAGTGGCAGGTCAGGTGGTCTGGTATTCCCATCTCTTTCAGAATTTTCCACAGTTTATTGTGATCCACACAGGCAAAGGCTTTGGCATAGTCAATAAAACAGAAATAGAGATTTTTCTGGAACTCTCTGGCTTTTTCCATGGTCCAGCAGATGTTGGCAATTTGATCTTTGGTTCCTCTGCCTTTTCTAAAACCAGCTTTAACATCAGGAAGTTCACGGTTCACGTGTTGTTGAAGCCTGGCTTGGAGAATTTGGAGCATTTCTTTACTAGCGTGTGAGATGAGTACAATTGTGTGGTAGTTTGAGCATTCTTTGGCATTGCCTTTCTTTGGAATTGGAATGAAAACTGACCTTTTCCAGTCCTGTGGCCACTGCTGTGTCTTCCAAATATGCTGGCATATTGACTACAGAACTTTCACAGCATCATCTTTGAGGATTTGAAATAGCTCAACTGGAATTCCATCACCTCCACTAGCTTTGTTCATAGAGATACTTTCTAAGGCCCACATGACTTCACATTCCCGGATGTCTGGCTTTAGGTGAGTGATCACACCATCGTGATTATCTTGGTCATGAAGATCTTTTTTGTACAGTTCTTCTGTGTATTCTTGCCACCTCTTCTTAATATCTTCTGCTTCTGTTAGGTCCCTACCATTTCTGTCCTTTATTGAGCCCATCTTTGCATGAAATGTTCCCTTGGTATCTCTAATTTTCTTGCAGAGATCTCTAGTCTTTCCCATTCTGTTGTTTTCCTCTATTTCTTTGCATTGATTGCTGAGGAAAGCTTTCTTATCTCTTCTTGCTATTCTTTGGAACTCTGCATTCAGATGCTGATATCTTTCCTTTTCTCCTTTGCTTTTCGCTTCTCTTCTTTTCACAGCTATTTTTAAGGCCTCCCCAGACAGCCATTTTGCTTTTTTGCATTTCTTTTCCATGGGGAGAGTCTCAATCCCTGTCTCCTGTGCAATGTCATGAACCTCCAACCATAATTCATCAGGCACTCTATCTATCAGAACTAGTCTCTTAAATCTATTTCTCACTTCCACTGTATAACCATAAGGGATTTGATTTAGGTCATACCCGAATGGTCTAATGGTTTTCCCTACTTTCTTCAATTAAAGTCTGATTTTGGCAATAAGGAGTTCATGATCTGAGCCACAGTCAGCTCCTGGTCTTGTTTTTGTTGACTGTATAGAGCTTCTCCATCTTTGGCTGCAAAGAATATAATCAATCTGATTTCAGTGTTGACCATCTGCTGATATCCTTGTGTAGAGTCTTCTCTTGTGTTGTTGGAAGAGGGTGTTTGCTATGACCAGTGCATTTTCTTGGCAAAACTCTATTAGTCTTTGCCCTGCTTCATTCCACATTCCAAGGCCAAATTTGCCTGTTACTTCAGGTGTTTCTTGACTTTCTACTTTTGCATTCCAGTCCCCTATAATGAAAAGGACATCTTTTTTGGGTGTTAGTTCTAAAAGGTCTTGTAGGTCTTCATAGAACCATTCATGCTTCTTCAGCGTTACTGGTTGGGGCATAGACTTGGATTACTGTGATATTGAATGGTTTGCCTTGGAAACAAATAGAGAGTATTCTGTCGTTTTTGAGAATGCATCCAAGTACTGCATTTCGGACTCTTTTTTTGACCATGATGGCTACTCCATTTCTTCTTAGGGATTCCTGCCGGCAGTAGTAGATACAATGGTCATCTGAGCTAAATTCACCCATTCCAGTCCATTTTAGTTCACTGATTCCTAGAATGTCGACATTCACGCTTGCCATCTCCTGTTTGACCACTTCCAATTTGCTTTGATTCATGGACCTGACATTCCAGGTTCCTATGCAATATTGCTCTTTACAGCATTGGGCCTTTCTTCTATTGCCAGTCACATCCACAACTGGGTATTGTTTTGCTTTGGCTCTATCCCTTCATTCTTTCTGGAGTTATTTCTCCACTGATCTCCAGTAGCATATTGGGCACCTACCGACCTGGGGAGTTCCTCTTTCAGTATCTTATCATCATGAGGTTCTCAAGGCAAGAATACTGAAGTGGTTTGCCATTCCCTTCTCCAGTGGACCACATTCTGTCAGACCTCTCCACCATGACTTGCCCGTCTTGGGTGGCCCCACGGGCATGGCTTAGTTTCACTGAGTTAGACAACGCTGTGGTCCTAGTGTGATTAGACTGACTAGTTTTCTGTGAGTATGGTTTCAGTGTGTCTGCCCTCTAATGCCCTCTTGCAACACCTACCGTCTTACTTGGGTTTCTCTTACCTTGTACGTGGGGGTATCTCTTCATGGCTGTTCCAGCAAAGTGCAGCCGCTGCTCCTTACCTTCGATGAGGGGTATTTCCTCACCACCGCCCCTCCTGATCTTGACATGGAATAGCCCCTTTAGGCCCTCCTGCACCCACACATCCAGAGCTCCTTTTATGTGGGGTAGCTCCTCCCGGCCACCACCTCTGGCCTCAGACGTGGGGTAACTCTTTTTGGCCGCCACCCCTTGGGCATGGGGTCCTCCCAGCTTCTGCCCCTGACCTCGGACTTTGGGTAGCTCCTCTTGGCCACACTCTGTGCACTGTCGCAGTTGCCTGTGCTTTGTGCACCATCGCAGCCACCCACGCTCTGTGTGCCGTAGCTCCTCTCGGCTGCCGCCCCTGACCTCGGACGTGGGGTAGCTCCTGTTGGCCGTGCTATGTGCACTGTTGCAGCCGCCTGCAGTATATAACCCATCAATCCCACTACTGGGCATATACCCTGCTGCTGCTAAGTTGCTTTAGTCATGTCTGACTCTGTGCGACCCCATAGACAGCAACCCACCAGGCTCCCCCGTCCCTGTGATTCTGTAGGCAAGAACACTAGAGTGGGTTGCCATTTCCTTCTCCAGTGCATGAAAGTGAAAAGTGAAAGTGAAGTCGCTCAGTCGTGTCCGACTCTTAACGACCCAATGGACTGTAGCCCACCAGTCTCCTCCGAGAAAACCACAATTCTAAAAGACACATGTACCACAATATTCATTGCAGCACTATTTACAATAGCCAGGACAAGGAAGCAACCTAGATGCACATTGATAGATGAATGGATATTAAAGAAGATGTGGTTAAAAGAAAAGAAGAAGAAGAAGATGTGGTATGTATACATACAATGGAATATTAGTCATAAAAACAATGAATTTGAGTCAGTTTTAGTGAGGTGGATGGACCTAGAGTCTGTTATACAGAATGAAGTAAATCAGAAACAGAAATCAAATATTGTATATTAGTGCATATATATGAAATCTTTAAAAATGATTGATGAACCTATTTGCAGGTAATAGATGTAGAGGACACAGATGTAGAGGACAGGGTTGTGGACACAGTGGGGGAAAGAGAGAGTGGGACGAATGGAGAAAGTAGCATCAACATATATACAGTATCATGCTTAAACTAGATAGCTGGTGAGAAGTTGCTGAATAACACAGGGAGCCCAGCCTGGTGCTCTGTGACGATCTAGAGGGGTGGGATGGGAGAGCAGAGGGAGACTCAAGAGAGGTGGGAATATATGTATCATTATGGCTGATTCCCATTGTTCTAAGACAGGAACCAATGTGACATTATAAAGCAATTTTCCACCAATTAAAAAGTAAGTTAAAAAACACCATCCCTAACTCCTATATCAGTATAATTTCCACTAAAGAAATTATGAATCTCTAATTGTGAATTCTTATGGGGGAAATCTAGGGGGATACTTTCTGACACCTTCCAGACCACATCACAAAGGGAGCGGGTTAGTCTTCATAAAATCAGCTAACTGACTGTAGTTGAAATAGTCTGAGAATTAGGTCAGAGAGATCCAAGTTCAAATGCTGTGTCAGCTACTTAGCAGCTATGCAAATGTGGACGTGTTACTTAACTTCTCTGAGGTTTGATTCCTGCATTTACAAAATAGTACTAATAACAACTTTCACAGCAACTGTAATGATTAAATAAGATAATGTTGATAAAGGACCTAGCAAAATTCCTTGCACATTTTAAGTACTCAATATATGATGGTAACTGCTAAGTTGCTTCAGTCATGTCCGACTCTGTGCGACCCCATAGACGGCAGCCCACCAGGCTCCCCCATCCCTGGGATTCTCCAGGCAAGAACACTGGAGTGGGTTGCCATTTCCTTCTCCAATGCATGAAAGTGAAAAGTGAAAGTGAAGTTGCTCAGTCGTGTCTGACTCTTAGCGGCCCCATGGACTGCAGCCTACCAGGCTCCTCCGTCCACGGGGTTTTCCAGGCAAGAGTACTGGAGTGGGGTGCCGTTGCCTTCTCCACAATATATGATAGATATTATTATTCTCTCCTAGGCAGTGAATTAGTCTACCTACTCAAATCAAATAGGAGTTTCAGTATACTGGAATCCTGGTGCCTGGGAAAGATGACAACTGTTATTTCTCTCACCAACACAATTTTGCTTCTGAAGAAGAAAAAAAAAAAAAAAAGTCCAAGGCATTCCTTGTTGTTCAGTCATTCAGTCATGTTCAACTATGTGTGACCCCATGGACAGCAGGATGCCAGGCTTTCCTATACACCATCTCCCAGAGCTTGCTGAAACTCATATCCATTGAGTAAGTGATGCCATGCAACAATCTCATCCTCTGTCATCCACTTGCACTTCTGCTTTCAATCTATCCCAGCATCAGAGTCTTTTCTAATGAGTTGGCTTTCATATCAGGTGGCCAAAATACTGATGTATCAGCTTCAGCATGAGTCCTTCCAATGAATGTTCAGGATTGATTTCCTTTAAGATTGATTTAAATTGAAGAAAGTAGGGGAAACCACTAGACCATTTAGGTATGAGAGAAACTAAATGCCTTACAATTATAAAGTGGAAGCAACAAAAGATTAAAGGGATGCTACCTAATAGAGTGCCAGAAGAATTATGGATGTAAGTAGGTTCACAACATTGTAAAGGAAGCCATGACCAAAACCATCCCCAAGAAAAACAAATGCAAAGAGGCAAAATGTTTGTCTGAGAAGGGCTTACAAATAGCTGAGAAAAGAAGAAAACAAAAAAGCATAGGAGAAAAAGAAATATACACACATTTGAATGCAGAGTTCCAAAGAAGAGAAAGAAGATATATGATAGACTTCCTCACTGATCAATGCAAAGAAATAGAGGAAAACAAAAGAATGGGAAAGACTAGAGATCTCTTCAAGAAAATTGGAGATACCAAGGAACAGTTCATGCAAAGATGGGCTTGATAAAGGACAGAAATGGTATGGACCTAACAGAAGCAGAAGGTATTAAGAAGAGGTGGCAAGAATACACAGAAGAGCTATACAATAAAGATCTTAATGACCCAAATAATCACAATGGTGTGTTCACTCATCTAGAGCCAAACATCCTGGAGTGGGAAGTCAAATGGGCCTTCGGAAGCATCACTATGAAAAAAGCTAGTGGAGATGACGAAATTCCAGCTAAGCTATTTAAAATGCTGAAAGAAGATGCTGTAAAAGTGCTTCACTCAATATGGCAATAAATATGGAAAACTAAGCAGTGGCCACAGGACTGGAAAAGGTCAGTTTTCATTCTAATCCCAAAGAAAGGCAATGCCAAAGAATGTTCAAACTACCACACAATTGTACTCATCTCACACGCAAGCAATTAATGCTCAGAATTCTCCAAGCTGACTTCAAAAGTATGTTAACTGAGAATTTACAGATGTATAAGCTAGATTTAGCAAAGGCCAAGGAATCAGAGCTCAAATTTCCAACATCTGTTGGATCATAAAAAAAGCAAGAGTTCAAGAAAAATATATACTTCTCCTTCTTTGACTATGCTAAATCCTTTGACTGTGTGGATCACAACAAACTGTGGAAAATTCTTCAAGAGATGTGAAAACCAGACCACCTTACCTGCCTCCTGAGAAATCTGCATGCTGTTCAAGAAGCAACAGTTAGAACCAGACATGGAACAATTGACTACTTCCAAATTAGGAAAGGAGTACGTCAAGGCTGTATACTGTCACCTTGATTATTTAATTTATATGCACAGTATATCATGTGAAATGCCAGGCTGGATGAAACGCAACCTGGAATCAAGGTTGCTGGGAGAAATATCAATAACATCAGATTTGCAGATGACATCACCCTTATGGCAGGAAGTGAAGAGGAACTAAAAAGCTTCTTGATGAAAATAAAAGAGGAAAGTGAAAAAGCTGGCTTAAAATTCAACAGTCAAAAAACGAAGATCATGTCATCCAGATCCATCTCTTTTCCTAAAGGAAATCAGTCCTGAATATTCATGGAAGGACTGACGCTGAAGCTGAAACTCCAATTCTTTGGCCATCTGATGCAAGAAATGACTTACTGGAAAAGGCCCTGATGCTGGGAATATTGAAGTCAGGAGGAGAAAGGGATGATAGAGGATGAGCAACTGAACTGAACTGAGGATTGTATTTTCCAATAAGTTGGCCCTTTTAGGTGGGCAAAGTATTGGAGCTTCAGCTTGGCATCAGTCCAAGGGACTCTAAAGAAACTTCTCCAACACCACAGTTCAAAAGCATCAATTCTTTGGTTCTCAGCCTTCTTTATGGTCCAACTCTCACATCCATTCATGACTACTGGAAAAACCATAGCTCTGACTATTCAGACCTTTGTTAACAGAGTAATGTCTCTGCTTTTTAATACACTGTCTAGGTTTGTTATTGCTTTTCTTCTAAGGAGCAAGGGTGTTTGTTTGTTTGTTTGTTTGTTTCAATTTTGTGGTTGCAGGAACCATATGCATTGATTCTGGACCCCCCAAAAATAAAATCTGTCATTGTTTCCATTATTTCCCCACCTATTTGCCATGAAGTGAACAGACTGGAAACCATCAGTTCAGTTCACTTCAGCTCAGTTTTGTCCGACTCTTTGCCACCCCATGGACTGCAACACAGCAGGCTTACCTCTCCATCACCAACTCCCAGAGCTTGTTCAAACTCATGCCCATTGAGTCAGTGATGCCATTCAACCATCTCGTCCTCTTCCATCCCCTTCTCTCCTGCCTCCAATCTTTCCCAACATCAGGGTCTTTTCCAATGAGTCAGTTCTTCACATCAGGTGGGCAAAGTATTGGAGTTTTAACTTCAGCATCAGTCCTTCCAATGAATATTCAGGATTGATTTCCTTTATGATTGACTGGTTTAAGCTCCTTGCAGTCCAAGGGACTTTCAAGAGTCTTCTCCATCACCACAGTTCAAAAGCATTCATTCTTTGGCACTCAGCTTTCTTCATGGTCCAACTCTCACATCCATACATGACTGTTGAAAAAACCATAGCTTTGACTAGACAGACCTTTGTGGTTAAAGCAATGTCTCTGGTTTTGATTCTCTCTAGGTTTGTCATAGCTTTTCTTCCAAGGAGCAAGCATCTTTTAATTTTATGGTTGCAGTCACCATCTGCAGTGATTTTGGAGCCCAAGAAAATAAAGCAATAGTTAGAACTGGACATAGAAAAATGGACTGCTTCCAAATTGGGAAAGGAGTTTTGTCACTGTTTCCATTGTTTCCCCATCTATTTGCCATGAAGTGATGGGACTGGATATCATGATCTTCATTTTTTGAATGTTGAGCTTTAAGCCAGTTTTTTCACTCTCCTCTTTCACCTTCATCAAGTGGCCCTTCAGTTCCTCTTCACTTGTTGCCATAAGCATGCTGTCATCTGTATATCTGAGGTTATTGATATTTCCCCCAGCAATGTTGATTCCAGCTTGTGCTTCATCCAGCCTGGCATATTGCATGAGTACTCTACATACAAGTTAAATAATCAGGTTGACAATATACAGCCTTGATGTACTCCTTTCCTAATTTGGAGGCAGTCCTTTGTTCTATGTCTGATTCTAACTGTTGCTTCTTGCCTCGCACACAGGTTTCTTAGCAGGCAGGTGAGATGGTATGGTATTTCCAACTCTTAAAGAATTTTCCGCAATTTGTTGTGATCCACACAGTCAAAGGCTTTGGCATAGTCAATAAAGAGGAATTATATATTTTTCTGGAACTGCCTTGCTTTTTCTATGATCCAACAGATGTTGGCAATTCGAGCTCTGGTTCCTTGGCCTTTTATAAATCCAGTTTGTACATCTGGAAATTCTCAGTTCATGTATTGCTGAAGCCTAGTTTGGAGAATTTTGAGCATTACTTTGCTAGAGTGTGAGTTGAGCACAACTGTATATTAGTTTGAACAATCTTTGGCATTGTCTCTCTGGGATTGGAATGAAAACTGACCTTTTCCCATCCTCTGGGCTCTGCTGAGTTTTCCAAATTTGCTGGCATATTGCTGCAGCACTTTCACAGCATTATCTTTTAGGATTTGAAATAGCTCAGCTGGAATTCCATCAACTCTTTTAGCTTTGTTCATAATGATGCTTCCTAAGGCCCACTTGACTTCCCACCCCAGGATGTCTGGCTCTAGGTGAGTGATCACACCATCATAGTTATCTGGGTCATTAAGATCTTCTTTGTATAGTTCTTCTTTGTATTCTTGTCACCTTTTCCTAATACCTTCTGCTTCTGTTAGGCCCGTACACTTTCTGCCCTTTATTGTGCTCATCTTTGAGTGAAATGTTCCCTTTGTATCTCTAATTTTCTTGAAGAGCTCTCTAGTCTTTCTCATTCTAATGTTTTCTCTTATTTCTTTGTATTTATCACTTAGGAAGGCATTCTTATCTCCCCTTGCTATTTGTCGGAACTCTGAAATCAGATGAATATGTCTTTCCTTTTCTCTTTTGCTTTTAGCTTCTCTTCTTTTCTCAGATATTTGTAAGGCATCCTCAGACAATCTATTGTCATTTCCACTGTATAATCATAAGGGATTTGATTTAGGTCATACCTGAATGGCTTACTGGTTTTTCCTACTTTTTTTCAATAAGGAGTTCAGGATCTGAGCCACAGTCAGCTCCCAGTCTTGTTTTTGCTGACTGTATAGAGCTTCTCCATCACTGGCTACAAAGAATATAATCAAACCTATTTTGATGACCATCTGGTGATGTCCATTTGTAGATTCACCTCTTGTGTTGTTGGAAGAGGGTGTTTGCTATGACCAGTGCATTCTCTTGGCAAAACTGTTAGCATTTGCCCTTCTTCCTTTTGTACTCCAAGGCCAAATTTGCCTGTTACTCCAGGTATATTTTGTCTTCCTACTTTTGCATTCCAGTCCCCTGTGATGAAAAGACATTTTTTTTTTGGTGTTAGTTCCTAGGCCAATCTAATGTACATCTCTCTGCTACTGAAGAAAATAACTCTTCAGAGGAATGGAAGGACTGAAAAGAAATAAATCACTGGGATAATAAATAATTTTAATCCCTTAATTTAGATTGAGGTAGAGATGGTCATGCTGGTACATCATAACAGCCCATCAGTATAAAAATTTAGGAGGCAGTAACATGCTCTTCACTAAGTCAGCCAGGTCAGGAAAAGAGTCAGTGAGCACACAGTGAAAAGAACACAGTAATTGGCTGGTCCAGAAATCTGGTTTGGAGACCTGGAGCCATCACTTACAAGGCACATAATTTTTGACAAAGCACTTTATCTCAAAAAACCTTAGCTCAGTTTTAAAATGTGGATGTTGGACAAGATAGCAATAATAATCAGTTATGTCTATGCATTACTTCAATGCAAAACCTCTCATGTAATTCTAACATTTCCTGGAGATAACTTTCCATTACTTAACAATGAAATGACACCAAATGAGGGTGGTAGGAATTAAGAGACATGCAAGGAGGGCATTCAATGTCTGGAAACTATTGGATTAATCAGAGGAATTCATGGAATCTCCTTCCCAAAGGATCTTTATGAACAAATGAAAGACATGTAGGTCTGAAAAATCAAGGAGAATCATGCTCTGAAAAGTACGTAAAATGACTCTATAAGTTGTTGTTGTTGTTTAATGGCTAAGGGACTGCATGATTTCACAGTTCTCTACAATGATTAGGCAAAGGCTGAAATAGCCTATCAGGATTCTTACAATGAGAAGACTACAATGAGTCTTCATTGAGACATTCTCTTACAAGTAAGCAGGCTGATCTGAGACATGTCATTTCTTAAATACTATAATATGTCATCAAGTGGGGCTGGCCAGCACCCCCCAAAAAAAAAAAAATCAGCAGGAGACTGCTCCTCAGGTCCTCCCCACAAGGATATAGGAGAAGCTGTCTGAACACAAATGAGCTCTATTTCCTTAAGAACCATGATCTAGTTCTGAGTGAGCTTTCCCTCACACACCCTCTTGTCTTCCTTAATCCTTCCTTCTCTGAATGTTGCCAGCCAAAATTAAAGAAAGAGAAGCATCAGCTGAAGTAAACAATAGAGTCTTGAACAACAGAACTAGGTCACATCTCAGAGACCTGTTGCAGGCGACCCTTTCCATTCATCTGTGGACTGACAGGGAGCACACATTGGGCATTTGCAGGACTGGAGATGGAAAATATGACCTAAGAACTAGGATTAATTTCCTTTCTCCCTCACTAACCTGACTGGTTTCTGCTTGCTTGCTCATGGTTCTGTGAAGAGACTCATCAAAGGCAAAATGAAATATGTGTTCATGCTGGACTCAATCTTTCTGGGAGTGCTTTCAGCAAAGTCTTGCAAGGGGACATTCTAGTGCTGCAGCTCAAGACCAACACGTGTACTTCAAAAAGGAAAAAGGAAGCCAACTCAAACTGAGATCTGCCTCATTCTTCTGCTTTGTAATTTGATATGTAGATAGAAATCGTAAACTTTCAGGGTTTGTATAAGGATTCAATGAAACAATAAATGGAAATAAAATTCCTTGCCTGGCACATGATATAGGTTCAATAAATGCTTATTCTCTCCTCTACTCATGGGACTAGGTAAACATTCTGCATGTAGCTGTAGCTGTGCTGTGGTCAGTCATGTCTGACTCTTTGCAACCCCCTGGACTGTAGCCTGCCAGGCTCCCCTGTCCATAGAATTTTCCAGGCAAGAATACTGGAGTGTGTTGTCATTTCTTCCTCCAGGGGATCTTCTTAATCCAAGGATCGAACCTACATCTCCTGCATTGGCAAGCAGATTCTTCACCCACTGAGCCGCCTGGGAAGCAGAAGATATAACTTCAGATAGGAAAATTGAAGACCCAGTGAGAATAAGTGCCTTGTTCAATATTATATGATAAGTTAATAGCATAACTTAGGTCAGTAAGCCAACCCATATATACTTATTAGACACCTCTTATATATCAAGCATCATTCTAGGCCTATTCTAAGGCTGCCTGATTCCAATACTGATGCTTTTGTAAATATGCCATTCTTTCTGCTCTATTGGAAATGTTTTGCATAGCTTCCAGTAAAGCAGAAAGAGTGGTATATTTACTAGAGCATCAGAGTTGGAATTAGGCAGCCTTATAATTAGGCCTAGAATGATTCTTGGTACCTAATAGGTGCTATAAGTGTATATGAGTTGACCTTCTAACCAAAGTTCTGCTGTTAACTTATTGTGTAATCTTGAGAAAGGTACTTACTTACCCTCTTTGGGGTCTCAGTTTTTCTGTCTATAAAATGATGACACTAATCCTTGCCACTCTAATGGCAGAAAGCAAATAGGAACTAAAAAACCTCTTGATGAAGGTGAAAGAGGAGAGTGAAAAAGCTGGCTTAAAATTCAGCATTCAAAAAACAAAGATCATGCCATCACTTCATGGCAAATAGATGGGGGAGAAATGAAAACAGTGACAAACTTAATTTTCTTGGGCTCTAAAATCACTAGAGGGTGACTGCAGCCACAAAATTGAAAGACACTCCTTGGAAGAAAAGCTATGACAAAACTAGACAGCCTATTAAGAAGCAGAGACATCACTTTGCCTATGAAGGTCCACACAGTCAAGGCTATGTTTTTTCCAGTAGTCAATTACAGATGTGAGAGCTGGGCCATAAAGAAGGCTGAGCGCTGAAAAAATTATTATTTTGGATCGTGGTGCTGGAGAAGACTCTTCAGAGTCCCTTGGACAGCAAGGAGATGAAACTAGTCAATCCTAAAGGAAATTAACCATGAATATTCATTGGAAGGGCTGATGTTGAAGCCGAAACTCCAGTACTTCGACCACCTGATGCAGAGGGCTGATTCACTGGAAAAAACCCTGATGCTCAGAAAGATTGAGAACAGGAGGAGCAAGGGGCGATAGAGGATGAAATGGTTCAGACGGCATCACAGACTCAATGGACATGAGTTTGAGCAATCTCTGGGAGATAGTGAATGGCAGGGAAGACTGACATGCTGCAGTCCATGGGGTCACAAAGAGTTGGAGACAACTTAACGACTGAACAACAATAACAACAATCCTTGCCAAATTAACTCCACAAAACTGTTGAGGACCACACAAGAAAAAGCATATGGAAATGCTATGCACTTGTTAAATGTAACTATGATAACATTTAAGAAATCTTGATTAAATAACTTCCCTGAAGAATGGTATACACTTCAGATATACTTGGTTAGCTACAATTACATGGAGGAAAATGAGGAGGAAGTGACAGTCAAGAAAATCTAATCAATAATAATCTGAAGTTCTTGGCTGTTCAATTTCATTGGGAAGGTGATGGAGGAATCCCAGACCTTATCAAGGGTTAAAAGTGCCTGAAAACAGAAGTACTCTATATTCTCCTTCCTCCAGAAGCATTTTTCTCAAACATGAGTGACATTATATCACAATGATAATAGCACATATTCTGGAAACAGACTTTCTAAATTGAAATCTAGGCCCTGTTATGTACCTTATATGTTACTGTGGATAAATCACTTGATATTTCTTAATTTTGTTTCTTTAGTGGAAGGTGCAAGTGATAATAATAGTACTTTCCCCATGGGTTATTTTTGTTTGCTTGCTTTTATAATTTGTATTGAAGTATAGTGGATTTACAATATTGTATCAGTTTCAGTTGTACAGCAAAATGAATAGGTTATACATATACATACATACATTCACTTTTTTTTTAAGATTCTTTTCCCATATAGGCCATAGAGAGTACTGAGTAGAACTCCCTGTGCTGTACATTAGGTTCTTAGTAGTTGTCTGTTTTATATATAGTAGTGTGTTTATTCAATCCCAATCATGCAATTTATCACTATTCTCTTAGTAACCATAAATTGGTTTGCTAATTAGTGATTTTATTTGTTTTGTAACTAAGTTTATTTGTAACATTTTCTTTAGATTCCACATATGAGTGATATCATATATTTTTCTCTCTGATTTATTTTGCTCACTATGACAGTGTCTATGTCTACCCATGTTGTTGCAAATGACATTAATTAATTTATTTTTATGGCTGAGCAATATTCCATTGTACCACATCTATATCTATTCCTCTATCAATGGACATTTAGGTTGCTTCTGTGTTTTGGCTGTAGTAAATCAGTTCAGTGGCTCAGTCATGTCCGACTCTATGATCCCATAGACTGCAGCATGCCAGGCTTCTCTGTCCATCACTATCTACCTGAGTTTTCTCAAACTCATATCCATTGATTTACTGATGCCATGCAACCATCTCATCCTCTTTTGCCCCTTCTCCTCTTGCCCTCAATTTTTCCCAGCATCAGGGTCTTTTCCAATCAGGCAGCTCTTTGCATCAGGTGGTCAAAGTTTTGGAGCTTCAGCTTCAGCATCAGTCCTTCCAATGAATATTGAGGGTTTATTTCCTTTAGGATTGACTGGTTTGATCTCCTTGCAGTCCAGGGGACTCTCAAGAGTATTCTCCAGCAACGCAGTTTGAAAGTGTCAATTCCTTGGTGCTCAGCCTTCTTTATGGTCCAACTATCACATCCATACATGACTACTGGAAAAACCAAGGCTTTAACTATACGGACATTTGTCAGCAAAATAATGGTGCTGCGATAAAAACTGGAGTGCATATATCTTTCCAAATTATGGGTTTACCTGGTTATATGCCAAGGAGTAGGATTTCTGGATTGTATGATAACTCCATATTTAGTTTCTAAATGAGCCTCCATATTTTTCTCCATGGTGACTGTACCACTTTACACTCTCATGGTGTAAGGGGATTCCCTTTTCTCCACACCCTCTCCAGAATTTACTGTTCGTAGATTTTTTTTTTATTATTATGGCCATTCTGACTAGTGTGAGGTGATACCTCACTGCTGTTTCGATCTGTATTTTTGTAATAATTAGTAATGTTGAGCATTTTTCGTGTTTTTTTTTTTTTGCCATCTGAATGTCTTCTTTGGAGAAATGTCTATTTAGATCTTCCTAAAAATGCTAACAGATACTATGAGAACTCATCAATGGATTCAGATAAGTTGCAGGGTATAAAATTCATGGGAAAAAAAAAACTTGCATTCCTATACACTAACAACTGAAGATCAGAAACAGAAATTAAGCAAATAATCCCATTTACCATCACATCAAAAAAAATTGAATACCTGGGAATAAACCTACCTAAGGAGGTAAAAGAACTGTACTTCAAAAACTACAAAATACTGATGAAAGAAATCAAAGATGACACAAACATATGGAGAGATATACCATGTTTTTGGATTAAAAGAACCAGTATGATCAAAATTATCATACTATGCAAAATAGTCTACAGATTCAATGTAATCCCTATCAAATTAGGAATAGCATTTTTTGCAGAATTAGAACAAAAAATTTTACAATTTATAAGAAATACAAAAAACTGTCAAGAGTTATAGCATTCCTGAGAAAGAAAAATGGATCTGGAGGAATCAGATTCCCTGACTTAAGGCCATACTACAAAGCTGCAATCATCAAAAGAGTATGGTATTGAAACCAAAACAGAAATATAGATCAACGGTATAGGATAGAAAGTCCAGAGGTAAACCCACACACTTAAGTTCAACTAATCTATGATAAAGGAGGCAAGAATATAAAATGAGAAAAGTTTCTTCAATAAGTGGTGCTGGGAAAACTAGACAGTTAAATGTCAAAGAATGAAAGAAGAACACTCACTAACATCATACACAAAATTAAATTCAAAATGGATTTAACAGCTAAATGTAAAACCTGATACTATAAAACTACTAGAGAAAACATGGGCAGAGCACTCTCTGACATAAATTGCAGCAATATATTTTTGGATCTATGTCCTAGAGTGATGAAAATAAAAATAAACACAGGGATCTAATTAAACTTAAAAGCTTTTGCACAGCAAAGGAAACCATAAACAAAATGAAAGACACATCACAGAATATGAGAAAATATTTGTAATTAAAGTAACTGACAAAGGGTTAATCTCCAAGATATACAAACAGCTCATGCAGTTCAACGGAGAAGGCAATGGCACCCCACTCCAGTACTCTTGCCTGGAAAATCCATGGATGGAGGAGCCTGGTAGACTGCAGTCCATGGGGTCACTAAGAGTCAGACACGACTGGGCGACTTCACTTTCACTTTTTACTTTCATGCATTGGAGAAAGAAATGGCAACCCACTCCAGTACTCTTGCCTGGAGAATCCCAGGGATGGGGGAGCCTGGTGGGCTGCCGTCTATGGGGTTGCACAGAATCAGACACAACTGAAGCGACTTAGTAGCAGCAGCAGCATGCAGTTCAATAACAAGAACAACGAAAACCCAACCAAAAAATGGGTGGAAGATTTAAGCAGACATTTCTCCCATAGATTGTTATTGATCTTAAAAGAATTAGGACATGAGAATATGTTATGACTTGTGTCTGAAACAGATTAAACACTATAGAAATTTAATTTTGACTTATATTACTATTTTGCAGCATTGTTATCTTTTGATGAAGATGTCATGGGAATTCTAACAATTTTCTTAGCTTCTGCTTTTACGACTCCTTGAAAAGTCTTTTGATAAATGCTACTCCACAAATTTAAGCCCTCTTACTCTGAGGACTTTATATGTCACTGCCTATTTGCAGTTATAAAACAAATAAATTAAAAATAACTTTACAATGAAACCACCCATTCTTTCCTAACTTTCTTCCTTCTCCTCTTCCCTGAATTAATATCAGTTAGTATTCAATGCAACTGCCAAGGTAAGCCTCTTAGAAGGCTTTGAAATATCAACTAGTCTATCATTTACAATAAATTACTGAAAATTTTATCGAGACCACACAAAGTTAGTATCCCACCTCTTGCCAATTCCATTGCTTTCCTCCCTGCTTTGCAAAGCATTTTCTTTCTGCCTGCTCTAAAAATACTGGCATCCTCAGACATAATGGAGAACAAGATCAAAGTTCAAGGAGATGGAAATAGTGGATGGCAATACATCCAGCTATGACTGATTGTAAACATTACACATGATGATGGCCCACTTCAAAAAACTCTACATCTGGCCTGACATTGAACCTTGTCTGACAGCCAACAGGGTCGAACTCAGTACACTTTGGAAATCATCTAGCAAGATGCCTTGTCACATTAATTGACAAGAAAGGAAACTGAGGCCCACTGAAAAGAATCTCAATGCTTAAGCAACAGAGCTGGGCTGATAGAGTTTTATGCATTTTACTCTCATTTACTGAACACCCATGTTGTCTTAGGCACTATTAGCTTTTTGGCCTATTTTGTTTTATTTCCAAGATGGCTCTGTGAGGTAGGTACTAGATGGAAAAGCCAAATGATCTCCATTTTACAGATGAACAACTGAGACGCAAAGATGGTTAGAGACATGCCCCAGGTCACTCAATCATCACTCAAATCTCTTCCTTTCCAGAGAAATGTGCTCTCCATCAGACCATAATATCTCAAGGAGGAAATAATGTCAAGGTCAGTGACCAGAGCAGATATTTTCATGAGTGTCTGTAGAAGCCAATCTTCTAGATAACCCTAGAAATTCATTGCTGTGGACTGCACCATTGATATGAGCTGATATTGCACCTTCCTTCATCTATGCAGGTCCAAGGAAACTACCAGAACTGTTTTTATGGGTATCACAATTCCTACTTAGTTCAGGGATTTTCAAGGTATGTTCCAAGGACCAACTGCATCAGAATCACCTGAGAGGGGTATAAAACATCAAATTCCTGTCCATATCCCAGACATACTGAATATGAATGAATTTCACTGGGTGTGGTGGTGAGGGGAGAGAGTCTAAGAATCTGTAGCATGCCAAGTGTTCTAATGGATATTAATGAATTTATTATAACTAATTAAGACTGAAGTATATAACTATAATTATAACTGATTATAGCTAAAATATATTAATTTAGCAAATATAACTCTTGCTACCTTTCCCAGGCAGTGAGTAAGAAGATGAAGTGAAAATTCGATCACATGTTACTGTGTAAAATATTTACTCACAACATAAAATAGGCTCTGTGAGATAAAGAAGACATAGTACCTATTCTCAAGGGGCTCATGGTCTAAGTGGGTGAGAGAGATAGTGACAATATAGTGGGGTAAGTGCTAGTTCAGAGTTTTTTGGGAAAAAAAAAAACTGATCTAAACCTACAGATTGGATTATAGAATGCTTCTTGAAGGAAAACGGGCTTCCTACGTGGCTCAGTGTTAAAGAACCTGCCTGCCAATGCAAGAGACTCAGATTGGATCCCTGGGTAGGGAAGATTCCCTGGAGTGGAAGTGGTAACTCACTCCAGTATTCTTGCCTGGAAAATTCCTAGGAAGCTGCAGTCCATAGGGTTTCAAAGAATCAGACAAGACTGAGCACGCACACATGCACGCCTGGAGGAAAATACCTGAGATTCTCTTAAAGAATGAGTAGGAGAGAAGCTAGACATATAGAGAAAGGTGTTCTACACAAAGAGGTCACCTGTAAAGTTCTAGTACTATTATGTAGTCTGATTAGATAATATACTATGCCCAGAATGTCAACAATAAATGGTATCAGTTAGTACTATTGTTCCTACTATTACCATATAATCAGTGTTAGAAAGAGCAGTTAACTCACTGGGAATCTGAAGACTTATATTGGAGTCTTGGCTCTGCCACTTTGATTGTATCTGATCTTAAAAAACACATTTTTTTTTTTTTTTTTGGTCTCTGGTCCTCAATATGCATATCTGTAAAATAGTATTTTTTCTGTAAATCGCAAATATGTACTGATCACCTATTACATGTCAGGCACCATGCTAGGTGTTAGAGAAGCAGTGATACACAATAAAGACCAGTAGTGATGAAGAAAAACAAGTTACAGTAACAAAGTATGATAATTAGTCTGAAATAAAGGGATTATAAGAATAAATGGCAGTATGTGACAAGGGGCATTGTAATGGTTTGACCAAATAAGAAAACTGGGTATGAAAATCCTCTAAAAGCCATAACTAGGCAAATGAAAATGGTTCTGTTAAATGTAGCTATCAGAAGGATGGAGGAGAGCTGAATCACCATGCATGTCAATTTTTTAAATTCATGTGCTCACTTTAACTTCTGGGTAATATCAGCCTCAAGGCAATTTTGCCCAAATTTCATTTTAGTAGGACTTCCCTTGTGACTCAGCTGGTAAAGAATCCGCCTGCAATGTGGGAGACCTGAGTTTGATCCCTGGGTTTGGAAGATCCCCTGGAGAAGGGAAAGGGTACTCACTCCAGTATTCTGGCCTGGAGAATTCCATGGACTATATAATCCATGGGGTCACAAAGAGTCGGACATGACTGAGCTACTTTCACTTTCACTTATTTCTTCAAACTACTTACTTCCTGTCTATTAAGATTCATCCCTCCTACTATAAAGGATGCCTGAAAGCACAGAATTATATTTGGAGAAAAAAGAAATGAACTGACACTGGACTAAGGATGACGAATCATAATTCTAATTCTGGTGCTCCTGGAAAAAATCCTTTACCCTCCTTGGGCCTCAGTTTCCTTACCAATAAGTGGAAATTAGTGTCTACTACATGATGTCCTATGTTCCTTACAGCACTTCCATTTGGTAAAGACCTCTTATTCCTCTAGCATGGTGAATAATACACAGTGATAGCTATATTTATGAAAGGATAAGATGCATGAATCTGTGCTGACTAGGAGGGGCGTCAGCTCAGGATTGGACCCTGCTTTGGAATCTCCAGGCAAACCCAGACTGTTTGGCATTGATGTAAGTCCATGCTAGACTGAGTCCTATGTGGTGAGTCCACAGCAGAAAAAGATAGGAGGCCTGTCTCTGGGCAGATCTTCTAGTATCATGTTCATCAGAGCTCAGGTACTTGGCCCTAACAGGAAATTTCAAAAGGCTGTGGCACCCAAAACAAGTCATTTCAAAAATACTGGGTGTGCATACCAAGAATCCAAGAGCATAGAGGAATGAAAAGTATTAGGTATTTGATCCTCACTCTGTGCTAAATTCTTTATAGAAACTCAGACTTGGTTACCGTTTTTTATATATAAGATTCATTTGTTCATTGATTCAACACATATTTATTCAACATCTGGTATGTGACAGAGACTGTTGGGAGTACTGAAAATACAATAGTGAATAACTCAAAAAAGTCCCTGCAGACATAAATATCACAGAAAAGGAAATAAATAACTAAACATATTCAGTTCACTCACTCAGCCATGTCCGATTCTTTGCAACCCTGTGGACTTCAACCCTCTAAGCTTCCCTATCCATCACCAACTCCTGGAACCTGCTCAAATTCATGTCCATCGAGTGGTTGATGCCATCCAACCGTCTCATCCTTCATTGTCACCTTCTCCTGTTGCCTTCAATCATTCCCAGCATTCAGAATCTTTTCCAGTGAGTCAGTTCTTCAAGTCAGGTGACCAGAGAATTGGAGTTTCAGCTTCCTCATCAGTCTTTTCAATGAACACCAAGGACTGATCTCCTTAAGGATGGGATGGTTGAATCTCCTTGCTGTCCAAGGGACTCTCAAGAGTTTTCTCCAACACCACAGTTCAGAAGCATCAATTCTTCTGTGCTCGGCTTTCTTTACATTCCAACTCTCATATCCATACATGACCACTGGAAAAACCACAGCCTTGCCTAGACGGGCCTTTGTTGGCAAAGTAATGTCTCTGCTTTTCAATATGTTATCTAGGTTGGTCATAACTTTCCTTCCAAGGAGTAAGCATCTTTCAATTTCATGGCTGAAGTCACAATCTGCAGTAATTTTGGAGTCCAGAAAAATAAAGTCAGCCACTGTTTCCACTGTTTCCCCATCTACTTGCCATGAAGCCATGGGACCGGATGCCATGATCTTAGTTTTCTGAATGTTGAGCTTTAAGCCAACTTTT
Source organism: Bos taurus (assembly GCF_002263795.3). Taxonomy (NCBI): domain Eukaryota; kingdom Metazoa; phylum Chordata; class Mammalia; order Artiodactyla; family Bovidae; genus Bos; species Bos taurus. The sequence continues at coordinate 83,609,023 of NC_037357.1, read as the reverse complement.
TCACTCTCCTCTTTCACTTTCATCAAGAGGCTCTTTAATTTTTCTTCACTTTCTGCCATAAAGGTGGTGTCTTCTGCATATCTGAGGTTATTGATATTTCTCCCAGCAATCTTGATTCCAGCTTGTGCTTCTTCCAGCCCAGCATTTCTCATGATGTACTCTGTATATAAATTAAATAAGCAGGGTGACAATACAGCCTTGACGTACTCCTTTCCCGATTTAGAACCAGTCTGTTGCTTCCTGAGCTGCATACATATTTCTCAAGAGGCAGGTCAGGTGGTCTGGTATTCCCATCTCTTTCAGAATTTTCCACAGTTTATTGTGAGCCACACAGTCAAAGGCTTTGACATAGTCAATAAAGCAGAAATAGATGTTTTTCTGGAACTCTCTTGCTTTTCGGTGATCCAACGGATGTTGGCAATTTGATCTCTTGTTCCTCTGCCTTTTCTAAAACCAGTTTGAACTTCTGGAAGTCCATGTTTCATGTATTGCTGAAGCCTGGCTTGCAGAATTTTGAGCATTACTTTGCTAGTGTGTGAGATGAGTGCAACTGTGCAGTAGTTTGAGCATTTATTGGCATTGCCTTTCTTTGGGATTGGAATGAAAACTGACCTTTTTCGGTTTGTGGCCACTTCTGAGTTTTCCAAATTTGCTGGCATATTGAGTGCAGCAGTTTAACAGCATCATCTTTTAGGATTTGAAATAGCTCAATTGGAATTCCATTACCTCCGCTAGTTTTATTCATAGAAATGCTTCATAAGGCCTAGTTGACTTCCCACTCTAGAATGTCCAGTTCTAACCACCATCGTGGTTATCTGGGCCATTAAGATCTTTTTGTATAGTTTTCCTGTGTATTTTTACTACCTCTTCTTAAGTATCTTCCGCTTCTTAAGTCCATACAATTTATGTCCTTTATTGTGACCATCTTTGCATGAAATGTTCCCTTGGTATCTCTAATTTTCTTGAAGAAATCTCTAGTCTTTCCCATTCTACTGTTTTCCTCTATTTCTTTGTATTGATCACTGAGGAAGGTTTTCTTATCTCTCTTTGATATTCTTTTGAATTCTATTCAAAGGAGTATACTTTTATTTTCTCCTTTGCCTTTCACTTCTCTTCTTTTCTCACCTATTTGTAAGACCTCCTCAGCCAAACATTTTGACTTTTTGCATTTCTTTTTCTTGGGGATGGTTTTGATTACTGTCCCCAGTACAATGTCACAAAGCTCCATCCAGAGTTCTTCAGGCACTTTGTCTTAAGATCTAATCCCTTGATTCTTTTTGTCACTTCTACTGCATAAGGGATTTGATTTAGGTCAGACCTGAATGGTCTAGTGGTTTTCCCTACTTTCTTTAAGTCTGTTGCTGCTGCTGCTATGTCACTTTAGTCATCTCAGACTCTGTGTGACCCCATAGATGGCAGCCAACCAGGTTTCCCGTCCCTGGGATTCTCCAGGCAAGAACACTGGAGTGGGTTGCCATTTCCTTCTCCGATGCATGAAAGTGAAAAGTGAAAGTGAAGTCACTCAGTCGTGTCCAACTCTATCGACCCCATGGACTGCAGCCTACCAGGCTTCTCCATCCATGAGATTTTCTAGGCAAAAGTACCAGAGTGGGGTGCCATTGCCTTCTCCGGTCTTTAAGTCTAAATTTGGCAATAAAGAGTTCATGATCTGAGCCACAGTCAGCTCCTGGTCTTCTTTTTGTTGACTATATAGAGGTTCTCCATCTTTGGCTGCAAAGAATATAATCAATCTAATTTTGGTATTTACCATCTGGTAATGTCCATGTGTAAAGTCTTGTCTTGTGTTGTTTGAAGAGGGTGTTTGCTATGATCAGTGTTTCCTCTTGGCAAAATTCTGTTAGCCTTTTCCCTACTTCATTTTGTACTCCAAGGCCCAATTTGCCTGTTACTCCAGGTATCTCTTGATTCCTATTTTTGCATTCCAGTCCCTTATGATGAATAGGACATCTTTTGGGGGTGTTAGTTCTAGGTCTTGTAGGTCTTCATAGAACCATTTGACTTCAGCTTCTTCAGCATTACTGGTTGGGACATAGACTTGGATTACCGTGGTATTGAATGGTTTGCCTTGTAAATGAACAGAGATTATTCTGTCATTTTTGAAATTGCACCCAAGTACTGCATTTCAGATTCTTTTCTTGACTATGAGGGCTATTCCATTTCTTCTAAGGAATTCTTGCCAACAGTAGTAGATATAATGGTCATCTGAGTTATATTTGCCCATTCTGGTCCATTTTAGTTCACTGATTCCTAAAATGTCAATGTTCACTCTTGCTATCTCCTGTTTGACCACTTCTCATTTACCTTGATTCAAGGATCTAATGTTTCAGATTCCTATGCAATATTGCTCTTTACAGCATTGTACTTTGCTTACATCACAAGTCACATCCACAATTGGGCATTGTTTTCACTTTGGCTCCATCTCTTCACTCTTTCTGGAGTTCATTGTTTCTCCACTCTTCTCCAGTAGCATATTGGGCACCTACTGACCTGGAGATTTCAGCTTTTGGTGTCATATCTTTTTGTCTTTTCATACTGTTCATGAGGTTCTTGAAGCATGAAGGCCCCTTCTCCAGTGGGCCACATTTTGTCAGAACTCTCCACCATGACCTGTCCGTCTTTCATGACTCTACATGGCATGGCTCATAGTTTCATTGAGTTAGACAAGGCTGTGATCCATGTTATTAGGTTGGTTAGTTTTCTGTGATTGTGGTTTTCAGTCTGCCTGACCTCTGATGGAGAAGGATATGAGGCTTATGGAAACTTCCTGATGGGAGAGACTGACTGAGGGGGAAACGGGGTCTTGTTCTGATGAGTGGGGCCATGCTCAGTAAATCTTCAATCCAATTTTTTATTGATTGTGGAGCTGTGTTCCCTTTCTGTTTGATTAGTTTTCTGTGATTGTGGGTTTCATTCTGTCTGCCTTTGAGGGATAAGGATAAGAGGGTTATGGAAGCTTCCTGCTGGAAAGGACTGACTGTGGGCAAAACTGGATCTTGTTTTAAACATATAAGTAAATGATAAAATGTCAGATAACAATAAACACTATGGAAAACACCATGAAGTAGTGCATATGAAGTAATGGTATAGAGGCCAGGATTAAATTAGGTATTTTGGTTGGAAAAGGTCTTTCAAGGGAAAGAATGTTGAAGCTGTGTGTTGAAAATAGAAGACAAAATCAGTCATGTTAAGAGTTCCCAGAAGGTGGAACTTGAAATGCACAGACCCTAGCATAATTTCATTTCTATTTAAGGATCAGAAAGAATACCAGCATGTCTGGAGAGTTATCAGCAAAGGGGAGGGTGTCATGAAATTAAATCAGAAAGGCCTAGGTCATGCAGGGCTTTGTGAGCTAATGTAAAGACTCTCGTTTTTACTCCAATAGCAGTGATAGAAAAGACACTATAAGTTTGCTTTTTCATTATAGTATAGTTGATTTACAGTGTTCCAGTAGTTTTTGCTATACAACAAAATGAATTAGCTATAAATAAATATACGCCCACTCTTTCAGATTCTTTCCCATATACACCATTGTAGAGTACTGATTACAATTCCGTGTGCTATACAGGAGATCCTTATTTGTTACTATATATATATATATATATATATATATAAAGTAACTAATATAATAATTATCAGTTCAGTCACTCAGTCGCTTCTGACTCTTTGGGACCCCATGGACTGCAGCACCCCATGTTTCCCTGTCCATCACCAACTCCCAGAGCTTGTTCAAACTCAGGACTATCAAGTCAGTGATGCCATCCAATCATCTCATCCTCTGTCATCCCCTTCTCCTCCTGTCTTCAATCTTTTCCAGAAGCAGGGTCTTTTCTAATGAGTCAGTTCTTCATATCAGGTGGCCAAAATATTAGAACTTCAGCTTAAGCATCAGTCCTTCCAATGAATCTTTAGGATCAACTGGTTTGATCTCCATGAAGTCCAAGGGACTCTCAAGAGTCTTCTCCGATGCCACAGTTCAAAAACATCAATTTTTTCAGTGTTTTTTTTATGGCCCAACTCTCATGTCCATAAATGACTACTGGAAAAATCATAGCCTTGACTATCATTAGCAAAGTAATGTTTCTATTTTCTAATATGCTGTCCAGGTTGGTCATAGCTTTTCTTCCAAGGAGCAAGTGTCTTTTAATTTCATAGCTGCAGTCACCATCTGCAGTGATTTTAGAGCCCAAGAAAATAAAGTCTGCCACTTTTTCCATTGTTTCCCCATCTATTTGCCATGAAGTGATGGGACCAGATGCCATGATCTTAGTTTTGTTGTGTTATTTTTTTTTATTTTATTTCCCCCTTTATTTATTTATCATATAATGATCTATTTATTTAACATATAGCAATAATAATCCATTTATTTAACATGTAATAATTTAGTCTTTTAAAAAAAATTCCAACTAAAAGTTACATGTAATATATTATCAGTATAGACGTGAGAAAATTTGAAAAGTTTACTCAAGCCAATATCATTATCCAGAGATAAGTTTTTGAACCCTTAATATATTTCCCTTCAGTCTTTCTTTCTAGGTCTTAGTTTTTTGAATGTTGAGTTTTAAGCCATCTTTTTCACTCTCCTTTTTCACTTTCATCAAGAAGCTCTTTAGCTCCTCTTCACTTTCTGCCACAAGGGTGGTGTCTTCTACATATCTGCATTTATTGATATTTCTCCCAACAATCTTGATTCCAGCTTGTGCTACATCCAGCCCAGTATTTTGCAGGATGTACTCTGCATATAAGCAAGATGATAATATAGAGTCTTGACATACTCCTTTCACAGTTTTGATCCAATCTCTTGTTCCATGTCCTGTTCTAACTGTTGCTCCTTAATCTCCATATGTACACACACACACACGTATGTACATGTGTGTGTATATATATGTATGTATATATGTATGTATATATGTATGTATATATGTATGTATATATATACATAGTGTATTCCAATTTACCCTTACCCTTGCTTTCAACCCTGGTAATGTTAACATTGATTTCTACTTCTGAGACTAATTTTGTTTTGTAAATATTGAGTTGACCAAAAAGTTCATTCACATTTTCCGATACCATCTTACAGAAAAATCTGAATGAACTTATTGGACAACTCATAAAGTTCATTTCTACTATCTTTTTTTTAGATTCAACTTATAAGTGAATATCATATATTTGTCTTTGTCTGACTTACGTCACTCAATGTGACATTTTTTTTGTCTATCCATATTATTGCAAATGGCATTATTCCATTTATTTATATGGTTGAGTAGTATTCCATTGTACATTTATATCATGTCTTCTTTATCCATTATGTTGATGGACATTTAGGTTGTTTCCATGCCCTGGTTATCATAAATAGTGCTGTAATTAAAATTAGGGTGGATGTATTATTTTGAATTATGATTTTCTGTGGATATATGCTCAGGAATGAGATTACAGGGTCATATGGTAGGTCTAAGGCTTCCCTGGTGGCTCAGCAATAAAGACTCTGCCTGCAATGTAGGAGACCTAGTTTCAATCCCTGAGTCAGGAAGATCCCCTGGAGGAGGGCATGGCAACCCACTCTAGTACTCTTGCCTAGAGAATCCCATGGACAGAAGACCCTGTCAGGCTGCATTCCATAGGGTCTGCATAGGGTCCACAGAGTCAGACATGACTAAAGCGACTAAGCAGCAGCAGCAGCATGGTATACATCAATTTTTAGTTTCTTAGGAACCTTCATACTGTTCTCTATAGTGGCTCTACCAATTTTGATTTCCACAAACAGTATAGGATGATTGCTTTTTCTCTACACTCTCTCCGGAATGTATTGTTTGTAGACTATTTGGTGATGGCCACTATACCTGGTATGACACCTCACTGAAATTTTGATTTGTATTTCTCTAGTAATTAATGGTGCTGAGCAAGAAGAAGTAAAACTGTCACTATTTTTAATTGACAGATATTACCAGAAAATTACTAGAGTTTATCAATTAATTTGATAAAATTGCATTATATAAAATTAATACACAGAAATCTCTTGCATTCCTGCACACTAATAACAGAAGATCAGGAAGAGAAATGAAAGAAACAATCCCATTTACCATAGCATTAAAAAGAATCAAATACCTGGAAATAAATTTACCTGAGGAGGCACTAGATTTGTACTCAGAAAACAGTAAGATATTAATGAAAGAAATTTTTTTTTAAAATTACACAAACAGATGGAGAGATACACCATGTTTTTGGATTGGAAGAATTGGTATTGTCAAAATGACTATACTATCCAAAACAATCTATAGATTCAATACAATTCCTATTACACTAGGAATGGCATTTTTCACAGAATTAGAACAGAAAAATTTACAATTTGTATGGAAACACAAAATACCATGAATAGATGAAAAATTCATGAGAAAGGAAAATGGAGCTGGAGGAATCAGACTTCTTGACTTCAGACTAAACTACAAAGCTGCAGTCATCAAAACAGGATGGTATTGGCACAAACACAGAAATATAGATCAATGAAATAGGATAGGAAGTTCAGAGATAAACCCATACACCTATGGCCAGCTAATCTATGACAAAGGAGGTAAAATATACAATGGAGAAAAAATAGTCTCTTCAATAAGTGTTGATAGAAAAACTGTACAACTACATATAGAAAAATGAAAGTGGCACAGTCACTAACACCATACACGTGATTAAATTCAAAATGGATTAAAGACTTAAATGTAAAGCAGGATACTTTCAAAATCTTAGATGAAAAGCTAGGCAGAATATTCTTTGACATAAATTGCAGCAATCTTTTTGTTTTCACCTCCTAGGACAATGAAAATAAACACAAAAATAAACAAATGGGGCCTAATTAAACTTTAAAGCTTTTTCATAGAAAAAGGAAACTGTAAACAAAATGAGAAGACAACCCACAGATTGGAAGAAAATATTTTCAAATAAAGTGACTAGCAAAGAATTAATCTCCAATATATACAAACAGCTCATGCAGCTCAATATTAAAAAAAAAAAAAAACAGCCCAATCAAAAATTGGGCAGAAGATCTTAATTGAAATTTCTCTAAAGAAGGCATACAGTTAACTAAAGACACTAAGATTTTAAACAGAGAAGTGCTAGGTTCTGAATTCCATTTATGAGAAGTCACACGTTTATGATAAAGTAAGTGATAGAGCTGGAATTCAAACTCAGATATGCCTGTCTTTAGGCATGTTCAGATTATATCTCACAAAATCATTGCACAACCTAAACTGTGGCTCAGTGGAGGACCAAATCAAAATGATTTGTAGACGAGGATTCAAAGAACAAGCAGACTCTTTAGCTACCTAGATTTGGAAGACTTCTTGTTTCGTATATGTGTGTAAAGATGTGTTAAGGAGGTTAGGGAAGGGATGTAAGGAGTTTCTTCATAAAAAGATGCTGAGAAGACCAAATATAAATGCCAGTTTGAGATAAAACAAATTCCTGCTCTGCCAATCACAACCCATTTGAACTTAAGCAAATCCTTTGGCATATGTGGGCCTCAGCTCAGTGTTATCAGCAGTTAAATGGAAGTAACAACGTCAATCTTTATTTCAGAGTGTTCATACAGTCATTTGAGAAAATATACTGATAATTCCACTGCAGAACTTTAAGCACTGTGGGTATCTGGAGTGTGTTTGTTACACTGGATTGAAAACCTTTAAATAGGAGAAAGGCGGATGAGCCATGAAAGAGAAATTACAGATGAGTGAGGGTGCTTTCATTCCCAGAACCAGTCAGGTCAAGCATCTTGATAGGGACAAGATTTTCCACCACTCTTCTTCCTAATATAGCTGAGGAACTAGGACAAGGGATAGAGCTTCCTCTCACTAGGTAGAAGCCCCTCTCAGGCTGTTTCTCTACATAGTATAAGTTCTGCACAGCAGCAATGTTACCATTTTTTTAAATAAAAGCTTTTTATTGGAGTATCGTTGATTTTACCATCTGAGCCAGCAGGGAAGTCCGCCAGGGAAGATTCTTGAAAGTCCCTTGGACAGTAAGGAGATCGAACCACTCAGTCTTAAGGGAAATCAATCCTAAATCCTCGATGGAAGGACTGATGTTGAAGCTCCAGTATTTTGGTTATCTGATGTGAACAGCTGATCCATTGGAAAAGTTCCTGATGCTGGGAAAAATGGAAGGAAGAAGGAGAAGAGGGCATCAGAGGATGAGATGGCTGGATGGCATCAGCGATGCAATGGACATGAACTTGGGCAAACGTTGGGAGATGTTCAGGAGATGTGAGGGACAGGGAGACCTGGCACACTACAGTCCATGGAGTCATGAAGAGTCAGACATGACTGGGCAACTGAACAACAACAACAAGCCCAACTTTCCCATCAACACTACAAAGCTCATCATGTGGGTAGGGACTTTGCAACATGAGTAAAATAGGAGTATTAGAACCAGACATGGAATAATGGACTGGTTCCAAATTGGGAAAGGAGTATGTTAAGGCTATGTATTGATACCCTGCTTATTTAACTTATACGCAGAGTGCCTATGCTGTGCCTGTGCTTAGTCACTCAGTCATGTTCAAACTCTGCAAACCCATGGACTGCAGCTGGCCATGCTCCTTTGTCCATGGGTATTCTCCAGGCAAGAATAATGGAGTGGGTTACCATGCCCTCCTCCAGAGGATATTCCCATCCCAGGGAGCGAACACGGGTCTCCAGCACTGCAGGCAGATTCTTTAATATCTGAGCCACCAGGTAAGCCCATGAATACTGGAGTGGGTAGCCTATCCCTTCTCCAGGGGATATTTATGACCCAGGAATCAAATCGGGGAATTCTGCATTGCAGGCAGATTCTTTACCAGCTGAGCTACCAGGGAAGCCCTATATGCAGATTACAGCATGTGAAATGCTGGGCTAGATAAAGCACAGCTGGAATCAAGATTGCTAGAGAAATATCAATAACCTCAAATATGCAGATGACACCACCTTTATGGCAGAAAGTGAAGAGGAACTAAAGAGCTTCCTTATGAAGGTGAAAAAGGAGAGTGAAAAAGTCGATTCAATTTCACTTTTTCAAGAGTGAAAAAGTTAAAACTCAACATTCAAAAAACAAAGATCATGGCATCCAGTCCCATAACTTCCTGGCAAACAGATGGGGACAAAATATAAACAGTAACAAACTTTATTTTCTTGGGCTTCAAAATCATTGCAGTGACTGCAGCCATGAAATTAAGGTTTAACATGCATTCTCTCATGTTCTCTTCATCTTTCAGCTCAAAAATGCTAACCATAACAGTTCAGTTCAATCGCTCAGTCATGTCTGACTCTTTACAACCCCATGAACCATAGCACGCCAGGCCTCCCTGTCCATCACCAACTCCCAGAGTCCACCCAAACCCATGTCCATTGACTCGGTGATGCCATCCAACCATCTCATCCTCTGTCATCCCCTTCTCCTCCTGCCTTCAATTTTTCCCAGCATCAGGGTCTTTTCAAATGAGTCAGCTCTTCACATCAGGTGGCAAAAGTATTGGAGTTTCAGCTTCAGCATCAGGCCTTCCAAAGCACACCCAGGACTGATGTCCTTTAGGATGAACTGGTTAGATCTCCTTGCAGTCCAAGGGACTCTCAAGAGTCTTCTCCAACACCACAGTTTCAAAGCATCAATTCTTCAGCGCTCAGCTTTCTTCACAGTCCAACTTTCACATCCACACATGACCACTGGAAAAACCATATAGCTTTGGCTAGACGGACCTTTGTTGACAAAGTAATGTCTCTGCTTTTGAATATGCCATCTAGGTTGATCATAACTGTCCTTCCAAGGAGTAAGCGTCTTTTAATTTCATGGCTGAAATCACCATCTGCAGTGATTTTGGAGCCCAGAAAAATAAAGTCAGCTACTGTTTCCACTGTTTCCCCATCTATTTGCCATGAAGTGTTGGGACTGGATGCTATGATCTTAGTTTTCTGAATGTTGAGCTTTAAGCCAACTTTTTCACTCTCCTCTTTCACTTTCATCAAGAGGCTCTTTAGTTCTTCACTTTCTGCCATAAAGGTGGTGTCATCTGCATATTTGAAATTGTTGATATTTCTCCCGGCAACCTTGATTCCAGCTTGTGGTTCATCCAGCCCAGCGTTTCTCATGATGTACTCTGCATATAAGTTAAATAAGCCCAGTGACAATATACAAGCCTTGACGTACTCCTTTTCCTATTTGGAACCAGTCTGTTGTTCCATGCCAAGTTCTAACTGTTGCTTCCTGATCTGCATACAGGTTTCTCAAGAGGCAGGTCAGGTGGTCTGGTATTCCCATTTCTTTCAGAACTTTCCACAGTTTATTGCGATCCACACAGTCAAAGGCTTTGGCATAGTCAATAAAGCAGAAATAGATGTTTTTCTGGAACTACGTTGCTTTTTTGATGATCCAGCGGATGTTGGCAATTTGATCTCTGGTTCCTCTGCCTTTTCTAAAACCAGCTTGAACATCTGGAAGATCACGGTCCACTATACATTACAATTATTTTTAAGTAGACAAATTAAGACTTTTAGTTAGAGTTTCAATATCAAACTCTCAAATTCAATAGAATGAAATGTGCAGAAAAGTAGGATATAATAGACCAAAAAAACACCATGAACAAATTCAGCATAATTAAAATGTACACAATTTACACACAACAGTAGGACACAAATTCTATTCGAATTCCCATAGTTTATAAACTAGGAGACATTGGAACATATCCAGGGACAATAAGACAAGATGCAAAAATTTCATGGTCTAAAGGTATTTAAATCATGCAGAGTCTATTCTCTTATCACTGTGGAATCAATAACCAGTTATTTTATAGAAAAAAAGTTTTTTTTATGAAGTCTAATTTATATATATTTTTTAAATTTATGGCTCATCCATCCTTTTAGTATCAATCTAAGAACTCTTTGCCTAATTCTAGATATTAAAGATTTTCTCCTGTGTTTTCTTCTAAATGTTTCATAGATTTACATTTAAGTTCATGATCCATTTAGGGTTAATTTTTATATAAAGTGTAGGCTCACTTTTGTCTATGGATGTTCAGTTACTCAAGTGCCATGTTCACTGAATTGTTTTTTTTTTTTTTTTTGTCAAATTGCATGTTTGTCAAATATTTGGCAAAACTAATACAATACTGTAAAGTTTAAAAATAAAATAAAATTAAAAATATATATATATATAAATTTGCATATATTTACTTCTGGGTTGTCTTATGTGTTGGGTTGATCTATTTGTCTATCCTTCCATCAATATCACACAGTCTTTAATATCCAATAGAGTGATTCTTCCCTTTTATTCTTTTTCAGAATTTTTAAATTATCTGTTCTAGTTCTTTTGCATTTTGATATAATCTTAAAGTAGTTTTCTCCCTATAAACCAAAAAGTTATCACATCTGCATACATTGTGTTAATGTGTATCAATTAGGTACTGTGTAGGATTGACATCTTTAGAACGTTGAGTCTTCCAATCCTTGAACATGGTATGTTGTTTCATTTATTTATATGTTCATGGATTTTTCTCTCTCTCTTTTTTTGGCCACACTTCATAGCATGTGGGATCTTACTCTGGCCAAGGATCAAACCCATGCCTTCTGCAGTGGCAGTGTGGAGTCTTAACCACTAGACTGCCATTGAAGTCCTTCACTGAATTCTTTCATAAGTATTTTGTACTTTTTAACATGTAAGTCCTGTGATTGTTTTGTTAGTTTTACATCTAATTGATTTTTTGAATGGCTATAAGTGGTATTACATTTTTAATTTTGTTATCCACATATTCATGAGTTTGAGGAGGCTCCAGGAGTTGGTGGTGGACAGGGAAGCCTGGCATGATGCAGCGCATGGGGTAAGGAGTCAGACATGACTGAGCAACTGAACTGAACTGACTCATGTGCTCATTTCTAGTATATAGGAATAAATTTGCTTTTCATATGTTGATCTTGTATCTTGAAACCTTGCTGCCATTTCAGTTTTGGTTTTCTGTTTATTTCCTCTGGTTTTTGTTTGTTATTCTGCATTTTTTCTTCTGCCTCCCTGTTGGTTATTTGAACATTCTGTAAAATATCATATATATATATATATATACACATATATATACACACACACACACACACACACACACACACAAATTGCATTTTTTAAATCTTGTGCTGAATATTTTTATGTTAGTATTTATGCGATGTATTTGTAATTTTTTTTGTCTTTCTTTTGTTGTTTCCAATTTGATTCCATTATGATCAATGAATACATCTTGTGTGATTTCATCTTTTTAACCTTTGTTAATTTAATATCATGGCCCAGGATTTGGTCTACCTGGGTGAATATTTCATGGGCACTTGAAAATTATATGTATTCTGCTGCTGTTATTGACATATGAATGTTGAATAAATCCTGTATGTTGATAGTGTTCTTGACTTATTCTCTATCCTTACTAATTTTCTGTTTAGTGTTTAGTGGCTTTTTGGTTACTAAGAGGGAGACATTTAAGTTCTTCACATATAATTGTGGATTTTCTCATTTCTCATTTCAGTTCTTTTAGGTTTTTATTTCTGTACTTTTCAATGCTATTTTATACTGCATACACGTTTAAAATTGCTAAATATTTTTAGTGCATTAATAGTTTTATCATTATTTAATGTGATGGTAAAATTTTGTCACCTATAATTATTTTTGCCTTTAAATCCCCTTTATCTGATATTAATATAGCTGTTTCTGATTTGTGTACTATTTTTTGCATGGTTTATGTTTTCATCCTTTTAAATTCAGTCACAAATAGTATAATGTTTGAAGTGAGTTTCTCATGCACTGCATACAGTTGGGCTTTTTTTTCATTCCCTCTGCTGCTCTTTGTCTTTAAATTGTTATATGTAGACAATTGATAATTGACATAATTTCTAATATCTTATGGCTTAGATCTGCCATTTTAGTTTTGGTTTTCTGTTTATTTCCTTTTTTTGTCTTTTTTTTCATATAAATGTATTTATTTTAATTGGAGGCTAATTACTTTACAATATTGTAGTGGTTTTGTCATACATTGATATGAATCCGCCATGGGGGTACATGTGTTCCCCATCCTGAACTCCCCTCCCACCTCCCTCCCCATCCCATCCCTCTGGGTCATCCCAATGGTTTTTGTTTGTTTTCTGTTTCCCTTTTTTTCTGTCTCCCAGTTGGTTACTTGAACTTTCTGTAGAATCCCATTTTGATTTATCTATAGTGTTTCTGTGTGTATTTCTTCACATAGTTTTTCTGTATGGTTATAGTTTGTTGTTCTAATTATTATAATATGAAAATAACTTATCTAAGTTTACTGGTACTAAAATTTTATTAATTAGAGTGAAATATAGACAACTTCCTTTTATGGTACTGTATAGAGTAAAGGTCCCTTTATGGTCCTTAACCCTACCCCAATTTAGAATATAATTTTCCTAAATATTTCCTCTGTATACATTTAGAACTACATCAGACAGTATGAAAAATTTTGCTTCAACTCTCAAACATAATTTAGACAACTTAAAATGTAAAGAAAAGTCTATTGTATTTACCTGTATTTTTTCACTATATGTTGCTTTTTCTTCGTACCTAATGTTACAAGTTCTCTTGAAGACAACTTCCTTTAGTCAGTATCTTAGATCAAGTTCACTAGTGGCAAACCCTCCTAGTTTCTCTTCATCTGAGAATATCTTGTTTTCCCTTTCATTTTGAAAGATATTTCAATATATACAAATTTCTTGGTTGACAGTTTTTGTTGTTGTTGTTGTCATTGTTGTTAAAGAAAGACTTATGGCCTCCATGATTTGGGGTGACAAATCCTCTCTCATTTAAATTATTTTACCCCTGAGGTAAGATGTTGTTTCTCTCTCAGAACGACTTTCAAGATTTTTAAAATTTATCTTTAATCATCAGAATTTTGACAATAATGTGCCTTGTCATGGATTTATTTGAATTCATCCTGTTTTACTCACCTATAACAGGTGAGTTTTATCTAATGAGAGTGGAAGTCTACTTGGAAGCTTCAGTACTAGAGAAAGAATAAATGAGTTCCTCATCCTGGTCACAGTTCAACAATATGTCCCAAATGACTTAAAAATAGGTATTTCTTTCCTATAATTTTACCTTAAGAAATTTATATAAGACCAAGACTTCCTTGGTGGCTCAAATGGTAAAGTGTCTGCCTACAATGCAGGAGACCTGGGTTCAATCCCTGGGTTAGGAAGATCCTCTGGAGAAGGAAATGGCAACCCACTCGAGTACTCTTGCCTGGAAAATCCCACGGATGCAGGAGCGTGGTAGCTTACAGTCCATGGGTTCACAAAGATTCGGACACAAATGAGCGACTTCACTTTCTTTTCTTTCACTTTCTAAGACAAATGAAAAAATAATGTATATATAGTCATTGTCCACAGCACGTTTATATACTCAACAGAGTAGGGATAGGGCCCCTTTCAACCTGATTAAGAGTATCAGTAAAAACCCACAACTAACATTATAAGCTTATTATCAGGAAAAACACAAGGATGTTCACTCTATGCCATTTAATTCAACATTATACTGGGGATTCTATAAATTAGACAAAGGAAAAACTTGACATTAAAATTAGAAAAGAATACACAAAATAATCTCTACAGATGACCTAATTTTGTATGCTGAAATTCCTAAAACATCTACACAGAACAAAAAAATTAGGAAAACAATAAATGATTTCAGCATGGTTTCAGGATACAAGACCAATATACAATAATCAGTTGTTTCCCTATTCATAGCAGTGAAAAATCTGAAAATAAATTTAAGAAAATATTTTCATTTATAATAATATAAAAATAATAAAATACTCTGCTTCAAAACTCTTGAAGTTTTTCCCAAAAAATACTTTTAAATTTTCCAGTTTTTTTCTGTCTTTCTCAATGACTTCTTTGTTTTTCCAAGGAGACTCAAAGTCTCTGTGCAAATAAGACTCCTGGTGTGTTCTTTTTGACATTCTTGTAAATCACCCCTACTTCATCTTTCACTCTTTTCACCATTTCACAGACACATACAAGAAGCTTCTATAGACCTGCCTAAGTTTTAATGGCTGAGATATAATTAGCTTATGTGTCCAGGTACAAATGAACCATCTAAAAACACCCATGATTTTGGGGTGACAAATCCTCTCTCATTTAAATTGTTTTACCCCTGAGGTAAGATGTCATTTCTCTCTCAGAACTTTCAAGATTTTTTTGATTTTTAATATAAATTTATTTATTTTAATTGGAGGTTAATTACTTTACAATATTGTATTGGTTTTACCGTACATCAACATGTATAATATCATATATGAAAAGAACTTTCAAGATTTTTAAAATTTATCTTTAGTCATCAGAATTTTGACAATGATGTGCCTTGTCATGGATTTATTTGAATTTATCCTGTTTTACTCACCTATAACTCACTAATAAACAGCTGTTTACTCTTGAGATCAAGTTGATCCTGCTCACGAGTGCCCATAGACTACAAAGCCCAAAGACAAGAAGCAATGAGAATGACTTAGGTATGGAAGTCAGGAGATATAGGCTGTACTTCAAAATGTCTAAGCTAACCTTGATATAAGAGATATTAGACTATAATCAGAAAATTTGCTTTTAAGTTCCAGTAATCTCACCCTTTTGTATTTCCCTGGGCCTTATTTTCTATAATATAAGAAGTTGAACTCAATCTGTTCTATCTCTGACAGTGTGATTTTATTATCTGGTCTCTTGTGATATTCCCTAGCAATTATAGCAATAGCCACAGATGGGGCTCAGCAGGGCATTGAGTTGATGACAATGAAGTGACTGAGTAGAGAGATCAATGAATGCATGCATGATGACCACCTCTAGTCTCTATCTTATAAGGAAAATGACATATATACTGTTACCTCCTCTTTTAATGGAATTCTTCAAAACCAAGGATCCACAGATACCTGGTCAATATTGTATCTAAAATCATAAACAGTCTGAATACTTGGTGAACCCTGATAACAGGTAGGCCTGGGTTTAAACCCTGATTCTGCCACATTCTGGCTGTGTGACACTGGGAAGCTTATTTTATGTTTTTGAGCCTCATCTGTCCAATCATGATAAAAATCATCTCTCTCTTATACTCTGTGGGGAAATAATTCAACAAGTTAAAGGTGGTAAATTGCCTCCTATATAGTAGTTAAATAAGGTGTTTATCTTTGTCCCTTTCATGGAGGGTGTTGAGTGACTGATATAGCTTGAAGAACACTGACAGCACCTCAATTTGTTCTCAGGACGCCTTTCAACAGCAGAAAGCAGGTGATCACAAGAAACAAGCACTGAATTTAGCCTCATCCACACCTCCATCATGAAGAGTAGAAATAAAAACATTATTAAGCATAAGACCACACTTGCTAATGTGAAAACTCCTAAGATGTTTGATTAAGAGGCTTTCCTAGGGGGCCAACTGAGATTTGTCTCATGCCTCATTCCTGCCAGGATCACTGAGCAACAGATTAAATATTCTGACTGCTGGATATGCCCTCTGAAAGATACCCAAGAGAGTTAGTGATTCCTTGAATATCATATTGCTGCCTGCACTTCACCTTAGTGTAATGACTCTACACATGGACATTACAAGATGGTCAATACTGAAATCAGATTGGTTATATTCTTTGCAGCCAAAGATGGAGAAGCTCTATACAGTCTGCAGAAACAGAACAGGGAGCTGACTGTGGCTCAGATCATGAACTCCTTAATGCAAAATTCATACTTAAATTGAAGAAAGTAGGGAAAACCACCAGGCCATCCAGGTATGACCTAAATCAAATCTCTTACTGTGGAAGTAACAAATAGATTCAAAGGATTAGATCTGATAGACAGAGGGCCTGATGAACTATGGATGGAGGTCCATAACATTGTACAAGAGGCAGCGATCAAAATCATCCCCAAGAAAAGAAATGCAAAAAAGCAAAATGGCTGTCTGAGGAGGCCTTAAAATAGCTGAGAAAAGAGAAGTTAAAGGCAAAGGAGAAAAGCAAAGATATACCGACTTGAATGCAGAGTTTCAAAGAATAGCAAGAAGAAATAAAAAAGCCTTCCTAAGTAAACAATGCAAAGAAATAGAGGGAAAAGATAGAATGGGAAAGACTAGAAATCTCTTCAAGAAAATTGGAGATATCAAGAGAATATTTCATTCAAAGATGGGCACAATAAAGGACACAAATGGTATGGACGTAACAGAGGCAGAAAATGTGAAGAAGAGGCAGCAAGAATACACAGAAGAACTCTACAAAAAGATCTTAATGTCGCAGATAACCACAATGGTGTGATCATTCACTTAGAGCCAAACATTTTGGAGTGTGAAGTCAAGTGGGCCTTAGGAAACATCATTACGAACAAAGCTAGTGGTGGTGGAAATCCAGCAGAGCTATTACAAATCTTTTTTTTTTTTTTTTTTTAATGTTACATTTTATTTATTTATTTTTTTAATTTTATTTTATTTTTAAACTTTACATAATTGTATTAGTTTTGCCAAATATCAAAATGAATCCGCCACAGGTATACATGTGTTCCCCATCCTGAACCCTCCTCCCTCCTCCCTCCCCATACCATCCCTCATGAGTTGCCAGTCCAGGTTCAATGCACGATACTGGATGCTTGGGGCTAGTGCACTGGGACGACTCAAATCTTAAAATATTATGCTATGAAAGTGCTGTACTCAATAGGCCAGCAAATATGGAAAACTCAGCAGTGGCCACAGGACTGAAAAATGTCAGTTTTCATTCTAGTGTCAAAGAAAGGCAATGCCAAAGAATATTCAGACTATAACACAATTGCACTCATTTCACATGCTAGCAAATTAATGCTCAAAATTCTCCAATTTAGGCTTCAACAGTATGTGAACTGAGAAATTCCAGATGCTCAAGCTGGATTTAGAAAAGCCAGGGGAACCAGAGATCAAATTGCAAACAGTTGTTAGATCATAGAATATACAAGGGAGTTCCAGAAAAACATCTATTTCTGCTTCACTGACTATGCTTAGCCTTTGACTTTGTGTATCACAACAAACTGTGAAGAATTCTTTAAGAGATGGGAATACCAGGCCACCTTACCTGCCTCCTGCAAAACCTGTATGCAGGTCAAGAAGCAATGGTTAGTACCAGCCATGGAACAATGGAGTAGTTCAAAATTGTGAAAGGAGTATGCCAAGGCTATATATTTTCACCCTGCTTATTTACCTTATATGCAGAGTACATCATGCTAAATGCCAGTCTGGATGAAGCACAAGCTGGAATCAAGATTTCCAGGAGAAATATCAATAACCTCAGATATGCAGATTTTTTTATGGACTCCAATATCACTGCAGATGGTGACTGCAGCCATGAAATTAAAAGATGCTTGCTCTTGGAAGAAAAGTTATGACAAACCTAGATAGCATATTAAAAAGCAGAGACATTATTTTACCAACAAAGGTTCGTCTAGTCAAAGCTATGGTTTTCCCAGTAGTCATGTATGGATGTGAGAGTTGGACCATTAAGAAGGCTGAGCACCAAAGAATTGATGCTTTTGAACTGTGTTGTTGGAAAAGACTCTTGAGAGTCCCTTGGACTGCAAGGAGATCCAACCAGTCAATCCCAAAGGAAATAAATCCTGAATATTCATTGGAAGGACTGATGCTAAAGCTGAAACTCCAATACTTGGCTACCTGATGTGAAGAACTGATTTGTTAGAAAAGACCTGATGCTGGGAAAGAGTGAAAGAAGGAGGAGAAGGGGACAACAGAGGACCTGATGGTTGGATGACATCACCGACTCTATGGATATGAGTTCAAGCAAGCTCTGGGAAATGGTGAAGGAATGGGAAACCTGTCATGCCATAGTCCATGGGATTACAAAGAGTTGGACTGAGAGACTGAACAATGACACCTTAGTGACAAGAAATTTGCTTCCTAATATCCCATAGGGCTTCCCTAGTGGCTCAGATAGTAAAGCGTCTGCCAGCAATGTGTGAGACCTGGGTTCGATCCCTGGGTCTGGAAGATCCCCTGGAGAAGGAAACGGTAACCCACTCCAGTACTCTTGCTTGGAAAATCATAAGGACGGAGGAGCGTGGTAGGCTAGAGTCCATGGGATCACAAAGAATCAGACACGACTGAGCGACTTCACTTTCCAATATCCCAGAGATGGATTACCAGAAGGAATACTGCAACCACCATTGGCTGAAGCTTGTTATATTTCTGGGCAAGAATTTTGAGTGTTGAGTAGGAGACCTTTAGCATCTAGGAAATAAACAAATATTCCACCAAGGATATGTTTCAAGAGCCAAAAATATAGGATCATGAAAGTACAAGTCGAGTAATCTGTAACTCCCAAGAGACTCCTGGGAACTACACGAAAGCTCAACTAGGCAACTGAGTCATCAGGTCCCACATATGCAGCACCACCAGATCTAAAATGTAACGGCACCAAATTGCTCTATTTAATTTTTACCACTCATCCTAGGTTGAACCAGTATGGAATGAGAAGAACATAAAACAAGGATTGAATAGTAGCCAACCTATTCATTCTTTCATCAAACATAGTGATTCAAACAATCACTAAGCTGGGAGTCCCTTGAATGCTAGGGTCACATTTCACTTTATTTAAAATTGCCACCCCATCCCCCACTCTGGATCCCCTTAATTATTTTCTTTATAACACTTTTCATCTTTATATGTATCATATATATTTGTTTATTTAACTTTTTTTTTGTGTGTGTGTGTGTGTGTGTTTGCCTATCTCCCCACCACTGGCTTCCCCAAGCTCTCCAACTGACTACCCATGACCAAACCGCACCAACCAGCAGACTAGCACCAGCAACAGGACCCTCAAGGTTGCATACTAACTGCCCTAAGACACAGCCATGCCCACCAATTTGACAGCATCAACACCTGGTCACATAGGCTGTGTAGACAGCCTCCCTGGGACTCAGTCCTACATACCAGAGGCCTACTAAAACAGTCCTTGAGATTGCCCCAGACCCCAATGCAAACTAACCCAGGCACCAGCCCGATTCACCAGCAGGCCAGCAGCCACTGCATGAGATAAGGCCTAGCAGTCAAATGGGCCAGAGACCAACCTTACCTAACAATACACCCAATCTTGCCACAAGAGAATTGTCCATGCAGTCCACAAAGGGCTCACTCCTAAAGTATATATCTCTGGTGACCATAGAAAAGTGTGATGCTGAGACCTATAGGACTTTCCCTACATAATGTCACTTATCAAAAATTTGGAAATAAAGCCAACCTATCTAATACATAGAAATGAAAACAGAGAATTAGACAAAATGAGACAATAGAATAATACATTCCAAATGAAGGAACAAGATGAAATCCCCTAAAAGAACTAAGGAAAGTGTAGATAAGCAATCTGTCTGATAAAGAGTTCAAGATAATTATCACAAAGCTCTTCAGTGTACTCAGGAGAAGAATAAATGTACACACTAAGAAGTTTAACAATAAGCTAGAAAACACATTTAAAAAACAGAGCTGAGCAATACAATAATTGAAATAAATAAAAAAAAAATACTAGAAGGAAACATCAGTAGATTAGACACCACAAAGGAAAAAATCAGAAAATTGGGAGAGTAGTTGAAATCACCCAAGATAAACCAAAAAAATAAATTCAAGAAAATATGGAGAGCATGAGACTTCTTTTTTTAAATTAAAATTTATTTATTTTAATTAGAGGCTATTTACTTTACAATATTGTATTGGTTTTGCCATACATCTTAGATGATATCAAACACACTAATATTTGTATTATAGAGGTCCCAGGAGAAGAAAGAGAGAGAAAGGGGAGAAATTTTATTTGAAGAAACAATAGCTGTAATCTTCTTTAACCTGGAAAAAACAGACATCCATGTTCAAGAAGTATAGAGACACTCAAAGAAGATCAACCTAAAGAAGTATATACCAAGACACAATGTAATTAAAATGACAAAAATAAAGATAAAAATATTAAAAGCAGCAAAGAAAAAGCAAGTAGTTATGTACAAGGGACTTCCCATAAAAACCATCAGGTGACTTTCAACAGATACTTTTGCATGCCAGAGAGAGTGGTATAGTATTTTTCAAACAATTAGAGGGGAAAAATCTTTACAACTAAGAATACTCTGTCCAGCAAGGGTATTGTTCAGATTTGAAGTAGATATAAATAATTCTGCAGAGAAGCAAAAGCTGAAGGTATTCAGAGCCACTAAATCAGCTTTATAAGAAATGATAAAGGGGCTTCTTTAAGTAGAAAACACCACATGTGAAAATATAAAACTTAGGAAAGAAACAGTCTGATGTGTAAAGAAAAATATACAGTAAAGATAGTAGATCAACCATTTGTAAAACTATTAGAAAGGTTAAAAGACAAAAGTAGCAAAATCATCTATATCCACAATAAATAGCTAAGCAATGCACAAAATTAAAAGATGAAAAAATATGACATGAAAAACATAAAATGTGTGTAGTAAGTAAAAATGTAGAGTTGATAAAATGAGATTGAATTTGAGAGATCACCAGCTTAGTCACCTATAAATATTTGTTGTTATATATGAACCCTAGTGGAAACAATACACAATAACCTAAAATGGACAAACATGAAAAAAAAAAAATCCAAACATAACACTAAATATAGTCATGAAATTACAAGGGAAGGAGACAAAGAAGAAAGGAGCAAAAAAAGAAAATAGCTACAAAAAATCAGGGGAAAATGAAAATAAGTATATATCTATCAGTAATTACTTTAAATGTAAATGGACTAAATGCACCAGTCAAAAGGCATAGAGTGGCTCAATGGATTTTAAAATGAATCATATATTTATTACCTACAAGATAATCACTTTAGATATAAAGATGTCACAGACTGAAAGTAAGGAGATGGCAAAAGATATTCTGAGCAAAATGGAAGTAAAATGAAAGCTGAAGTAGCAATACTTTGAAACAAATACTATAAAGAAGTACATTACATAATAATCAAGGGGATGATCTGACAAGAAAATATAACAATTGTAAGTGTATATGGAGCCAACAGAGGCACAAATGGGCATAAAGTAAATATTAAAAAACAAAAAGAGAAATTAATAGTAAGACAAGAGTAGTAGGAGACTTCAACACCTCACTTACATCAAAGGACAGGTCATTCAGACAGAAAATCAATAAGTAAACACTGGCTTTAAATGATGCATTAGATCAGATGGACTATATATATATATATATATAGCATTCCATCAAGAAACAATAAAATACACATTCTATATATATATAGCATTCCATCCAGAAACAATAAAATACACATTATTTTCAAGGGCACCTGGAACATTCTCCAGAGCAAATCACATGCTTGGCCACTAAACAAATCTCAGAAATCTGAGGTGATTGAACTCATCAAGCATCTTTTCCAGCCACAATGTAATGAAAATAGAAATCAACCACAAAAAAGAAAAAAACTTTAATGAACAAACTCATAGAGCTTAAACAATATTCTATTAAATAGCTAATGAGTCACTAAAGAAATCAAAGAGGAAATAAAAATACCCAAAGACAAATGAAATGGAAATACAGTGACCCCAAAATTTTAAGGCAGAGCAAAAGCCATTCAAAGAGGGAAGTTTATAACAATGTAAATCCACCCCAGGAAATAAAAGAAATGCCAATTAAACAGCCTAAGTTTATACCTAAAAGAGCCAGAAAAGAAGAATGAACAAAGCCAAAATGTAGTAGACAGAAATAAATAATAAAGATCAAAGCAAAAATGAAAGAAATAGAAACAAAAAAAAATTGAAGATCAAAGAAACTGAACAAGTTATTTGAAAAGATCAACAGAAATACTAAACCTCTATCTGGACTCATCATCAAGATAAAAGGCCTCAAATCAATAAAATCAAAGAGAAGTTATAACCAACACCACAGAAATTCAAAGGATCATAAGAGAATATAGTGAAAAATCATAAATCAACAAAATGGATACCCTAGAATAATTGGATAAATACCTAGAAATGTAAAATTTCCCCACTAAATGTGAAAGAAATTCAAAATATGGAAAGACTCATTTGCAGTAATGAAATGGAATCCATAAGAGAAACTATCCCCAAAAAAGTCCAGGACATGAAGGCTTGACAGATAAATTCCTTTTTTTTTTTTTTTTAACTTTACAATATTATATTGGTTTTGCCATATATCAACAAGAATCCACCACAGGTATACATGTGTTCCCCATCCTGAACCCCCCTCTCACCTCCCTCCCTGTACCATCCCTCTGGGTCATCCCAGTGCACCAGCCCCAAGCATCCAGTATCGTGCATCAAACCTGGACTGGCGACTCGTTTCATATATGATATTATACATGTTTCAATGCCATTCTCCCAAATCATCCCACCCTCTCCCTATCCCACAGAGTCCAAAAGACTGTTCTATACATCAGTGTCTCTTTTGCTGTCTCATATACAGGGTTATTGTTACCATCTTTCTAAATTCCATATATATGCGTTAGTATACTGTATTGGTGTTTTTCTTTCTGGCTTACTTCACTCTGTATACTAGGCTCCAGTTTCATCCACCTCATTAGAACTGATTCAAATGTATTCTTTTTAATGGCTGAGTAATACTCTATTGTGTATATGTACCACAGCTTTCTTATCCATTCATCTGCTGATGGACATCTAGGTTGCTTCCATGTCCTGGCTATTATAAACAGTGCTGCGATGAACAGTGGGGTACACGTGTCTCTTTCAATTCTGGATCACTCATTATCATAGAAATGCAAATCAAAACCACAATGAAGTACCATTTCACACCAGTCAGAATGGCTGCGATCCAGAAGTCTACAAGCAATAAATGCTGGAGAGGGTGTGGAGAAAAGGGAACCCTCTTACACTGTTGGTGGGCATGCAACTAGTACAGCCACTATGGAGAACAGTGTGGAGATTCCTTAAAAAAATGGAAATAGAACTGTCTTATGACTCAGCAATCCCACTGCTGGGCATACACACTGACAGATAAATTCTACATTTAAAGAGGAGTTAATAACTCTCCTTTCCAAACTATTTCCCCAAAAAGCAAAAGGAACACCTTTGAAGCCATTCTACAAAGGCAGTATCACCTGATAGCAAAATCAGACAAATGACAACAAAATATGAAAATACATGCCAATATCACTGAAGAAAATAGATGCAACCATCTTCAACAAAATATTAGCAAACCAAATCAAACAATACATTAAAAGGATCGCACTCCATAGTCAGTGAATTGTATCTAAGAGATGCAAAGAAGGTTAAGTATTTGTGAATCAATCAATGTGATATACCACATTAATGAATTGAAGAATAAAAATCATATACAAATAACCTCAATATATGAAAAAAAGTTGTTTTAAAAAGTGCAACATCCATTTATTTTTAAAATTAATTTAGTTATTTTAATTGGAGAATAACTGTTTTGCAATACTGTGATGGTTTTTGTTGTACATCAACATGAATCTTCCAAAGGTATACATGTGTACCCCCATCTTGAACCCCCCTCCCACCTCCTTCCCCACCCTATCCCTCCTAATTGTCCTAGAGCATAGGCTTTACAATCAAAATTCTCAAAAGAATTGGTATAGAGAAAAATTATTCAAAATAATAAAGGTCATATAAAATAAGCCCATAGCTAACATCATTCTCCAGAGAAGGCAATGGCACCCCACTCCAGTACTCTTGCCTGGAAAATCCCATGGACAGAGGAGCCCGGTGGGCTGCAGTCCATGGGGCCGCTAAGAGTCGGACACGACTGAACGACTTCACTTTCATGCATTGGCGAAGGAAATGGCAACCCACTCCAGTGTTCTTGCCAGGAGAATCCCAGGGACGGGGGAGCCTGGTGGGCTGCCATCTAGGGGGTCTCACAGAGTCAGACACGACTGAAGTGACTTAACAGCATCAATATCATTCTCATCAGTGAAAAGCTGAATGAATTTCCTCTAAGTTCATGAACAAGACAAGGATGTCTATTTAACATAATTTATGGCAAAAACCACTATAATATTGTAAAGTAATTAGCCTCCAATTAAAATAAATAAATTAAAAAAAAAACATAGTAATGGAAGTTCTAGCCATAGCAACCAGAGAAGAAAAGATATAAAGTTAATTCAAATTGGAAAGTAAGAATTAAAGTTGTCAGTGTTTACTGATGATACTATGTATAAAATTTTGTAAATGTCCAAAAAACTATAAATAAATTAGAACTAATTAATGAATTCAATAGAGTTGTAAGACACAAAATTAATACATAGAAATAAGTTGCACTTCTAGTTAAGTGTTAATTGCTCAGTCATGTTGACTCTTTGTGACCCCATGGACAGGAGCCTGCAAGGCAAGTGCACTGGAGTGGGTAGCCATTCCCTTCTCCAGGGGATCTTCCCGACCTAGGGATCAAACCTGGGACTCCTGCACTACAGGCAAATTCTTTACCATCTAAGCCACTGGGGAAGTCCTGCACTTCTATAGACTAGCAATAAACTATCAGAAGAAGAAATTAAGAAAACAATTCCATTTACAATTGAATTGAAAATAAATGCTTAGGAATAAATTTAACCAAAGAGGTTAAAAAACCTGTACTTGGAAAATTGTAAGGCATTGATGAAAGAAATTGTAGATGACATAAATGAGTGGGAAGATATACCATGCTCAAAGATTGGGGAAATTAGTATTATTAAAACGACCATACTACTGAAGGCAATCTAAAATTTCAATGCTACTCTTGTCAAAATACAAATAGAAATTTTCACTGAATGTGAATAACTAATTCTGAAATTTGTATGGAAACACAAAATCCCTACATAGCCAAAACAATATTGAGAAAAAGAAGAAAACAGAAGGCTGCTCCCTGATTACAGCCTATACTACAAATCTTCAATAATAAAAGGTTCATAGTACTAGCATGGATCAAGGGAAAATAATTTTAAGCCCTGAAATAAACCCACACTTCTATGGTGAGTTAATCTTGTGCAAAGGAACCAAGAATATACAATAGAGAAGACAGTCTCTTCAACAAGTGGTGCTTTAATTTTAAAATTAAATTACAAATTCCCTAAAACCATATACATCACTGACTCGGTGGACGTGAGTCTCAGTGAACTCTGGGAGTTGGTGATGGACAGGGAGGCCTGGCATGCTGCGATTCATGGGGTCGCAAAGAGTCGGACATGACTGAGTGACTGGTCTGATCTGATCTGATATACAAAAATAAACTCAAAATGGATTAAAGAATTAAATGTAAGATATTAAAACCATAAAACTCCTTAGAATAAATCATAAGCAGTACACTCTTTGACATTTGTCTTAATAATATATATTTTAGGATATATATCCTCAAGAAAGGGAAACAAAAGCATAAATAAATGAGACAAAGCAGAATTCAAAGCTTTTGCACAGTGAAGGAAGCTATCAACAAAATAAAAATGCTGCCCTCTGAATTCAAATGGGTATATCTTTCCTTTTCTTCTTTGTTTTTCACTTCTCTTTTTTGCACAGCTATTTGTAGGGCCTCCTCAGACAGCCATTTTGCTTTTTTGCATTTCTTTTTCTTGGGGATGATATTGATCCCTGCCTCCTGTACAATGTCATGAACCTCCATCCATAGTTCATCAGGCACTTTGTCTATCAGTTCTAATTCCTTGAATCTATTCCTCACTTCCACTGTATAATCGTAAGGGATTTGATTTAGGTCATACCTGGATGGCCTGGTGGTTTTCCCTACTTTCTTCAACTTAAGTCTGAATTTGGCAATAAGGAGTTCATGATCTGAGCCATGGTCAGCTCCCAGTCTCGTTTTTGCTGACTCTACACAGTTTCTCCATCTTTGGCTGCAAAGAATAGAGTCCAGCAGATTTCGGTATTGACCAACTGGTGATGTCTATGTGTAGGGTATTCTCTTGTGTTGTTGGAAGAGGGTGTTTTCTATGACTGATGCGCTCACTTGGCAAAACTCTAATACCTTTTGCCCTGTTTCATTCCATACTCTAAGGCCAAAATTGCCTGTTACTCCAGGTGTTTCTTGACTTCCTACTTTTGCATTGCAGTCCCCTAAAATGAAAAGGACATCTTTTCAAAGAAATAGAGGAAAACAATAGAATGAGAAAGACTAAAGATCTCTTCAAGAAAATTAGAGATACAAAGGGAACATTTCATGCAAAGATGGGCTCAATAAAGGACACAAATGGTGTGGATCTACCGAAGTAGAAGATATTAAGAAAAGGCGGTAAGAATACACAGAACTAGTCAAAAAAGATCTTCACAACCCAGATAACCACGATAGTATGATCACTCACCTAGAAGCAGACATCCTGGAATGTGAAGTCAAGTGGGTCTTAGGAAGCGTCACTATGAACAAAGCTAGTGGATGTGATAGAATTCCAGTTAAGCTAATTCAAATCCTAAAAGATGATGCTGTGGAAGTGCTGCACTTAATATGCCAGCAAATTTGGAAAATTCAGCAGTGGCCATAGGACTGGAAAAGGTCAGTTTTCATTCCAATCCCAAAGACAGGCAATGCCAAAGAATGTTCAAACTACCACACAATTGCCCTCATCTCACACGCTATTTTGAAAATAGTTGACTTTATTTTCTTGGGCTCCAAAATCACTGCATATGTTGACTGACTGCAGCCATGAAATTAAAATACAGTTACTCCTTGGAAGAAAAATTATGACCAAGCTAGACAGCATATTAAAAAGCAGAGACACTACTTTGCCCACAAAGGTCCATCTAGTCAAGGCTATGGTTTTTCCAGTAGTCATATGTGGATGTGAGAGCTGAACTATAAAGTAAGCCAAGCACAGAAGAATTGATGCTTTGAACTGTGGTGTTGGAGAAGACTCTTAAGAATCCCTTGGACTGCAAGGAGATCCAATCAGCGCACCCTAAAGGAAATCAGTCCTGAATATTCATTGGACGGACTGATGCTGAAGCTGAAACTCTGATACTTTGGCCAGCTTATAAGAAGAGCTGACTCATTTGAAAAGACCCTGATATTGGGAAAGATTGAAGGCGGGAGAAGAAGGGGATGACAGAGAATGAGATGGTTGGAAATTACAAATTCCCTAAAACCCCTAAAACCATATGCAAAAATAAACTCAAAATGGATTAAAGATTTAAATGTAAAATATTAAAACCACTAAGGGCATATTTCAGATTCTGAGATGAAGGGAGGTGTTGATGAAAACCATCAATAAGTAATCAATACTAATATAATAAAAAATAGAAATAGTAAGTGTAGATGAGGGTGTGGAGAAAAGGGAAACCTGTGCACTGTTGGTAGGAAAGCAAATTGGTTCCCCCACTATGGGAAACAGTATGGAATTCTCTCAAAATTTTAAGAAAGAGCTACCATACAATCCAGCAATTCTGTTTCTGGCTATTTTTCTCAAGAATCAAAAAAGACTAATGAAAAAATATATGCTCTCCCTATGTTCATTGCAGCATTATTTACAACAGCCAAGATATGGAAGTAGTCAACATATCAATTAATAGATAAATGGATTAAAATGTGAAGAAGATAATGGGATACTACTCAACTATAAAAATAAGGAAATCTTGCCATTTGAAATAACTTGATGGGTAATATTCTAAGTGAAGTTTGCAACATAGAAAGTTTGTGTGTGTTAGTCACTCAGTCATGTCTGACTCCTTGTGACCCCATGGACTGTAGTCCACCAGCTCTTTTGTCCATGGAATCCTGCAAGCAAGAATACTGGAGTGGGTTGCCATTCCCTTCTCCAGGGGATCTTCCTGACCCAGGGATCAAAACCAGGTCTCCTGTATTGCAGGCAGATTCTCTACCATCTGAGTCACAGGGAAGCCCAGTAGAAAGTTTGCAAGTTTGATACCATATAGTTTTATTTACATGTGGAATCCTGGGGGAAAAAATGAAACAAAGGAACAAATATAAAAAAAAAAACAGACTCAGACTCATAACTACAGAGAACAAACAGATGAATGACAGAAGTTAGGGGGTTGGGGCTGAAGGAGAATGAAATAGGTGAGGAGGATTAAGAGGTACACACAAAATAAATGAATCACTGTGATGAAATGTAAAACATAGGGAATATAGTAATAACATTTTATGGTGACAGATGGTAACTAGACCTCATGGTGATCATTGTAATGTGTATAAATATAAAATCACTATATTTTTAAAGTTTTGAGCAAACTCCATACATGCAAGAAGAGAGTAGAATGCAATATCTGAAGTTTGAAAGATAAAACTACAAACCTCTAGAATTTTGTATCCAATGCAATTAAATATACTGAAAAAAAAGTAAAGGAGAAATAGACTTTCTAAGAGAAAATAAAGAAGGAATTTGTTGCTACTAGACCTGACTTGCTAAAAATATTAAAAGAAATTCTTGAGCAAAAAGAAAAATGGTGTAGGTCAGAAACTCGAATATACATATGACAAGGAAAATCATTTGAGGGGAATAAACAAAGATAAAATATTTTATATTTCTATTATATATATATTCCTTTATATTTTTATATTTCTAACAGATAACAGTTTTTTTTTTCAAAATAATAATGGCATTAATGTATTCAGTAATTATAGCTTATGAATAAGTTAAATGAATGACAACAGTGTTATAAGGGACATGAAAGAGAAATTGGAAATATTTTCCTATAAGCTACCTTCAGTATCCATGAGGCAGTATGTTGTTATTTGAAAGCAGACGTGATTAGTTGTAAATGTAAAGTGTAAACTCTAGGGCATCCACTAATTTTTTTTTTAATGTACATTTGATACAATGAGAGAAAACAGAATCATATAAAATGCTTAATTAAAATCAGAAAAGGCACAAAAAGAGTGGAAGACAAAAAAAATAAATAAATAACCAGGGAAATGAATAGAAAAATATCAACAAAGAGGGTAGATATTAATCCAGAGACATCAATAATCACTTTAAATGTCAATAGTCAGGCGGTCCTAAGATGGCAGAGGAATAGGATGGGGAGACCACTTTCTCCCCAACAAATTCATCAAAAGATAATTTGAATGCTGAGCAAATACCACAAAACAACTTCTTAACACTGGCAGAGGACACCAGGCACCCAGAAAACCAGCCCATTGTCTTTGGAAGGAGGTAGGACAAAATATAAAAAATAAAAATAGAGACAAAGAGTTAAGGACAGAGACCCATCCCAGGGAGGGAGTTGTAAAAGAAGAGAAGTCCCAAACACCAAGAAACCCTCTCACCCGTGGGTCTGTGGGGAGTTTTGGAATCTCAGAGGGCAACATAACTGGGAGGAAAAAAATAAATAAATAAAACCCACAGATTATGCACCTAACTGCAACTGCCAGCAGAGAAGTAGCCCAGAGGCTTTCATCCACCACCAGCAAACAGGGGCTGAACAGGGAGGCATGGGCTGCATTGCTTAAGGTAAGGACTGGGCCTGAATACCCTGAGAGCAATCTGAGGGAGCTAACGTGAGATAGCAACCCAAACCTTGGGGTAGCCAGAGAGAGAAAGAAAAAAAAAAAAGAGGAAAGAGAGAGAGAGAAAACAAAGGACTGAGTGAATACCAGAGGAGAGCTAGCCGGCAACGGACCAGCCCATCCCCTGCCAGAGGTAGGGAGGCAAGGGACAAACTCGTCCCCAGAGATGGCATACTCTACCAAACTGCGAGCAGGCTCCCAGTTGCTAACCAAGTCTTCCTGGGATCCTGGATGGTTGACATCCACCAGGAAGGTTGCAGCCAGAGATCAGCTCCCCAGAGGAGACACACAGCACACCTGAGATGGCACTCCCGCTGCACACCCAGGAAACTGAGCAGCTGGGACTTGGGAGGTGATAAGACCCACAACCCCACCTAGGGAGTGTGTGCTCTGCAAGCACCTTGTCACTTGAGCTGCTCAGACCTGGGAAGGGCACAAAACTCAGCCCCAACTGAGTCTGTGCCTTTGTGGAGTACCAGAGAACGTGAACCTGAGTGGCTTAGACCTGGGAAGTGTACACAACCCAGGCCCACCTTAGACAGTTCCCCTCCAGAGCAACCTGGAGCCTGAGCAGTGTATACCAGGAAAGCACACATGCCATAAGTGCAGGCAAACCCAGTGTGGCCCAGACACTGTGAGCACTCCCCACACATGCCAGTGATATTTGTTTGCAGTGTTCCTCCCTCCCTTCAGCACAATTGAACAAGTGAGCTTAAATAAATGACCACCTTTGCCCCCTTGTGTCAGGGTAGAAGTTAGATACTGAAGAAACTTGCAAACAGTGGAAGCCAAAATAAACAAAAAAGAGGGAAACACTTTGGAAGTGACATGTGCAATGGATTAAAACCCTGTAGTTAGCATTGGCTACATTGCAAGACACTTAAAGACCTTGAGAAGAAGTATAAGCTGGAACAAAAAACTATCTGAAACTGAACTGACCCCACACTGCCCTCAACAGGTCCAGAGAGATTCCTAGATATATTTTACTATTATCATTTTTAAATTTCTTTATTGTTTTTATTTTTAAGTTCTTTATTACTCCTTTAATTTTCATTTTTAAAACCTACTATTACCTTGCAAAAAAAGATGCTATTTTTAAAGCAAATTTCAAACATTTTTTTTAATAACTTTTGTGATTTTTTTTTAATATTGTATTTTTGAGAGTCTAACCTCTACTCTAGACATTTAATATTTGCTTTCTGGTATATGTTATCAATTCTATACTTTTAAGAATCCAATCTTCAGTACCCATTTTTACTTAGGAGTGTGATTACTGGCTTGATTGCCCTCTCACCTTTTGATTCTGATTTTTCTCCCCCAGGTCACCTCTATCTCCTCCCTCTCCCTTCTCTTCTCTACTTAACTCTGTGAATCTCTTTGGGTGTTCTGAGCTGTGGAGAACACTTAGGGAACTGATCTCAGGCTAGATGGGTCACTCTACTTTTCACTCCCCCTCCTCTTCACTCACCCTCCTCTCCTCCTGATCACCTCTATCTCCTTCCTCTCTCTTTTCTTCTCTATGGAACTCCGTGAACCACTCTGAGTGTTTCAGACTGTGGAGAGCAAATAAAGAATTGATTACTGGCTAGATTGCTCTCTCCACTTTTGATTCCCCCTTTTCTCCTTCTGGTCACCTCTATCTCCCTCCTCCTTCTTCTCTTCTTCATGTAACTCTGGAAACTCTCTTGGTGTACCGCAGTGTGGAGAATCTTTTCACCATTAACCTAGATGTTTTATCATTGGTGCTGAATGGATGGAGAAGGCTTGAGGCTACTGTAAGAATAAGACTGAAAGCCAGAGGCAGGAGGCTTAAATCCAAAACTTGAGAATACCAGAAAACTCCTGATTCCATGGAACATTAATCTACAAGACCTCATCCAAAAGCCTCCATACCTAAACTGAAACCAAGCTCCACCCAAAAGCCAACAAGTTTCAGATCAGGATACACCAAGCTAATTCTCCAACAATGCAGGAACATAATACTGATCACAAAAATATAGACGGCCAAAAGTCACACCAAACACATAGACACCTCAAAACTCACTACTGGACACTTCATTGCACTCCAGAGAGAAGAGATCCAGCTCCACCCACCAGAACACAGATGTAAACTTCCCTAACCAGGAAACCTTGACAAGTCACTCCTGCAAACCCACCCACAGGGAGGAACCTCCACAATAAAGAGGAAACACAAACTTACAGCATACAGAAAGGCCACCCCAAACACAACAACCTAAACAAGATGAAAAGGCAGAGAAATATTCAGCAGGTAAAGGAACATGATAAAAGCCCACCAAACCAAAAAAAAATAAAAGAGGAGAAGATAAGGAGTCTAACTGAAAAAGAATTCAAAATTATGATAGTAAAGATGATCCAAAATCTTGAAAAGAAAATGCAGTTACAGATAAAGAGACTAGAGACAAGGATTGAGAAGATGCCCGAAATGTTAGAAGACTCTACATATGGACATCACCAGATGGTCAACACCGAAATCAGATTGATTATATTCTTTGCAGCCAAAGATGGAGAAGCTCTATACAGTCAGCAAAAACAAGACCAGGAGCTGACTGTGGCTCAGATCATGAGCTCCTTATTGCCAAATTCAGACTTAAATTGAAGACAGTAGGGAAAACCACTATACCATTCAGGTATGACCTAAATCAAATCCCTTATGATTATACAGTGGAAGTGAGAAATAGATTTAAGGCACTAGATCTGATAGATAGAGTGCCTGATGATCTATGGACTGAGGTTCATTATATTGTACAGGAGACAGGGATCAAGATCAGCCCCATGGAAAAGAAATCTAAAAAAGAAAAATGGCTGTCTGGGGAGGCCTTACAAATAGCTGTGAAAAGAAGTGAAGCAACAAGCAAAGGAGAAAAAGAAAGATAAAAACATCTATGAGTCTACCATCACCCTAACACCAAAACCAGACAAAGATGCCTCAAAAAAAGAAAACTCAGACCAATATCACTGATGAACATAGATGTAAAATCCTTAACAAAATTCTAGCAAACAGAATCCAACAATATATTAAAAAGATCATACCTCATGACCAAGTGGGCTTTATCCCAGGGATGCAAGGATTTTTCAATATTTGCAAATCAATCAATGTGATACACCACATTAACAAATTGAAAGATAAAAACCATACGGTTGTCTTGGTAGATGCAGAGAAAGCCTTTGACAAAATTCAACAGCCATTTATAATAAAAATCCTCCAGAAAGCAAGAATAGAAGGAACATACCTTAACATTAAAAAAGCTATATATGATCAACCCACAGCAAACATTATCTTCAATGGTAAAAAACTGAAAGCATTTCTCCTAAAATCAGAAACAAGACAAGAGTGCCCACTCTCACCACTACTATTCAACATAGTTTTGGAAGTTTTAGCCATAGCAATCAAAGCAGAAAAAGAAATAAAAGGAATCCAGATGGAAAAGAAGAAGTAAAACTCTCACTGTTTGCAGATGACATGATACTCTACATAGAAAACCCTAAAGACTCCACCAGAAAATTATGAGAGCTAATCAATGAATATAGTAAAGTCTCAGGATACAAAATCAACACACAGAAATCCCTTGCATTCTTATACACTAACAATGAGAAAACAGAAATGGAAATTAAAGAAACAATTCCATTCACCATTGCAACGAAAAGAATAAAATACTTAGGAATAAATCTACCTAAAAAAGAAAAGACCTATATATAGAAAACTATAAAACACTGATGAAAGAAATCAAAGATAACGGAAATAGATGGAGAAATATACCATGTTCATAGATAAGAAGAATCAATGTAGTGAAAATTAGTATACTACCCAAAGCAATCTACAATTCAATGCAATCCCTAACAAGCTACCAATGGTATTTTTCAAAGAACTAGAACAAATAATTTAGCAATTTGTATGGAAATACAAAAAAAAAAAAAAAAAAAAACTCGAATAGCCAAAACAGTCGTGAGAAAGAAGAATGGAACTAGAGGAATCAACCTGCCTGACTTCAGGCTCTACTACAAAGCAACAGTCATCAAGAGAGTATGGTACTCGCACAAAGACAAAAACAGATCAATGGAACAAAGTAGAAAGCCCAGAGATAAATCCTCTCACCTGCGGGCACCTTATCTTTGACAAAGTAGGCAAGAATATACAATGGAGAAAAGACAATCTCTTTAACAAGTGGTGCTGGGGAAACTGGTCAACCATTTGTAAAAGAATGAAACTAGAACACTTTCTAACACCATACACAAAAGTAAACTCAGAATGGATGAAAGATCTTAATGTAAGACCAGAAATATGAAACTCTTAGAAGAAAACACAGGCAAAACACTCTCTGATGCAAATCATAGCAGGATCCTCTATGACCCACCTTCCAGAGTAATGAAAATAAAAGGAAAAATAAACAAATGGGACCTAATTAAACTTAAAAGCTTTTGCACAACAAAGGAAACTATAAGCAAGATGAAAAGACAGCCTTCAGAATGGGAAAAAATAATAGCAAATGAAGAAACTTTCAAAGAATTAATCTCAAAAACATACAAGCAACTCCTGCAGCTCAGTTCCAGAAAAATAAGGGACCCAATCAAAAAATGGGCCAAAGAACTAAACAAATATTTCTCCAAAGAAAACATACAGATGGCTAACAAACACATGAAAAGATGCTCAACATCACTCATTATCGGAAATACAAATCAAAACCACAATGAGGTACCATCTCACATCAGTCAGAATGGCTGCTGTCAAAAGTCTACAAACAATAAATGCTGGAGAGGGTGTGGAGAAAAGGAAAGCTTCTTACACTATTGGTGGGAATGCAAACTAGTACAGCCACTATGGAGAACAGTGTGGAGATTCCTTAAAAAACTAGAAATAGAACTGCCATATGACCCAGCAATCCCACTGCTGGGCATATTCACTGAGGAAACCAGAATTGAAAGAGACACAAGTACCCCAGTGTTCATCACAGCACTGTTTACAATAGGTATGACATGGAAGCAACCTAGATGTCCATCGACAGATGAATGGATAAGGATGTTGTGGTATATATACACAATGGAGTATTAGTCATTAAAAAGAATACATTTGAATCAGTTCTAATGAGGTGGGTGAAACTGGAGCCTATTATACAGAGTGAAGTAAGCCAGAAAGAAAAACACCAATATAGTATATTAATGCATATATATGAAATTTACAAAGATGGTAACGATGACCCTATATGTGAGACAGCAAGAGACGCAAATGTAAAGAACAGGCTTTTGGACTCTGTGGGAGAAGGCGAGGGTTGATGATTTGAAAGAATAGCATCAAAACATGTATATTATCACATGTGAAATAAATAGCCAGTCCAGGTTTGATGCATGAGACAGGGTGCTCAGGGCTGGTGCACTGCAATGACCTTGAAGGATGGGATGCAAATGGAGGCGAGAGGGTGGGTCAGGATGGGGAGCACATGTACACCCATGGCTGATTCATGTCAATGTATGTTAAAAACCACCACAGTATTGTAAAGTAATTAGCCTCCAATTAAAATAAACTAAAAATTAATTAATTAATTAATGTCAGTATGGCACCCCACTCCAGTACTCTTGCCTGGAAAATCCATGGATGGAGGAGCCTGGTAGGCTGCAGTCCATGGGGTTGCTAAGAGTCGGACATGACTGAGGGACTTCACTTTCACTTTCATGCATTGGAGAAGAAAAAGGCAACCCACTCCAGTGTTCTTGCCTGGAGAATCCCAGGGACGCGGGAGCTTGGTGGGAGGCCATCTATGAGTGGCACAAAGTTGGACACTACTGAAGTGACTTAGCAGCAGCAGCAACAGTAGCAGCAGCAGGAGCAGTCTAAACATAGCAAATTAAAAGCAGAGGCTGTCAGAGTGAATTAAAAAATAAAACCTAACTTATGCCACTACAAGAAACTCATTTTAAATTTAAAGATATAAGTATATTAAAAACAAAGGGATACATAAAGTTATATCATGCCAGCATTAATCAAAAAAATAAATGCTGAAATAACTATATCAATTTAAGGAAAACCCATTTTAGATCAAGGTAAGTTACCAGGTATAAAGAGAAGCATTACATGATGATAAAGGGGTCTTTTCTCCAAAAGACATAAGAATCCTTAATTTGTATATGCCTAACCACAGAACATCAAAATAAATGAGGCAAAAACTGATAAAGATACAAGGAGAAAAAGATGAATCCACTATTATTGCTGAAGGAAAACAGAAAATCAGTAAGGACATAGTTTAACTGAACAGTACTGTCAATCAACTGAATTTAATTGACAGTTATAGAGTTCTTCATCCAATGACAGCAGAATACACATTATTCTCAGGCTCACATGGAACATTCACCAAATTACACCACATTCTAGGCCTTATAATGCACTTTAACAAATTAAAAGGAACAGAAGTCATACAAGGTATGCTCAGAAAACAAAGAAATTAAGCTAGAAGACAATAACAGAAAGATAGCTGGAAAACTGCACAATACTTGGAGATTAAACACCACACTTTTAATAACATATGGTCAAAGAAATCTCAAGTTATTTTAAAATATGTTGAACTAAATAAAAATGAAAATGCAGCACATCAAAATTTGTGAGACAAGGCAAAAGCAGTGCTTAGAAGGAAATTTATCACATTGAATGCATATATTAGAAAATGAGAAAGATATAATATGAATAATCAAAACCTCCATCTCAAGAAACTAGAAAAAGGGGAGCAAATTAAATCCAAAGAAAGCAGAAATTTAATATTAAGCATTGGAACATAAACCAAATAAATTAAAAACAGGAAATTAATAGAGAAAATCAAGGAAAACAGAAACTGGTTCTTTGAAATAAGAAATAAAGTTAATAAACTTCTGGTCAGGTTAAGGGTAGAAGAAAAAAAGAGAAGACACAAATAAATTACTAACATCAGAAATGTAAATAGAGCCACTATTACTGAGCCCATGGATGTTAAAGCATAATAAATAAATAATACGTAAAATTTCACATCCACAAATTTGATAACATAACTGAAAAGGACTAATTTCTTTTTAAAAAATTTATTTGTTTTAACTGGAAGATAATCACCTTACAATATTGTGATGGTTTTTGCCAATATATCAACATGAATTGGCCATAGGCATACGTGTGCTGTCTCTCCTGAAACCCCTTCCCATTTCCTTCCTGACTCCATCCCTCAAGGTTGTCACAGATCACTGGCTTTGGTTTCCTTGGTCATACAGCAAACCTCCACTGGCTATTTTACATACAGTAGTGTATATGTTTCAATGCTATTCTGTCAAATCATCCCACCCTCTGTTTCTCCCACTGAGTCCAAATGTCTGCTCTGTGTCTGTGTCTCTTTTGCTGCCCTGCAAGTAGGCCCATTGGTACAGGACTGATTTCTTGAAAGACACAATCTACCAAAACTCACAAGAAGAAATAGATGACCTTAATAGGCAAAAGTCTATTTTAAAATATCAAATCAGTAATTAATAACCATCCAAAAGAGAACACGGGAAGTTGAGATGAATTCACAAGAATTCCACCAAACACTGAAGTGATAACTTTTACCAATTCTTCACAATCTCTTTGAGAAAATAAGAGAGAATATTTCCTAACCCATTCTATAAGGACGTTATCCTAATACCAAAACAAAACAAAAAAATTCCAAAAAAGTAGAACAATAGATTGGTAACTCTTGTAGCATAAATACAAAAGTTCTTAGTAAAAAATTAACATATAAAATTGAATAATGTATAAAAATAATTATACACTATGGCTAGGCAGGATTTATTAGTTGTTCAATGTTTTAACATTTGATGATCAATTACTGTAATCTATCATATCAACAGACTAAAGAATAAAAATCATAACATCATAAAAATAGATAGTGAAAAATCCTTTGGCAAAATCCAACACCCAATCATTATAAAACATTTCAGCAAACTAGGAATAGAGGGAAATTTCTCAACTTGATAAAGAATGATTATAAACCAAGTACAGCTGAAATTATACTAAGTGGAAAGGAGCTAGTGACTTTTCTGCTAAGACCAGGAGCAAGTAAGGATGTTCCTTCCCTCTCACCACCTCTATTGCACTTCATACCTGGAAATTTAACAAATCCAGTATGATAAGAAAGGGAAATAAAAGGCATGTATATTGGGAAGGAAGAAAGAAATCTGTCTTTGTTGGCAGATGATATAATTTTATATGTAGAAAAATCCCAAAAAATCAACCAAAAGCTTTTGGAATTAATACATGACTTCAGCAAAATTTCAAGATAGAATGTTAATATACAAAAGTTTATTACTGTCTCCCATATAGGGTCATTGTTACCATCTTCTAAAAATTATATATATATATATATATATGGAATACTGTATTGGTGTTTTTCTATATGCAAGACAGCAAGAGAGACACAAATGTAAAGAACAGACTTTTGGACTCTGTGGGAGAAGGCAAGGGTGGGATGATTTGAGAGAATAACATCGAAACATGTATATTATTATATGTGAAATGGATAGCCAGTCCAGGTTTGATGCATGAGACAGGGCTCTCAGGGTCAGTGCACTGGGACAACCCTGAGGGATGGGATGAGAAGGGAGGTGGGAAGGGGGGACACACGTACACCCATGGCTGATTCATATCAATGTATGGCAAAAAAAAAAAAAACCACTACAATACTGTAAAGTAATTAGCTTCCAATTAAAATAAATAAATTAATTTACAAAAAAGTTCATTACTATCTTATATGCCAAGAAAGAACAATTGGAATTGGAAATTAAAAGTGAGCAGTGTCTGAGCTCTGCCTCTTTAGCCTTTAATTATTTGGTTTTGAGTCACAGTGGTAAGACTTTGTACTTGTTAGAGTTTCATTGTACCTTTTTAGTTTCAGGACTCTGATCCCACAATTCTCAGCCTTGTGCTTCACCAGAATAGTTTCAGGATTTATTCCAGGCAGAATCTTACATAATCTTTCCTCCAGTTCAGGAAAATATATATCTAACGTATTATTAATCATCCCCAAGAAATAAAGACCTCTATCCACTTCCCAGGAAATTCTACTTCATTTTAGGCATGAGCCCTCAGAACAAATCAGTGGGAACTCTGTCTTTAACCTAGATTATAGCTTTAACTTTAGAGTCAGTTCAAGTCTTCTATAAATTCAAGAGCTTTGTACCACAATTCCTTGGTTTCAGGCAAGAAGGCATTTCTTAAGTTCCTAGTAAATATTTGTTGACTAGAAAATATTTCTCCTTTGGAGTCAGACATACTTAGGTAAGAATTCACACTTAGGTAAGAAACATACTAGTTGTGTGCCCTTGGACAATTTATTTAACTTCTCTTACCTTAAGTTTTCTTATCTGTATTGTTGTTCAGTGACTCAGTCGTGTCCAGCTCTTTGTGACCCCATGGACTACAGCATGCCAGGCTTCCCTGTCCTTCACTACCTCCCAGAGTTTGCTCAAACTCATGTTCATTGAATCAGCGATGCCATGCAACCATCTCGCACTCTGTCATCCCCTTCTCCTCCTGCCTTCAATCTTTCCCAACATCAGAGTCTTTTCCAGTGAGTCACTTCTTCACATCAGGTGGACAAAGTATTGGACCTTCAGCTTCAGCATCAGTCCTTCCAATGAATATTCAGGGTTGATTTCCTTTAGGATTGACTGGTTTGATCTCCTCATTGTCCAGGGGAATCTCAAGCATCATCTCCAGCACCACAGTTAGAAAGCATCAATTTTTCAGTGCTCAGCTTTCTTTAGGCTCCAACTCTGAGATCCATACATGACTACTGGAAAAATCAAAGCTTTGACTATAAGGACCTTTGTCAGCAAAGTGATATCTTTGCTTTTCAATACACTGTTTAGTTTTGGCATGGCTTTCCTTCCAAGGAGCAAGCATCTTTTAATTTCATGGTTGCAGTCACTGTCCACAGTGATTTTGGAGCCCAAGAAAATAAAGTCTGTTTCCTTGTTTTTTCCATCTATTTGCCATGAAGTGATGGGACTGTATATTCTGATCTTAGTTTTTTGTCGTCCCCTTCTCCTCCTGCCCCCAATCCCTCCCAGCATCGGGGTCTGTTCCAATGACTCAACTCTTTGCATGAGGTGGCCAAAGTATTGGAGTTTCAGCTTCAGCATCAGTCCTTCCAATGAATACCCAGGACTGATCTCCTTTAGGATGGACTGGTTGGATCTCCTTGCAGTCCAAGGGACTCTCAAGAGTCTTCTAAATTTATTTATTTTTTATTTTTTTAATTTAATTTTATTTTTTAACTTTACAATATTGTATTGGTTTTGCCATATATCAACATGAATCTGCCACAGGTATACACAGGTTCCCCATCCTGGACCCTCCACCCTCCTCCCTCCCTGTACCATCCCTCTGGGTCGTCCCAGTGATCTTAGTTTTTTGAATATTGAGTTTTATCTATATAGCAGAACCAATAACTCTTACCTCACAGAGCTTAAATAAGGAGTCAATGAATTAATGGAGCCAACAGATAGGAAAATGCCTATGACTTTCTATGTAAGTGCATGATCAGTCGCTTCAGTCGTTTCTGACTCTTTGTGACTCTGTGGACTGTAGCTCGCATGGCTCCTCTGTCAATGGGATTCTCCAGGCAAGAATACTGGAGTGGGTTGTTGTGCCCTCCTCCAGAGGATCTTCCTAACCCAGGGATTGAATCCACATCTCTGTGTCTTCAGCTTAGCAGACAGACTCTTTACCCATTGAGCCACCTGGGAATCCCCATGACTTTCTACAACACATGTTAATTTCTTTCTCATGTATTATCTTAATGATTTATCTAGTGCTGCACTAAGAACTAGAAAAATCTATGTAATCCCAAGAACCAAGAACACTTGGGGCCTTGCTGTCCTCTCCCCATAGTCATATTTCAAAAATGCATTACAGAGATTGAGAGAGCCTAGAACCTAGAAAAAGACTCCCTTGGAAAAATTCCACCATAGGGCTGGACAAAGAAATTTGGCCAACAGATAAGTTACAACCCAGGAAATCAGTTGGCAATTGTGGTAATCTGGTGTAGTTTAATAAACACTCTGGGGAGTAGGGGACATTGATTTGTCATGTTTACCAATTTCTATGTGTAAATACTTTCACAAGTGAACATGGAGTTGGGAAGAGATGTTCACAATTGATTCTCACAGCCAGTGTGAGGTAGACTATGCTGTGTTTAGTCACTCAGTCGTGTCCGACTCTTTGAGACCCCATGGACTGTAGCCCACCAGGCTCCTCTGTCCATGGTGATTCCCCATTCAAGAATACTAGAGGGATTCCCTTGCCCTCTTCCAGAGGATCTTCACAACCCAGGGATCAAACCCAGGTTTCCGTCATTGCAGGCAGATCCTTTGCCATCTGAGCCATCAGGGAAACCCTGGTGAGGTAGTCTAGCATACCATAAAATAAGGCAAGAAATTCCTAAAAGCAGAAGAGAGAGTTTGCAGAAAGGAGGCAGGGATCTACAGCAGAGTCTAGGGTAGAAATGGCCTCACATTGACACAATAAGATACTGCTGCAAGCTTAGATCAGGATTGGTGTTTGTTACTGGAGCAGAGCTGAGTCTACAGTTGGTCATCAAGGAACTGTAGTTGTGGTGGGAAGAGACACCTCAGTTAAACTTATAGTCATCTAACAGTGGTTCTCAAGGTGTGGTCCTAAGACACAGCATCAGCATCACCTGAGAAATTGTGACAAATGTAAATTTTTAGCCCCACCCCAGACCTACTCAATCACAAACTCTAGGCCTACCAGACATTTATGATATAACAGTCTTCCAGGTGATTCTGCTACCCACAGAAGATGGAGAACCATTGGAATTGCTGCAGGTACAGTTTTTCTATAACCAAGTCAGGCAAGGCCATGGCCCAGGGTCTTCTGGGAAGAATTCTCATATGCAATAATGACCAGACACATTTTTGCCAAGGGCCATTGGTTGTAACTATGGAGAGGACAGATGGACAGCTGGGGATAGAGAGGTGTAGGGATTAAGAATAACAGCTTCTTGTTATCTCTATTCCCTGTCACAGCCAACCTGTCTGCTACAACATCGTTAGCATTAATTCTCTATTCAGTATGACCATAAACAAGACCATTGCATTTTTGAGATCTGGAAACTCAAGCTTCAGTTTTCAATCTGACAGTCGACTTTCTCAATTTCCTATTCAATGTATCATTTTGTCACCTTATATTCTCTGAAAGTGTTAGGAAGAACATATAATATTTAGATAGAAAAATAGCCCTAAGCAGGGGAAGGCACTAGGCCTTTCTTAAATCCTCAATTAGCTTTGTGGAGCTATGTTTCCCAAAAGCTAAAGAAAATTGCTATACTTGAAATTCAAATCAGACTCCTAAATTTAAAGAGCATGTTTCATTTTTCAAATAACTTGGTTTATTATTGAACTTGCAGTAAAATATACATAACACATAATTTACCATAAACCATTTTACTTTTATATTTTAATGGCATTAAATGCATTTACATTGTTTTGCAACCATTACCAACATTCATCTATAAAACACTTTTCATCTTGTAAAATCAAAACTCTGCAGCCATAAATAATAACTCCCTATCTCTCCTTCCCCTAGTGTCTAGCAACCTCTATTCTACTTTCTGCCTTTATAAATTTCATTATACTAGGTACCTCATGTAAGTGGAGTCATACAATATTTGTATTTTTTGTGACTGTCTTATTTCACTTAGAATACCGTACTCAAGTTTCATCCATACTGTAGCATGCCAAAATGTCCTTCCTTTTTAAAACTGAACAACGTTCCATTGTATGTATATAACACATTTGATTTCTTCATTCATTCATCCATCAATGGATATTTGTATTGCTTCCAAATTTTGGTTGTTGTGAATAATGCCACTATGAACATTATAAACATAAGGGTATATGAAAGCAGATCTCTTTAAGTTCTGTTTTCAGTACTTTGAGATATATATCCACAAGTAGAATTTCTGGATCATATGGTAATTTTATTTTTTATTTTGTGAAGCATTGCTATCCCGTTTTCCCTAGTGACTGCACCATTTTACAATCCCACCAACAATGTACAAGTTGTTGTACAAGTTGTTGTTTGTACAAGTTCCAAATTCTCCACATCCTTGACAACACTTATTATTTTCTCATTTTTTCATAGTAGCCTTCCTAATGCATGCGAAGTGGTATCCCACTTGTTTTGATTTGTATTTTCTTAATGCTTAATGATGTTAAGCATTTTTTCATGTGCTCATTGACCATTTGTATATCTTTGGAGAAATGTCTATTTGAATACTTTGACCATTTTTAAACAGTGTGTTTGTTATTTAGTTTTGGCAAAACTAATACAATATTGTAAAGTTTAAAAATAAAATAAAATTTTAAAAAAAGATTTAAAAATATATTCCAAATATTAATCACTGAGATATCCAAATTAATTTTAAACACTACATATTTGCCCCTTGACACAAATACTGGAAGTGTGTTAGGGAGTTATTTATAATTATTCTCAAGGTTATAAATTAGGAAAATAAGGCTCAGAGGTCAGTAGTGATGTCTCAAGGTAACAATGAATCAAGATATATAATAAAGCCTAGGGACCAAGGTCCAAGCCTAGGTCCATTTCCTTGATAATCTTAGAATTCAGATTTTGAAGGTTCCTTCAAGACCAATGAATTTGAATATCTGTTGTTATACACAAAATACTGAGACGTAGAAAGCAGGAGGGATATATATTTGGTCACACAGTGAGTCAGTTGCAGAATATGGTATATGATACAGATTTCTTAATTTCCAGTTTAGTAGCCTCTTCATTTCACCCTCTAGTAGAGAAAGATTTGGCCATTACAAAAAGCTGTATCTGCTGTTTACCTCTTAATGAAGAACTAATTTTCTTCAAAGACCCAGTCTTCTGAAAATTATAATTGGGTTGAAAGAACTGCAGGGCCATCTGCATTTTTCAGGCTCTGAGAATGAGATCAGATCAAAAAGATCTGTTGCCAAGAGCTTGGGGACTTGACTTTTAGCCAAGTTTTAGCCAAGTTGATAAGAGTGACTAAACATTTGCAGAATCCCAGTTGGCTCCTCCATAGCCACTTGAAGATCTACTTACATGTCACATTTTGCTACAAAAGACCAGGCACCCAAAGGATCT
This sequence comes from Bos taurus, assembly GCF_002263795.3. NCBI lineage: Eukaryota > Metazoa > Chordata > Mammalia > Artiodactyla > Bovidae > Bos > Bos taurus. The sequence continues at coordinate 83,564,382 of NC_037357.1, read as the reverse complement.
TAAAATGCCAAGAAAGAGAGATGATCCTCAAGAACTTTGCTACTCTTTTAAAAAATTATTTCCACTGATGCAAAATTTTCTAGCCTTCAAAAGGCTTTTGCATGTATTGACTTTGATTCACAATAGTCCTATGAAGTCACTTCATTACTATCATTTTAAAAATGAAGAAACTGAAGTTCAGAAAGATCATATTACTTGAGAATACAAAGCTAGCACAATAAGTCTGACTCTAAGGTCTATACCTCCATCACTGTTTTTGTGAGGGCCTATGGAGGAAATTAGTGTATAGCATCAACCAACTTTCACAGAGATTGCAAAAGCCTTGAATGTCCAAGTTTTCTAAGCTGTTTTATCCTAGTGGCCTGAAAGCTTGATCAGTCATTAAATCAATGCTTTGTCTATAACATTGGTTCTCAAAGTGCAGTCCCTGAACCAGGAGCATTACTTGGGAACTTGTTGAAAATGCAAATTTCCTACCCATACTCCAAAACTACTGAATTAGAATCTTTGGGAATGTGACCCAGTAATCTGTGTTTAACAAGCACTCCAGGGAATTCTTATGCATTCTAGGATAAATCTACAAAGTGGAAAGTTCACTTGAATTTTACTGAAAATGTGCTCAATTATCTGTCTCAATTTGTCATTACAGTTCTAGTCCAGGTAGCCTATTATTCCCCAGTCCCTTCATCTGTAAAATGGTAAATGGAAAACTTCATTGAAACTTCTTGGATTTATAATGAGGAAGATCAAAGCTTGAGTACAATTATGAGAGTATGGAATAAAGAGGCAGAAAGACTAGATTTGACTCTTGTTTAATCACTTAATTATGACCAACACTTCTGCAACCCCATGGACTATACCCCACCATGCTCCCCTGTTCATGGGATTTTCTGGGGAATAATATTGGAGTGGGCTGCCATTGCCTTCTCCACCGGATCTTCCTGATCCGGGGATCAAACTTGCGCTTCCAGATCTCCTGCACTGCAGATGGATTCTTTACCACTGAGACACCAGGGAAGCTAGATTTGACTCTTACCTTTTAGCTGTGGGATGCTTCCTTTCTTACCTTACTTTATTCCCCTTTAAAGTGAAGGATTCATCCCTCTCACCGTGTTTTTTGAAGCTCCAAGAAGATAATGAAAGTGAATGGTGTTAAACATTGTTAGTCATCATGCAGTGAGGTCAGGAAATCAGTTCAGTTCAGTTCAGCTCACTCTCTCAGTCATGTTCGATTCTTTGTGACCCATAAATTGCAGCACACCAGGCATCCCTGTCCATCACCAACTCCCAGGGTACACCCAAACACATGTCCATTGTGTCAGTGATGCCATCCAACCATCTCATCCTCTGTTGTCCCCTTCTCCTCCTGCCCTCAATCTTTCCCAGCATCAGGGATTTTTCAAATGAGTCAGCTCTTTGCATCAGGTGGGCAAGTTATTGGAGTTTCAGCTTCAACATCAGTCCTGATCACCCAGGACTAATCTTTAGGATGGACTGGTTGGATCTCCATACAGTCCAAGGGACTCTCAAGAGTCTTCTCCAATACCACAGTTCAAAAGCATCAATCCTTCTGCACTCAGCTTTCTTTATAGTCCAACTCTCACATCCATACATGACCACTGGAAAAACCATAGCCTTGACTAGACAGACCTTTGTTGGCAAAGTAACATCTCTGCTTTTTAATATGCTGTCTAGTTTGATCATAACTTTCCTTCCAAGGAGTAAGTGTCTTTTAATTTCATGGCTGCAGTCACCATCTGCAGTGATTTTGGAGCCCAGAAAAATAAAGTCTGACACTGTTTCCACTGTTTTCCCCATCTATTTCCCATGAAGTGATGGGACCAGATGCCATGATCTTAATTTTCTGAATGTTGAGCTTTAAGCCAACTTTTCCCTCTCCTCTTTCACGTTCATCAAAGAGGCTTTTTAGTTCTTCTTCACTTTCTGCCATAAGGGTGGTGTCATCTGCATATCTGAAGTTATTAATATTTCTCCAGGCAATCTTCATTCCAGCTTGTGCTTCTTCCAGCCCGGTGTTTCTCATAATGTACTCTGCATATAAGTTAAATAAGCAGGGTGACATATACAGCCTTGATGTACTCCTTTTCCTATTTGGAACCAGTCTGTTGTTCCATGTCCAGTTCTAACTGTTGCTTCCTGAGCTGTATACAAGTTTCTCAAGAGGCAGATCAGGTGGTCTGGTATTCCCATCTCTTTCAGAATTTTCCACAGTTTATTGTGATCCACACAGTCAAAGGCTTTGGCATAGTGAGTAAAGTAGATGTTTTTCTGGAACTCTCAATTGTTCAACCACAGAGCACAATGTTGTTTCAGTCATATATTATAATCTCTGCCTAAACCATATCTTCTTTTAAGATAAACTGCACCTGTAACCTAGGCTGCCATGTTTTATACCAAATGACTCCACCGTGGTTGAATTTGACTTAGTGGCAACCAATCTTTGGGCTGTTCTGGAACTTATGACTTGTTTAGCTTTTCACCAAAAATAATAAGCAACAAATGGCAGGAGCTAGAACTGAAATTCACCAGGTTGATTTGGAGTAGGATAACGTATAGTGTTCAAGTTGAAGTTATAAGGGTGTCAGTAGGTAAGAGAACTGAAAAAAAGTAAAGTGTAACCAAATCATAGTGATGGAGGTCCATTTATAAACTCTAGTTGTTGAAGTCTCTTTAGCTTCTCAGGATCACTTCTTCTGTATCAGGCTTCCTATTGTTGTTGTTCGGTCTCTCGGTGGTGTCTGAGTCTTTGCAATGCATGGACAGCAAAATGCCAGGCTTCCCTGTCCTTCACCATCTCCTGGAGCTTGCCCAAACTCATGTCCATTGAGTTGGTGATGCCATCCAACCATCTCATCCTCTGTCATCACCTTTTCTTCTGGCCTTCAATCTTTCTCAGCATCAGGGTACTTTCTAATGAGGCAGCTCTTCATATGAGGTGGTCAAAGTATTGGAACTTCAGCTTCAGCATCAGTCTTTCCAATGAATACTCAGGGTTGATTTCCTTTAAGATCGACTGGTTTGATCTCTTTGCTGTCAAAGGGACTCTTAAGAGTCTTCTCCAACACCACAGTTCAAAACCATCACTTCATCACCATGAACAGTATGAAAAGGCCTCCTATAGTCTTGCAACAAACTCTCCTTTACTTAAAGGTCTCTGCTACTGGCTAAAAACCATCACAAAGCAGTTGTTACGATATTCCATTTTTTACAACTTAACCCTAGGCACCATGAAGAATGAGTGACATAGATAGGATCCATTCCATCTAGGAGTTTACAGCATACCAAGCCAAAGAAAGAATACATTTGAGTACCTAATATATGTGATGCTCCATTGCATACACCACCCCCTTTAAACCCACAATAAGATAAAGAGGTTGAGATACCTACTTTATAGATAATAAAATGAAGGTTCTGAAAAGGGAAGTAATTTTTCCTAGATGAATAATTGAAATAGTTATGTCTGGAGCCAGACTTTATACTCTTTCCACTACACCTCACTGCCTTGATCAATCTACTAGATCACTAATTTGCAAATGTGGTTGATTGTGAGAATGACCTAGGGATTCTTTTGTTTTATTTAAAAAATATGTCTTGAAAACTGTAAGATATTAATGAAAGAAATCAAAAGTGGTAAAAATAAGTAGGAAAGATGTGTGTTCATAGATTTCAACAACTGATAGTTGAAATGTTCCTAATACCCAAAGCAATCTACAAATTTAATGCATTTTCTATTAAGATACCCATGATAATTTTCACAAAGACAGAACAAATAATTCTATAATTTGTGTTAAACCACAAAAGACCCAAAATAGGTAAAGAAATCTTAAAACACACACACACACACACAAAGCTGGGGGTGTCAAACTCCTTGACTTCAAACTATACTGCAAAGCTAAAGTAATCAAAACAATATGGTACAGGCACAAAAACAGATAGAGCAATAGATTAGAATATAAAGCCCAGAAATAAACCCACACATAAATAGTCAATTAATCTATGACAAAGGAAGCAAGAATATACAATGGATAAACAGACCTTTCAATAAGTAGTTTTGGGAAAACAGGACAGTTAATGTAAAAGAATGAAATTAGAATATCTTTCTATATCAAATATGAAAATAAACTCAAAATGGGTTAAAGACCCATATGTAAGAACTGAAACCATAACCTTCTAGAAAAAAAAAAAAAAAAAAGGCAATACAGTCTTTGAGGTGGATCTCAGCAATAATTTTTTGGATGTGTCTCCTCAGGCAAGGGTATTAAGAGGTACAAATTACTTGGAATAAAATTAGATACAAGAATGCAATTTGCATCACAGGAAATATAGCCAATATTTTTTAAAGCTTTATATGGATTATAATCTATGATGGTTTAGTCACTAAGTCATGTCCGACTCTTGTGACCACATGAACTGTAGCCTGCCAGGCTCCTCTTTCCATGGGGATTCTCTGGGCGAGATCCTTCTCCAGGGGATCTTACCAACCCAGGAATCAAACCTGGGTCTCCTGCATTTCAGGTAGATTCTTTACCAACTGAAACACGAGGGAAGCTCCATTATAATCTGTAAAAATATCAAATCACTATGTTGTACACCTGAAACTAATATAATATTGTGTTTCACCTATGCTTCAATAAAAAATAAATAAGTTTAAAATAAAATTACAAAAAAAAAAAAAAATCAGATTTCCTGGGATGAAATATGAGATGGAATCATAGGAAGTTTGTGAACTCACTTCTTCCCATGGACACACCAAATCTAAAGCTACCTAAGGATCATTTCCCTTGAGAAAGATCTGTAAACTAGATGAACTGTTCTTCACAACAAAGGTCAAAAAGACCACACTGAGATGGGTAAAAGAATCAGAGAAATGATCTCACAAAACAACCCACCCCTGTTGCAGGGACGTACAATATGGAGGTATCTCACCAGATAGGCTTTCTCCTGGCAAAGCAAGGGATTGATGTCCCACAGCAGGCACTCCAAGCCCCAGCCTCTGCATTGGAGACACAAGCCCTCAAAATGCCTGGCTTAGAAAACCAACAGGGCTGATGTACATGTGTCCCAAAATGCTATAGAAAATTTCGACTTCCCCTCTTAAAGGGCCCTAAGACCCAGCAAAATACCAGCTGTTGGAAAAGTGCCTAGACTATATGTGAAGGGGACACATTTACTAATCTAATGATATTAGCTAGAGGGGTAGGGGCAGCTGACACTCTCCCTGGAGACAGAGACACCGGTAGAAGACACTTGCACTCTCCACTTAACCTGATAACACAGGCAGGCAATCTTGGATGTGACACCCTGCCACTGCCTTGCTAAAACAGGCAGGAGCAAGTACTCATAGCATTATCTCACTGCCTTTCTGACCAGATAGTAGTGAATGTTTGTAGTTCATCCTTTATTCCAAACTCCTCAGATAAAGCATGTAAACAATAAGAGCCCTAGATAAAGGGTCCCTAAATAAAATCTGTAAGCATGGATGATTATAATGTTCCCCTACCTCCTGGTTGGGGCTAGGGAGTGTGAGTAGTTGGGGCATTCTCCCACTTTTAGGCTATAGGAAGTGTACATCCATAGTCAGTACATTTTCCTGCTGCTTTTCTGAACCCAGTGAGTATGTCCTTCCCCCATACACTCTACAACCTCCTTGCTAAAACCAGTGGAAGCACCCAATCCTCCCAAGAGATACCTCTTGATTGCCTCACCCTGCTGGCCAGGGCTGTTGGCATTCCTGAGCTCCATAGGACTGTAACAATTGGAGAGACAGTTATTGTCAGGCCATCACCCTCAAGGCACTACATAGGTAGCAAATTGAAACACAACCACAGTCTTCCAGTGAAAAAGTCCTATTTACTTACTCTGGATTTTCTATCTTAGGGAAAGACTCTAGGTTCCCCCATATCTTGAGGCTAAGGAGATGCTCCTATGATATATAAGAAGTGAGAAAACATCCTTGTGCACTCTTTTGGCCTCACTACAGCTGGACAAAACTTCTCAGAAAGGAGCTTATACATTTACTTGGAGCCCCAATTTTTGCAACTGTCATCCAGAGAAGACCTTTATATCTCCTTGTTTGGAGGCCAGCAGGGATTACAATTACAGCCCTACAGGACTACACATATTTGCATACTTTAAAAGTTGCTACATTAGGCTCTGCCTTCCAATCAACATGAAACTATGTGATAAACGAGATTCTCCCCTTTAGGATAATGACAGGTCTTGGCACACTCTAAAAGAAATAAATCAGGCAGTTTAGATAATCACAAGGGTTCAAGAGATAACCAAGAGCTATGGCAAGGTAGGATAAGAAAGATCAGCACCTAAATATGGCCATTTCTATGAGACTAATAGAGGTAGCCATTTCACCTAATACATGAAAGTGAAAACAGTCAACAAAATGAGAAAACAGAGAAAAGTGTTCCAAAAAATAAGAGAACAAGACAAAACCTCAGAAAAAGACTTTAATAATACGGAGATAAATAGCATAACTGAGAAGGAATTCAAAATGTCATAAAGATACTCATTCTCACTGAGCTCAGGAGAAGAGTGAATGGATACACTGAAAATTTCAACAAAAAGTAAACATAAGAAAGTACCAAAAAGAAGTCACAAAGCTGAAGATTACAATAGCTGAACTGAAATATACACTAGATAGGTTCAGCAGCTGACTAGATGAAATAGAAAGAATCAGTAAACATAAGAGAAAGCAATGGAACTTACCCAGACAAAGCACCAAAAAGGAAAAAAAAAAAAAAAAAGGTTCTTTAGTAATAGTTAAGAAAAACTAATTACTAAAAAATGAAGAAAACTTAAGAGACCTTTGGTACAATATCAACTGGAATAACATTTACATTATATAGGTTTCAGAAGAAGAAGATAGAAAGAAAGGTAGCAAAAAAATGTATTTGAAACATAATGGTTGTAAAACTCCCTAGCCCAGAGAAGGAAGCAGATATTCAGATCCAGGTATCTCAGGGAGTCCCAAATAAGATAAATCCAAAGTGAACCACACCATGACACATTATAATTAAAATGTCAAAAATTAATGATAAAGAGAAAATTTTAAAACAGCCAAAGGGGAAAAAATTGTTATGTAAAAGAGAAACCCCATAAGCTTATCAATAGATTTCTCAGCAAAAACTTTATGGGATAGTGCATGACATAGTCAAAGTGCTGAAAGGGAAAAAAAAAACGTTCCCAACTGAGAATATTCTACAAGGAAATGTTATCATTCACATTTGAGAGAGAAATAGTTTTCCAGACAATCAAATTTAAAGGAGTTCATCACTACTAACACAGGCTTATAAGAAATATTAAACACATTTCTTTAAGCTGAAAAGGAACTTGTTAATAACAAAAGCATATAAAAATAAAAATCTCACTGGAAAAGGTAAATACATAGTAAAAGTAGTGGACTTATCACTTCAAATGCTTCTAACACCATCAAAAGAAAAAAAATAGTAAAGTTAAAGTTATTATAAGCAGTTAAGGAATACATAAAAATAAAAAGATGTAAAAAGTGATATCAAAACATAAAATGTGAGGTAGGGGTGGTAAAATGTAAACTTGGGGAGTGTGTTCAAATTTAAGTTGCTATTGATTTAAAATAGGCTGTTTTATACATAGACTGATACATGCTAACCTCACAGAATAACAAGCCAAAAAATTACAAACAATACACAAAAGAGAACAAGAAATAAATCTAAACATAAAAACAAACTCATCCAACTACAAGGGAAGAGAGAAAGAGAAAAAAAAAAGGACAGAGGAAAACTAAAAAAGCAGTCATAAAACAAAGAACAAAATGGCAATAACCATCTTGAGGGCTGCACAAGATATGCATGTGTACATGCATGCTAAATTGCTACAGTCATGCCTGACTCTGTGTGATTCTATGGTCTATAGCCTGTCAGGATCCTCTGTCCATAGGATTCTCCAGGCAAGAATAATGGAGTGGGTTGCCATGCCCTCCTCCAGGGAATCATAACAGCTCAGGGATCGAATCCACATCTCTTGTGTCTCCTGAATTGGCAGGCAGATTCGTTACCACTAGCATCACCTGGGAAGCCCAAGATGGCTGAATATAAACATGCTGAGCTCAACTGTTCTCATAAACACATTCAATATCAAAACCATTTGCAAAATAACCATTGATTTAAAAGATCAGAACCTACCAGAAAAGATCTACAAATAAAGATATAAAGAAAGAACCAAAATGTGACAGTTAAGAGTGGTGGAGTCATGATAGACATAGTTAAATTCAATACCCCCAGGTAGGCAATTCATAAATGGGTGAATAATTATAACTGTGGGGATTCTTCCAAAGAACTCAGAAGTCTGAGCCTGGGGATTCTTCACTAGGAAGACAAGCCCTGAAAGAATTTGAAAACCAGTAGGGTTTACTTTTTGAGTCTCAGAGAGCCAGGGATAATAAAGATTTCACTCTTAAAAGATACACATAAAATCCCACATACACCAGAACCCAGAGCAGTAGCAGTAATTTGACAGGAAACTAAAACCAACTGCTGATTCTAGAGAACCTCCCAGGAAGATGGGAGGTAACTGCTACTCACCCTAAAGACATGGATATTGCCAGCAGCCATTTTTGAGAGTTCCTATCACATGGGCACTGATTCTGGCAAGTATAATTTTGGAATCTTCCTTCTAGCTTATAACCCCCAGGACCAAGCCTTACCCTGATCAGACCTCTGAAAGCATCAGTGCTAGGATGTTTCAGGCCAAACAACTAACTGGGCTCAGACATAGTGGTCTATGTCTACCAGAAGACAGGCTGCCTTAAGACCTTTAGAGTCCACAGTGCCCTCTGGACATGTCCCTGCCCACTAGAGAACTCAGGACCTGTCCCCACAGACCAGTTCACAGGCACTGGACTGGAGGCCCCCAGGCCTTTCCAACCAGAGACCGTCAGGATGAAGCTTAACCCACCAGTATGTAGGTACCAGGCTCAAAATCTCCAGGCCTCCAGCACCAATAAACAAGCCTGCTGTAGCCTTGACCCATTTCCACCCACCAGCAAGCAGACACCAGCCACAAGAACATTTTAGCCTCACAGTTTGTGGGCCATCCTATACACTAGTAGGCTAGATTCTACTCTGGGACTGTTTGGAACCAGGATCCACCCACTATCAAGCTAATAAAAATTTCAAGATGCCCTGGACTCAGAATTCAATGTTGTCAGGAACTAGCTCCACCCACCAGCATTCCAAAACCTGCCCTGGGACCCCTAGGACTTGCAACCAGACAACAGGAAGTGGCTCTGCCCATAAATAGGTTGACACTAGCCTGAGGATTTGACTTCACCAACCAGTGGTAAAGCAACTGCCCTAGGAACTCCTGAATGCAGACTCTGCTTACCAATAATGCATTACACCCAGGGTTGCTGAGGGTTCCACAGTGAGATGCCTCATGGCACAATCCCAACAACAGTGGCTGGCAGCCTCCAAAAAATGTGGCCTGACAACCAAATGGACCAGAGGCCAACCAAACCTATCAGATTACCCATATAATCAACCTGCCACAACAGAAGGACCCACAGAGGGAGGACTTCTAGCACATATAGCTCTGGTGATGAGAGGGGAGTGCACTGTTGGGACATATAGGACATTACCTAAAAAGACCACTTCTTCAATGTCAGAATATTTAACCAACATACCAGATTGGCAAAAATGAAAATAGCAAGCTGGGCAAAATGAAGCAACACAGGAACATGTTCCAAACAAAGGAACAAGATAAAACTTCAAAGAGGAACTAAGAGATAGGCAATCTTCCAGAGAAAGAGTTTGAGTAAAGATGATCAAACAACGAGGAAGAAGAATGTATGCACAAGAGAGAGAAGTTAGAAATTTTTAACAAAGAGTTAGAAATTTTAAAGAACAACCAAACAGAGATGAAAAATACAGTAACTCAAAATGGATTAAAGATCTAAACATAAGACCAGAAACTATAAAACTCCTAGAGGAGAACATGGGCAAAACACTCTGACATACATCACAGCAGGATCCTCTATGACCCACCTCCCAGAATATTGGAAATAAAAGCAAAAATAAACAAATGGGACCTAATTAACCTTAAAAGCTTCTGCACGTCAAAGGAAACTATCAGCAAGGTGAAAAGACAGCCTTCAGAATGGGAGAAAATAATAGCAAATGAAGCAACTGACAAACAACTAATCTCAAAAATATACAAGCAACTCCTCCAGCTCAATTCCAGAAAAATAAATGACCCAATCAAAAAATGAGCCAAAGAACTAAATAGACATTTCTCCAAAGAAGACATACAGATGGCTAACAAACACATGAAAAGATGCTCAACATCACTCATTATCAGAGAAATGCAAATCAAAACCACTATGAGGTACCATTTCACACCAGTCAGAATGGCTGCAATCCAAAAGTCTACAAATAATAAATGTTGGAGAGGGTGTGGACGAAAGGGAACCCTCTTACACTGTTGGTGGGAATGCAAACTAGTACAGCCACTATGGAGAACAGTGTGGAGATTCCTTAAAAAACTGGAAATAGAGCTGCCTTATGATCCAGCAATCCCATTGCTGGGCATACACACTGAGGAAACCAGAAGGGAAAGAGATACGTGTACCCCAATGTTCATCGCAGCACATGATGAACAGGACATGGAATCAACCTAGATGTCCATCAGCAGATGAATGGATAAGAAAGCTATGGTACATATACACAATGGAGTATTACTCAGCCATTAAAAAGAATACATTTGAATCAGTTCTAATGAGGTGGATGAAACTGGAGCCTATTATACAGAGTGAAGTAAGCCAGAAGGATAAACACCAATACAGTATACTAACGCATATATATGGAATTTAGAAAGATGGTAACAATAACCCTGTGTACGAGACAGCAAAAGTGACGCTGATGTATGGAACAGTCTTATGGAATCTGTGGGAGAGGGAGAGGGTGGGATGATTTGGGAGAATGGCATTGAAACATGTAAAATATCATGTATGAAACGAGATGCCAGTCCAGGTTCAATGCACGATACTGGATGCTTGGGGCTAGTGCACTGGGACGACCCAGAGGGATGGTATGGGGAGGGAGGAGGGAGGAGGGTTCAGGATGGGGAGCACATGTATACCTGTGATGGATTCATTTTGATATTTGGCAAAACTAATACAATTATGTAAAGTTTAAAAATAAAATTAAATTTAAAAAAATACAGTAACTGAAAATATAAACTGGAAGGAATCAACAGAATAAATGATACAGAGGAATGGATCAGTGAGCAGGAAGATAGACTAGCACAAATCACTGATGATGAACAAAAAAATAAAAAAGGATGAAAAGAAATGAGGAACCTTTAAGAGACTCTGGGATAACATTAAGCACACCAATATTTGCCTTTTAGGGGTCCCAGAAGAATAGACAGAAAAGGACTGAGAAAGTAACAACAACATCATATAAAACATAATGGCTATAAAGTTGGGAAAAAGATATCAGAGCCCAGAAAGTATAAGAAGACACATCCAGGATTAACTCAAAAATGAAAATATTAGCATATATTGTAAATAAAATGGAAAAAATTAAAGATAAAGAGAAAATATTAAAAGCAGCAAGGGAAAAGCAACAGGCTATGTACAAGGTAAATCCAATAAGGCTATCAGGTGACTTCTCAGCAGAAACACTGCAGGCCATAGGGGAGTTACACCAGATATTTAAAGTGATAAAAGAAGAAAACCTGCAACCAAAAATACTCTACTTAACATTACTTTCATTCAGATTTGAGAGAGAAATGAAAAAGCCTCACTTCAGTTCAGTCCCTCAGTCGTATCCAACTCTTTGTGACCCCATGAATTGCAGCACACCAGGCCTCCCTGTCCATCACCAACTCCCTGAGTTCACCCAAACTCATGTCCATCGAGTCGGTGATGCCATCCAGCCATCTCATCCTCTGTTGTCCCCTTCTCCTCCTGCCTCCAATCCCTCCCAGCATCAGGGTCTTTTCCAATGAGTCAACTCTTCACATGAGGTGGCCAAAGTATTCGAGTTTCAGCCTCAGCATCAGTCCTTCCAAAGAAAACCCAGGACAGAGCTCATTTACAATGGACTGCTTGGATCTCCTTGCAGTCCAAGGGACTCTCAAGAGTCTTCTCCAACACCATAGTTCAAAAGCATCAATTCTTCTGCACTCAGTTTTCTTCACAGTCCAACTCTCACATCCATACATGACCACTGGAAAAACCATAGACTTGACTACACGGAGCTTTGTTGGCAAAGTAACGTCTCTGCTTTTGAATATGCTATCTAGGCTGGTCATAACTTTCCTTCCAAGGAGTAAACATCTTTTAATTTCATGGCTGCAGTCACCATCTGCAGTGATTTTGGAGCCCAGAAAAATAAAGTTTGACACTATTTCCACTGTTTCCCCATCTATTTGCCATGAAGTAATGGGATCAGATGCTATGATCTTCTTTTTCTGAATGTTGAGCTTTAAGCCAACTTTTTCACTCTCCACTTTCACTTTCATCAAGAGGCTCTTTAGTTCTTCTTCACTTTCTTTCATAAGGGTGGTAAAGATAATACCTTTATTGAGATTTTTAAAGTACATACATTCTTCCTAACTCATACTTACTCCTCTCTTTACTTCTGAATCTCAGGTTCTGGAATTTTTAAACCACTTATTGTGATGCTTATCCGGAGAAGGCAGTGGCACCCCACTCCAGTACTCTTGCCTGGAAAACCCCATGGACAGAGGAGCCTGGTAGGCTGCAGTCCATGGGGTCGCTTAGAGTCAGACGTGACTGAGCGACTTCACTTTCACTTTTCACTTTCATGCATTGGAGAAGGAAATGGCAACCCACTCCAGTGTTCTTGCCTGGAGAATCCCAGGGACGGGGGAGCCTGGTGGGCTGCTGTCTATGGGGTCTCACAGAGTTGGACACGACTGAAGCGACTTAGCAGCAGCAGCAGTAGTGATGCTTATCAGTTAGTGTGAAAACCAGTATGTTTGCATACCACTGCTTTGAACTATATGTATGTTTAATAGAAGCCAAAATTACTTTAACCATTTTGTACTTTTCTTTCCTACATTTATCTGATTAAAAGTATTGGTATCTTCTACTGTAAGTACTTTATGCAAGTTAATGAAAAAGTCCAGGTCAGTCTGATCACAAAGATTTTTTCATAGTACCATTACTATCAAACAACTTTCGTAATTCCATTAAAATAATTGAACCTCATCTCACTATTGTCATTTATAAAAGAAAACCAAAGTCAGAGAGGTTAAGTGACTTGATTAGGGACAGCCAACACAGACAAAATCAAGATTAGAAATGTAGGTCCTGGAAGCCATATGCTCTAATTAGTTGTTCTAAGGCCTTTTTCCTCATCTGTAATTACAATTATTTTTTCCCATAGTCTGGTTTCTTCTCAGCCTGGCCTCATTTCTTCTAAGTCCAGAATCTATGAACCCTAGATACTCCGTGTAACTTTGCTAACATGTATTTGCCCTGTGACCTCTGTTCCAACAAAATGCATGGGAGAGAATGCTGTGCAAACATGCTCTAGCACATCTGGCTTAGGTTAGTGGGGGAAGGAAGCAGGGCATAGTGGTTCTGGCCCTTGCTGGAGCACACCAGCAACACATTCTGGGACAAAGTGAACCTAGAGTTTGCAGTTCTCAAAAGTAGCAGAGGCCCTTTTTTTCCCTGTCCACGTGGTATTTCCATTCCAGGGAACTGCATTCTTAAGCCCTATAGGGGTAGTGGTACAAGTCCTAGGTAGAATTGATCAAGACCAAAAGTCAAAAAATAGTATGGTGTCTTTCTAAGAACGCCAGCCACTTTTGGGGTCTCAGTGTCCCAACTATATTAAAAGGAAAAAGTTGATCTGTGCCATCTCTAAAATTCTTTTTCAGCTTTGATACATTATCATGTTATGCGATCAACTCTTTAACGAATGTTTTGTATGCCTGAAAGACTTGGCTAGATAATAGAGCAAACTTCAAGTCTGTGTCAGTAAGCTTTGGGCAGGAAATCTGGAGAATGTGGGAAAGCCCTGAAGCAAAATTTCAGGACTTTTTTTCTGATGTATTTTCCTCCTGTTTGATGTTTTAGAAGAAAAAAAAAAAAAAAAGTAAGTGAACACTGGGGACTTTTTTTTTTTTTTTCTTCACCAGCTGGAAATTTGGACTCTGCAAATAATCTAATTAACTATCTGAAATATTCTGAGTTGAACTCCACTATGACCCACCTAAACCTCCTTCCAGCCCTATACATGAGTCCTCTCTTCTTTGAGGTAAATGGATGGGAAGAATTTGGCACATGAAAGGTTGAGGTATAACTTAGGAAGTTATTTTGAGAAAAAATTGATCTTTTGTCCTTGGTAGAGACAGTGCTAAGAAATATTTATTTAAGCATTTATTTACTGAGTAAACATTTCCTGAGCACCTACTATATGTCAGGGACTATTCTACGCACTTGGAATAGAGAGTTGCATGACACACATAATGTTTCAGAATAATCATGTGAGCTTCCTGTTCTCCTGCCCTGGGTTACACTACTCAAGCTTGGCATGGCCAAAATACTGGTGTTAGCCAAGATTCTAACCTTCAAGAGAAGGACAGACAAATGATGAAGACAAAAATTTTAGTTACTTTTTGTATGCTACCAATTGGCTGTTAAAGCTTAGAGCCCAAACGGACTAAGAACACATTAACTGTACACCATCTTCAAAATTCTATGTGACGAACCACTTCCATCTCCCTCATCCTAAAGCAAATTAGTCTTAAGAGCTCAAATATATCCCTATCTCTTGATTTGTCTATTCTACTGCCTTGATAAAGTTTCCTTACCACCATCCCCTCAATTTTCTGGATAAAAAGAAAACTATCTTTCTATAAGACAAAAACCTGAGCATCTCCCCTAAGCTGAGAAGAGCTCAGAGTGAATAAATAAAATGAAAATGCCAACTCCTCAGAAAGCACTGTTCCAAATGCTGGAACTGCTTTTTCTTCCCATCTAAAGACTCCTTCCCTCCGAGCACCCTACACAAATGAATTGTTAGTTTCTGGTTACTCTTGTGTTGCTCTTGGTTACTCTTTTAATGAGATGGGGGCTGAGAGCACTAGGGCATTTGGACTTTGAAGACTTTTCCTACATCCTCTCCATAAAATGGATGATGGATTTTCTGTTCTGGGATGGGGAAGTAAGATAGTCCAAGACTTCTCCAGGTAATATAAATCCTAGGCTCAAGGTTAGAACCATGACCTATTAATACTGATCTCAATTCATGTAATAGAAGCCAATAATTAGATACCCTTCTGAGAAATGTTGGCCAATGTGATTTGTCTACAAGTGTCATGCCTAGCTGGCAAAAGAATAAGAAATTTGGTAAATTTAAAGCAAGTAAAGCCTTCCTAATTAAGCTCAGTGGGATGATCATTCCTGCTCTTGATCCATCATTGCATTAGGGTGTCAAAAATATTGGTTCTTCTTGTTTTGACTAAATATTTAGTAAGCTTATAAATGAGAGTCTAGACTAAGCAGAAGGATGGCCAAGACATGAGGGGAAACTTGAAAGCTACAGTTAAAAGACTAGCTGAGCTCTCTATCCTTGTGTATTTATTACACAACATTAATTCTTATGGAGCCACCAGATGATTGACTTTGCTCTGCATGACCATCCCAAGAGACTGGGAACTTCCTGAGTTCTGAGTTTAGCTTCTGGCAAAAGCCAACACACAGGTCTTTCTTAATAATGGAGATTTAGAGGCATGCCCATGGCCAAAAGCAAAGTCAAGACTCCCTACCACACCAAGAAGCCTCCTTCTAGGAAGGAGAAGCTGGTTTGTATAAGACTAATTGTACAAGACAAAGCATTCTGCAGTATCCCACTAGTTTGTGGCCTGACCTGTTAGACACAGGCTCAAGTTCACTGAGTGTCAGTTAGAAGGTAGGAGAAGGATGTGACTTCTTCCTGCTTTGGGGTCTTTGTCTAAAAGATGTGTAAAGGCTTCCTGTGACTCTTAATCTGCCAAAACAACATAATTGTGTGCAGGCATTAGCTCAGTTCCCTCAATTTTTCCAGGAAATTATACCTGAACCTGAAATACCAATGCAATACAATTTGGGAAAATAATACAGAGTTGGATGGAATATGAAGCTGCTGAATAAAAAGCTGGAGAAACAAAGGCTGATAAAGGGAATGAGGTTTTCCCTGTGCCTTGCCAAGATTCCATCACCCATCCATAGGTTCCACCAAGGGTGAATAATCAGTTTTAGCTGCTCTAAGTTTTGATCTATTCTGTAGTCTGTATCTTATTATCTGCAGAGACATATCCTACATTTCACACTTACTTCTTCACCCAAAACCCTTCTACTCTTCAAAAATTATAAATAAAAGGATGTAACGTATTTTCTGGTTTGATTCTGGTCTAAATGGCAAAGTTCAAACCTTCCTTGCTACCAAGCCTAGAGCAGGTTTTTACTTTCTCTGTCTACCAAACTCCACTCTCCTATACACATATATGTACATAACATGGCCCACTTGATAGGTTAAAGGTCAAAAACAGTTCAGTTCACTTGCTCAGTTAGGTTCGACTCTTTGTGAGGAAATGAATCACAGCACGCCAAGCCTCCCTGTCCATCACCAACTCCCAGAGTTCACCCACACTGACGTCCATCGAGTCAGTGATGCCATCCAGCCATCTCATCCTGTCGTCCCCTTCTCCTCCTGCCCCCAATCCCTCCCAGCATCAGGGTCTTTTCCAATGAGTCATCTCTTCGCATGAGGTGGCCAAAGTATTGGAGTTTCAGCCTCAGCATCAGTCCTTCCAAAGAAAACCCAGGACATATCTCATTTACAATGGACTGGTTGGATCTCCTTGCAGTCCAAGGGACTCTCAAGAGTCTTCTCCAACACCATAGTTCAAAAGCATCAATTCTTCTGCACTCAGTTTTCTTCACAGTCCAACTTTCACATCCATACATGACCACTGGAAAAACCATAGACTTGACTACACGGAGCTTTGTCGGCAAAGTAATGTCTCTGCTTTTGAATATGCTATCTAGGTTGGTCATAACTTTCCTTCCAAGGAGTAAGTGTCTTTTAATTTCATGGCTGCAGTCACCATCTGCAGTGATTTTGGAGCCCAGAAAAATAAAGTCTGACACTGTTTCCACTGTTTCCCCATCTGCTTCCCATGAAGTGATGGGACCAGATGCCATGATCTTCGTTTTCTGAATGTTGAGCTTTAAACCAACTTTTTCACTCTCCATTTTCACTTTCATCAAGAGGCTTTTTAGTTTCTCCTCACTTTCTGCCATAAGGGTGGTGTCATCTGCATATCTGAGGTTATTGATATTTCTCCCAGCAATCTTGATTCGAGCTTGTGCTTCTTCTAGCCCAGAATTTCTCATAATGTACCCTGCATATCAATTAAATAAGCAGGGTGACAATATACAGCCTTGCCATACTACTTTTCCTATTTGGAACCAGTCCGTTGTTCCATGTCCATTTCTAACTGTTGCTTCCTGACCTGCACATAGGTTTCTCAAGAGGCAGATCAGGTGGTCTGGTATTCCCATCTCTTTCAGAATTTTCCACAGTTTATTGTGATCCACACAGTCAAAGGCTTTGGCATAGTCAATAAAGCAGAAACAGATGTTTTTCTGGAACTCTTGCTTTTTGGATGATCCAGTGGATGTTGGCAATTTGATCTCTGGTTCCTCTGTCTTTTCTAAAACCAGCTTGAACATCTGGAAGTTCATGGTTCACCTATTGCAGAAGCCTGGCTTGGAGAATTTTGAGCATTACTTTACTAGTATGTGAGATGAGTGCCTTTGTGTGGTAGTTTGAGCATTCTTTGGTATTGGAATGAAAACTGACCTTTTCCAGTCCTGTGGCCACTGCTGAGTTTTCCAAATTTGCTGGCACATTGCATGCAGCACTTTCAAAGCATCATCTTTCAAGATTTCAAATAGCTCAACTGGAATTCCATCACCTCCACTAGTTTTGTTCATAGTGATGTTTTCTAAGGCCCACTTGACTTCGCATTCCAGGATGTCTGGCTCTAGGTGAGTGATCACACCATCATGATTATCTGGGTCATAAAGATCTTTTTTGTACAGTTCTGTGTATTCTTGGTACCTCTTCTTAATATCTTCTGCTTCTGTTAGGTCCACAGAATTTCTGTCCTTTATCAAGCCCATCTTTGCATGAAATGTTCCCTTGGTGTCTCTAATTTTCTTGAAGAGATCTCTAGTCTTTCCCATTCTTCTGTTTTCCTGTATTTCTTTGCATTGATCACTGAGGAAGGCTTTCTCATCTCTCCTTGCTAGTCTTTGGAGCTCTGCATTCAGATGCTTGTATCTTTCCTTTTCTTCTTTGCTTTTCACTTCTCTTCTTTTCACAGCTATTTGTAAGGCCTCCTCAGACAGCTATTCTGCTTTTTTAGCATTTCTGTTCCATTCTGACAGAATGTGGTCCACTGGAGGAGGGAATGGCAAACCACTTCAGTATTCTTTCCTTGAGAACCCCATGAAGAGTATGAAAAGGCAAAATGATAGGATAATGAAAGTGGAACGCCCAAGGTCGATAAGTGCCCAATATGCTACTGGAGATCAGTGGAGAAATAACTCCAGAAAGAATGAAGGGATGGAGCTAAAGCAAAAACAATACCCAGTTGTGGATGTGACTCATGATAGAGGCAAGGCCCAATGCTGTAAAGAGCAATATTGCATAGGAACCTGGAATGTTAGGTCCATGAATCAAGGCAAATTGAAAGTGGTCAAACAGGCGATGACAAGAGTGAACGTCGACATTCTAGGAATCAGCGAACTAAAATGGACTGGAATGGGTGAATTTAACTCACATGACCATTATTTCTACTACTGTGGGCAGGAATCCCTTAGAAGAAATGGAGTAGTCATCACGGTCAACAAGAGTCCAAAATGCAGTGCTTGGATGCAATCTCAAAAACAACAGAATGATCTCTGTTCATTTCCAAGGCCAACCTTTCATTATCACGGTAATCCAAGCCTATGCCCCAACCAGTAACGCTGAAGAAGCTGAAGTTGAACAGTTTTATGAAGACATACAAGACCTTTTAGAACTAACACCCAAGAAAGATGTCCTTTTCATTATAGGGGACTGGAATGCAAAAGTAGGAAGTCAAGAAACACCTGGTGTAACGAGCAAATTTGGCCTTAGAGTACAGAATGAAGCAGGGCAAAGGGTAATAGAGTTTTGCCAAGAGAATGCACTGGTCATAGGAAACACCCTCTTCCAACAACACAAGAGAAGACTCTACACATGGACATCACCAGATGGTCAACACCGAAATCAGATTGATTATATTCTTTGCCGCCAAAAATGGAGAAGCTCTATACAGTCAGCAAAAACAAGACCAGGAGCAGACTGTGGCTCAGATCATGAATTCTTTATTGCCAAATTCAGACTTAAATTGAAGAAAGTAGGGAAAAACACTAAACCATTCAGGTATGACCTAAATCAAATCCGTTATGATTATACAGTGGAAGTGAGAAATAGATTTAAGGGACTAGATTTGATAGACAGAGTGCCTGATGAACTATGGACGGAGGTTCGTGACATTGTACAGGAGACAGGGATCAAGATCATCCCCATGGAAAAGGGTCAAAATTAATCTTTCATTTGAAGCTTGGGTATTTAGCCAGAGTCCTGTAGGGGAAAGATTATTAAACTGCAGTCAGAATATCTGAGTTTAAGTGTTACTTTTGCTACTAAAATGCTGCATTCACTTTACTTCTATGAGCTTCTATTTTTTATTTGTAAAACAGGGGTACCTACAGCCCAGTGTTTCAAACCCAGATTAGATAATGGAGATGGAGAGACTTTGTAAATAGTAGAACATTTTGGAAATAGGAATTATTTAGGGTTGAGGCCTGATAAGTACATTAGGAACTGCTCAGAGTTGAACAATCACAATAATCATCTAACTCAAAACTGTGAAAAATATTTCCCACCTTCAGTCATCTGGGGAATGAATCACCAGGGAGTAACTGTGGATACTTGTGAGGTATCCCTCAGGATGAAAATCATAGTATCAGGATTTAAACTCATGTGTTTGAGAATTGTCTCTGTGAACAAGTCACTATTATAACCTTGGACATAACAGCAATTAAAAATGGACACAGTGGGGGAAGGAGAGCATGAGATCAAGAGAGTAGCATTGAAACATACACATTACCAAATATAAAATAGATAGCTTGTGGGAATTTGCTATAAGACACAAGGAGTTCAAACCTGGTGCTTTGTGACTATCTAGAGGGATGGGATGGAGAAGGCAATGGCAACCCACTCCAGTACTCTTGCCTGGAAAATCCCATGGGCAGAGGAGCCTGGTAGGCTGCAGTCCATGGGGTCACTAAGAGTTGAACATGACTGAGCGACTTCACTTTCACTTTTCACTTTCATGCATTGGAGAAGGAAATGGCAACCCACTCCAGTGTTCTTGCCTGGAGAATCCCAGGGACGGGGGAGCCTGGTGGGCTGCTGTCTATGTGGTTGCACAGAGTCGGACACGACTGAAGCGACTTAGCAGCAGCAGAGGGATGGGATGGGGTGGCAGGTGGGAGGGAAGTTCAAGAGGGAGGGTGCATATGTATACCTATTGCTGATTAATAGTGATGTATAGCAGAAACCAACACAATATTATAAAGCAATTATCCTCCAAGTAAAAGAAAATTAACTTAAAAAATGATAGTTACCATTTACCAAGCTCTTCTGATAGGGCAAGGAGGAACTAAGCACTGCTATTATGTGCATTTTAACATTTAATCTTCATAACACCCTATGAGTAAGAATGTTTTTATAAATAAGGAAACCAAGGCACAAGGAGGTTACATGGTGCATAGAAGAGCTGGAATTTGAACCTTGGTCATTTTAACATAAAAATCATTGTCTTAAGCCTATATAAAACCACATCTTACCTATCTGGACCAGAGAGCTTGAAAGGGTTCCTAAGCCTCTAGTTCTACTACACTGAAGTTTCATTCTTCTCTATTTAAGACGAGAGGGGGAATCAAAGTACTATAGTCATTGGAAACAGAGATAAGGTGCAACTGTTTTGTGATTTCCCTTTAAAACTCATCTCCTGCATTGTAGCAATAGTAGAAAGGGTAAAAACTTACAATATGTATTTGTTTATCAGATATTTACTAGTATTTTTATGTGTCAAATATCTAAACACCTAACAGATACTGAATAATGTAATCCTCGTAAGAACCTTCAAACTGAGGTACAATAAGTACCCAGGGTCATACAGAAAGTGACAGAGCCAGGATTCAAATCTAAGAACTTTGGCTTTAGAATCTGTGCTCTTAACCACTATGTGAGCCAACTGTCTACTTAGTAACTAAGTGCTAAGCACTCTGCTAGATGCCAGTTCAAAAACTGATTCTTACAGGAAGTCTTTAAGCCCTCCCTGACTACCCTGTGCTAGATGATTTCCATAAGTAATACTTAACAATATTATACTTCCCACACATTGTTCATTCATAGAATCTCCAAGCCTGAAAAGTTTATTCAGAAGACATGGGTTCTAGTGTTAGCTCTGTTTCAGAGCTGCTGTGTCACATTGGGCAATTACTTTGCTGCTCTGAGCCTCAGCCAAATGGACAGACCGAATCAGACAGTCTGTGTTTTTGTAGCCTTCTTAGTATGATTGTAGAGTTTATACTCATTTGGTTTGGAAAATAGAGTTCTCATCTTCATGGCTGTCTCACCTTTTGGGCAAGGGTACTCCCTGATCAAAGGAGAAAGTCAAAACCTGGCCAGCCTTCTTAAAACGACCATTTTTTCCACTCATCAGGCCACTTGGGCATAGTCATTAACATCTGGGGTGAACTGCACCCACTATTACCTCAGCAACTCTGCTCTCACCATTTCTTGTATCTTTCCCCCAAATATAAATACTAACTCATCCTTTAAGACCCAGCTCAAAAACAGCTTCCTACAGAAAGTTGTTAAGCCCTCCCTGACTACCCTCTTCCCAGACTCAGCCAGAATTTGATCCTCAATTGCATATTTCCTTGTATGAGGTCCCTGAGGTATAGTATCTTTTCCATCTGTTATTTTCCCACCAAAGTGACTAGCATATTGCATGGTAGCTTCTTCAATAATGATTTGTTTTAAAAAATAAAACAAAATAAAACCTCAGAAGAGCCTTCTGAAGGTCACTGAGTCCCTCATGGCCTGACAGGGTCTATCAGAGACAGACAGCATCTTCCCTGCCCTTCATTTAGTGAGCTCCTCAGGTCTCCATTCATGTTTTATCTGGTCTTCTGAGATGAGAGACACCTCATGACTTGCCTTACTTATGATATTTGCATGGCCTGGGCTCAAGCAGTCAAGGTCATTCCTACCATTCCTACATAATATTGCCTTCCTTTCTATTAGGGAAATTGATGTGGTCTATCACTGCAGATGATGACTGCAGCCATGAAATTAAAAGACGCTTACTCCTTGGAAGGAAAGTTATGACCAACCTAGATAGCATATTCAAAAGCAGAGACATTACTTTGCCAACAAAGGTCTGTCTAGTCAAGGCTATGGTTTTTCCTGTGATCATGTGTGGATGTGAGAGTTGGACTGTGAAGAAAGCTGAGTGCTGAAGAATTGATGCTTTTGAACTGTGGTGTTGGAGAAGACTCTTGAGAGTCCCTTGGACTGCAAGGAGATCCAACCAGTCCATTCTGAAGGAGATCAGCCCTGGGATTTCTTTGGAAGGAATGATGCTAAAGCTGAAACTCCAGTACTTTGGCCACCTCATGCAAAGAGTTGACTCATTGGAAAAGACTCTGATGCTGGGAGGGATTGGGGGCAGGAGGAGAAGGGGATGACAGTGGATGAGATGGCTGGATGGCATCACTGACTCGATGGACGTGAGTCTGAGTGAACTCCGGGAGTTGGTGATGGGCAGGGAGGCCTGACCTGCTGCGATTCATGGGGTCGCAAAGAGTCGGACACGACTGAGCAACTGAACTGAATTGAACTGAGTTTGACAAGGTTTATGTCTAGAGCATCTCCAAGACCTTGGGGCTGGTTTGAAAGATTGACTTTAGCTGACTGAATTTCCTATGACTCTGGACTCCATATTCAGAGCAGTAAAGCTGTCTGCATAGTTTTTCTATAGTCAATGAATACAAGTTGCCAAGTATTTGGTACACAGATATTTAATTGATTTATTAATACTAATGCAAAGAAAGTGGGACTATTACACAGATTATATGAATGGAGATAATGTTGAGAAAGTCTAATTCCCTACACGGTTAGTGAAAAATATTACGTGGGAAAAAAAAAAAAAAAAGAACACTCAAATTCTTACTCTCCAGCTAAGTCCAAATATTTGACATATTTAGCACTTACTATGCAGCAGACACTTCATTATGAACTCTGAAGAGAATGAGGCTGAATAAGTCTCAGCCTCAACCCTCAAGTGGTCTAGTAGAATCCTTTTGTGTCTCCTCTCTCAGATGGTGGTGTCAGACTTGCCTGTCCCCTTCAGTCATGCTGCCTACTTACCAAGCAATTTGATGTACTACAACCCTCCAAAATAACAAGTTAAAAGTCAAATCCATCCTGGGACCCATTTCAGCCTTTTAAACCTCTCATTTTTCCTATAGCTTGGTCATCTTAATTTTTTCCATATAAAATTGAATGAGTTTGAGCTTCTATAAGCAATCTAGATGTGTTTTATCAGTCTATGATATCTTTGTTAGTGTTTAGATAAAGACAATATGGTATGGTGGAAAGAGCATGGGGTGCTGGAATCAGAAAATCAAGAGATCAGATTCTTATTCTGTCACTTAACAACTGTGCAACCTTAAGTAGGTTACTTAACCACACTGAATTTTAGTCTTCATCTCTAAAATAAGGATGTGGTGTCTAACTCTACATAGCTAATTCAAAGAGCTTGTGCTTGTAAAGCACCTAATTTAGATGCTGTAACATAATATAGGTGTATTTTTAATTAATTAGTCTTAATTGGAGGATAATTTCTTTACAATATTGTGGTTGTTATTGCCATACATCAACATGAACTGGCCACAGATATACATGTGTGCTACTCATCCTTAAGCCCCCTGCCTCCTCCTTCCCCACCCTATCCCTCTGAGTTGTCCCAGAGCACAAACTTTGGGTACCCCTTCTTCTCATCTGCTTAATCTCCTTTCCTATTACATTTCTTAAACTTTAAATTTTGTATTGAGGTATAGCTGATTAATAATATTATTATAGTTTCAGTCAAACAGCAAATGGACTCAGTCATATATATACATGTATCCATTCTCCCCCAAACTCCCCTCCCCTCCACGGTGCCACATAACATTGAGTACAGTTCCATGTGCCATACAGTAATTCTTTGTTTTAGATGGGTAACAAAAGTTATCTATTTTTGAGGGCAAACTTGAGGTTCAAATGGAAAGCACTTTATAAGCTCTAAGGTGCTATATACAAAAGAGTAACTACATGGACATGATTTCCTGACACAAAATTTCTTTTTTTTCCCCTGGTACCTCTTGGACTATTACTTTTAAAGCTCATTTAGCTTTATTGTTTTCAACATTCTCCCACTCGATACCATGATTGTGCCTGTTTCTCAAGTTTCTGGTTGTTTTTTTTTTTTTTTTCTCCCTCAGTGAGCTGATTTTGTCTTTTAGACTCAACTATCACGGTCAGCAGTTATAAATGAGGACAGAAACCTACCTCATGAGGGTGTTGAGAGAAGTCAAATATCCTAAATACCAAGCTCTCAGAAAATGGAAAACTACTCTAAGTGTCTTAATTGTTAACACTAACACAAGTATACATGGAAAAGATGGGTGAAGTTGCCCAAATACCATGTGGAAAGAAAGGTCAGGATTTGGAGTCAGAAGTCATGAGTTCAGTTCAGTTGTTGCTTATTCGTGTCCAACTCTTTTCAACTGCATGGACTACAGCAGGTCAGGCTTCCCTGTCCATCACCAAATCCCAGAGCTTGCTCAAACTCATGTCCATTGAGTCAGTGATGTCATCCAACAATTTCATCCCCTCTTGTCCCCTTTTCTCCTGCCCTCAATCTTTCCCAGAATTAGGGTCTTTTCCAATGAGTCAGTTCTTCGCATCAGGTGGCCAAAGTATTGGAACTGCAGCTTCAGCATCAGTCCTTCCAATGAATATTCAGGACTGATTTCCTTCAGGGTTGATTGGTTTGATCTCCTTGCAGTCCAAGGGACTTGCAAGAGTCTTCTCCAACACCACAGTTCAAAAACATCAATTCTTCAGCACTCAGCTTTCTTTATGGTCCAACTCTCACATCCATACATGACTACTGGAAAAATCGTAGCTTTGACTAGATGGACCTTTGTTGGCAAAGTAATGTCTCTGCTTTTTAACATGCTGTCTAGGTTTGTCATTGTTTTTCTTCCAAGGAGAAAGCTTCTTTTAATTTCATGGCTGCAGTCACCATCTGCACTGATTTTGGAGCTCAAGAAAAGAAAGTCTGTTACTCTTTCCATTGTTTCCTCATCTGTTTGCCATGAAGTGATGGGACTGGATGCCATGATCTTAGTTTTTTGAATGTTGAGTGTTAAGCCAGCTTTTTCACTCTCCTCTTTTGCTTTCTTCAAGAGGCTCTTTAGTTCCTTTTTGCTTTCTGCCATAAGAGTGTTGTCATCTGCATATCTGAGGTTATTGATATTTCTCCTGACAAACTTGATTCCAGCTTGTGCTTCATCCAGCCTGGCATTTTGCATGATATACTCTGCATATAACTTAAATAAGCAAGGTGACAATATACAGCCTTGATGTACTCCTTTCCCAATTTGGAAACAGTCCATTGTTCCATGTCCTGTTCTAACTGTTGTTTCTTGATTTGCATACAGATTTCCCAAGAGGCAGATAAGGTGGTCTGATATTCCCATCTCTTGAAGAATTTTCCACAGTTATTGTGATACACACAGTCAAAGGCTTTGGCATAGTCAGTGAAGCAGAAGTAAATGTTTTTCTGGAGTTTTCTTTCTTTTTCTATGATTCAATGAATGTTGGCAATTTGATCTCTGGTTCCTCTGTCTTTTCTAAATCCAGCATGAACATCTGGAAGTTCTCTTTCTGGTACTTTTGAAGCCTATCTGGGAGAATTTTGAGCATTACTTTTTTAGTGTGTGAGATGAGTGCAATTGTGCAGTAGTTTGAATGTTACTTGGCATTGCCTTTCTTCGGGATTAGAATGAAAACTGACATTTTCCAGTCCTGTGGCCACTGCTGAGTTTTCCAGATTTGCTGGAATATTGAGTGCAAAACTTTAACAGCATCTTTTTAATACTAACATGAGTTATAGCCATAATAACTCAGATTTATACATGTGTCACAGCTGAAAACTGCTTTCATATGTATTCTCTCATTGAAACTCTTAATTGTGTTTTTCTATTTAATGCTCCAATCCAGTTTAAGCTTCTTAGAACATAGGCCCAATCATGTCACATCCATAGTCTAAACCCTTCAAGGGCACACTACTACTGAAATAATTATGGTATATCCATACTGTATATGCATATATGTATATACATATCCATATGATATATCCATAACAAAAAGTATACAGCCATGAAAATGAAGGAAACAACTGTATATGTACTGATTTGGCACAATCTTCAAGATGTGGTACGCAGTAGAAATTTACATCAAAGAGTATAGCGTGCATCAGTTTACATTTCTATTTTTAAAGAGCTGGAATTAAATATCTTATTGTATTAGTAAGGAAACCGGCAGATTTGAGAGTTAAGAATTTTCTGTTAAGATTTACTTTTTACTGTTAAGAATTTTATGTTAAGATTTTCTTTTTACTGTTTATTACCACATGTATGTTATCTTGACAAAAGAAAAGAAAAAAATTCAATAGATTTTCACCATCTATATTCTTAGGGTCCTAACACTTTGGCCTGACTTTTACAGACCTCCATAACCTGGTACTAAAAGACCTTTTTCAAATATTTTTCAAATATTGTCAGGCTTTCCAGGCGGTGCTAGTGATAAAGAAACCACCTGCCAATTCAGGAGACACAGAGATGCAGGGTCAATCCTTGGGTAGGGAAGATCCCCCAGAGGTGGACATGGCAAACCGCTTCTGTATTCTTGCCATAGACAGAGGAGGCTGGCAGGCTACATTGCATAGGGTCACAAAGAGTCAGACATGACTGAAACAACTTAGCATGCATGCATACACCCTATTCATGTTACTCTTAGCCATGGTTTCTTTTACACACACATCAAATTCTAGCCTATATTCCTCTGTTCTTCTGTAATAGTACTTTATGTATCAAAAAATACAGAGCATGTCTTGAGTATTCTTTTAAAGTGATTCTGTCTCTATCAACCATTGCTGCTGCTACTGCTGCTAAGTCACTTCAGTCGTGTCCGACTCTGTGTGACCCAAGAGATGGCAGCCCACCAGGATACCCCGTCCCTGGGATTCTCCAGGCAAGAACACTGGAGTGGGTTGCCATTTCCTTCTCCAATGCATGAAAGTGAAAAGTGAAAGTGAAGTCGCTCAGTCGTGTCCAACTCCTAGCGACCCCATGGACTGCAGCCTACCAGGCTCCTCCATCCATGGGATTCTTCAAGCAAGAGTACTGGAGTGGGTTGCCATTGCCTTTACTTATGCCTAAAATCTGAACTCCAACACCTTCACAACAGCCAATTCCTCATGTAATGCTCCAGTGGGTTTTTGTTGTTGTTCAGTCGCTAAGTCATATCTGATTCTTTGTAATCCCATGGACTGTAGATTGCCAAGCTCTGCTGTCCTCCACTACCTTCTGGAGTTTGCTCAAATTCGTGTCCATTTAGTCAGTGATGCTAAGCGTCTCATCCTCTGCTGCAACCTTCTCTTTTATCTCTCTTAAAATGCAGATTTAAGAGCTGTAACACTATATTCTATCAATGCAGTTTAATATTAATAGCATAGTAGGTTTTTATTTTATATGTATGCATGATTTTGACTTGGACTATCTTACAATTAAACAAATCCTTCTTCTCCCAACCAAGTTGCTTTTTTTTTTCATATGTGCTGGTTGTTATTCACATCTCTCATAGGTTGTGTGGATGAGTTGTGGGACCCAAGTAAGATCTTTATTCTATTTTTATAAATTCCATGTTGTTAGAATTAATCATTGCTCCAAACTGCTGATATGTTTGTGGTACATTTTGGTGCTGTTATTCAATATGTCTTCTGACCCTCCAAAATTTCTGGTGTTCACATAATTCACTGTTCATCATTATTTCTTCTTTCAGTTCAGTTCAGTCACTCAGTTGTGTCTGACTCTTTGCAGTCCCATGGACTGCAGCACATCAGGCTTCCCTGTCCATCACCAACTCCCTAGGCACATATAAACACATATCAAATTAGTAGAGCAAATATTAGTAAAAGTTTACTGCATTGTGTTTGAAGGTTAGCTTTCGTTAATCTCTCTAGAAGGGGTCAAGGAAAAATTTAAAGGCAAGTTTAGTAAAACTCATCACTCTGTGCTAGAATTTTACATCAAATACAAAAAAAGTATGAGGTAAATCACTGAATTATCCACCTTTGAAAAATATACATACTTATTTTAGCATAACAAGATAGTGTGTAGTCATAGTCAAATATATGGTAAATATGCCAACTCTAAATAAATGCTATGCAGTAGAGGTTGAATAAACACTTGGAAGAACTGGTATATTTATGCTTCTATAGTCTGTAACAGAAAACTATCATCAAACAATATTAATCAGTATTTTAATTATACATAGTGCTCTGTTGGGCCTTGTGAAAAAAATAAACAAAAACCCAACAATTAGCTATGATCCAACTTCTCAGGCACATACTTACCAATAAACAAACAAACAAACAAAACGAACAAAGCACCAAGAGAACAAAGAACAAAAGCATCAATCAATATATGAGTGGACAGCTGACTAACAGATGGTTAGTTAGCATCATCTATAGGTTACAGGAAGTTTGTGGTTTTACCTCTTGCCTTTAAGATCTGGATAGAATGGGCTGAATTACTGTTCAATATTCTATGCACAATCCAAGGCAATTATTACGATTTCTGTGTCTTGGTGGGGAATTTAAATTCTCATGGTCACTTCTGTCCTGGATTCATGCCTCTAATGAATTCCATTTTGCTCCTCTACATGTTTCAGGATTCTCTTATTTCCTCAGGGACACTTGGCTTTATTCTTGATTTCCAGAAAGGAAAAACAAACTAAATTTTTAGTACGTGATGCATTTTAATGAAGGACTGAAAAAATGATAGAGATTTGTATCCTAATCAGACAATTTCAATTGAATATTAGTCATCCTTCTTTAAAAGTCCCTAGACTATTTCAGCTAACTCAAACGTTTCCTCAATCCACTTCATTTCTCTCTTCCTTTTCTTGTTCTCCTTGCCCTCTCACCATACCCAGAAATTCAATTTAAAACAATTCTTTGAGCCTGTTCTGTCCAAACAATGGGGAGTTTATTACATGCACTCCTAACCTATGTTTAGATATTCTTTGTATATATAAAGATTCATTAAAACAATCTGCTTAATAGTAGATTATATGTACAAGATCTATCGTTTTTTCTACCCCATGAAGGGCTTCAAATTTAAATGTTGTTCAACATGATTTATATTAACAAATCCTCAAACCGAATCACATCTCTCTTTATATTAGCTATCCAGTGCTGCAGAAAAAAAATTAATATAGCAGTTTAAAACAACACACATTTATTATCTCAGAGTTTCTATAGGTCAGGAATCAATTTGCACTTAAATTTCTAGCTCAGAATCTCTCATAAAGTTGTAATCAAAATGTCGATAGGGAGGAATTTCAAGGAGGAATAAGATAGGGAGATCACTTGCCCCTCCAAAAATAAATAAAATTCATGTGCATGCAGAACAACTCCTACAGAATACCTTTGAACACTGGCAGAAGATCCTGGACTTTGAAAAAGGCAAGTCAGTCTCCTCAGAATGCATGTGTGAGATTCTTTGGGTGTTCTGGAGTGTTGAGTGTTGCTTTCACCATTAGTCTTGGGGTGTTGTCTTTTGTGTTGTATGACCTTTGAAGCCTGGGTGCTACAGTCAGGGCTTAGGCCTGCACCCTGAGGTGGAGATCTGAGTCCAGGACTTTGGACTACCAGAGAACTCCCATCCCCAATGGAACATTAATCAATGAGAGATATCCCAAAGGCCTCCATCTCAATACTAAAGCCAAGTCTCACCCGAAGGCCAGCAAGCTTTAGTGCCAGGCACCTCACAACAAATCATCAGCAAAACAGGAACACAATGCTGTCCATTAGCAGACAAGGTGCCCAAAGCCATACCAAGTTTATAGACACCTCAAAACATGCTACTGGATATGGCACTGCACTTCAGAGAGACAAGATCTAACTCCATCCACCAGAACACAGGCACAAGTACCCTCAACCAGGAAATCTTCACAAGGCATTGATCCAACTCCACTCATGGGGGATAAATCCCACACTTAAAAGGAAAAACACCTTCCAACCTATAGAAATGTGACCCCCAAACAGTAAATTAGATTAAATGAAAAGACAGAGAAACACACAGCAGATGAAGTAACATGGTACAACCCCACAAGACCAGATGAATGAAGAGAAAATAGGCAGTCTACTGGAAAAACAATTCAGAGTAATGATAGTAAAGATGATCCAAAATTTTGGAAATAAATGGAGGCACAGATAAACAGACTGGAGGCATGTATTGAGAAGATACAAGAAATGTTAAAGAAGAAACTAGAAATAAAGAATAGACAATTGGCAAAAAACAATGCAATAATTGAGATTAAAAATACACTAGAGGCAACCAATGGCAGAATAACTAAGAAGTGAGTAGAATGGTGGACATAGCTGAAGGAGATCAGATTAAGGAAAAAGAATAAAAAGAAATGAGCACAATCTCAGTGACCTCTGGAACAACATTAAGCACATGAACAGTTGAATTATAGGGGTCCTAGAGATGGAGAAGGCAAAGGCAATCCACTCCAGTACTCTTGCCTGGAAAATCTCATGGACAGCAGAGCCTGGTAAGCTGCAGTCCATGGGGTCACTAAGAGTCAGGCATGACTGAGCAACTTCACTTTCACTTTTCACTTTCATGCATTGGAGAAGGAAATGGCAACCCATTCCAGTACTCTTGCCTGGAGAATCTCAGGGATGGGGGAGCCTAGTGGGCTGCCATCTATGGGGTTGCACAGAGTCAGACATGACTAAAGCAACTTAGCAGCAGCAGAAGAAGAAGAAGAAAAAGAAGAGAAAAAGAAAGGTAATGAGAAAATATTTGAGGAGATTATTGTCAAAAACTTTCCTAACATGAAAGGAAATAGCCACCTAAGTCCAGGAAGCCCAGAGAGTCCCACACAGGATAGGCCTAAGGAGAAACACACCAAGACACATATTAATCAAACTAATAAAAATTAAACACAAAGAAAAAATATTAAAATCAGCAAGGGAAAAGCAGCAAATAACATACACTGGGATCCCCATAAGGCTAGCAGGCAATATTTCAACAGAAACTCTGCAGGCCAGAAAAGAGTGGCAGGATATACTTAAAATGATGAAAGGAAAAGAAAAAAAAAAAAAACCTACAACAAAGATAACTCTATTCAGCAAGGATATAATTCAGATTTGAAGGAGAAATCAATAGCTTTACAGACAAGCAAAAATTAAGAGAATTCAGCACTGCCAAATCAACATTACAACAAATGCTAAAGAAACTTCTCTAGACAGGAAACACAAGAGAAAGAAAATGCTTACAAAAACAAGCCACAAATAATAAAGTAAATGGAAATAGGATCATACATATCAATAACTGCCTTAAGTGTAAATGGATTAAATGATCAAACCAAAAGACACAGATTGGCTGAATGGATACAAAAACAAGACCTCAATATATGCTGTCTACAAGAGACCCACCTCAGACCTAAGGACACATAGACTGAAATTGAGGGGCTGGCAAAATATATTCCATATTACATGCAAATGGAAATGAAAAGAAAGTGGGAGTAACAATACTCATATCAGATAAAAGAGACATTAAAATAAGATCATTACAGGAGACAAGGAAGGGCATTACATAATGATCAAGGGATCAATTCAAGAAGTTATACCACTTATATGTATATATGTACCCAACATAAGAGCACCTCAATACATAAGGCAAATGATAACAACTATTAAAGGGGAAACTGAAAGTAACGCAATAGTGAGGAAATGTAACATTCCACGCACACCAATGGGCATAGCATCCACACACACAAAAAAAATTAATAAGAAACAAAAGCTATAGATGATACACTGGACCAGTTGAACCTAAATAATATCTACAGGGAATTTCATCCAAAAACAGTAAATTTCACCTTTTTCTCAAGTCCACATGGAGAATTCTCCAGGATGGATCACATCTTGGGTGATAAAGACTTGGTAAGTTCTTAAAATTTGAAATAATTTGAAGCACACTTTTTGATCACAATGTTATAAGATTAGATTATTGAATACAGAAAAAAAAAACTATAAAATAAAAAAACACATTGAAGCTAAACAATATACTTTGAATTAACTACAGTCACTGAAAAGCAAAGGAGAAAAGGAAAGATATAAACATCTGAATGCAGAGTTCCAAAGAATAGCAAGAAGAGATAAGAAAACTTTCTTCAGCGATCAATGCAAAGAAATAGAGGAAAACAACAGAATGGGAAAGACTAGAGATCTCTTTAAGAAAATCAAAGATACCAAAGGAACATTTCATGCAAAGATGGGCTCGATAAAGAACAGAAATGGTATGGACCTAACAGAATCAGAAGATATTAAGAAGAGATGGCAAGAATACACAGAAGAACTGTACAAAAAAGATCTTCATGACCCAGATAATCACGATGGTATGATCACTGATCTAGAGCCAGACATCCTGGAATGTGAAGTCAAGGGGCCTTAGAAAGCATCACTACAAACAAAGCTAGTGGAGGTGATAGAATTCCAGTTGAGCTATTCCAAATCCTGAAAGATGATGCTGTGAAACTGCTGCACTCAATATGCCAGCAAATTTGGAAAACTCAGCAGTGGCCACAGGACTGGAAAAGGTCAGTTTTCAATCCAATACCAAAGAAAGGCACTGCCAAAGAATGCTCAAACTACCGCACAATGGCACTCATCTCACACGCTACTAAAGTAATGCTCAAAATTCTCCAAGCCAGGCTTCAGCAATACATGAACCATGAACTTCCTGATGTTCAAGCTGGTTTTAGAAAAGGCAGAGGAACCAGAGATCAAATTGCCAACATCTGCTGGATCATGGAAAAAGCAAGAGAGTTCCAGAAAAACATCTATTTCTGCTTTATTGAGTATGCCAAAGCCTTTGACTGGGTGGATCACAAGAAACTGTGGAAAATTCTGAAAGAGATGGGAATACCAGACCACCTGACCTGCCTCTTGAGAAATCTATATGCAGGTCAGGAAGCAACAGTTAGAACTGGACATGGAACAACAGACTGGTTCCAAAAAGGAAAAGGAGTATGTCAAGGTTGTATATTGTCACCCTGCTTATTTAACTTATATGCAGAGTACATCATGAGAAACGCTGGACTGGAAGAAACACAAGCTGGAATCAAGATTGCCGGGAGAAACATCAGTAACCTCAGATATGCAGATGATACCACCCTTATGGCAGAAAGTGAAGAGGAACTAAAAAGCCTCTTGATGAAAGTGAAAGTGGAGAGTGAAAAAGTTGGTTTAAAGCTCAACATTCAGAAAACGAAGATCATGGCATCCAGTCCCATCATTTCATGGGAAATAGATGGGGAAACAGTGTCAGACTTTATTTTTCTGGGCTCCAAAATCACTGCAGATGGTGACTGCAGCCATGAAATTAAAAGACACTTACTCCTTGGAAGGAAAGTTATGACCAACCTAGATAGCATATTCAAAAGCAGAGACATTACTTTGCCAACAAAGGTCCACCTAGTCAAGGCTATGGTTTTTCCAGTGGTCATGTATGGTTTGAGAGTTGGACTGTGAAGAAGGCTGAGCGCCAAAGAATTGATGCTTTTGAACTGTGGTGTTGGAGAAGACTCTTGAGAGTCCCTTGGACTGCAAGGAGATCCAACCAGTCCATTCTGTAGGAGATTAGCCCTGGGATTTCTTTGGAAGGAATAATGCTAAAGCTGAAACTCCAGTACTTTGGCCACCTCATGCGAAGAGTTGACTCATTGGAAAAGACTCTGATGCTGGGAGGGATTGGGGGCCAGAGGAGAAGGGGACGACAGAGGATGAGATGGCTGGATGGCATCACTGACTCGATGGATGTGAGTGAGTCTGAGTGAACTCTGGGAGTTGGTGATAGACAGGGAGGCCTGGTGTGCTGTGATTCATGGGGTCACAAAGAGTCGGACACGACTGAGCGACTGATCTGATCTGAGAGTCACTGAAGAAATTAATGAGGAAATCAAAAAATACTTAGAAGTAATTCAAAAAAGTAATGAGAAAATTAAAAAAAAAAATACTTAGAAGTAAATGACAATGAAAACATGGCAACTCAAAACCTATGGGATGCAGTAAAAGCAGTGCTAAGAAGAAAGTGCATGCAATATAAGCCTACCTCAAGAAACAAGGAAAAACATTGAATAAACAACTACACCTAGAGCATTTCAAAAATGAATAACAAAACCTCCCAAAGTTAGTAGAAGAAAAGAAATCATAAAGAGCAAAGCAGAAATAAATAAAAAAGAAATGAAAGAAATATTACCAAAGATCAATAAAACTAAAAGCTGGTTTTTTGTGAAGATTAAAAAAAAAAAAAAAAACTGAAAAAACATTAGCCAGGCTCATCAGGAAAAAAAAAAAAAAAAAGAAGAAGAAGACTCAAATCAATAAAATTTAAAATTAAAGAGAAGTTACAATAGATAACACAGAAATACAGAGCATCATAAGGGACCCAGTTCAGTTCAGTTTAGTTGCTCAGTCATGTCTGACTCTTTGCAACCCCATGGACTGCAGTACACTAGGGCTCCCTATCCATCACCAACTTCCAGAGTTTACTCAAACTCCTGTCCATTGAGTCGGTGATGCCATCTAACCATCTCATCCTCTGTCATCCCCTTCTCCTTCTGTCTTCAAACTTTCCCAGCATCAGGGTCTTTTCAAATGAGTCAGCTCTTCGCATCAGGTGGCTAAAATATTGGAATTTCAGCTACAACATCAGTCCTTCCAATGAATATTCAGGACTGATTTCCTTTAGGATGGACTGGTTGGATCTCCTTGCAGACGAAGGGACTCTCCAGAGTCTTCTCCAACACCATAGTTCAAAAGCATCAATTCTTTGGTGCTCAGCTTTCTTTATAGTCCAACTCTCACATCCATGCATGACTACTGGAAAAACCATAGCCTTGACTAGACAGGCCTTTGTCAGCAAATTAACGTCTCTGCTTTTTAATATGCTGTCTTGGGTTGTCATAACTTTCCTTCCAAGGAGTAAGCATCTTTTAATTTCATGGCTGCAGTCACCATCTGCAGTGATTTTGGAGCCCCCCAAAAATGTAGTCTGCCACTGTTTCCACTGTTTCCCCATCTATTTGCCATGAAGTGATGGGACCAGATGCCATGATCTTTGTTTTCTGAATGTTAAGCTTTCAGCCAACTTTTTCACTCTCCTCTTTCACTTTCATCAAGAGACTCTTTAGTTCCTCTTCACTTTCTGCGATGAGGGTGGTGTCATCTGCATATCTGAGATTATTTATATTTCTCCCGGCAATCTTGATTCCAGCTTCTGTTCATCCAGTCCAGTGTTTCTCATGATGTACTCTGCATATAAGTTAAATAAGCAGGGTGACAATATACAGCCTTGATGTGCTCCTTTTCCTATTTGGAACCAGTCTGTTGTTCCATGTCCAGTTCTAACTCTTGCTTCCTGACCTGTATACAGGTTTATCAAGAGGCAGGTCAGGTGGTCTGATATTCTCAACTCTTTCAGAATTTTCCACAGTTTATTGTGATCCACACAGTCAAAGGCTTTGGCATAGTCAACAAAGCAGAAATAGAGGTTTTTCTCGAACTCTCTTGCTTTTTTGATGATCCAATGGATGTTGGCAATTTCGTCTCTGGTTCCTCTGTCTTTTCTAAATCCAGCTTGAGGATCTGTAAGTTCACAGTTCACATATTGTTGAAGTCTGGCTTGGAGAATTTTGAACATTACTAGAGTGTGAGATGAGTGCAATTGTGTGGTAGTTTGAGCATTCTTTGGCATGGCTTTTCTTTGGGATTTGAATGAAAACTGACCTTTTCCAGTCCTGTGGCCACTGCTGAGTCTTTCAAATTTGCTGGCATATTAAGTGCAACTACTTTCACAGCATCATCTTTTAGGATTTGAAATAGTTCAACTGGAATTCTATCAATTCCACTAGTTTTGTTCTTAGGGACAAAGGGAATACTATGAGCAAATATATTCCAAAAAACTGGACAACCTCGAAGAAATAGACAAATACTTAGAAATATAGCCTTCCAAAACTGAACCAGGAAAAACAGAAAACATAAACATACCAATCAAAGGCACAGAAATGGAAACAGTATTAAAAAATCTTCCAGGGAGTTTGAGTCAAGATGGTGGAGTAGAAGGACATGAAAGCACCAAAATCTCAACTAACGTTTGAACAGTCACAGACAGGAGGAAGCTGGAATCCACCAAAAACAGATACCCCACATCAAATACCAAAAAAAAAAAAAAAAAAAAAAAACCTCAGGGAGACAGTAGGAGGTGTGCAATCATGATATAATCAAATCCAATACCTGCTGAGTGGATTACCCAAAAATTGGAGGAAAATAGTACTATAGAAGTTCTACCACTGTTGTGAAGGCTCTGAGCCCCACATCTGGCTTCCCAGACTGGGGATCCAGCAAAGGGAATGAGAATGCCTAGGAAATCTGACTTTGAAGGCCAAGGGGATTTTATCATAGGACTGCCACAGAACTGGGGGAAACAGAGATTCCACTCTCGGAGGGCACAAACAAAATCTTTCATGTACCAAGACCCAGGGGGAAAGAGCAGTGACCCCACAGGACACTGAACCAGAACTACATGCTAGTGTTGGAGGATCTCCTTTGCAGTCATGTGTCAGAAAAACCTCATTTTGGGAATGAGGGCCCTGGCAGTAGCAATCCTGGAAGATGTCCCTTTGGCCTAAGTCCACTTGGAGATTGCCATTAACCCTACCACAGATCCCATACACCCCGAGGCTGTGTCATCTCAGACCAAACAATTAACAGAGAGGGAGCCCAATGCCACCCATCAGTAGATAATTGGATTAAACTTTTATTGAGCATGGCCATGCCCACCAGAGCAAGACCCAACTTTTCCCACTGTCAGTACCTCTCATCAGGAAGATTACATAAGCCTCTTAGCTTCATATGCCAGAGAGGTGAAACAATAAGGAAGAAGAACCACAATCCCACAGGAGCAGGTAAAACAAAAACCACATCAAATAAAATTAATCAGAATGAAAAAGTAGAGGGTTATATCCCAGATGAAGAGACAAGGTAAAACCTAGAAAAACAACTAAATGAATTGGAGATAGACAAACTTCCAGAAAAAGAATTCAGAATAGTGATAGTGAAGATCATCCAGGAACTCAGAGAAAGAATGGAGAAGATGCAAGGAATATTTATTAAAGACCTCAAAGAACTAAAGAACAAATCATAGATGAATAATACATTAGAAGGAATCAACAGCAGAATAACTAAGGCAGAAGAATGAATAAGTGACCTGTAACACACAATGATGGAAATCACTGCCACAGGCAAGAAAATAGAAAAAAACAATGAAAAATTTGACAGTCTGAGAGACCTCTGGGACATCATTAAACACATCAACATCTGCATTATAGAGGCCCCAGAAGGAGAAGAGAGATAGAAAGGACTTGAAAATATATTTAAGGAGTTAATAGCTGAAAAGTCCCCTAACATGGGAAAGGATGCACATGCCAGCCATGTCCAGGAAGAACAGAGAGTCCCAAGCATGATAAACCCAAGGAGGAACACACCAAGACACATAGTAATAAAACTGACAAAAATTAAAGACAGAGATAAAATATTAAAAGAAACAAGGGAAAAATGGCAAATAATATACAAGGGAAACCCCATCAGACCATCAGCTGACTTCTCAACAGAAAATCTACAAGCCAGAAGAGAACAGCACAATATACTTAAAGTGATGTAAGGGAAGAACCTACAACCAAGAATAATCTACCCTTCAAGACTCTTCAGATCTGAAAGAGGAACCAAAAGTTTTCAGACACGTAAGTTAAGAGAATTCAGCACCACCAAACCAGCTTTACAATAAATACTAGAGGAACTTCTCTAGGCAAGAAATATAAAAGAAAAGACCTACATGAAATAAACACAAAACAATTAAGAAAATGGTAAAAAAAAAAAAGGATCATACACATTGATAATTACCTTAACTGTAAATGGACTAAATGCATGAACCAAAAGATATAGACTGGCTGATGCATTTCCACTTAACATTAAACTCTCAAATTGTATGTAATAATTTTATATTGTTAGGTTAATCTTGTTTCCAAAATGGCTTGCAAATGTAACTACCTTTTAATTTTTCTCTGACTATTGATTTTGAAAACTGATAAACATCTTTTACTATTGTGATTATGTAACCATTATTAAATTAATACCATTGTATTATGATTGGTCAACAGAAAACAATGGAAGTGTGCATCATTAAAACTACCATTTAATAGGAGAACCTGTAATCACTCTCTAAAATCCAGATGCATTTCATAAAAAGCTTGGAATTTTTGGAAAAATACAAATGCCAAGGTATTGCTTTTATGCCTCAAAAGTTCAAGATATGTTTCCTATAAGCATCTGAGTTTAAAAAGAAATGGACTATATGATGATATTTTTACTTTTATCTAGCTTGTTTCACTTTTTCTATTTTGTATTCAGTAACCCCATTTCATTTAGTTTATGTATACAATTTTGCATTCCAGTGTTCTATAATAAAAAGGACCTTCTAGAACTAACACCCAAAAAAGATGTCCTTTTCATTATAGGGGACTGGAACACAAAAGTAGGAAATCAAGAAACACCTGGAGTAACAGGCAAATCTGGCCTTGGAGAACAGAATGAAACAGGGCAAAGGGTAATAGAGTTTTGCCAAGAGAATGCAGTGGTCATAGCAAACACCCTCTTCCAACATGAGAGGACTCTACACATGGACATAACTAAATAGTCAACACTGAAATCAGATTAATTATATCCTTTGCAGCCAAAGATGGAGAAGCTCTATACAGTCAGCAAAAACAAGACTGGGAGCTAACTGTGGCTCAGATCATGAACTCCTTATTACCAAATTCAGACTTAAATTGAATAAAGTAGGGAAAAACACTAGACCATTCAGGGGTCATTCAGGGACCTAAATCAAATCCCTTACAATTATACAGTGGAAGTGACAAATAGATTCAAGAGATTAGATCTGATAGACACAGTGCCTGAAGAACTATGGATGGAGGATTGTGACACTGTACAGGAGACAGGAATCAAGATCATCCCCAAGGAAAAGAAATGAAAAAAAGAAAAATGGTTGTCTGAGGAGGCCTTACAAATAGCTGTGAATAGAAGAGAAGCAAAAGGCAAAGGAGAAAAGGCAAGATATACCTATTTGAATGCAGAGTTCTAAAGAATAGCAAGGAGAGACAGAAAAGCCTTCCTCAGGGATCAGTGCAAAGAAATAGAGGAAAACAGAATGGGAAAGTCTAGAGATCTCTTCAAGAAAATCAGAGATACCAAGGGAACATCTCATGCAAAGATGGGCACAATACAAGACAGAAATTGTATAGACCTAACAGAAGCAGAGGATATCCAGAAGAGGTGGCAAGAATACACAGAAGAACTATACAAAAAAGATCTTCACAACCCAAATAATCACAATGGGGTGATCATTAGCCTAGAGCCAGCCATCTTGGAATGCAAGGTCAAGCGGGCCTTAGGAAGCATCACTACGAACAAAGGTACTGGAGGTGATTGAATTCCAGTTGAGCTATTTCAAATCCTAAAAGATGATCCTGTGAAAGTGCAGCATTCAATATGCCAGCAAATTTGGAAAACTAAGCAGTGGCCACAGGACTGGAAAAGGTCAGTTTTCATTGCAATCCCAAAGAAAGGTCATGCTAAAGAATGCTCAAAGTCCCACACAATTGCATTCATCTCACACTCTAGTAATGTTCAAAATTCTCCAAGCCAGGCTTCAACAATATGTGAACTGTGAACTTACAGATGCTCAAGCTGGATTTAGAAAAGACAGAGGAACCAGAGAGCAAATTGCCAACATCCATTGGACAATCGAAAAAGCAAGAGAGTTCCAGAAAAACATCTATATCTGCTTTATTAACTATGCCAAAACCTTTAACTGTGTGGACCACAACACACTCTGGAAAATTCTGAAAGAGATGGAAATACCAGACCACCTGACCTGCCTCTCGAGAAATCTGTATACGGGTCAGTAACCAACAGTTAGAACTGGACATGGAACAGCAGATTAG
Organism: Bos taurus; assembly: GCF_002263795.3. Classification (NCBI taxonomy): domain Eukaryota; kingdom Metazoa; phylum Chordata; class Mammalia; order Artiodactyla; family Bovidae; genus Bos; species Bos taurus. Next base: position 83,523,769 of record NC_037357.1, on the reverse strand, counting down.
TTCCAAATAAGGAAAGGATTATGTCAAGGCTGTATATTGTCACCCTGCTTATTTAGCTTATATGCAGAGTGCATCATGAAAAATGCTGGTCTGGATGAACACAAGCTGGAATGAAGATTGCTGGGGGAATTAACGATAACCTCAAATATGCAGATGACACCACCCTTATGGCAGAAAGCAAAGAAGAACTAAAGAGCCTCTTGATGAAAGTGAAAGAGGAGAGTGAAAAAGTTGGCCTAAAACTCAACATTCAGATAACTAAGATCATGGCCTCTGGTCCCATCACTTCATGTCAAATAAATGGGAAAACAGTGACAGACTTTATTTTCTTGGGCTCCAGAATCACCACAGATAGTGACTGCAACCATGAAAATAAAACACATTTACTCCTTGGAAGGAAAGTTATGACCAACCTAGACAGCAATCTAAAAAGAAGAGAGATTATTTCACAAACAGAGGTCCATCTAGTCAAAGCTATGGTTTTTTCAGTAGTCAGGTATGGATGTGAGAGTTGGACTATATAGAAAGCTGAACAGAGAAGAATTGATGCTTTTGAACTGTGGTGTTGAAGAAGACTCTTGAGAGTTCCTTGGACTGCAAGGAGATCCAGGCAGTCCATCCTAAATGAAATCAGTCCTGAATATTCATTGGAAGGACTGATGCTGAAGATGAACATCCAATACTTTGGCCACCTGATGTGAATAAATGACTCATTTCAAAAGACCCTGATGCTGGAAAAGACTGAAGGCAGGAGGAGACGGGGACAATAGAGGATGAGATGGCTGGATGGCATCACTGACTCAATGGACGTGAGTTTGAGTAAACTCTTGGAGTTGGCGATGGACAGGGAGGTCTGGCTTGCTGCAGTCCATGGGGTCACAAAGATACGGACACGACTGAGTGACTGAACTGAACTGAACTGATGTATACAATTTCACCATCATTTTTTGTTGTTGTTTCTCAAGCCTTTGTCAAGCATAGTAGAAATGGTTTTGTACACCCATGAATGTAAATAGCATGTACGATATAATTTATATGTTAGAAAACTTGTACATTTTTGCCTAACTTAAAACTTTATGGCATTTTGATTCTACTTGTTTGACTTAGTATTAATAGAATGCTAGATTTCTAACTTATATTCCCTCAAAATTTGATATAGTTTGATGCATCCAATATTAGTGCTAAAAGGCTATATATTTAATTAGTGATTTAAAAAATAACTGAGGCTTGAAACTACTAATCTAATTCAGGTAAGATAAAAAAATACTACATTGCTTTAAAAAAGGAAATTAACATGTAATACAGTAAGTATTATTTCAGCTTCCCAGGTGGTATTAGTGATAAAGAAGCTACCTGCCAATGCAGAAAATGTCAGAGACTCGGGTTCAATTTCTAGATTGGGAAGATCCCCCGCAACAGGGCACGGTAATCCACTCCAGTATTATTGCCTAGAAAATCGCATGGACAGAGGAGCCTGGTAAGCTATGGTTCATAGGGTTGCAGAGTCAGACATGACTGAAGCATCTTATCATGCATGCACACACAATATTATTAATTAAAATACAAATTTTGTTCAAATTTCACAAAATTTTGTGCTAGTGTCCATTATTTGTTTTCATATCTTATTCAAGATTCCAAATTGTATCCTCAGCAGAATTCCAGCAAACAGAATACAACAACACATGAAAGTGGTCATACACATGTTCAAGCAGGCTTTATCCCAAGGATTCTTCAATATGTGCAAAGCAATGTGATCCATCATGTTAACAAACTGAAAGATAACAACCATATGATCATCTCAATAGCCACAGAGAAAAATTTCAACAAAGTTCAACACACATTAAAAAAAAAATAGCTCTCCAGAAAGTAAGCTTACAAGGAACATACTTCAATATTAAAGAAGGCCATATATAATGAAAGCCGTATATGACAAACCTATAGCCATCATTATTCTCAATGGTGAAAAATTGAATTAATTACCCATGGTCATCTAGTTGGTGGTTCAGAGTGAGAACCAGAACACATGTAGTCAGGATCTATATTCAGGACTCCGTTTCTAGCCACTACTTTTGATTTGATCTCCTAGTTAAGGCTCTTGTCACTTTTCTCATTACCACTGCTTGGTTGTGAAATAATGAGAATTTGGCTAAAAATGGTCTTCATTTTCTGATTTAGTGACAAAGAGTGGTTGAAATATTTGGTTCCTATGTGAACATTGTTTTGGGGCATTTCTTCTTTGTGCTCACTCATAACAGAGGCTTTGCATCTCAGTTCTCTCTGGCATAAGGTTAAAAGGATTATTCTCTCCATAAAAATAAGAAATATGTGGGGAGTGGAAGAAATAAAGTACCTTCAGGGCTCAAAGGACAGATTGTCTATATGATGGTTATACAATGTACCAACTTTGATTGATCAGTCATCACTATTTTTCAAACAAATGTGACTTATTCCATAGTCATAAAATTCTGCTTTTCTCTGTCTTCAGCATCGTCCCTAAGGTTATCCACCCTGAACAGAGGCTTGGTAGAATAACAAAGCCTATCCTATGGGAGTCCCAGTGAACCCCTGGATAATTGTAGTGATATCGGGAAAAGGGGGCAGGGAAACTAAGGTGTATTGAACATCTCCTATGGTTTGATAATTTTCCAGTCACTTTACATTATAATTTATACTTATAAAAAATGCTATTTTTTAGTGCTTATAGTATGAAAGGCACCTTACAATGTTCATTATCTCATTTAATCCTCACAGAAACTACACGGTAGTAATTATTCTTATAATGCCCATTTACAGGTGAAAAAACTGAAGTTCAAAACAGGGAAATTGTCTGATTTTGAGATCACTTGACCAATAATGGGCAGAGTTTGACTTTAATCCTAGATTTGTTTAATTCTTGTTAACTCATGCATTTTCCCCTGTAAACTGGATGTTTGGTCATAACAAAGCTTCCAAGAGTGCTTTCCAGACCAACACCTGTTGAGACAGGAATTAGAAATGAGTTTATTTTTTTTATTTTTTTTAAATTTTATTTTATTTTTAAACTTTACAATATTGTATTAGTTTTGCCAAATATTGAGTTTTATTGACTTTAGTTAATACTGATGTCATGAAAGGGAAAAGGCCACATAGGTAGTACATTCTTATTGCACAGAAAGGAAAGAAAGACATAATTTGAAGATCCTGTGATTATAAAGGACTCCAAGAAGGAAACAAGATCCAATGAGGCTAAACTCTGTAAGCCAAATACACTTTCCTTCTGACTGACTCACTGCTCTTCTTGTTGCCTCTGTAAACGATCCAAACTATCTCTTAAATTCTTTCCGTATGTGATCCAGCTCCTTCAAATGCCTCCTGGGACAATATATGATCTGGATCTCCATCTTACATGAGTACACTTCTTTGAGATAGTGGATAATGTATGTAGAGAATACTGAGAATAATTCAACTCACAGAATCTTAAGGTGTATTTTTCTTTGTGAATTGTTAAAATTTATGTTAACAAAAAGTACCATTTACAATAGTGACAATAAGTACATTCACAAAGATGTGCAAGCATTCAGTTCAGTTCAGTTCAGTAGCTCAGTCATGTCAAACGGTTTGCGAATCCATGGACTCCAGCACACCAGGCTCCCCTGTCAGTCGTCAACTCCTGGAGTTTACTCAAACTCAAGTCCATTGAGTCAGTGATGCCATTCAAATATCTCATCCTCTGTTGTCCCTTACTCCTCCCACCTTCAGTCTTTCCAAGCATCAGGGTCTTTTCCAGTGAGTCAGTTCTTCGTATCAGGTGTCCAAAGTATTGGAGCTTCAGCTTCAGCATCAGTCCTTCCAATGATTATTCAGGACTGATTTGATGGACTGTTTGGATTTTCTGGCAGTCCAAGGGACTCTCAAGAGTCTTCTCCAACACCACAGTCCAAAAGTGTCAATTCTTTGGTTCTCAGCTTTCTTTATAGTCCAACTCTCATATCCATACATGACTACTGGAAAAACCATAGCTTTGACTAGATGGACCTTTGTTGGCAAAGTAATGTCTCTGCTTTTTAATATGCTGTCTAGGTTGGACATAACTTTTCTTCCCAGGAGCAAGCATATTTTGATTTCATGATTGCAGTCACCATCTGTTGTGATTTTGGAGCCCCCCCCCCCCCCCGCCAAAAAAAAAAGTAAAGTCTGTCTCTGTTTCCACTGTTTGCCCATCTATTTGCCATTAAGTGATGGAACGGGATGCCATGATCTTACTTTTCCAAATGTTGAGTTTTAAGCCAACATTTTCACTATCCTCTTTCAATTTCATCAAGAGGCTCTGTAGCTCTTCTTCACTTTCTGCCATAAAGACGGTGTCATCTGCATATCTGAGGTTATTGACATTTCTCCCAACAATCCTGATTCCAACTTGTGCTTCATGCAGCCCAGCGTTTCTCATGATGTACTCTGCATATAAGTTAAATAAGCAGGGTGACAATATACAGCCTTGATATAATCTTCTCCCTGTTTGGAACCAGTCTGCTGTTCCATGTCCAGTTCTAACTATTGCTTCCTGAACTGCATACAGATTTCTCAAGAGGCAGGTTAGGTGGTCTGGCATTCCCAACTCTTGAAGAATTTTCCACAGTTTGTTGTGGTTCATACAGTCAAAGGCTTTGGCATAGTCAATAAAGCAGAAATAGATGTTTTTTGGAACGCTCTGGCTTTTTTGATGATCCAACAGATGTTGGTAATTTGATCTCTGGTTCCTGTAACTTTTCTAAAACAAGTTTGAACATGTGGAATTTCACGGTTCACATACTGTTGAAGCCTGGCTTGGAGAATTTTGAGCATTACTTTACTAGAGTGTGAGATGAGTGCAACTGTGCAGTCGTTTGAGCATTCTTTGGCATTGCCTTTCTTTGGGATTGGAATGAAACCTGACCTTTTCCAGTCCTGTGGCCACTGCTGAGTTTTCCAAATGTTCTGGCATATTGAGGGCAACACTTTCACAGCATCATCTTTTAGGATTTGAAATAGCTCAACTGGGATTCTACCATGTTCATTAGCTTTGTCCATAGTGATATTTCCTAAGGCAGACTTGACTTCACTTTTCAGGATGTCTGGCTCTAGGTGAGTAATTATCTGAGTTGTGAAAATCTTTTTTGTGTAGTTCTTTTGTGTATTCTTGCCACCGCTTCTTAATATCTTCTGCTACTCTGTTAGATCCACACCATTTCTCTCCTTTATTGTGCCCATCTTTGCATGAAATCCCTTGATATCTCTAATTCTCATGAAGAGATCTCTAATCTTTCCCATTCTATTCTTTTCCTCTATTTCTTTGCAATGATCACTGAGGAAGGCTTTCTTATCTCTCCTTGCTATTCTTTGGAACACTGCATTCACAAGAGTGTATCTTTCTTTTTCTCCTTTGATTTTTGCTTCTCTTCTTTTCACAGCTATTTATAAAACCTCCTCAGACAGCTACTTTGCTTTTTTATGTTTCTTTTTCTTGGTGGTGGTCTTGATCCCTGTCTCCTGTACAATGTCACAAACCTCTGTCCATAATTCTTCAGGCACTTTGTCTATCAGATCTAATCATTTGAATCTATTTCTCACTTCTACTGTATAATCATAAGGGATTTTATTTAGGTCATACTTGAAAGGTCTAGTGGTTTTCCCTACTTTCTTCAATTTAAGTCTGAATTTGACAATAAGGGGTTCATGATCTGAGCCAGTCAGCTCCCAGTCTTGTTTTTGCTGACTGTATAGAGCTTCTCCATCTTTGGCGGCAAAGAATATAATTAGTCTGATTTCAGTATTGACCGTCTGGTGATGTCCATGTGTAGAATCTCCTCTTGTGTGTTGGAAGTGGGTGTTTGCTATGACCAGTGCATTCTCTTGGCAAAACTCTATTAGCCTTTGCTCTGCTTCATTCTGTACTCCAAGGCCAAATTTGCCTTTTACTCTAGGTGTTTCTTGGCTTCTTACTTTTGCATTCCAGTGCCCTATAATGAAAAGGACATCTTTGGGGGGCGTTAGTTCCAGAACGTTTTGTAGGTCTTCATAGAACTATTCATCTTCAGCTTCTTCAGGATTACTGGTTGGGGCATAGAGTTGGATTATTGTACTATTGAATGGTTTGCCTTGGAAACGAACAGAGATCATTCTGTCGTTTTTGAGACTGCATCCAAGTACTGCATTTTGGACTGTTTTGTTGACTATGATGGCTACTTCATTTCTTCTAAGGGATTCTTGCCCACAATAGTAGATATAATGGTCATCTGAGTTAAATTCACCCATTCCAGTCCGTTTTAATTTGCTGATTCCTAAAGTGTCGATGTTCACTCTTGTCATCTCCTGTTTGACCACTTTCAATTTGCCTTGATTCATGAACCTAACATTCCAGTTTCCTATGCAATATTGCTCTTTACAGTACTGGACTTTGCTTCTATCACCAGTCACATCCACAACTGGGTGTTGCTTTTGCTTTGGCTCCATCTCTTCATTCTTTGGGAGTTATTTCTCCACTAAGTGCCAGTAGCATACTGGGGACCTACCAACCTGGGGAGTTCATCTTTCAGTAGTCTATCTTTTTGCCTTTTCATACTGTTCATAGGATTGTCAAAGCAAGAATACTGAAGTGGTTTGCCATTCCCTTCTCCAGTGGACCACGTTTTGTCAGAACTCTCCACAATGACCCATCCGTCTTGGGTGCCCTTACAAGGCATGGCTCATAGTTTCATTGAATTAGACAAGGCTGTGGTCCATGTGATCAGATTGGTTAGTTTTCTGTGATTGTGGTTTTCAGTTTGTCTGCCTTCTGATGGATAACAATAAGAGGCTTATGGAAGCCTCCTGATGGGAGAGACTGACTAAGCGTGAAACTGCAAGCATTACTTCTATTTCCAGAAGCTTTTCATCATCCCCAACAAATTCTTTATGCACCAAATAATAATCCCTTATTCCTCCATTCCCAAACCCTGGTAACCTCTTTTCTATTTTTAGTCCCTATTAATTTTCATACATTATGTACCTTATATAAGTAGAATTGTACACTATTTGTTCTTTTGTGTCTGGCTTATTTCACTATGGATTGTGTTTACAAGCATCATCCATGCTGCCCATGTATCTGAATTTGCTTCCTTTTTAAGGTTGAATAATGTTCCATTTTATGTAGTAGCACATTTTGTTTATCAACTCATGTGTTTATAGAAATTTGAATTGTTTCTATTTTTTGGCTATTCTGAATATTGCTATTAAGAATGTTTTTGTACAAGTATCTGTGTCCCTGATTTCAATTCTTTTGGGTATACACCCAAAGAATATTCATAGGACCATATGGTAATTTTATGTTTGAATTTTTGAGGAACTGCCATACTGTTGTACACAGTAGTTGCCCCATTTTAGATTCCTAACAGCAAGACCCAAGCGTTCTAATTTTTTTCAAATCCTGACCAGAATTCTAATTTTTTTTTTCTAAAAAATAATAGCCATCCTGCTGAAATGGCATCCTGTGAAATGGCATCTGTTTATAGTTTTGAATAGCATCCCCCTAACAGAAAAGGAAATGGCAACCCACTCCAGTATTCTTGCCTGGAGAATCCCAGGGACAGAGGATCTTGATGGGATGCCGTCTATGGGGTTGCAGAGAGTCGGACACAACTGAGGCAACTTAGCAGCAGCAACAGAAACAATTAATGAAATTGAGCAGTTTCTCATGAATTTACTGTACACTGATATTCTTTTTAGGAGAATTATCTATTCCAGTTATTTGCTTATTTATGAATTAAGTTGTTTGCATTTTATTTTGAATTTTAGGGGTCATTTATATTTTGGATATTAACCCCTTCTGAGATATATGATTTGCAAATATTTTTTCTCAATCTGCAAGTTGTCACTGTGTTGATAGATGCTTTCATTTGATATGACAGAACTTTTAAATTTGATGAAGTCCAATTTTTCCATTTTTTCTTTTGTTACTTGTGTGTTTCATGCCATAGCCTAGAAATTGTTTGCCAAATCTAATGTCATAAAAATTTACCCTATATTTTCTGCTCAGAATTTTAGTTTTTATGTTTAGCTATTTCTACTTCATCCATTTTGAGTTAATGCTTGTACATGGGTTAAGGTAAGGGTCCAATTTCATTTTTTTTGTGTGTGTGTGGATAACAACTTTTAATTTTTCCATACAGAGTTCTAACTGTTGCTTCTTGACCCATATACAGGTTTCCCAGTATATCAAATTTCCAAGCACCATTTGTAGGAAAGACTCTTCTCTCCCCATTGAATAGTCTTAGCTCACTTGTCTAAAATCACTTAGCTATATATGCGTGTAAATATGTTGGGGCTCTCTATTCTATTCCATTAGTCTATATGTCTATTCTTATGCCACAACCATACTGTTCTGATTATGTTAAATTTACAGTAAGATTTGAAACCAAGAATTTTGAGTTCTCCAACTTTGGTTTTCTTTTTCAAGAGTTTTTGTGGTGTCTTGAGATTACATATGAAATTGCATATGAATTTTTCTACTTCTGCAAAAATGTCATTGGGATTTTTACAAGGATTGCATTATACCTACAGATCACTTTGTTTAATTCTGTCATTTAACAAAATTGTCATTTAACAATATTAAGTCTTCCAATCCATTGCTATAAGATGTCTTTCCATTTATTTATGTCTTCTTTAATCTCTTTCAGAAATGTTTTGTAGTTTTCAGTATACAAGTCTTTTGCATCTTTGGTTAAATTTATTCCTAAGTATTTTATCCATTTTGATGCTATTGTAAGTGGAATTTTTTACCTTAATTCCTTTTAGGATAGTCACAATATTATATTCATTTCAGGTATACAACACAATGATTCAGTATTTTTACAGATTATACACCATTAAAAGATATTTTGTGTTCATTTTTTTATCCTGGAACTTGCTGAATTCATTTATTGGTGCTGTCTTTTTGTGTGTGGGTATGTAGGATTTCTATATATAAGATAGCACCATCTTCTAACAAGTTGGATTATTTAATTTCTTTTCCTTGCCTAAGTGCTCTGGATAGAATTTCTAGTAATATGCTGAATAGAAGTGGCTAAATAGGGCATCCTCACTTTGATACTGATCCTAGAAGAAAAACTTTCATTCTTTTACCATCGAGTATAATCTTAGTTATTTTCACATGTACCTTAATCATGTTGAGGCGGTTTTCCTTCTACTCTCAGTTTATCGTGGGGTTTTATCTTGAAATGGTGTTTACTTTTGCCAAATGAATTTTTTGAATCAATTGAAATGATCATGTCTTTTATTTTCTCTTCATTCTATTAATGTGGTGTATTACATTGTTTGACATTCATATGTTGAAACATTCTCTTATCTTTGACTAGACTTGACATCAGGGTACTAGCCTCATAGAAGGAGTTTGGAAGTGTTGTATTCCTTTTTCTTTGTTTGTTTGTTTGTTTTTTGAGAGTTTGACAATTGATTTAATTCATTGAATGCTTGATATAATTCAACAGAGAAGCCATCTGGTCCTGGGCATTTTGTTATTGTTAAGACTTTTGAAATTACTGATCCAACCTTCTTACTATTACAGATAAATTCTGACTTTCTATTTCTTTATGATTCAGTTTGGTAGATTATATGTTTCTAGGACTTTGTACATTTTCACTAGGCTGTCCAATTTGTTGGTTTACAATTATCTATATAATTATAATCCCTTTTTCTGTAATATTAGTATTAATGTTCCCAGTTTCATATCTGATTTGAGTGATTTGAGCTCTTTTTTTCCCCTTAGTCAATCTAACTAAATCTTTGTCCATTTTATTGATATTTTCAAGTAAAACACATTTTATTTTATTGATATTTCTCTATTATCTTCTATTCTCATTTTCTTCCCCCCTACTCTAATCTATATTGTTTCCTTCCTCGCTAGCTTTAGCTTTAGTTGTTCTTCTTTATCACATTTCTTAATATTCAAAGTTAGGTATTGATTTGAGGTCTATTTACATTTTTTAAATTTTATTAAAGACTATTTTTTAGAGCAGTTACAGGTTTACAATTGTAAACCTATTGAAAGTATTGTAAGATTATTGTGAAGATTTACCACATACCCCTGGTCCAGCACATGCATACACTTCTCTATTATCAACAGTACTCACCAGAATTGTACATTTTTAAATTGATGATTAACTTATATTGACACATCAGAATCACAAAAACTCTTAGTTTAGCTTAGGGTTCACTCTTGGTTTTGTACATTCTGTAGATTTAGAAGATGACATATACCTATTATTTTATTTTATTTTTGCTTTATTTTTTGAAAGAACAGTTTGCTCTATTCTGGATGGCAACAACTGAGTGGGGTGGCACTGTGTGTGAGGACAGACTCCTGTCCAAAGGCTGACTCCTCCAGTGACCATTAGTGGGCAATAACATTTTTAGAGAAAGGGAAGGGACTATATGTAGAAATAGCACACTCAGCTCTGATTGTCATCTTGAAATTAGTCATGCAGTGGTCTGATCAGCATCATCTTGATTGCTTTGTTTAATTCATTGTTAGCTAATTTTATTAGATTATAGTTACTTTAATTACTGTGTTATTTTCTGCTGTACAGCAAAGTGAATAAGCTATATGTTTACCTATGTGCTCTCTTTTTTGGATTTCTTTCCCATTTAGACCATCACAGAGCATTGAGTAGACTTTCGCTGTACAGTAGGTTCTCATTATTTATTTTATACATAGCATAAAATAGTATCAGTAGTATATATATGTATGTATGTATATCAATCTCAATCTCCCAATACATCCCACCTTTCTTTTTTCCCTTAGTATGGTATCCATACATTTATTCTCTATGTCTATTTCTGCTTTGCAAATAAGATCATCTAAACCATTTTTATAGATTCCACATATATGTTTAAATATACAGTATTTGTTTTTCTCTTTCTGATTTACTTCACTGTTTATGATAGACTCTATGTCCATCCATGTCACTGAAAATGGCACAATTTTGTTCCATTTTGTACCTGAGTAATATTCCACTATATATATGTACCATATATCCATTACCTTGTTAATGGACATTTATGTTGCTTACATGCCTTGGTTATTTAAAATAGTGATTCAATAAATATTGAGGTGTATGTATCTTTTCAAATTATGGTTTTCTCTGGATATATTCCAAGGAATGTGATTGCAGGATCATATAGTAAGTTTATATTTTTAATGTGTGTACTTTCAACTATAAATTTCCCCCCAGCACTACTTTTCTGAAGCCATAACTTTAGGTATGCTGCAGCTTCATTTTTATTTGTTTCACGGTGTTTTCTAATTTCTATTTTATTTTTTCCTTTAGCTTATCTTTTGTTTAATAATTCATGAATTAATTTCCAAATAGTTGTTAATTTTCTATTTTTCTTTCTACTGTTGATTTTTGCTTCAATCCATTATGATCAGATAAGATACATTGTATACTTGCAATCTTTTCCAGTTGATTAAGTCATTTTGTAGCCCAACATGTTGCCTATCCTGAAGAATGTTCCATATGTATTATAGAAAGATACTTTTTGTGGTGGAGTGTCTGAATGTGTTTTAGGTTTGATTAGTTTATGTTGTTGTTCAAGTTCACCATTTTCTTAATGAACTTCTGATTTTCTATCCATTACTGAAAGTGATGTATTGATATCTCCTTCTACATTGCCTTTCCTTGTGGCTCAGATGGTTAAGAATATGCCTGCAATGTGGGAGACTTGGGTTTGTTTCTCGGATCAGGAAGATCCCCTGAGGAAGGGAATGGCTACCTACTGCCGTATTCTTGCCTGGAGAAATCCGTGGACAGACAAGCCTGGCCAGCTATAGTCCATGGGGTTGCAAAGAGTAGGACACAACTGAGCAACTAGCAGTAGTATTGTTGAACTATTTCTCCCTTCAATATTGTCAATGTTTGCTTCATATATTTTGTAGTGCATAAAGTGGTGTGTGTGTGTGTGTGTGTGTGTATAGATATATTTACAATTGCTATATCTTATTGATGAATTGATGGAGGTATTGATATACAATGTCCTTCTTTGTCTCGTAGCAGGTTGTTTTACTTAAAGTTTGATATTAGTATAGCCAATTACTTTTTATTGTTATTGTTTATGTGGAATATCTTCTCCCATCCTCTCACATTCAACCATTTTATTGTTACATATAAAATGCGACTCTTGTATATAACATATAATTGGATCATGTTTTTTCTTTAAATCAGTTCTGCTAGTTTATTCCTTCTGAATGGAGAAATTTTAAACCATTTATGTTTAAAGCAATTACTGATAAAGGAAGATTTTCCTCTGTCATTTTGCTATCTTTTCATATATCTCATAGCTTTTTGTCTCTCATGTCATCCATTATTGCTTTTGTTTGTGTTCAGTTGGTTTTTTTGTAGTGACGTGTTTTATTCCCTTCTCATTTCCTTGTGTGTATATTCTATAGATATCTTCTTTGTGGTTACCATGGGGATTGGATACCACATACTAAAGTTGTAAGTATCTAATTTGATATCAATATAATTTTATTTCCATACAAACCTTCTATTCCCACATAGTCCCATCCCTTTTTAAGTTATTGGTGTCATAAATTGCATTTGTACACAATATGTGGCCAATAATATAGACTTATAATTGTTTGTAAGCATTTGTCCTTTAAATACTGTAGAAAAAATAAAAGTGAAGTTATAAGTAAAGAGTAATTATACTGTACAAGAGAATTTTATATCTTCATATGGCCTTAAGTTGTTCTGTGAGAAGTGAAAATGTTAGATACTCAGTTGTGTCTGACTCTTTGTGATCACATGGACTTTAGCCTGCAGGCTCCTCTGTCCATGGAATTGTCCAGGCAAGAAAATTGGAGTGGGTAGCCATTCCCTCCTCCAGGGGATCTTCCCAACCTAGGGATCAAACTCGCTCTACCATCCTTTTATTTCACCCTAAAGGAACATCATTAGCCATTTTTGTATGGTCATCCTAGCGGTAATAAAATCACTCAGATATTGTCTATCTAGGAATATTTGAGTCTCTCCCTTTTAAAAAAATGTGACAAAATATAAATTACAAAAATTTATCATTTTTAACGTTTTAAGTGTAGAGTCCCATGGCATTAAGTACATTCAAATTATTATGCAACCATCATCACCATCCATCTCTAGAAACTTTTCACATTCTCAATGCAAAATTCTGTACCTATTAGATAGTAACTGCCATTTCTCCCCATCCAGTCCCTGGGAGCCACCATCCTACTTTCTGTCTCTGAATTTGACTAATTGAAGTTACCTGACGTAAGTGGAATCATGCAATAGTTGTTCTTTTCTGATTGGCTTACTTAATTATCATATCTTCAAGTTTCTTCCATGTTGTAACATGATTTTTTTTTTGTGGTGACATGTTTTGATTCCCTTTTTATTTCCTTTTGTTTATATTATGCTGATATTTGCTCCTGGTTACCTTGGGAATTATATATAACATCCTAAAGTTATATGTTTTGTCAGATATACTACTCCCAGCTGACACATTTTTTAGCTTTTTAGATATATCATCCATCTACCTTCTGATGAGAAATTGGCTGATAATTTTATTGAGAATCACTTGTATATAATGAGTCATTCGTTGTTGTTCTCATGATTCTTTTTGATTTTGCTTATCAAAAGTTTTTAATGTATCTTTGTGTGTCTGTCCTTGGTTTATCCTATTTGGAATTTACTAAGCATCTTGAACTTATACATTCATGTATTTATTAAAATTTGGGAAGTTTTTCAGGTATTATTTTTTTTTAAATAATCTGTCTTCCCTCTACTATTTCCTTTTCTGTGACTGTCATATTATATTATATACTTTTTTCCTGCTTGATGATGTCCCACAAGTCTCTTTGGCTCTTTTCCATTTTCTTAATTTCTTTATTCTCTGCTCTTCCAACTTGATCATTTCAAATATCTTTTCTTCTTATTTGCTGATTCTTTTTTTCTGCCTCCTCAGATCTGCTGTCAAATTTCTCTAGTGAAGATTTTATTTCGTTTTTTTAATATTGGAATTTCCATTAGGTCCATTATGAAAACTTCTATCTCTTGATATTCTTATTTTATTAATCAATCAATTTGGATTTTCTTTAATTTTTGCCTCTGTTTTCCCTTAGTACTTTAGGTATATTTAAGACAATAGTTTTTAATTTTTTCGTTTGGTAAGTCAATTATCTGGGCTTCCATGTAGATGGCTTTTGCCAATTTAACTTTTCTCTTTGACTGTGCCATGTTTACCTTGTTTCTTTTTGTGTCTCGTAATTTTTGTTGAAACTTGGGCATTTGATTATTATAACAAAATAACTGAAGATTAGATTCCCTTCTCATCATTTTTTAAATTATTTAATTCTACAGTACATTTATTTTGAGACTTTTTCAAACTATTTTAATAAAAGCTTTTCTTGTCATGTGTACTTACCAATATCTTTGTTTTTATTTTTTTTACTTTTTAATTGATTTATTTATTTTAATCGGAGGTTAATTACTTTATAATATTTTGATGGTTTTTGCCATACAATAACGTGAATCAATCACGGGTATACATGTGTCCCCCCATCCTGAATCCGCCTCCCACCTCCCTCCCCACCCTGTCTCTCTGGATTGTCCCAGAGCACAGACTTTGAGTGCCCTGCTTCATGCATCAAACTTGCACTGGTCATCTATTTTATATATGGTAATATACATGTTTCAATGCTATCCTCTCAGATCATTCCACCCTCACCTCCCAGAGTCCAAAAGTCTGTTCTTTACATCCGCGTCTCTTTTGCTGCCCTACATGTAGGATCGTCATTACCATCTTTTTAAATTCCACATATATGCATTAATATACAGTATTTGTCTTCTCTTTCTGACTTACTTTACTGTGTATATTAGGCTCCAGGTTCATCCACCTCATTAGAACTGATTCAAGTGTGCTCCATTTTATAGCTAAGTAATATTCTATTCTGTGTATGTACCACAACTTCCTTATCCATTCATCTGCTGATGAACATCTAGGTTGCTTTAATGTCCTAGATATTGTAAATACTGCTGCAATGAATATTGGGGAACATGTGGTTTTCTAGGGGTGTATGCCCAGTAGTGGGATTGTTGGGTCATATGACAGTTTTATTCCCAGGTTTTTAAGGAATCTCCACACTGTTCTCCATAGTGTCTGTGCTAGTTTGCATTCTCACCAACATTGTAAGAGGGTTCCCTTTTGTTCACATCCTCTAATATTTATTGTTTGTAGAGTTTTTGATGATGGCCATTCTGACAGGTGTGAGATTGATTTGCATTTCTCTAAAAATGAGTGATGTTGAGCATCTTTTCATGTGCTTATTAGCCATCTGTATGTCTTCTTTGGAGAAATGTCTGTTAAGTTCTTTTGCCCAGTTTTTCATTGGCCTGTTTGCATGTTAAACTGGTGTTTTGGCAGAGATTTACTTGCAAGGTAAAAGCGCAAACAAGCTAAAACAAAACAAAACACCAAAAAAAAAAAAAAAAAAAGAAAAGAAAACACTGATATATCCCAGTCTTTGCAGACTGACTCTGTTCTGAGTCATCCCTTCAGCAAATAACTAAACTTTCTCTGAACTCAGGGGTTCAGGGATCAGTCCGAGGTACAAGGTTAAGGTCTTTTCATGTCTTATCTGAGCATGTGTCTTCTCTGGACCTGCACATACTTTCTAAAGTTTCACATATACATGGTTGCTTTTGAATGTCTTAAATTTTTAGGCTCATCTCAGTTTCTCCTCTGGGCCTTTGGTATTCTATTGTATGTCTCCACTTGTAACTCTTTGCCACAAATGTCAGTGGATTTGTAATACCATTACAGCTTTTAAAAGCAGTGTCTGCCGGTTCTCACCCATGTTTCAGTTTTGCAAGGTAGAAACCAAAAGGTTAGTCCTTCAGTTAGCTCCCAGGCAGGGTAGAAGAGTTGTACACTGTAATTTGCAAATTAGACCTCTCTTTTGAGGTGGGGAACTAGAAACTGACCAACTGCTTATCAAGACCACAATCTTCATCACAAAAGGGAGAGTATTGGGGGACGGTATTACTCAGCCATTAAAAAGAATACATTTGAATCAGTTCTAATGAGGTGGATGAAACTGGAACCTATTATACAGAGTGAAGTAAGCCAGAAAGAAAAACACCAATACAGTATACTAACGCATATACATGGAATTTAGAAAGATGGTAACGACAACCCTGTAAGTGAGACAGCAAAAGAGACACAGATGTATAAAACAGTCTTTTGGACTCTGTGGGAAAGGGAGAGTGTGGGATGATTAGGGAGAATGACATTGAAACATGTATAATATCATATACGAAACAAATTGCCAGTCCAGGTTCGATGCATGATACTGGATGCACGGGGCTTGTGCACTGGGACGACCCAGAGGGATAGTACGGGGAGGGACGAGGGAGGAGGGTTGAGGATGGGGAACACGTGTATACCTGTGGCGGATTCATGTTGATGTATGGCAAAACCAATACAATATTGTAAAGTAATTAACCTCCAAAAAAAAAAAAAACCTAAGATTTTCCTACTGTTTTGAAGATATTTTTTTCTTGTTTGAGAATTTTCTTCATTGCTGTAATTTTTTAATTAATACTTCTGAAACTTTTACTACCACATGTTAAACATTTTTTAATTTATTTATTTTAATTGATGGATACTGGCTTTATAATACTGTGTTGATTTCTACCATACATCAACATGAATCAGCCATAAGTATACATTTGTCCACTCTCTCTTGAGATTTCCTTCCACCTCCTACCCATTTCCACCCATCTAAATTGTTACAGAGCATTGGTTTGTGTTTCCTGAGTCGTACAGCAAATTCCCATGGTCTCTCTAATTAATATATTGTAGTGTATATGTTTCCATGCTACTCTCTCCATTCGTCCCACACTCTCCTTCCTCCCCTCAGCCCATGTCCATAAATGTATTCCCTATATCTGCATCTCTGATGTTTCCCTTCAAATAGGTTCATCAGCACAATCTTTCTGGATTAATATATAGCATGGATGTCACAACATTAGACAACACCTGTTTTTCTCTTTTTAAATTAAGTACCTCTGCATAATAAGCTCTAGGTTCATCCACCTCTTAGAACTGATTCAAATGCATTATTTTTTATGCTTGAGTAATATTCCATTGTATATATGTCCATAGCTTCTTTATCCATTCACCTGTTGATGGACATCTAGGTTGCTTCCATGTCCTCGCTATTATAAATAATGTTGCAATGAACATTGAGGTACATGAGTCTTTTTTGATTTGTGGTTTCTTCAAGGTATATGCCAATAGTGAGATTGCTGTGTCAAATAGTTTCATTCCCAGTTTTTTGTTTTTTTTTTTTTAAGGAATCTCTGTACTGTCTTCCATAGTGGCTGTATCAATTTACATTCCCACCAACAGTGCAAGAGGGCTCCCTTTTCTCTGCACCTTCTCCAGCATTTATTGTTTGTGGCTTTTTTGAAGTAGGTCACTGTGACCAGTGTGAGGTAATATCTCATTGCAGGTTTGATTTGCATTTCTCTGCTTATGAGTGATGTCAGGCATCTTTTCATGTGTTCATTAGCTATCTGTATGTCTCTTAGGAGAAATATCTGTTCAGTCTTTTGCCCAATTTTTGATTGAGTTGTTTGTTTTTCTGGTATTAAGTTGGATGAGCTGCTTGCATGTTTTGGAAAATAATCTCTGTCAGTTGTTTCATTTGCTATTATTTTCTCCCATTCTGAGGGTTGTCTTTTCACCTTCTTTATAGTTTCCTTTGCTGTGTAAAGCTTTTAAGTTTAATTAGGTCCCACTTGCTTATTTTTGTTTTTATTTCCACTACTATAGGAGATGTACAATAGAGGATCTTGCTATGATTTATGTAATTGAGTGTTCCTCTTATGTTTTCCTCTAAGAGTTTTATAGTTTCTGGTCTTACATTTAGGTCTTTAATTCATTTTGAGTTTATCTTGAAGTATGGTGTTAGGAAGTGCACTAATTTCATCCTTGTACACATAGCTCTCCAGTTCTCCCAGCACTGCTTGTTAAAGAGATTATCTTTTCCCCATTGTATATTCTTGCCTCCTTTGTGAAAGATAAGGTTCCCATATGTGTGTGGATTTATGTATGGGTTTTCTATCTTTCACCATTTCTATATTTCTGTTTTTGTGACAGTACCATACTGTCTTGATGATTGTAATTATGTAGTGTAATCTGAAGTCAGGAAGATTGATTCTTTCAACTCCATTCTTCTTTCTCAAGATTCCTTTCACAAAACAATTAAGAAAGAACGTATATATCAAAAATTACTTTACATGAAAATGGATTAAATGCTCCAACAAAAAGATACAGGTTGGCTGAAAGGATTAAAAAAAAATCCACATATATATGCTGCCTACAAGAGACCCACTTCAGACCTAGGGACACATGCAGACTGAGCTGATGGAAAGTGAGAAGATGGAAAAAGATATTACATGAAAATACAAATAAAAAAAATGCCTCAATAACAATTGTATCAGACAATATAGACTGCAAAATAACAAACATTAGAAGAGACAAGTAAGAACACTACATAATGATATGGGAATCAATTACAGAAGATGTAAGCATTGCAAATATTTATGTACCCAATATAAGAGCACCTCAATACATGAGGCAAACAGTAATAGACATAAAAGGGGAAATTGACAGGTTAAATAATAATAATAACAGTAGGGGACTTTAACACCACGCTTACATCGAAGGGCAGATCATAAAAGAGAAAAGTAATGAGGAAACACAAGCTTTAAAATGACACATTAGGCCAGATCAATCTAACTGATATCTTTAGGACATTCCATCCAAATGCAGAAGAATACAGTTTATCCTCAAGTGCATATGGAACAATCTCCAAGATAGATCACATCTTGAGTCACAAATCAAGCCTTGGTAAATTTAAGAAAATTGAAATCTTATCAAGCATCTTTTCTGACCACAGTGCTATGAGACTAGTTATCAATTACAGGGAGAAAAGCTGCAAAAAAACACAAACATATTAGAATTAAACAATATATTTCTAAATAACCAACAGGATACTGAAGAAAAAAAAAAAGAGGAAATTAAAAATACCTAGAAACAAATGACAATGAAAATATAATGATTCAAAATCTGTGCAGGCAGTAAGAGCAGTTGTAAGAGAGCAGTTTATTGCAAGACAATACTACCTCAATAACAAAAAAGAAAAAAAGCATCAAATAGTCAATCAAACCTTACACCTAAAGCAACTGGAAAGAAAAGAACAAAAATCACCAATGTTAGCTGAAAGAAAGAAATCATAAAGAGCAGGAATAAAGGGAAAAGAGATGAAGGAACAACAATAAAAATCAATAAAGTTAAAAGCTGTTTATCTTAGAAGATAAACAAAATTGACAAGGCATTAGCCAGGTTTATCAAGAAAAATCTTCAGAAGACTCAAATCAACAAAATTAGAAATGAGAAAAGAGAGGTTACAACTGACAATGGAGAATTGTAAAGAACCATATACTATCATGAGCAACTATATGCCAATAAAATGGACAACCTGGAAGAAATGGACAGATAATTAGCAAAGTTCAACCTTCCAGGAATGAATCAGGAAGAAATAGAAATTTTGAATAAGCCAATCACAAGAACTGAAGTCAAAACTGTGATTTTAAAAAATCCCCCAATAACAAAAGCTCAGGGCCAGATGGCTTCAAAGGTGAAATATATTAAACATTTAAAGGAGAGTTAAGCCTATCCTTCTCAAGCTCTTACAAAAAGTTGCAGAAGAAGGAACACTTCCAAACTCATTCTACAAGCCCATCATCGCCCTGGTACCAAAACTAGAAAAACATGCCACAAAAAAATAAAATTACAGGTTTATATCACTGATGATCATAGGTGCAAATATCCTCAACAAAATTCTAATGAACAGAATCCAAAAACACATTTAAAAGAATCATACACTATGATCGTCAAGTTTATCCAAGGGATACAGGAATTCCTCAATATATACAAATCAATAATTGTGATAATCATATTTACAAATTAAAAGATAAAAATCATATGATCATCTCAATCGATAGAGAAAAAGCCTTTGACAAAATTCAGTATCCATTTATGACAAAAACTCTCCAGAAAGTGGGCATAGAAGGAACCTAATTCAACATAATAAAGTTCATATGTGATAAACCCACAGCAAACATTATTTTCAACAGTGGAAAACTGAAAATACCTCATCTAAGATCAAGAACAAGACAAGGGTGCTCACTCTTGTCACTATAATTCAACAAAGTTTTGGAAGTCCTAGGCAGAGTAATATGACAATATAAAGAAATAAAAGGCATCTAGTTTGGAAAAAAAGAAGTAGAACTCTCACTCTTTGCAGAAGACATGATACTATACATATAAAACCCTAAAATAATATCAAAAAATATTTAGAGCTAATCAGTGAATTTAGTAAATCACAGGATACAAAATCATTACACAGAAATCCATTTCATTCAGAAATGAAAATTCTGAAAGAGATATTAAAGAATCAATCTCATTCACCATTGCAACAAAAAGAATAAAATACCTAGAAATAAACTAACCTAAGCAGAAAAAAGAGCTATATATCAAAAACTATAAGACATTGACTGCCTTATGATCCAGCAATCCCACTGCTGGGCATACACACCGAGGAAACCAGAAGGGAAAGAGACACGTGTACCCCAATGTTCATCGCAGCACTGTTTATAATAGCCAAGACATGGAAGCAACCTAGATGTCCATCAGCAGATGAATGGATAAGAAAGCTATGGTACATATACACAATGGAGTATTACTCAGCCATTAAAAAGAATACATTTGAATCAGTTCTAATGAGGTGGATGAAACTGGAGCCTATTATACAGAGTGAAGTAAGCCAGAAGGAAAAACATAAATACAGTATACTAACGCATATATATGGAATTTAGAAAGATGGTAACAATAACCTGGTGTACGAGACAGCAAAAGAGACACTGATGTATAGAACAGTCTTATGGACTCTGTGGGAGAGGGAGAGGGTGGGAAGATTTGGGAGAATGGCATTGAAACATGTAAAATATCATGTAGGAAACGAGTTGCCAGTCCAGGTTCGATGCACAATGCTGGATGCTTGGGGCTGGTGCACTGGGACGGCCCAGAGGGATGGTATGGGGAGGGAGGAGGGAGGAGGGTTTGGGATGGGGAACACATGTATACCTGTGGCGGATTCATTTTGATATTTGGCAAAACTAATACAATTATGTAAAGTTTAAAAATAAAATTAGAGGAAAAAAAATGTAAAAAAAAAAAAAAAGAAATCAAAGACAACATATATTGTGAAAATAACTAAACAACCCAAAGCAATCTACAGATTCAATGCAATCTCTATCAAATTATCAATGGCATTTTTCACAGAACCAGAAAAAAAGAATTCAAAATTTGTATGGAAACACAAAAGATCCCTTTTACCCAAAGAAATCTTGAGAAAGAAGAAGGAGGCCGGAGGAATCAACCTTCCTGACTTCAGATAATACTACAAAGCTACCCCACGTCCAAGGTAAGAGAAACCCAAGTAAGATGGTAGGTGTTCAGAGAGGCATCAGAGGGCAGACACAGAAACCATAATCACAGAAAACTAGTCAATCTAATCACACGGACCACAGCCTTGTATAACACAATGAAACTAAGCCATGCCATGTGGGGCCACCCAAGATGGGCGGGTCAAGGTGGAGAGGTCTGACAGAATGTGGTCCACTGGAAAAGGGAATAGCAAACCACTTAAGTATTCTTGCCTTGAGAACCCCATGAACAGTATGAAAGGCAAAATGATAGGATACTGAGAGGAAATACCCAGGTCAGTAGGTGCCCAAATTGCTACAGGAGATCGGAGGAGAAATAATTCCAGAAAGAATGAAGGGATGGAACCAAAGCAAAAACAATACCTAGTTGTGCATGTGACTCATAATAGAAGCAAGGTCTAATGCTGTAAAGAGCAATATTGCATAGGAACCTGGAATATTAGGTCCATGAATCAAGGCAAATTGGAAGTAGTAAAACAGGAGATGGCAAGAGTGAACGTCGACATTCTAGGAATCAGCTAACTAAAATGGACTGGAATGGGTGAATTTAACTCAGATGATCATTATATCTATTACTGTGGGCAGGAATCCCTTAGAAGAAATGGAGTAGCCATCACGGTCAACAAAAGAGTCCGAAATGCAGTACTTGGATGCAGTCTCATAAACGACAGAATGGTCTCTGTTCATTTTCAAGGCAAATCATTCAATATCACAGTAATCCAAGTCTATGCCCCAACCAGTAACGCTGAAGAAGCTGAAGTTGAATGGTTCTATGAAGACCTACAAGACCTTTTAGAACTAACACCCAAAAAAGATTTATTTTCATTATAGGGGACTGGAATGCAAAAGTAGGAAGTCAAGAAACACCTGGGGTACCAGGTAAATTTGGCCTTGGAATGCGGAATGAAGCAGGGCAAAGGCTAATAGAGTTTGCCAAGAGAACGCACTGGTCATAGGAAACACCCTCTAAGACAACAACACAAGAGAACACTCTACACATGGAAATCACCATATGGTCAACACCGGAATCAGATTGATTATATTCTCTGCAGCCAAAGATAGAGAAGCTCTTTACAGTCAGCAAAAACAAGACCAGGAGCTGACTGTGGCTCAGATCATGAACTCCTTATTGCCAAATTCAGACAATATGAAGAAAGTAGGGAAAACCACTAGACCATTCAGGTATGGCATAAATCAAATTCCTTATGATTACACAGTAGAAGTGAGAAACAGATTTAAGGGACTGGATCTGATAGAGTGCCTGATGAACTATGGACTGAAGTTCATGGCATTGTACAGAAGACAGGGATCAAGACCATCCCCATGGAAAAAAAAATGCAAAAAAGCAAAATGGCTGTCCGGGGAGGCCTTACAAATAGCTGTGAATAGAAGAGAAGTGAAAAGCAAAGGAGAAAAGGAAAGATATAAACATCTGAATGTAGAGTTCCAAAGAATAGCAAAGAGAGATAAGAAAGCCTTCCTCAGTGATCAATGCAAAGAAACAGAGGAAAACAACAGAATGGGAAAGACTAGAGATCTCTTCAAGAAAATTAGATACCAAGGGAACATTTCATGCAAAGATGGGCTCGATAAAGGACAGAAATTGTATGGACCTAACAGAAGCAGAAGATATTAAGAAGAGGTGTCAAGAATACAGAGAAGAACTGTACAAAAAAGATCTTCACGACCAAGATAATCAATCACGATGGTGTAATCACTCACCTAGAGCCAGACATCCTGGAATGCAAAGTCAAGTGGGCCTTAGAAAGCATCACTACAATCAAAGATAGTGGAGGTGATGGAATTCCAGTTGAGCTATTTCAAATCCTGGAAGATGATGCTGTGAAAATGCTGCACTCAATATGCCAGCACATTTGGAAAACTCAGCAGCAGCCACAGGAGTAGAAAAGGTCAGTTTTCATTCCAATCCCAAATAAAGACAATGCCAAAGAATGCTCAAACTACTGTACAATTGCACTCATCTCACATGCTAGTAAAGTAATACTCAAAATTCTCCAAGCCAGGCTTCAGCAATATGTGAACCGTGAACTTCCAGATGTTCCAGCTGGTTTTAGAAAAGGCAGAGGAACCAGAGATCAAATTGCCAACATCCGCTGGATCATCAAAACAGCAAGAGAGTTCCAGATAAATATCTACTTCTGCTTTACTGAGTATGCCAAAGCCTTTGACTGTGTGGATCTCAATAAACTGTGGAAAATTCTGAAAAAGATGGGAATACCAGACCTTCCTTTTGAGAAATCTGTATGCAGGTGAGGAAGCAACAGTTAGAACCAGACATGGAACAACAGACAGGTTCCAAATAGGAAAAGGAGTAGGCGAAGGTTGTACATTGTCACCCTGTTTATTTAACTTATATGCAGAGTACATCATGAGAAATACTGAGCTGGAAGAAGCACAAGCTGGAATCAAGATTGCTAGGAGAAATAGCAATAACTTCAAATATGCAGATGACACCACCCTTATGGCAGAAAGTGAAGAGGAACTAAAAAGCCTCTTGATGAAAGTGAAAGAGGAGAGTGAAAAAGTTGGCTTAAAGCTCAACATTCAGAAGACTAGGATCATGGCATCTGGTCCCATCACTTCATGGGAAATAGATGGGGAAACAGTGGAAACAGTCTCAGACTTTATTTTGTGGGGCTCCAAAATCATGGCAGATGGTGATTGCAGCCATGAAATTAAAAGATGCTTACTCCTTGGAAGGAAAGTTATGACCAACCTAGATAGCATTTTCAAAAGCAGAGACATTACATTATAAACAAAGGTCCAGGTAGTCAAAGCTATGGTTTTTCCAGTGGTCATGTATAGATGTGAGAGTTGGACTCTGAAGAAAGCTGAGCATGGAAAAATTGATGCTTTTGAACTGTGGTGTTGGAGAAGACTCTTGAGAGTCCCTTGGACTGCCAGGAGATCCAACCAGTGCATTCTAAAGGAGATCAGTCATGGGTGTTCTTTGGAAGGATTGATGCTGAGGCTGAAACTCCAATACTTTGGCCACCTTATGCTAAGTGTTGACTCATTGGAAAAGACTGTTGCTGGGAGGAATTGGGGGCAGGAGGAAAAGGGGACGACAGAGGATGAGATGGCTGGATGGCATCACCGACTCGATGACGTGAGTTTGGGCGAACTCTGGGAGTTGGTGATGGACAGGGAGGCCTGGCATGCTGCAATTCATGGGGTTGCAAAGTGTTGGACATGACTGAGCGACTGAACTGAACTGACTGACAGTTATCAAGATAGTATGGCACTGGCAGCAAAACAGAAATATGGACCAATGGAACAAGATAGAAAGCCCAGAGATAAAGCCATACACCTATGGATACCTTATCTTTGATAAAGGAGGCAAGAATATAAAATGGAGAAAAGATATTCTCTTCAATAAATGGTGCTGGGAAAACTGGCCAGATACATGTAAATGAGTGAAACTACAACACTTCCTAATACCATACACCAAGATAAACTCAAAATGTGTTAAAAACCTAAATTTAAGACCAGAAACTGTAAAATTCTTAGAGGAAAACGTAGGCAGAAGATTCTTTAATATAAATCACAGTAAGATCAACTATGACCCACCTCCTAGAGTAATGGAAATAAAAAGAAAAATAAGTTGGGCCAAATTAAACTTAAACACTTTTGCAAAGCAAAGGAAATGCAAATTACAGAAATGCAAATGAAAACTACAATAAAGTGTCACCTCATACCAGTCAGAATGGCCATCATCAAAACATCTACAAGCAATAAATGCTGGAGAGGATGGGAAAAAAGGGGACCACTCTTGCACTGTTGGTAGGAATGTAAATTGGTACAGCCACCAAGGAGATGGAGATTTATTTAAAATCTAGGAGTAAAACTACCTTGTTGCTGCTGCTGCTGCTGCTAAGTTGCTTGTCATGTCCAACTCTGTGCAACCCCATATACGGCAGCCAACCAGGCTCCCCCATCCCTGGGATTCTCTAGGCAAGAACACTGGAGTGAGTTGCCATTTCTTTCTCCAATCATGAAAGTGAAAAGTGAAAGTGAAGTTTCTCAGTCATGACCGACTCTTAGTGACCCCATGGATTGCAGCCTACCAGGCTCCTCTGCCCATGGGATTTTCCAGACAAGAGTACTGGAGTGAGTTGCCATTGCCTTCTCTGTAAAATTACTGTAAGACCCAGCAATCCCACTACTGGGCATATACCCTGAGAAAATCATAATTGAAAGACATGTATGCCAATGTTCATTGCAGCACTATTTACAATAGCCAGGAAATGAAAGAAACTTAGACATCCATTGACAGATGAATAAAGAAGTTGTGGTGCATATATATAATATTATTGAATATTACTCAGCCATAAAAAGGAATGAATTTGAGTCAGTTCTAGTGAAATGGATGAACATAGAGCCTGTTATACAAGGTGTAGTAAGTCAGAACATAAGTCAGAAAGAAAACCAAACACTGTATATTAGAGCACATATATGAAATCTTGAAAAATGGTACTAATGAACCTATTTACAGGGCAGGGATAAAGACTCACACATAGAGAACAGATTTATGGACACAGCAGGGGCAGGAGAGCATGAGACAAGTTGAAGAGTTAGAAACTCTTGAAAGAGTACCATTGAAATATATACATTGAAAGAGTGGCATTGAAATATACACATTATCATATGTAAAATAGCTAGCTAATGGGAAGTTGCTGTGTAACACAGGGAGCTCAACATGCTGTGCTCTGAAAACCTCGATGGTTGGGGTACAGTGGGAGGTGGAAGGGAGGTTTAAGAGGGAGGGAATATATGTATACCTATGGCTGATTCATGTTGATGTATGGCAGAAACAAACACAACATTGCAAAGCCATTATCCTGCAGTTATAATTAAGTAAAGTAAAAAACATCAGATGGACTTGAGTTCAATTTGCAGTTCTATTCTTTACTGTCTATCCTTGGCCAAGGTGGCAAATCCTTCTAAGCCTCAGTTTTCTTATCTGTAACATTAGTTTCCTTATGTGTAGCTATCTTACAGTATTGTTTTAAGGATTAAATAAGACAGTATAGGTGATATTACTAATACAGTGTCTGGTTGAATAGTTTTCTTTTTTGGTCACATATTCACATGAACAGGAGGAATTTTTGAAGTATGGCATACTGTATGAAATATGATGTATGGCATGTTGTTACCTTTTGCAGTATTACACATGAAGGATGTGCCATAGGCATTTCTAGTAAGGTTGCCAAGGTGGTAGGGAGCTAAGTGTTGCCACTGGTTTACTGTGGATGGACTTGTATCTCCTCAATAACTCTTCTCAGTCTTTCTCCCATTGCCCTATGGCAAAGAAACTACAAAGTATTGAGCCTTGCACTGAGAGTTTTATATGTTTACCTTATCTTAATAACACCTTCCATTTTCCTCTATTGTGATAAGTAAGTGGAAAAACAGAGCAATAATGTAATTCATACTAGTCACACAGCTTGTAAGTTGCAGAGCCTGGATTCTAAAGATATCCTGATAGGCAGAGACTAGATATAGGTATAGGTAAAGATTTATGTATAAGGTAGAGATGCAGATGGGCCCTACTGCTGTCCCTATGGCAAATAATTCCAGTCTTTGGTTCCAGTAACCAGGGCGGCCAGATGGCAATACTAGAGAATCAAAGAATATCAGGGCAGAAAATAATATTACAGGTTCTTGAGTTTGATCTCATCATTGAAGCCTAGAGAAGAAAGAGATATACAATAAGTGATCAAGCTAAGATACCAATCCAGGACTTCTAACAAAGTTCAGTATCCTTTTCAATTCCAGCTTTCCTCACTCTGCATTAAGTAGACAACAGAGTAGCTTGGGTATGGGAGAAAGTCAGGCTGACTTTGAGGCCCAAGGGAAGGCTTTCTTGTTAGTGCACCATTATGGTGCACATCAGGTTCTGTGTTTCCTACAAAGGAACTGACCATAGTGACTTGACCACACACTCTTACTCAGTCCATCTTGTAGCTAACACCTCCACAGCCTGGCTTGACTGCTAGAGATATTCATTCCTGGGGTGCAGGTGAGGGGAATTATGGGTAAATGTCCTGTTGAGGGAAGAAACTCACCACTATGGTTTCAGTGCTTAAATCATCTAAACAATTTCTCATTAATTATTTTTTCTGTTGCTTGACACTAATGGAGTGATTGTTTGAATGGATTTTGGTGTCTCATTTCAGTACCATTTACCAACAATGTGTCCTCGGGCAATTTACTTAATCTCTCCAAGCCCCAGCATCCTTCCTCTTCAAATGTGGATCATGATGATTATCTTGGAAAAAATTTTGTGAGGATTAAATAAGAGAAGGCAAGCAAAGCATTTGTAATGTTACCAGGCACTGAGTAAACACTCAGTATATGAAAGTTACTATAATTGTAGCATTACCATTAACCACTGGCACTGAAGAAAAGGTTCTGCTTTATATAAAATTTTAATATGCTTTGCTATATATCAAGGTATGTCACCTTCACTTTTCACTGAAGATCAGTGGAGAGATCCATCTTGCCTTTATCATAATGATCTCATTATATTGTAAGTGAAATGAAAGTCGCTCGGTTGTGTCCAGCTCTTTGTGATCCCATGGACTATACAGTCCATGGAATTCTCCAAGCCGGAATACTGGAGTGTGTTGCTTTTTCCTTCTCCAGGGGATCTTCCCAACCCAGGGATCGAACCCAGGTCTCCTGCATTTCAGGCAGGTTCTTTATTAGCTGCGCCACCAGGGAAGAAGCCTGATACCAAATCCCTCTCTCATCTTTGTCTTTCTCAGGATGAATTTTGAAGCAATTCTAAGTCCCATTTTCCATTTCATTAAACTTCCTTAGAGGTGACAACTTTTACAAAGCAAGTAGTATCTTTATAAGACTTTTAGAAGTCCCGAGAAAATGTCTCCCTCTGTGTCAATAGTCAATTTTGTTATGAGCTGAATAAACAGGCAGACAGTTACAAGACTTAAATCTACCAGTCCTCCTGAAACACTAGATTCTTATTTGTTAATGTGAGCCATTTTGCACCACAAGGGTGAATCTGTATGAATCTGGGCCAATTACTTCACCTTGATGAGCCTCAGCTTTTCTTATTTAAAATATGAAGATGCAAGATGTAGATGGCTCACTCAAACTGGGTAATTGAGGGGAGTTTAGTGGAAGTTCTGTTTATAAAGTTGTGAGCAGGGTAAAGAGAAGCAATTAGGAATGGTGAAACACTCTGGGTCTAGAGACAGCTGGTTGGTTTCACTACTTCTAAAGGAACACACACACACACACACAAAATCAAAGAGAGTCAGAAATAGATGGGGA
Organism: Bos taurus; assembly: GCF_002263795.3. Classification (NCBI taxonomy): domain Eukaryota; kingdom Metazoa; phylum Chordata; class Mammalia; order Artiodactyla; family Bovidae; genus Bos; species Bos taurus. Next base: position 83,494,865 of record NC_037357.1, on the reverse strand, counting down.
GGGGGAGAGAAAAACTATGAAAAAGGGACATCCCATAGAGCTGTGTCTTCGTTAGATGAATGTAATCACTGCCAACCTGCAGCCTGGCAGAGAGAAAACTGAAGGAATAAAGACGACCTCTCTATCCTCCCACCCTTCTACTATTGTCTCCTATTAATGACTCCTAGGGTTTTCCTCTGAGAAGGCAGTGGCACCCCACTCCAGTACTCTTGCCTGGAAAATCCCATGGACGGAGGAGCCTGGTAGGCTGCAGTCCATGGGGTCGCTAAGAGTCAGACATGACTGAGTGACTTCACTTTCACTTTTCACTTTCATGCATTGGAGAAGGAAATGGCAACCCACTCCAGTGTTCTTGCCTGGAGAATCCCAGGAACAGGGGAGCCTGGTGGGCTGCCATCTATGGGGTCACACAGAGTCGGACACGACTGAAGTGACTTAGCAGTAGCAGCAGCAGCAGGGTTTTCCTGGTAGCTCAGCTGGTAAAGAATCTGCCTGCAATGCAAGAGATCCTGGTTCATTTCCTGGGTCAGGAAGATCCCCTGGAGAAGGGATAGATTACCCACTCCAGTATTCTTGGGCTTCCCTGGTGGCTCAGATGTTAAAGAATCTGCCTACAATGCAGGAGACCTGAGTTCGATTGCTGGGTTGGGAAGATCTCCTGGAGGAAGGCATGGCAACTCACTCCAGTATTCTTGCCTGGAGAATTCCCTTGGAGAGAGGAGCCTGGTGGACTACAGTCCATGGGGTCACAAAGACTCAGACATGACTGAGCAACTAAACACAGCACAATGACTCTTAAAAGAAGCCAAAAGTCAAGGGAGTTCAGTTGACCTAGTACATATTTGTCAGTTTTGCAAGGCACAGAAAAGTGTGCAGAAGAGTGAGAGTGAACATAGATGGGTAAAAGGAAAATAACCATCATGAGAACTAGTATTTATTAAGTGGCTGTTTTGTGACTAGAACCATCTCATCTGGTCCTCATGGCAGACTTGCAAGTTGGGGATTATATCTTTATTTCGTAGATAAGGAAACTTAATTGCAGCAATTAAAATTCTCATATTGGATGGTTGCATAGATTGAGACAACCAGTGGACAGCACCTATGATTCTTGGATTCATATTGTGTTGCTGATCATCCTGTTCATGACACCAATTTTCTGTCACACTGTTCACTGAACCCAGTGTAGGCAAGACGTGAGCTAAGTGGCTGGAAGAAGATTCAAGGAGCTGTAGGAACTACAGACACGTTTATTCTCTCCTGGCTGGCATGGTAGCCATAACACAGCCTCTCTCCTGACTGACACAGCAGCTGTAGCAGCACCCATAACATAACCATAATATAGCCATCAGTTCAATTCAATTAGTCAGTTGTGTCTGACTCTTTGCAACCCCATGGACTGCAGCACGCCAGGCCTCCCTGTCCATCACCAACTCCCGGAGTTTACTCAAACTCATGTCCATTGAGTCAGTGATGCCATCCAACAATGTCATCCTCTGTTATCCCCTTCTCCTCCTGCCTTCAATCTTTCCCAGCATCAGGGTCTTTTCCAGTGAGCCAGTTCTTTGCATCATGTGACCAAAGTATTGGAGCTTCAGCATCAGTCTCTCCAGTGAATATTCAGGACTGATTTTCCTTTAGGATTGACTGGTTTGATCTCCTTGCAGTCCAAGGGACTCTCAAGAGTCTTCTCCAACACTGCAGTTCAAAAGCATCAATTCTTCATTGCTCAGCTTTCTTTATGGTCCAACTCTTGCACAGATACACGACTACTGGAAAACCCATAGCCTTGACTAGATGGACCTTTTTTGCCAAAGTAGCCCATGACCAAGCAAGTACCTTGTGATGTGTATGCATAGTGCCATAAGAAATCTCAGCTTTTACACAACTGTGCAAAGTCAATATTTACAGAACATGGGGTGAGAGAGTATGACAGTGTGGGGAGAGACAGCCTGATTGGCACCATCTTGTTCATTTCCCCACACATACATACAGCCATTTATTCAATATTAGAGATAAATGCAGAGATGAATAAAAATAAACACCTGCCCTCCAGATATCCACAGAACCAGACACTGAACAAGCAAAATGTGAAATAGCAATATGATGAGGAAGAAGACATAATATTTTGCAACAAAATCTTTGAGAAGGACCCACTTAGCAAGTTTTCTCACATAACTAACTATATCTATACCACATTTTATCATGCACCAAGCACACTATAGTATTTCTTTTCCTCATTGCAACTTTGTGAAACAGACATTGCTGTTATTCCCATTTTGCCATTGAGAAAACTGAGGTTCAATTCACGGTCTTGAAGCAAATAAAAGGCTGAGCTAAGCTAGGAAGCTAGGTTTTTCAAATACAACTTGCATTTGTCTTTTCTAACTTTGCAGGACAACGTTTTTACTCTTAAGATAAAATCATTTTAGGTTAAAAAAGAAAACTTCAAATGGCCTTAATGTACCAATGTTTTTTTGTTTTTGTTTTTTCAACAGACATTTTAAAAGTTCCTTCTCTGAAACTTTAAATGCACAATCCACATTCAACATTCAGAGACACATTTCATTCTCACATTCACCAGGGCTTGGCCCCAACTTTATTCTGATTCAATTTGACTACAAAAGCTTAAATGGAACTTGGGACAAGGGAATGAAGTGAGAGTCCAAGACAATATACAAGCAGAGAGAAAAGAGGTGTTTGTCTTTCACAAGGTGCCAAAGTTGGAAGGAACCAACCCTATCTGAGGCTTGAAGCCCTTCTTTTACACCATCTCCAGGTAACAAGTTATGCTCTGTTCCCTTCTCACTTCTTCTTGAAGCCACTTCTGTCTTATCAGATCTGAGTTTTCAGAACTTCTCTCTTCTTCTGGCCTGAAATTTGTCTCCCTGTAGCTTTCTCCCACTGGTCTCGTCTCTATCTCCAACCATAGGCCTTACTTACAGCTTTACTCTGTGAAAGACCTTGAGAGGTCTGAAGACACAAACCACTTTAGTCTTGTATTCTCTAGGCTTACAATTATACCCTTAACTAAAAGGCGAAAGGTAGCAAAGGCTGGGGTCCTCTACATGCATATGTGCAATCTAGATTCAGGTCCAATCCCAGGTCCCAGCCGACATTTCAGCGTAGTCAACCCCACCCTTTTCTATTATTACCTGGTGGTTCAATCATTCCCTCAGAATTGTGGTCTTTAGTTCGTATGGAATAGTGGCAAAAGATAGAAATTTCAGAACCATTCAGACTAGGGTTAGACTCCCAAATTTACCACTTACTAACCAAGAGACTGATCGATGGACATGAGTCTCAGTGAACTCTGGGAGTTGGTGATGGACAGGGAGGCCTGGCATGCTGCAATTCATGGGGTCGCAAAGAGTCGGACATGACTGAGTGATTGATCTGATCTGATCTGAGCCAAGAGACTTTGGGCAATCATTTCAATTCTCTGAACTTGTTTCCACATCCATGAAATAGACTAATGTCACTAACCTTTCAGAATCTGCTAACTGTCTGATTTTATAGTAGTAGAAATTGTATTGGGTACATATTCACTTGGCTAACTTCTAGATTTTCCATCCTTTCTTGGATGTAGGTGTGGCTGTATGGCTAATATCTAGCAAATAAATATGAACAGAAATTACACAAGTAGCTTCTAGGTAGTACTACCTTCTGCTGGCCAAAATACCTACATGATCATGGAACTGAAGAAGCTGCCTTAAATCATGATTGAAGTCCTTCTCTACAAAGCACATGGCAAGTCATCACTGAGTTTCTGAATATGTAAATTGGAGACAACAATGTTGACCTTTAAGAGATGTCAGGAATATTTAATGACAAAATAAATTTTGACATATTTTGGAAATGGACAATTTTTAGGGATGTGGTATAACATGGATATAATGAAAGAGGCTTTAGATTTGGGGGATAACAGTTTCTAATCTCATTTCAGTTATTTTTAAATTTTAAATTTATTTATTTTTACATGGAGGATAATTCCTCTACAATATTGTATTAGTTTCTGTCATACACCAAGAATCTTTCCAATCATTTTAGTAGCTGTGTGATATTGTACATAATTCATAAAATTTCTCAACCCCAGTTTCTTCAACTGTAAAATGGGGGGAAAACTCCTCTCAGAGATATTGAGAATATTAAGTGACATAGTATCTGAAACTATTTGGTACATAGTAGGTGCTCAATAAATGCCTTTTTAAACATTTTTCCTCTTTTCTTCCATAATATCCAGTATATACAACTATGTCTGGCTGAAGACATCTGTGGGCATCATGAAGACAATTAGGTACTGATAGAGAAAGGAGAAAGTTTAGAGGATTAACTAAAAGCAAATTTAACATCAGCCTATTCTGTTTTATTACCTATCATTCCTTTTGAGCATCTGTTTTGTTCTCCTCAACATAAACTGGTAGGTAACTTCCTTATTTATTTGATGCCATAGACACGTTCAGAAGTCTGGTGAAACATATTGATTCTTCTTAGAATAATATTTAAAATGTACAAAATAAAACATAGAAGATTGTGATGGAATTCAATTATATTTAAATGCATTGATCAATCATATCAAAATTGTGGTATACAAATACACATATTTAATAATGCATTAGGTAACAAGATCTAATGGAAAGTTTAATAACTATCATATTTTCAAGTAGTGATAAACATAAATGAAATTCCCAGATTGTGTACAACAATTGTAATTTCTAGTGGCTGTAAGATCCAGATACTGTTAAAAGTACTATAGATTTTTTTTCTTTAATTTGGCATGGTTTTTACTAAAGAGAAAGAATAAAGAAAAAAATTTTTAAAAAGCTTAATGAAGGAAATAGACTAATTGAAATTGAAAAGATATCCTCTCCTACTCTTGCCCTTGTAAACATTTTATATTATCTTTAGTCTGAGCCACCAGGGAAGCCCACATATGCTAATCTGTCTTATTTAAAGTAGACATAAGGGTGGGAGGGGAGGGTGGAATGAGTTTTGAGAGTAGCACTGATACATATGCACTGCTGCTGCTGCTGCTGCTAAGTCGCTTCAGTCGTGTCCGACTCTGTGTGATCCCTGAGACGGCAGCCCACCAGGCTTCCCTGTCCCTGGGATTCTCTAGGCAAGAACACTGGAGTGGGTTGCCATTTCCTTCTCCAATGCATGAAAGTGAAAAGTGAAAGTGAAATCGCTCAGTCATGCCCAACTCTTAGCGACCCCATGGACTGCAGCCTACCAGGCTTCTCCACCCATGGATTTTCCAGGCAAGAGTACTGGAGTGGGGTGCCATTGCCTTCTTTGATATATGCACTACCATGCATAAATAGCTAGCTAATGGGGAGGAACATGATGACAGAGGAGTAGGTGGAGGTAGAGTACATCTGTCTCCACAGATACATCAGGAAAACTGCTTCAAACACAGAAGTGCTTGCAGAATACCAGCTGAGAGATGACAGGAGTACATGACCATCAGAAAAGAATATGTAGAACCACACAAAATTAGGTAGGATGAAGAGACTAAGGGGGAAAAACAGTAGTGTTAGTAGGAATGGACCTGCTCTTTGTGGATGGGGTAACTAAAGCAGGGGGTCAGATTCCCACGTCGGGGCAATTGTCTTGGTCAGAAAGAAACATTTAAAGCTGAGGATGAAGCAGTTGATCCATGGCAGCATAAATGGAATGAGAATCAGACAGTACTTGCTGAAGCCATATGTACTCCAGACAGGGATGCAGGGCCCCTCGAAGGTGCAGTGGCTAGGAGCTAGAGCATAAGGATTGTGGAGGAAACCCAGGGCAACAGCTGCTGGTGAGTGCAGAGAGACAGACCGAGGGAGTGTCAGGAAGGAGATTGTGGTGGGAAATGCCTGTCGAGGGAGCCAGGCAGCCATGGAAGCAAGGTGAAACTGCTGAGTCATGCCTAGAAGGTAAAGCCATCACCATAGCCTCTCTCTCCCCACATGCCAGCATCAGCAGCTGAACAATAGAGACGGTGGCCCATCAAGTGCCTGACACATGGAACAACAGAGTAGGATCCCACCCCTGGGTGCCTCTTTAAGTGCCTGATGCACTAAACTACAGAGTAGGACCCCAGCCAGGGGAGCCCCTTTATGTACCTGACACACTGAACAACATAGGAGGACCCCAGACAAAGGAGCCCTCTAAGTGCCTGAACAGGCAGAGCTACGGAGAAAGACTAACCAAGGAGACCATCTGAGAACAAGCTACCAAAGGCTTGAAAAAAGACTCTGATAGGGCCATAACTCCTGGGGCTGAGGTAGTCTGTGTCCCTGCGCACATGGTGCCACCAGGGTCCCTGAAACCCAAGCAGCTGTGCCACCTTCATGCTCAACCCTCACTGGGGCAGAACTGCCACAGTCAAAAAAGGCTTGTATCTATGCATGCAGAGTCACTTCGGTCGTGTCCAACTGTTTGCGACCCTGAGGGTCCCTTGGACTGCAAGGAGATCCAACCAGTCCTCCTTAAAGGAGACCAGTCCTGGGTGTTCATTGGAAGGACTCATGCTGAGGCTGAAACTCTAATACTTTTGCCACCAAGAGTTGACTCATTGGAAAAGACCCTGATGCTTGGAGGGATTGGGGGCAGGAGGAGAAGAGGACGACAGAGGATGAGATGGCTGGATGACATCACCGACTTGATGTACATGAGTTTGGGTGAACTCCGGGAGTTGGTGATGGACAGGGAGGCCTGGTGTGTTGTGATTCATGGGGTCACAAAGAATAGGACACGACTGAGTGACTGAACTAAATTGAATTGAACTGTGGCCTGCCAGGCTTCTCTGTCAATGGAGTTCTTCAGGCAAGAATACAAGAATGGGTTGACATGCAATTCTAGAGCACTATATTTCCTGCTGCCTTAGTTGCCAACTCCCCTGAGTACCTGGTGCTGCCAGAGCCTCTGTGACCCAAGCAGCTGCACCACCTCCACACCCAAATCCTCCAGGGCAGCCTCAGGAGCAAATCCCATTGTACAACCCACATGCAGAAGTGGAAACAAAACCATAATTGAAACCCAAGGTCAATGTGGCTAATGAAGAAGACCCAAAACCTTCCCAAACAGCTGTACAAGCTTCAGATTAAATACCCATGATCAACTAGGCAGACTCTGTGCCTATGAAAGATATAAAAGCACATTGAGAGCTCCAACAAAAGAAAATACACTAGTTCTGAAAGCTGTGGACATTGGAGGCAAGAACACAGAGGAGTGTAACCAAATTAGAGCCTGAGCTGCTTCCACAGCAGGTCCAGGCTGTGTTGGACCAGCGCAGTGTTGGAGGGCATCCTAGGGAAGTAAGGTATACTGTGTCTACCAGTGAGGGAAAGGACATTAACAGCAGAGACTCAAGAAAAACATTTATTATTCTTATATTTTGCCTTGCTCTGTAGTTTCTTTTGGATTTTTTTCTTCTTTTCCCCTCTGTTGTATTTGTTGATTTTATTAACACTATGAAAACTAAGCTTTTGATTTTTTTTTTTCAATCACACTTTTTATTGCTGTTATAAACCACTACCTCTACATTGGCCTTTTGCAGTTCTGTGGAGTTTACTTTTTTTTTTTTCTTTTTTATCTCTCTTTTTTTTTAATTTTCAAAATTTTAAAACGTATTATTATTTTTCTATATTTATTCCTTTGTTTGCTTTTCCTACTGTTCTTTTACCCTAGCAGTTAATCACTAATATGTGTTCTTTATCTACCTTTATTTAACTTTGCATTTCCATTATATCATCCTTTTCTTTCTTTGCTTTCTTTTTCACACCATATTTGTTAGTTTTATTTTCATTGCTTTATTCCACAATTGGTATCTTGCTTTAGTTTTGTCTTCCAATCTGCACTTTATTTCACTTTGTTCTGAACTGGTGGATATAGTTTTTGGTTTCCTTTGTTTCCCAGGTCAATCTATCATACTTTATTTCTGTTGGACTGCTTTGATTCTGCTTCTGGGTATATATGTATATGTGTACATTTCATTATTTTAATTATTATTTGCATGATATTGTAACTGTGTCTTGTCTGTGGGTCATCTTTGATTTCTTGTTTTTGGGTATTTATTTTAATCCTGTTACTTTGGCAACAAAGGTTCATCTAGTCAAGGCTATGGTTTTTCCTATGGTCATGTATGGATGTGAGAGTTGGACTGTGAAGAAGGCTGAGCGCTGAAGAATTGATGCTTTTGAACTGTGGTGTTTAAGAAGACTTTTGAGAGTCCCTTGGACTGCAAGGAGATCCAACCAGTCCATTCTGAAGATCAGCCCTGGGATTTCTTTGGAAAGAATGATGCTAAAGCTGAAACTCCAGTACTTTGGCCACCTCATGTGAAGAGTTGACTCATTGGAAAAGACTCTGATGCTGGGAGGGATTTGGGGCAGGAGGAGAAGGGGATGACAGAGGATGAGATGGTTTGATGGTACCACTGACTCGATGGACGTGAGTCTGAGTGAACTCCGGGAGTTGGTGATGGATAGGGAGGCCTGGCGTGCTGCGATTCATGGGGTCACAAAGAGTCAGATATGACTGAGCGACTGAACTGAACTGAACTGAACTGAATACCATTAAAAAAAATCTGTGGAATTTCAATTCCTGGCCAGAGATCAAGCCCTGAGCCTTTGGATTGGGAGCACTGACTCCAAAATACCTGACTACGAGAGAACTCCTAACCCTAGGCAGTATCAAATAGTGAGAACTCCCACAAAGGCAACCACTTGTGTACAAGACCCTGCATCACACAACTTCCAGTAGCATCCTGTGCAGGATGTCACATCCAAACAACAAACAAAACAAAAATACAAACCCAATCATCAGCTGACAGGATTACCACCTCACTCAGTCCTGCCCATCAAAGGAAAAAAAAAAAAAAAAAACTCAGCACAAATCTCACCTTGCATGAAGCCTACACAAACCACTGGACCAATCTTATGAGGGCAGAAACCACAATGAAGAAACAATTAGACCTTGAAGTCTGAGAAAAGGAGACTTCAAACACAATAAATTTAAAAAATAAATAAATAAAAAGGCAAAGAAATACTGCACAAATTAAGGAACAAACTACAAACAAACAAGCCCAAATAAAGGAAGAGGAAATAGGCAAACTTCCTGAAAAAGAATTCATAATAATGATAGCAAAGATGATCAAAAACCTTGAAAAAAAAATGGAGAAAACACAAGAATCAGTTAACAAAGACCTAGAAGACTTAAAGAATAAACATACAGAGACAAACAACAAAATTACTGAAATTAAAAATACTCTAGAAGAAATCAATAGCAGAATATCTGAAGCAGAATGAAACAGTGAGCTGGAAGATAAAATTGTGGAAATAACTTCTGAAGAGCAGAGTAAAGTAAAAAGAATAAAAAGAACTAAGGATCATCTCAGACATCTCTGGGACAATATCAAAAGCACCAACATTCAAATTATAGGGGTCCCAGGAGAAGAAGAGTAAAAGAAAGGGTATGAGGAAAAAATTTGAAGAGATTATAGTTGAAAACTTCCCCAACATGGAAAAGAAAATAGTCAATCAAGCCCAAAAGACTCCTCTACAGGATAAACCCAGAGAGGAACATCCCAGGACACATACTAATCAAGCTAACAAAGACTAAACACAAAGAAAGAATATTAAAAGCAGCAAGGGTGAAGCAGCAAGTAACATACAAGGGCAACCCCATACGTTGAACAGCTGATCTTTCACAAGAAACTCTGCAGGCCAGAAGGGAATGGCATGATATACTTAAAATACTGAAAGGAAAAAATCTACAACAAAGATGAGTCTAACCAGCAGGGATCTCATTCAAAATCAATGTAAAAATAAAAAGCTTTTAAGACAAGCAAAAGTTAAGAGAATTCAGTAACACCAAAACAGTTTTACAAGAAATGTTAAAGGGACTTATATACTCAGGAAATTCAAGAGAAGAAAGAGATCTATAAAAACAAACCCCAAACAATTAAGAAAATGGCGATAGGAACATTAGTTCAGTTCAGTTCAGGTCAGTCCTTCAATCGTGTCTGACTCTTTGCAACCCCATGAATTGCAGCACGCCAGGCCTCCCTGTCCATCACCAACTCCCAGAGTTCATTCAGACTCACGTCCATCGAATCAGTGATGCCATCCAGCCATCTCATCCTCTGTCATCCCCTTCTCTTCCTGCCCCCAATTCCTCTCAGCATCAGAGTCTTTTCCAATGGGTCAACTCTTCGCATGAGGTGGCCAAAGTACTGGAGTTTCAGCCTCAGCATCATTCCTTCCAAAGAAATCCCAGGACTGATCTCTTTTAGAATGGACTGATTGGATCTCCTTGCAGTCCAAGGGATTCTCAAGAGTCTTCTCCAACACCACAGTTCAAAAGCATCAATTCTTCAGTGCTCGTCTTTCTCCACAGTCCAACTCTCACATCCATACATGACCACTGGAAAAACCATAGCTTTGACTAGATGGACCTTTGTTCATAAAGTAATGTCTCTGCTTTTGAATATGCTATCTAGGTTGGTCATAACTTTCCTTCCAAGGAGTAAGCGACTTTTAATTTCATGGCTGCAGTCACCATCTGCAGTGATTTTGGAGCCCCCAAAAATAAAGTCTGACACTGTTTCCATGGGACCAGATGCCATGATCTTCGTTTGCTGAATGTTGAGCTTTAAGCCAAAATTTTCACTCTCCTCTTTCACTTTCATCAAAAGGCTTAGGAACATATATATCAATAATTACTTTAAATGCAAATGGATTAAATGCTGCAACCAAAAGATACAAACTGGCTGAATGGATACAAAAACAAAACCCATATATATGCAGTCTACAAGAAACCCACTTCAGACCTAAAGACGCATATAGACTGAAAGTGAGAGGATGGAGAAAGATATTCCATGAAAATGGAAAGCAAAAGAAAGCAGGAGTAGCAATCCTCATATCAGACAAAGTAGATCTTAAAATAAAGAGTATTACAATAGAGAAGGAATGACACTACATAATGACCAAAGGATCAATCCAGGAAGAAGACATAACAATTGTAAATATCTATGCACCCAACATAGGAGCACCTCAATATATAAGACAAAAAATAACAGACACAAAAGGAGAAAATTTGAAAGTAACACAGTAATACACCAATGAGCAGATCATCAGATCAGAAAATTAATAAGGAAGCATAAGTCTTGAATCATACATTAGATGACATCAATCTCATTGATATCTTCAGAACATTCCATCCAAACGCAGAAGAATACACCTTCTCAAGTGCACACGGAACATTCTCCAGGATAGACCACATCTTGAGTCACAAATCAAACTTCAGTAAATTTAAGAAAATTGAAATTATATCAAGCATGTTCTCTGACCACAACACTATGAGACTAGATATAAATTACAAGAAAAGAATTGTAAACACACACACACACACACACACACACACATGGAGATTAAACAATACATTTCTAAATAACCAACAGGTTACTGAAGAAATCAAAAGGGACATCAAAAAATTCCTGGAAACAAATGACAATAAAAACACCACAACTCAAAACCTATAGGATGCAGCAAAAATAGTTCTAAGAGGGAAGTTTATAACAATACAATCCTACCTCAAGAAGCAAGAAAAACATCGAATAGACAATCTAACGTTACACATAAAAGAAGAGGGAAAAGAACAACCAAAAAAATGCAAAATTAGCAGAAGGAAAGAAATCATAAAGATCTGAGCAGAAGTTAATGAAAAAGGAAAGAAACAATAGTAAATATTAAGAAGACTAAAAGCTAGTTCTTTAAGAAGATAAACAAAATTGACAAATTTTTAGCCAGACTCATCAAGAAAAAGAGAAGAATCAAATCAACAAAATTAGAAATGAGAAAGGAGAGGTTACAGCAGACAATGCAGAAATACAAAGGATTATAAGAGAGTACTATGAACAACTATATGGAAATAAAATGAGTAATCTGGAAAAAAAAATGGGAAGATTCTTAGAAAACTTCAATTTTCCAGGACTGAACCAGGAAGAAATTATGAACAACCCAATTAAAGCACTGAAACTGTGATCAAAGATCTAAAAAGCAAAAACCTAGGACCAGATTTATTCATGGGTGAATTTTATCAAACATATAGAGACAAGCTAATACCTATTCTTCTAAAATCCTTTCAAAAAACTTCAGAGGAAGGAAAACCCAAACTCATTCCACAAGGCCACCATCACCCTGATACCAATACCAGACAAAGACAACACAGAAAAAAAGAAAACTACAGGCCAATGTCATGGATCAACATAGATGCAAATATCCTCAACAAAATTTTAGTAAACATATTTTAGCAACACATAAAAAAGCTCATACACCATGATCAATTTGCCATACAGCAACATGCATCCACCACAGGTGTACAAGTGCGAAAATGACTATTCTACCGAATGTACTGTACAGATTCAATGCAATCCTTATCAAATTACCAAAGGCAGTTTTCACAGAACTAGAATAAAAAATTCCACAATTCATATGGAAATATAAAATACCCTGAATAGCCAAAGCAGTTTTGAAAAATAAGAATGGATCTGGAGAAATCAACCTTCCTGACTTCAGATTATACTACAAAACTACAGTCACCAAGACAGTATGGTATTGGCACAAAAACAGAAATATAGACCAATGGAACAAGATAGAAAACCCAGAAATAAACCATGCACCTATGGGTTCCTTATTTTTTACAAAGGAAGCAAGAATATACAATGAGGCAAAGACAGCCTCTTCAATAAACAGTGATGGAAAAACTGGACAGCTACATGTAAAAGAGTGAAATTAGAACACTTCCTGCTAAGTCATTTCAGTCATGTCCAACTCTGTGTGACCCCATAAATGGCAGCCCACCAGGCTCCCTAGTCCCTGGGATTCTCCAGGCAAGAACACTGGAGTTGGTTGCCATTTCCTTCTCCAGTGAATGAAAATAAAAAGTGAAAGTGAAGTCACTCAGTCGTGTCTGACCCTCAGCGACCCCATGGACTGCAGCCTTCCAGGCACCTCCATCCTTGGGATTTTCCAGGCAAGAGTACTGGAGTGGGGTGCCATTTCCTTCTCCAAATAACACTTCCTAACACCATGCAAAAAGATAAACTCAAAATTTATTAAAGACCTAAATCTAAGACCAGAACCTATAAAACTCTTAGAGGAAAACATAAGCAGAACACCCAATGACATAAATCAAAACAAAATCCTCTATGATCCACTTCCTAGAGTAAAGGAAATAAATACACAAGTATACAAAAGGAACCCAATTAAACTTAAAAGCTCTTGCACAGCATAGGAAACTATAAACAAGGTAAAAAGACAGCCCTCAGAATGGAAAAAAATAATAGCAAATGAAATAGTTGACAAAGGATTAATTTCCAAAATATACAAGCAGCTCATACAACTCAATACCAGAAAAACAAACAACCCAATCAAAGAGTGGAGAAAAGACCTAAACAGACATTTTTTCCAAAGTAGATATACAAATGGCTAACAAACACATGAAAAGATGCTCAGTACCACTCATTATTAGAGAAATGCATTTCAAAACTACAATGAGATATCACCGTAGACTGGTCAGAATGGCCATCATCAGAAAGTCTACAAACAGTAAATGCTGTAGAGGGTGTGGAGAAAAGGGAAGGCTCTTGCATTGTTGCTGGGAATCTAAATTGATACAGCTACTATGGAAGGCGGTAAGGAGATTCCTTAAAAAACTAGGAATAAAACCACCATATGACATAGCAATCTCACTCTTGGCATATGCCCTGAGGAAACCAAAAGTGTAAAGGACACATATACCCCAATATTCACTGCAGCACTATTTACAATAGCTAGAACATTAGATGGAGAAATATACTGTGTTCATGGATTGGAAGAATCAATATAGTAAAAATGAGTATACTACCCAAAGCAATCTATAGATTCAATGCAATCCCTATCAAGCTACCAATGGTATTTTTCAGAGAACTAGAACAAATAATTTCACAATTTGTATGGAAATACACAAAACCTCAAATAGCCAAAGAAATCTTGAGAAAGAAGAATGGAACTGGAGGAATCAACCTGCCTGACTTCAGGCTCTACTACAAAGCCACAGTCATCAAGACAGTATGGTACTGGCACAAAGACAGAAATATAGATCAATGGAACAAAATAGAAAGCCCAAAGATAAATCCACGCACCTATGGACACTTTATCTTTGACAAAGGAGGCAAGAATATACAATGGAGAAAAGACAATCTCTTTAATAAGTGGTGCTGGGAAAGCTGGTCAACCACTTGTAAAAGAATGAAACTAGAACACTTTCTAACACCACACACAAAAATAAACTCAAAATGGATTAAATATCTACATGTAAGACCAGAAACTATACAACTCTTAGAGAAAAACATAGGCAAAACACTCTCTGGCATAAACCACAGCAAGACCCTCTATGATCTACCTCCAAAATTAATGGAAATAAAAACAAAAATAAACAAATAGGACCTAATTAAACTTAAAAGCTTTTGCACAACAAAGGAAACTATAAGCAAGGTGAAAAGGCAGCCTTCAGAATGGGGAAAATAAGAGCAAAGGTAGCAACTGACAATCTCAAAAATATACAAGCATCTCATGAAGCTCAATACCAGAAATATAAACAACCCAATTAAAAAAATAGGCCAAAGAGCTAAACAGAAATTTCTCCAAAGACATACAGATGGCTAACAAACACATGAAAAGATGCTCAACGTCACTCATTATCAGAGAAATACAAATCAAAACCACAATGAGGTATCATCTCATGCCAGTTCAGAATGGTTTCCATCAAAGAGTAAATGCTGGAGAGAGTGTGGAGGAAAAGGAACCATCTTAAACTGTTGGTGGGGATGCAAAGTAGTATAGCTACTATGGAGCACAGTGTGGACATTCCTTAAGAAATTGGAAATAGAACTGCCATACGACCCAGCAATAAACCAGAATTGAAAGAGACGCATATCTCCCAGTGTTCATTGCACTGTTTACAATAGCTAGGACATTGAAGCAACCTAGATGTCCATCAGCAGATGAATGAGTAAGGAAGTGGTGGTACATATACAAAATGGAATATTACTCAGCTACAAAAATAAAACATTTGAATTAGTTCTAATCAGGTGGAAGAAACTGGAGCCTATTATACAGAGTGAACTAAACCAGAAAGAGACCACCAATACAGTATATTAAGATTATATATATATATATATATGTATATAATTTAGAAAGATTTCAATGATGACCCTATATGCAAGACAGCAAAAGAGACACAGATGTAAAGAACAGACATTTGGACTATGTGGGAGAAGGTGAGGGTGGGACGATGTGAGAGAATAGCATTGAAACCTATATGCTACCCTATGTAAAACAAATGACCAGTGAAAGTTCAATGCATGAAGCAGGGCACCCAAAGCTGGTTCTCTGGGACAACCCAGAGGGATGGGGTGTGGAGGGAGGTAGGAGGGGAGTTCAGAATGGTAGGACACATGTACACCCATGGCTGACTCATGTCAATGTATGGCTAAAACCACAACAATATTGTAAAGTAATTAGACTCCAATTAAAATTAATTAATTAATTAAAATACAAAACCAAAATAAGTTATGATACATATACACAATGGAATATTACTCAGCCATAAAAAGGAACACATTTTAGTTATTTCTAATGAGGTGGATGAACCTAGAGCGGTGATTAAGAAAGAGAAAGATAAATATTGAATACTAATGCACATATATGGAACCTAGAAAGATGGTACTGAAGAATTTATTTGCAGGGCAGCAATGGACAAACAGACATAGAGTACAGATTTATGGACACAGGGAAAAGGAAGGAGAAGGTGAGATGTATGGAGAGAGTAACACGGATGCTTACATTACCATATATAAAATAGATAGCTAATGGGAATCTGCTGAATGTCTCAGGGAAATCAAACAGAGTCTCTGTGCCAACCTAGAGTGGTGGGATGGGGAGAAAAATGGGAGGAAGGTTTAAGAGTGAGGGGACATATGTATACCTATGACTGATTCATGTTGAGGTTTGAGAAAAAACAACAAAATTCTGTAAAGCAAATATCTTTTAATTAAAAATTTTATTAAAAAAAATAGATAGCTAATGGGAAGGTACTATGTAGTGCAGGGAGCTCAGCTTGATGCTCTATGATGACTTAGAGAGGTGGCAGGGAGAAGTGGAAGGAAGGTTCAGGAGGGAGGGGATAAATGTGTGTGTGTGTGTGTGTGTGTGTGTGTATATATATATATATATATATATATATATATATAATTGATTCACTTTGTTCTACATCAGCAACTAACAGAAAATTGTAAAGTGATTATAATCCATTTAAAAAAGAATAAGACTTAGAAATTATGCACTCTACCCAATGCATTCCACAACTTGAGGATCCAGAAATGAAATTATTTGTTCAAGGTCACACAATTAGATAGAGATTGCAAAATTAGAACCTCGGCTCCTGACTAGCAGGTCACTGCTCTAATTCAAACTAATTTTGAGATGTAAATACGTGACTGTTTTGCAAGGTTAAAAATGTAAGTGATCAATATAAAGAGCCAGTATGGACTTCCTATGCATGTCATGCTAGATTTAACTGATTTATTTCTTACTACTAGGATTACCAGATTGAAAGTTCAATATAATCTTCTACCAGCAAGTGTCTTGATTTTGGCCCAATGTTAGATAAAGTATCTACTGATAACCCTATAGATATTACTGAGAAATAAGGAAGGAGATAACAGTATATTTGGGAGACCTGTGAATGACTGTAGCCTCATAACCAAGTAGAGAGTCAACTGGGTCAATCTAGGTATAGTGCTATAAAGTGTGTGCTGCAGATGTTGGCCCTTATCCTGAACTCATTCAACATTTTTACTAATTCCTTTCATGAGGAATCTAGTTGAACATCACAACAGGTGTTGTTATTCAGTCACTCAGTCTTGTCCTACTCTTTGCCATCTTGGACTGCAGCATGCCAGGCCTCCCTGTTCCTCGTCATCTCTGGGAGTTTGCCCAAGTTCATGTCCATTGCATCAGTTATGACATCCAGCCATCTCATCTTCTGATGCCCTCTTCTCCATCTGCCCTCAATCTTTTCCAGCATCAGGGACTTTTCCAGTGAGTCAGCTCTGCATCAGGTGACCAAAATACTGAAGCTTCAGCTACAGCATCAGACCTTCCAATGAGTATTCAAGATTGGTTTTCCTTAGGATTGACTGGTTTGCTCTCCTTGCTGTCCAAGGGACCTGCAGGAGTCTTTTCCAGCATCATAGTTCAAAGGCATCAATTCTTCAGCTCTCTGCCTTCTTTATGGTCCAGCTCTCACAACTGTACGTGACCACTGGGAAGACCATAGCCTTGACTATATGGATCTTTGTCAGCAGAGTAATGTCTCTGCTTTTCAACACACTGTCTAGGTTTGTCACAGCTTTTCTGCCAAGGAGCAATAGTCTTCTGATTTCATGACTGCAATCACCATCCAGAGTGATTTTATTGCCCAAGAAAAGGAAATCTGTAACTACTTCCAACTTTTCCCCCTCTTTTTGCCATGAAGTAATTGTGGCCGGATGCCCCACTCCAGTACCCATGCTTGGAAAATTCCATGGATGGAGGAGCCTGGTAGGCTGCAGTCCATGGGATCACTGAGAGTCAGACACGACTGAGTGACTTCACTTTCACTTTTCACTTTCACGCATTGGAGAAGGAAATGGCAACCCACTCCAGTGTTCTTGCCTGGAGAATCCCAGGGACGGTGGAGCCTGGTGGGCTGCCATCTATGGGGTTGCACAAAATTGGACATGACTGGAGTGACTTAGCAGCAGCCATGATCTCAGTTTTTTTAATATTTAGTTTTTAACAGCTTTCACTCTCCTTCTTCACCCCCATTAAGAAACTCTTTAGTTGCTCTTCACTTTCTGACATTAGAGTGGTATCATCCACATATCTGAGGTTGTTGAAGTTTCTCCTGTCTATCTTGATTCCAGCTTGTAACTCATCCAGCCTAGCATTACTCATGATGTGCTCAGTGAATACAGTAAACAAACAGGGTGACAGCAGACAGCCCTGTTCTCCTCCTTTTTCAATCTTGAACTAGTTAATTGTTCCATACAGAGTTCTAACTTTTGCTTCTTGATCCACATACAGGTTTCTCAGGGGACAGGTAAGATGGTCTGGTATTCCATCTCTTTAAGAACTTTCCAGTTTATTATGATCCACACAAAGACTTTGGCATGGTCGATGAAATAAAGGTACGTGTGTTTCTGGAATTGCCTAGCTTTCTCATTCCAAT
Source organism: Bos taurus (assembly GCF_002263795.3). NCBI lineage: Eukaryota > Metazoa > Chordata > Mammalia > Artiodactyla > Bovidae > Bos > Bos taurus. Next base: position 83,476,565 of record NC_037357.1, on the reverse strand, counting down.
CCCAAAGAAAGGCAATGCCAAAGAACATTCAAACTACCTCACAATTGCACTCATCTCACACACTAGCAAAGTAATGTTCAAAATTCTCCAAGCCAGGCTTCAATAGTACATGAACCAAGAACTTGCAGATGTTCAAGCTAGATTTAGACAGAGGAACCAGAGATCAACTTGGCAACATTTGTTGGATCATAAGAGAATTCCAGAAAAACATCTACTTCTGCTTTATTGACTGTATCAAAGCCTTTGACCGTGTGGGTCAAAACAAGCTGTGGAAAATTCTTCAACAGATGGGAATATCAGACCACCTTACCTGCCTCCTGAGTAATCTGTATGCAGGTCAAGAACTTAGAACCAGACATGGAACAATGGAATGGTTTCAAATTCAGAAAAGAGTACATCAAGGATGTATATGTTACTCTGCTTATTTAACTTATATGCAAAATGGCAGGCTGGATGAAGCACATGCTGGAATCAAAATTGTTGGGATAAATATCAATAACCTCAGATACACAGGTGACACCACCCTTATGGTAGAAATGGAAGAAGAACTAAAGATCCTCTTGATGAAAGTGAAAGAGGAGAGTGAAAGAGTTTACTTATAAATCAACATTCAAAAAACTAAGATCATGGCATCTGGTCCCATCATTTCATGGCAAACAGATGAGGAAACAATGGAAAGTGACAGACTTTATTTTCTTGGGCTCCAAAATCACTGCAGATGGTGAGTGCAGCCATGAAATTAAAACATGCTTGCTCCTTGGGAGAAAAGTTATGACCAACCTAGACAGCATATTAAAAAGCACAGGCATTACTTTGCCAACAAAGGTACATCTAGTCAAAGCTATGGTTTTCCCAGTAGTCACATATGGATGTGAGAGTTGGACTATAACGAAAGCTAAGCACCAAAGAATTGATGCTTTTGAACTGTGTTGTGGGGAACTCTCTTGAGAGTTCCTTGGAGTGCAAGAAGATCAAACCAGTCAATCTTAAAAGAAATAATTCCTGAATATTCATTGGAAGGACTGATGCTAAAGCTGAATATTTTGGCCACCTGATGTGAAAAACTGACTCACTGGAAAAAGCACTGATGCTAGGGAAAATTGAAGGTAGGAGGAGAAGGGAATGACAGAGGAAGAGATGGCTGGATGGTATCACTGACTCGATGGGCATGAATTTGAGAAAACTCCAGGAGTTGGTGATGGACAGAAAAGCCTGGTATGCTGCAGTCCATGGGGTCACAAAGAATCAGACACGACTGAGTGATTGAAATGAACTGAACTCTTTGATCAAGCGAATGTTGGAATTTGATCTCTTGTTCCTCTTCCTTTTCTAAACCCAGCTTGGACATCTGGAAGTTCTTGGTTTACATAATGCTGAAGCCTAGCATGTGGGATTTTAAGTATAACCTTAGTAGCATAGGAGATGAGTGCAACAGTCCAATGGTTAGCACATTAGTTAGTACTACCCTTCTTGGGAATAGGGAAGAAGATTGATCATTTTCAGTCCTGTGGCCACTTCTGGGTCTTCCAGATTTGCTGGCATAATGAATGCAACACCTTAATAGCATCATCCTTTCGGATCTTGAATAGTTCTACTGGAATTTGGTCATATCCACTAGCTTATCCACTAGCAGTGGCCACAGGACTGGAAAAGGTCAGTTTTCATTTCAGTCCCAAAGAAAGGTAATGCCAAAGAATGCTCAAACTACTGCACAATTGCACTCATCTCACACACTAGTAAAGTAATGCTCAAAAATCTCCAAGCCAGGCTTCAGCAATATGTGAAGCATGAACTTCCTGACGTTCAAGCTGGTTTTAGAAAAGACAGAGGAACTAGAGATCAAATTGCCAACATTCGCTGGATCATGGAAAAAGCAAGAGAGTTGCAGAAAAACATCTATTTCTGCTTTATTGACTATGCCAACTGTGTGGATCACAATAAACTGGAAAATTCTGAAAGAGATGGGAATACCAGACCACCTGATCTGCCTCTTGAGAAACCTATATGCAGGTCAGGAAGCAACAGTTAGGGCTGGACATGGAACAACAGACTGGTTCCAAATAGGAAAAGGAGTACGTCAAGGCTGTATATTGTCATCCTGTTTATTTAACTTATATGCAGAGTACATCATGAGAAATGCTGGACTGGAAGAAACACAAGCTGGAATCAAGATTGCCGGGAGAAATATCAATAACCTCAGATATGCAGATGACACCACCCTTATGGCAGAAAGTGAAGAGGAACTAAAAAGCCTCTTGATGAAAGTGAAAGAGGAGAGTGAAAAAGTTGGCTTAAAGCTCAACATTCAGAAAATGAAGACCATGGCATCTGGCCCCATCACTTCATGGGAAATAGATGGGGAAACAGTGGAAACAGTGTCAGACTTTATTTTCTGGGGCTCCAAAATCACTGGAGATAGTGACTGCATGAAATTAAAAGACACTTAGTCCTTGGAAGGAAAGTTATGACCAACCTAGATAGCATATTCAAAAGCAGAGATATTACTTTGCCAACAAATGTCCGTCTAGTCAAGGCTATGGTTTTTCCTGTGGTCATGTATGGATGTGAGAGTTGGACTGTGAAGAAGGCTGAGCGCCGAAGAATTGATGCTTTTGAACTGTGGTGTTGGAGAAGACTCTTGAGAGTCCCTTGGACTGCAAGGAGATCCAACCAGTCCATTCTGAAGGAGATCAGCCCTGGGATTTCTTTGGAAGGAATGATGCTAAAGCTGAAACTCCAGAACTTTGGCCACCTCATGCAAAGAGTTGACTCATTGGAAAAGACTCTGATGCTGGGAGGGACTGGGGGCAGGAGGAGAAGGGGACGACAGAGGACCAGATGGCTGGATGGCATCACTGACTCGATGGACATGAGTCTCAGTGAACTCCGGGAGTTGGTGATGGACAGGCAGGCTGGCGTGCTTCGACTCATGGGGTCGCAAAGAGTCGGACACGACTAAGCGACTGATCTGATCTGATCTGAGACTACATAAGGATTCTAGGATACACTTTTCTATTTCTGCAAAACCTGTTGAGGTATTAATCGGGATCACATTAAATCTTAATATGGATTATTAATATATCATATTAACTATTGACATGCAAGCAGTATTAAGCCTTTCAGTGCATTGAAGTGAGATGTCTTTCCATTTATTTATTTACTATTATTTCCAGAATAGTTTGCAGTTTTTGATATACTAGTCTATAGCTTCCTTGGTTAAAATTTTCATAAGTATTTTAGTTTTGTTTTTAATGCAATTGTAAATGGAATTGCTTTATTAATTTCCTTTTATATTCATATTTATTGACAGAAATGTATACTTTTTGCTTTATTTTGTATCTTACAACTTTGCTAAATTAGTTTACTAGCTCTAACAGTCTTTCTGTAGATTCTTTTGTGTTTTCTATATACAAAATCATGTGACTGGGGAACAAAGAAATGTTTATTTCTTCCTTTCTGATCTTTTATTTATTTTCCTTGCCTAGTTGCTATGTCTAGGATTTCCAGTAATATGTTGTATACAGTGACTGGAGCAATCTGTTGTTGAGTGTTGAGATTTCTATATAAGTGTGTTAGGTTTAATTAATTTATGATGTTGTCCAAGTCCTCTATGTCCTTATTAATCTTCTGTCTTTTTTTTCTGACCATTATTTAATGTGATGTTTTTAAGTCTCCTACTATTATTGCAGAATTATTTTTCCTGACAGTATTTGGCAAGGAGAACCAGTGGGGCTCAACACTCTTTATTTAACTTTTAATTTTTTTAACAAAATTGAAATTATTGGAATATAATTGCTTTACAATGTTGTGTTAGTTTCTGCTGTATGACAATGTGAATCCACTATATGTGTACATCTATCCTCTCCCTCTTGAGCCTTCCTTCCACCCACCCCACCCCATCTCTCTAGGTCATCACAGAACACTGAGTTGTGGGCTCAGCATTTTTGAGTCCCTGAGACCACAGAAAACACAAATGGATGCATGAGTACACCTTATGACAGCTCCCAGTTTCTTCCTGGAAGGGGTTCAAATTCATACTTTGCCAACTGATACCCAAATGCCAGGCTTCTAATTAGCTTCATCTAGTACCAAGATAACAGATAATTAATAGTCCTCTGAGAGCCTAAGTAGACAGGGAGCACTTCCTTCACCTTCTCTCCCCAGGCTCATTCCAGAAATAAAACCAAGTCTCCAACTTCTCCCCCAAAAGGAACTTGTCCACATATCTAGCTCCCCAACTTTCATGGGTGCCACTCAAATAACTGGCTCTTAAATTACCTGTTTCTGGAACTGATAGGAATCAGCATTTATGTGTCCCCTGGGATCACAGAGAATGAACAGGACATTTTAAATGATGCACAACCACTCCCAGTGGCCATTCCCTCTGGCTTAGCCCAGAATAGTAAGCAAGCAAAACCACCTATCTTCCAGTTCAACCTGAAAGGGGCTAGACCTTATGTCTAATCTCATGACTTTCCCATGTGTTGCCTGAAGATCAGACTTCCAATTAGGCTGCATCAAAAAGGGCAAGAAATTAGTAGTTCTTCAGGAGCCTGAAGTACTATGTGGGCATTTCCCCCACATTTGGGGTGTTGACTGGACTTGATATATCTTAATCTCTTGGAGGCCACTAACAAAAAAGACAATAGTTTGGATAAACACTAAGATTTTGGACCCTGACAATTTCTGGCCAGGCTTAATGGTGATATTCATCTCTTACATAAAGCCAGTCTGTGAAGACTGGAAAAGGTGGCTGTGTCAGTGTGCAGACACCAACATGAATTGGGGAAAATGACTAAACAGGTAAATATATTCTGAAAAAAAAAAAACAAGATAAAACTCCAGAAACTCCTAACAGAATGAAATTAAATGATATATCTGACAGATAGCTCAAAATAATAACCTGAAAGATGCTCACTGAGGTCAGAAGAGATATGCACAAACTAAAGAGTTAAAGACCTTTGAACTAAAAGTTAAAGACCTCTAAAAAGTACCAAGTGGATATCTTAGAGCTAAAGGAAATGACAACCAAACTGAAAATTTCATTAGAGAGTTTCAACTAGAGATCAGATGAAATTAAAAAAAAAAAAAAAGTATCGTTGGACTTGAAGACAGATCTGTGTAAATCAACTAATTAGAGAAACAAAAAGAAAAAGTATTGAAAAAGAGTGAAGATAGCTTAATGAACTTATAGGATAGCATCAAATGGACAAGCATATGCATTATGAAAAACCCATGAGAAGATGGCAAGAAAGAAGTAGAAAGCTTATTCAAAGAAAGAATGGCTAAAATTATCAAATCTGGGGAAGGAAATAGATATCTAGATCCCCAAAATAAAAAAAAAAAAAAAAAAAAAAATGGACTCCAAATGATTGACACAAAGTCAAATGTTAAACAGAGGTAATTTATGAATCAGCAAGAATAGAACAACTTATTAGATACAAAAGAACACCTATAATACTATGAGTAATTTTTTTCTGCAAAAACCTTGCACACCAAAAGGGAGAGAGATGATATATTCCAAGTGTTGAAATAAAAAAGAGTGCCAACCAAGAATATTATACATAGCAAATCTGTCTTACATTAACTAAGAAGAAAGATTTGAAATAAACAACCTAAATTTCACATCAAAAATGTAAAAATATCAAACTAAAAACAAATTTAGTGAATGAAGAAAAAAACTGAAGATGAGGGTGGAAATAGATGAAATGCAGAATGAGAAATGACAGAAAAATAAAAACTAAAAGGGTTTAACAAAAAATATAATCAATAAACTCTTATTTAGACTAAGTAAGCAAAAATAGGAAAGACACATATAAATAAAATAAATGAAAAGGAATTAATTACAATGCATGCCTCAAAATTATAAGGGGTCATACAGAATTATCATGAAAAATTATATGTGAGCAAATTGGATAACCTAGAAGAAATAATTTCCTAGAAACCTAACTTACCAATACTGAATCAAGATGTAATATAAAACAAATGAGGAGATTGAGGTAATAAAAAACATCCCCAAAAGAAATGTCCAGGACCAGATTGTTTCATGGTTGAATTCTAACAAACTTAAAAGAAGAATACCAATCCTTCTCAAAGTTTTCTAAAAATAGAAGTAGAGAGAATACTTCCAATTTTATTTTATGAGACCAGCATCACATTGATACTGAAGCCATACAAAAATATGTATGGAACCTCAGCTCGGTTCAGTTCAGTTCCTCAGTCATGTCTGACTCTTTGTGACCCCATGGACTGCAGCACACCAGGCTTCCCTGTCCATCACCAACTCCAGAGGCTTGCTCAAACACATGTCCATCAAGTCGGTGATGCCATCCAATCATCTCATCCTCTGTCAGCCCCTTCTCCTCCTGACTTCAGTCTTTCCCAGCATCAGGGTCTTTTCCAATGAGTCAGTTCTTCACACCAGGTGGCCAAAGTATTGGAGCTTCAGCTTCAGTATCTGTCCTTCCAATGAATATTCTTAACTGATTTCCTTTAGGATGGACTGGTTGAATCTCCCTGCAGCCCAAGGTACTATCAAGAATCTTCTCCAACACCACAGTTCAAAAACATCAATTCCTCAGCACTGAACTTTCTTTACCATCCAAATCTCACATCCATACATGACTACTGGAAAAACCATAGCTTTGACTATATGAACAATTGTTGATAAAGTAATGTCTTTGCTTATTAATATGGTGTCTACATTGGTCATAGCTTTTCTTCCAAGGAGCAAGTGTCTTTTAATTTCATGGCTGCAGTGCTTTTGGAGTACAAAAAAATAAAGTCTCTCATTGTTTCCATTGTTTCCCCATCTATTTGCCATGACGTGATGGGACCAGATGCCATGATCTTCCTTTATTGAACGTTGAATTTTAAGCCAGCTTTTTCACTCTCCTCTTTCACTTTTATCAAGAGGCTCTTTAGTTCTTCTTCGCTTTCTGCCATATGGATGGTATCATTTGCATGTCTGAGGTTATTTATACTTTTCCTGGCAATGCCAGCATGCCAGGCTTCCCTGTCCTTCACTGTCTCCCAGAGTTGGTCAAATTCTGAGAGTCAATGATGCCATCCAACCGTCTCATCCTCTGTCACCCCCTTTTCCTCTTGCCCTCAGTCTTTCACAGCATCAGGGTCTTTTCCATTGAGTTGGCACTTCACATCAGGTGGCCAAAGTATTGGAGCTTCAGCTTCAGCATCAGTCCTTCCAATAAATATTCAGGGTTGATTTCATTTAGGATTGACTGTTTTGATCTCCTTGCTGTCCCAGGAACTCTCAGGAGTATTGTCCACCACAATTATTCAAAAGCATTAATTCTTCAGTGCTCAGCATTCTTTATGGTCCAGCTCTCATATCCATACATGACTACTGGAAAAACCAGAGCTTTGACTATATGGACCTTTGTTGGCAAAGTGATGTCTCTGAGAGTAGTCTTCGATAAATTGTGTTTGGAATGCAAAAGAATTTAACTGGACCCTTATTTAATACCAGACATAAAAACCCACTAAAATATAACTAAATAAAACATAAAATACACAGTAAAACTTTTAGATGACAACATACAGAAAAACTCCCTGACATTGGCCTTAGAAACTTTCTTTTTTTTTTTTTCTCGATATGGTAACAAAAGCTCAGAGAAGGCAATGGCACCCCACTCCAGTACTCTTGCCTGGAAAATCCCATGGGCAGCGGAGCCTGGTAGGCTGCAGTCCATGGGGTCGCTTAGAGTCGGACACGACTGAGCGACTTCACTCTCACTTTTCACTTTCATGCATTGGAGAAGGAAATGGCAACCCACTCCAGTACTCTTGCCTGGAGAATCCCAGGGACGGGGGAGCCTGGTGGGCTGTTGTCTATGGGGTCACACAGAGTCCGACATGACTGAAGCGACTTAGCAAGCAAGCAAAAGCTCAGGTAACAAAAACAAAAATAAATGAGTGGAATTACATCAAATTACAAACAATCTGTAAACAGAGAAAACATAATCACAAAATGAAAAGGTAGCCTAGGGATTAGGAGAAAATACCTGCAAAACATATATCTGATAAGGGGTTAGTATTTCAATATATATGGAACTCATACAACTCAACAGCCAAAAATCAAGCTGTTACAAAAACAAGAAAAAGACTTGAATATATACTTTTTCAAAGAAAATGATAAAGCACAGGAAATTGTACTCAAAATTCTGTAATAAACTATATGGGGAAAAAATCTAAAGAATAATGGATATATGTATATGTATGACTGAATTACTTTGTTGTACACTTGAAACTAATACAACATTGTATACCAGTTATAATCCAATATAAAATAAAAATTAAATTTAGCAAAGTACTTAACATCACTAATCATCAGGAAAATGCAAATCAAGACAACAATGAGATATTATCTCATATCTGTTAAGAAGTGAAAAGAGTTAATCATTCAGTCATGTTCAACTCTTTGAGACCCCATGGACTATAGCCCACCAGGCTCCTCTTTCCATGGGATTCTCCAGGCAAGAAGTGAATTGTTGGTGTGAAAGTAAATTTGTGTACAGCCTTGATGGAAAACAGTAGGGAGATTTCTCAAAGGAAAAAAAAAAACCCTAAATATAGAACTAAGATATAATCCAGCATTTAATATTCTGGATATATAGCCAAAGGAATGGAAATTAGATATATCTGCTCTCATATGGCAGCATGTCATTTGGAAAACCATGAATGAATCTGAAAGTTGTTATGCTAAGTGAAATGTCAGATGCAGAAAGAAAAAAAAAAAAAAACTGCATTATAACACTTACATGTGTATTCTAAAAGTTAAATACATAACAGCAGAAATTAGAACATAGTTACCAGGGTTGGGAGGTGGGGAAAATGAGATGTTCATCAAAGGCTACAAAATTACAGTTACATAGGATAAATAAACCAGAGAATTAATGTATAGCAAAATGATTATGGTTAATAATATTGTATTGAATACTGGAAATTTGTTGAGAGTAGATTTCATGTGTTCTCATTGCACACACAGAAAAGGTAACTGTGAAGAAAAGATGTGTTATTCCTCCTGACTGTAGTAATCATTTCACTCTACATATATATAAAGTCATAATATATTGAACCTTAAAAATATAGTTTTTATTTGAGCAATTATCCCCTTTAATCCATTCTGGAATAGAAAAGTTGGCTTCTGGATTGTGATGAGCTGTAAACTTGCACAGCAAATTTAAAAACAGTGTGAAAGACAAACTGTAAAATATCTCCTTTATACTTTCTTAATATTTATTGCATGTTGAAATGATAATGTTTAAAGCATACTGAATAAAATAAAATATATGATTAAAATATTTTAAGTAATTACTGTAGATTAGTGCTTACCATTGCCAGTTTAAATTTTTTTTTTGGTATGGTTTATAGTTCTTTATATGGGCTTCCATGGTAGCTCAGATGGTAGAGAATCTGCCTGCATTGCAGGAGACCCACGCTCAATACCTGACTTTGGAAGATCTCCTGAAGAAGGGAATGGTAACCCACTCCAGTATTCTTGTTTGATGAATTCCATGAACAGAGAAGCCTGGTGGGTACAGTCCTGGGGTTGCAGAGGCGGACATGACTCAGCGACTAATACTTTCATAATTCTTTTGCTTCTATTGTCTATCTTGCTGTCCTCCTTTGTAATTTTAGGATTTCTGTAGTGATATGCTTTCATTTCTTACCTTTTATATTTGTATATCTTCTATAAGTATTCTTTTCCTCGTGATTATCACAGGGCTTACAAAAATCATAGTAATCAATTTTAAGATTATATCATCTTAATGTCCCTCTCACACAAAAACTACACTTTTACTCACACCCAAAAACTTTATGTTATTGATATCATAATTTATGTATTTTATATTGTGTGTGTGTGTGTGTTAGTTCCTCAGTTGTGTCCGATTCTTTGCCACAACACGGACTATAGCCTGCCAGGCTCCTCTGTTCATGGGATTCTCCAGGCAAGAATACTGGAGTGGGTTGCCGTTTCTTTCTCCCATATCCATTAATTAATGATCATAGTTATTATTCTTAATACTTTTGTCTTTTAAATTTTTTACTCGAGTTAAAATCATTTACACATAACTAACACAATATTGGGGAATCCTATCTATATATTTGGGGCTTCCCAGGTAGCTCAGTGGTAAAGAATCCACATGCCAAACAGGAGATGCAGGAGACACGGGTTCAATCCTGGGGTCAGGAAGATCCCCTGGAGTAGGAAATGGCAACCCACTCCAGTACCCTTGTTTGCAAAATTCTATGGACAGAAGAGCCTGGTGAGCTACAGTCCATTGGGTCACAAAGAGTCAGACATAACTGAGCACACATGCGTGAAATCTTGAACATTTTTCCATTTGCACTTAGGATTAACTGCCATCACGCAATCAGTTTCTTTCTTACAGCAATTTTGTTCTTCATTTCCTCCATTAATGCATTCCTTTGTACTTTGATGATTTTGTAATGACATATTTTGACTCATTTCTCATTCACTGTGTATGTGCTATATATATTTTCTTTGTGGCTCCACATGAGATGATATATAACAGGCTAGAGCTATAGCAAGCAAGGACAGCAAGGAGATGAAACCAGTCAATCATAAAGGAAATCAACTCTGAGTATTCATTGGAAAAGCTAATGCTGAAGCTGGAGCTCCAATATTTTGGCCACCTGATGCAAAGAGACAACTCATTGGAAAAGAACCTGATGCTGGGAAAGACTGAGGGCACGAGGAAAATGGGGCAGCACAATATAAGATGATTAGATAGCATGACCAACTCAATGGACATGAGTTTGAGCAAACTCTGGCAGATAGTGAAGGAGAGGGAAGCCTGGTATACTGCAGTTCATGGGCTCACAAAGAGTCACACAACTTAGTAACTGAACAAGAATTATAACAATTTAATTTAAATTGATACCAATTTAACTTCATTTGTTAAAAAAACTACACCTACACATCTATTTCCTCCTTTGAGGTAATCAGTGTCACAAATTATGTCTTTATATATCATATGAACAATAACATATATTTCTAATTATTTTTAGGCATTTGCCTTTTAATCCCTGTAGAAAATAAGTGGAGTTACAAACCAGAGTTACCTTAACACTGGCTTTTATATTTTCCTATATATTTACCTTTACCAGAAATGTTTTTGTCTTCCTACATTTTTGAGTTACTTTCTAGCATCCTTCTATTTCAACCTGAAGGACTCCCTTTAGCATTTTATATAGTGTCTATTTAATTGTATTGAATTTCATCAGCTGTTGTTATTTGGAAATGTCATAGTAGAATTCTTAGTTGACACTTTTATTTTCTTTCAACATTTAAGTATATCATTACACTGCCTTCTATCCACCAAGGTTTCTGGTGAGAAAGTAGTTGATAATCTTATAGAGAATCCTTTTTACAGGATGAATCATTTCTCTCTTACTGCTTTCTATATTCTTTATTTGACTTTGGCATTTGACATAATGATAATGTGTCTCAGTAAGGTTCACTTTTGCAGTTATCTTACTTAGAGTTTGTTAGACTTCTTAAATTTGTTGACTCATGGGTTTCAAAAAATTGTGACAATTTTAGCAAATAACACAAGCTGGAATCAAGATTGCTGGGAGAAATATCAATAACATCAGATATGCCGATGACACCACCCTTATGGCAGACAGTGAAGAGGAACTCAAAAGCCTCTTGATGAAAGTGAAAGTGGAGAGTGAAAAAGTTGGCTTAAAGCTCAACATTCAACAAATGAAGATCATGGCATCCGGTCCCATCACTTCATGGGAAATAGATGGGGAAACAGTGGAAACAGTGTCAGACTTTATTTTGGGGGCTCCAAAATCACTGCAGATGGTGACTGCAACTATGAAATTAAAAGTTGCTTACTCCTTGGAAGGAAAGTTATGACCAACCTAGATAGCATATTCAAAAGCAGAGACTTTTTTGCCAACAAAGGTTCGTCTAGTCAAGGCTATGGTTTTTCCTGTGGTCATGTATGGATGTGAGAGTTGGACTGTGAAGAAGGCTGAGCGCCAAAGAATTGATGCTTTTGAACTGTGGTGTTGGAGAAGACTCTTGAGAGTCCCTTGGACTGCAAGGAGATCCAACCAGTCCATTCTGAAGGAGATCAGCCCTGGGATTTCTTCTGAAGGAATGATACTAAAGCTGAAACTCCAGTACTTTGGCCACCTCATGTGAAGAGTTGACTCATTGGAAAAGACTCTGATGCTGGGAGGGATTGGGGGCAGGAGGAGAAGGGGATGACAGAGGATGAGATGGCTGGATAGCATCACTGACTCAATGGACGTGAATCTGAGTGAACTTTGAGAGTTGGTGATGGACAGGGAGGCCTGGCGTGCTGCGATTCATGGGGTCGCAAAGAGTCCGACACGACTGAGCGACTGATCTGATCTGATACCTTCTGCCTTTGGGGACTGCTGGCCTCCTGAGTTTAGCTGCTATAGTTATTGAGATGTGAACATATAGGCCTACAGCATCTGTGGCTTCTGCTCATCCAATGCAGGCTACTGCTGTTTTTCCTGCAACAGGCCAGGCTGATCGTCCTGGGGCTGCCGCTGCTTCTTCTGGGATATGAACAGATAACCTCTCTGTTCTATACAGCCATGTTGCTGACCCTGCAAATTCTGTTGATATTTAAATATGGGTAAAAAGAATAGCAAGAAGAGATAAGAAAGCCTTCCTCAGCGATCAGTACAAAGAAATAGAGGAAAACAACAGAATGGGAAAGACTAGAGAGCACTTCAAGAAAATTAGAGCTACCAAGGGAACATTTCATGCAAAGATGGGCTCGATAAAGGACAGAAATGGTATGGACCTAACAGAAGCAGAAAATATTAAGAAGAGGTGGCAAGAATACACAGAAGAACTGTACAAAAAAGATCTTCCTGACCCAGATAATCACTATGGTATGATCACTCACCTAGAGCCAGACATCCTGGAATGTGAAGTCAAGTGGGCCTTAGAAAACATCACTACGAACAAAGCTAGTCGAGGTGATGGAATTCCAGTTGAGCTCTTTCAGATCCTGAAAGATGATGCTGCGAAAGTGCTGCACTCAATATGCCAGCAAATTTGGAAAACTCAGCAGTGGCCACAGGACTGTAAAAGGTCAGTTTTCATTCCAGTCCCAAAGAAAGGCAATGCCAAAGAATGCTCAAACTACCTCACAATTGCACTCATCTCACACGCTACTAAAGTAATGCTCAAAATTCTCCAAGCCAGGCTTTAGCAATACGTGAACCGTCAACTTCCTGATGTTCCAACTGGTTTTAGAAAAGGCAGAGGAACTAGAGATCAAATTGCCAACATCTGCTGGATCATGGAAAAAGCAAGAGAGTTCCAGAAAAACAAATATTTCTGCTTTATTGACTATGCCAAAGCCTTTGACTGTGTGGATCACAAGAAACTGTGGAAAATTCTGAAAGAGATGGGAATACCAGACCACCCAACCTGCCTCTTGAGAAATCTATATGCAGGTCAGGAAGCAACAGTTAGAGCTGGACATGGAACAACAGACTGGTTCCATATAGGAAAAGGAGTACGTCAAGGCTGTATATTGTCACCCTGCTTATTTAACTTATATGCAGAGTACATCATGAGAAATGCTGGACTGGAAGAAGCACAAGCTGGAATCAGGATTGCCGGGAGAAATATCAATAACCTCAGATATACAGATGACACTACCCTTATGGCAGAAAGTGAAGAGGAACTCAAAAGCCTCTTGATGAAAGTGAAAGTGGAGAGTGAAAAAGTTGGCTTAAAGCTCAACATTCAGAAAACAAAGATCAAGGCATCTGGTCCCATCACTTCATGGGAAATAGATGGGAAACAGTGGAAACAGTGTCAGACTTTATTTTTCTGGGCTCCAAAATCACTGCAGATGGTGACTGAAACCGTGAAATTAAAAGATGCTTACTCCTTGGAAGGAAAGTTATGACCAACCTAGATAGCATCTTCAAAAGCAGAGACATTACTTTGCCAACAAATATCTGTCTAGTCAAGGCTATGGTTTTTCCTGTGGTCATGTATGGGTGTGAGAGTTGGACTGTGAAGAAAGCTGAGCGCTGAAGAATTGATGCTTTTGAACTGTGGTGTTGGAGAAGACTCTTGAGAGTCCCTTGGACTGCAAGGAGATCCAACCAGTCCATTCTGAAGGAGATCAGCCCTGGGAATTCTTTGGAAGGAATGATGCTAAAGCTGAAACTCCAGTACTTTGGCCACCTCATGCGAAGAGTTGACTCATTGGAAAAGACTCTGATGCTGGGAGGGATTGGGGGCAGGAGGAAAAAGGGACGACAGGATGAGATGGCTGGATGGCATCACTGACTCGATGGATGTGAATCTGAGTGAACTCTGAGAGTTGGTGATGGACAGGGAGGCCTGGCGTGCTGCGATTCATGGGGTCGCAAAGAGTCAGACACGACTGAGCAACTGAACCGAACTGTACTGAAATAAGCCTGTGGCCCCTGCCCCCACTGTGCTCCTCAACCAGGCTGCTGACCTGACCCTGTGGCTGATGCTGATACCAAAACGGGGGCAGATAGGTCTGCAGCTCCTGCTTTGGCTATTCTACCCAGCCAGGCTGCTTGTCCCTGGGTTTCACCCATAATGTGGCAGATAGCCCTGTAACATCTGTCCTTGTTTGTCTCTTTGGCCAGGCTGCTGGCCCTACAGCTGCTGATACTATAATGTGGTCATATAGGCCTGCAACATCTGCCCCTGCTATTTTCTTGAGCCACTCTGTTGGCTGTGGGTGAAAAATATTGCTGAACTATCTTCTTGAGTTTCTGTTACATGAGCAATTTCCCAGAAGGAAAATCATGAGGCATGACATGGAACATCCTTCTGATATCTGACTGTGGATTTCTGAGGTCAAGAAGCATCTCCTGGGAATTCTTTGGGGTTGTAATTTTAGAAAAGTCAATCCCATGGACGGAGGAGCCTGGTAGGCTGCAGTCCATGGGGTCGCTAGGAGTCGGACAGGACTGAGCGACTTCACTTTCACTTTTCACTTTCATGCATTGGAGAAGGAAATGGCAACCCACTCCAGTGTTCTTGCCTGGAGAAACCCAGGGACAGAGGAGCCTGCTGTGCTGCCGTCTCAGGGGTCGCACAGAGTCGGACACGACTGAAGCGACTTAGCAGCAGCAGCAGCAGTAGAAGTATATTGAGCAGTGGACTCAGTAGTTCTTCCCATTAAGGATATTCCTGTAACAATACTGTGGGAGTTTGTGGTAAAGTTGTTGAGACAGTGCTGTCTTCCCCATAGAAGTCAGTCAGAGCTCTAAGAGGAGCCTGTCTTGGGATGGAGTTTTATATATGATTCCTCTATTCACTTGACTTTTCACTGGAACAATATATCAAAGGCCTCTCTCTCTCTGTTTTTTTAAATGAGCCCAGCTAAAGATTTATCTATTTTGATTATCATTCCAAAAAACCAGCTCTTGGTTTCATTGACCTTTTTTAGTATTGATGTTTTTTGGGGAGTGGAGGGAACTTTATTTTATTTCCACTCTGAAAATTATTTCCTTCCTTCTGCTGACTTTGGGCTTTGTTTGCTCTTATTTTTTCTAATTCCTTTAGGTGGTAAGTTATGCTATTTATTTGAGATTTTTCTTGTTTACTGAAGTAGGCCTGTTGCCCTATAAACTTCCCTCATTAAATTGCTTTGCTGTATCCCATAGATTTTGGAAAGCTGTGTTTCTATTTTTGTTTGTCTCAATGTATTTTCAGACTTCCTTTTTTTTCTGTTGACCCATCAATTTTTTAGTAGAATATTGTTTAGTCTCTAAGTGTTTGTGTTCTTTTCTATATTCCTTTTGTAATTGTTTTCCAGTTTTGTACTATTGTAGTCAGAAAAATGCTTCAGATAATTTCAATCTTCTTAAATCTATTGAGACTTGTTTTGTGGCCTAGCATGTGATCTATCCTGAAGAGCATTTGATGTGCACTTGGAAAGAATATGTATTCTGCTGTTTTGGAGTGGAATGTATTGTAGATATTTATTCTGTCGATTGGGCCTCATGTGTCATTTAAGGTCACAGTTTCCTTATTGATTTTGTGTCTGGATGATCTATCCACTGATGTAAGTCTCCTACTCTTACTTTATTACCCTCAGTTTCTCCCTTCATGTCTGTTAATATTTTCTTGTGTGTTTCAGTGTTTCTATATTAGGTGCATACATGCTTACAATGTTCTATTCTCTTCTTAGATTAACCATTTTATCTTTGTTTAATGCCCTTGTTTGTCTTTTATGATAGATTTTGTTTGAAAGTCTAGTTTGTCTGATATGAATATTGCTACCACAACTTCTGTTTTGTTTCCATTTGCACGGAATATCTTTTTCCATCCCTTCACTTTCAATCTGTATTTCTTTAGACCTGAAGTGAGTCTCTTGTAAGCAGTATATAGATGGATCTTCTTTCTTTATTAAATTTTTATGCTGTGCCTTTTTACTGGAGTATTCAATCCTTAAAAAATAAAGTGATTCTTGATAGTTATGTAATTATTGTCATTTTATCACTTATTTTCTGATTATTTTTTTCAGTTTTTCTATATTTCTTTCTTATTTTAACCTCTACTGTAAAATTCTATCATGGTTTGAATATTTTCTTTAGTGTTATGTTTGAGTTTCTTTCTCTTTAATTTTTGTGTATCTATTGTAAGTTTTTAATTTGAAGTTGCCATGGGGTTTATATATTGACCTGTAAATATATTTACTTGTTTAAAACTAATCATCATTTAAGTTCAAACACATTCTAAAGATTTACTTTTTTTCTCCCTACATATTTTGTATTTTTGACGTAATATTTTACATCATCAAGACAATCTGTTAACTATTTACTAGAGTTACAGTTGAATTTACAATTTTTGTCTTTTAACATTTGTACTGGCTTATTTAAGTGGTTAATCAACTGCTTTACTATATATTTGCCTTTATCAGTGAAATTTTTCCCTTCTTATTTTTTCTTATTTCTTGTTACAATCTTTTTTTTTTACACTTAAAGATCTTTTAACATTTCTTGGAAGCTTGGTTTAGTGGTGATGAAATCTTTTGGTTTTTGCTTGTCTAGGAAATTACCTCTCTTTGAATTCTGAATGATAATCTTGTTGGGTAGAGTATTCTAGAATCTAGTACCTAGATTGTAGGGTTTTTTCCTTTCAACACTTCCTTCTGCCCTGAAAAGTTTCCACTAAAAAATAAATTGATAACCTTATGGGAGTTTCCTTGTTGTGACTCTTTGTTTTACTCTTGCTGCCTTTAAAATTCTATCTTTACCTCTTACAATTCTAATTATGATATGTCTTGGTATGGGTCTCTTTGGGTTCATCTTGTTTATGACTCTGTGATTCTTAGACTTGGATATATTTTTCCTTCTTTAAGTTAGGATAGTTTTCATCCATAATTTGATGAAATACACTTTCTGCACATTTTTGTCTTCTCTTTCTGGGACTTCTGTAATGCAAGTTTTAGTATCTTTGATGTTGTCCCAGCAATCTCTTAAAATATCTTCATTTTTTCTCTCTAAGGTGCTCTGATCATGTTTTTTCCATTATTTTATCTTGCAGATCACTTATGCATTCTCTCATGTCACCTAACCTGTTATTATTTCTTTCTAGTATATTTTCAACTTCAGTTTCTTCATACCTGTATTTTTCAGCTATGCCTGGTTCTTTTTCATATTTCTTAGTTCTTTCCTGAAGTTCTGACTGTGTTCATTTATTCTTGTCCTGAGTTCATTTAGCATTTTTATTACTACACTTTGAATTATTTCTCAGGTAAACTTTTAATTGTTTCATTAAGGGTTTCTGGGGTTTTGTGTTGTCCTTTCATTTGAAATATATCCCCCTGTCTTCACATTTTATTCAGCTTTCTCTGTCTCTATGAAATTAGGTGAAATAGTTACCTGTTGTAGTCTTGAAGGTGTGTTCTTCTGTGAGAGCACCCCTAGAAGATCGCATCTGCCATAGGCTTTGGTGGAAGAGCTGTAACTTAAGTAAGAATGGGTTCAATATGCTCCAGGGGTGCACTGGCAGCCACTGTGTTGGTGGGAGGTAGGGCTGGAGTCAGATTAGCTATAGCCAGAGCCAGGTGTCAGCTGTCTTCTACTAGGCCCAATGACAATCACTGCTTTTTTTTGGAGTGGGGTGGATAGAATCAGAGTCTCAGAGACTAGAGAAGAGCCCTGGGGAATTTTCTCTGATGTGATGGCAGTCTCTGACTTGTTTGAATGAATGGCCAGGGCCTGAAGGGTTTGGGCTGCATTTCTCAGATAGTTCTGCTTTTTCCAGGTGTATGCTTCTTGGGTAGAAGCAGAGTTGGGGGCAAGGGGTTGGAACTGCACTACTGAGCTGGCTGTACTTCTTCCTTGGTGCATGTATGTGTGCATGATGTCAATCACTGTCTCTGTCCTAGTTAGAGGTGAGGCTGGTACCTGAGCTGGCTCTGCTCATTCCTCAGAGCATGTGTGCACATTGACAATGGCAGGTTTTGCCTTAGTGAGGAATAATGCCAGAGCAGAATGGGATGGAGCAAGAACCTAGTGTGGGCTGTGGGATGCACTGGGGTTATCCTGGAGAGTGGCCAGAGCACCAAGCAGTTTTCAATCTGCAGCATCTGTGATGGTATTGGGAGAAAGCAAGTCTATATATGCATTTTTCAAGAGAGGAGTCTCAGTTTCTGTCATCTCTCTGGTAAGCCCCACTTCAAGTTAACTAATGGGCCTTGTCTTCCCAGTGTCAGTTGCAGGGCTGGGTTGTCTAATATGGGACTCAAACTCCTTATTCTAGAGGAAGGATTCCTGAGACTGATTTTCCCTTTCTCTTCTGGATCGTGCACTAGGAGTGTGGGATCCAACTAGATCACTTCTCCCCTCCCACCAGCTCCATGTTGTTCTTTCTTTACAGTGCTAGTTGTATATGAGCCACACTGCTAGTCTTCAGATTGTTCTATGAAGAGTTGCTATACATGTTGGTGTAGTTTGGTATGTTCATAATGAGCTTGGCATCTTCCTTCTTGCCCTCCTTGATGCTGCCTCCAAATTCCCCAATCCTTCTGAATGGGTTCTACCCAGTAAGCTGGATCTAGAGCTTACTCACTGAGCACTCTCACCATCAGGATGAACTGGTATTTTTTAAATCCAAGAGATCTGGCAACCTCAAAATCTATTCCAAGCTTTCTGGGAAACCACTTCACGAAATTCAACAAATTTGGTGTACCAAAGAGGATTAGTGAGACTGAGGGCTGAATGTCAAAAGACAAGAACACAACCATAATCTTCCCATAAAACGGGAAAACAGAAGTGCCACTGATGAACAGATCAGATTCCATGCTGATTTTCAAATCATGTCCATCACGCTAGATGATAAATGAAATATTTTGGCATGTTAAGGAAGATGCTGGCCTCTTCCATAGATGAAACCCAGAGACTTTGGCTAGATGGGTACCTTGAGAACTGTTCTACTCTTTATCTTCCCTTTGCCTTTCTCTGTAGGATAATACAAAGATTTCTTCAGTTTTTCATCCTTTGACTTTGTGTAAAACAAATGCAGAGATGTCTAGTGGAAAGACAACAGAATTTAAAATAAATATCTGTCTTTGTTTTGTGACTGTCACTAATTATGGGACCTTTGGAACACTGCTTAAATTTTATGAGCCTTACCGTCCTCACGTATACAGCAAGTAGGGCTAGTAAAAAACAGCAAAGGGATAAAAAAAATCCCACCACAATCTCCTACTGAAATTCTCTATAGCCTTTAATATTATAAATGTGAAAACAATCAAAATGATAAATTATTTATCTATTAAAACTGGAGCTCAAAGTGGTATCTATAATTGAAATTATGTGAAAATAATCAGAGACAAAAGGTCTAAGAAAAAATATATCTCTAAGCTAACAGTAATCATAATGAGGTGATGGAATTGGAGTAGTTTTCCTCATATTTTCTCCTTTTATGTGGGTGTTCTAACCAAAAGTATGCATTATTAATAGCTATACCTGAATAATCTCAAATATAGCTGTATTAGCCATGGCACATGTTCCTAAGGTATAGATTGCACAAGAATAGCAATAAATAGCAACAAAATTGTTTTCAAAAGTAATAAAATGGCCATCATAACCTTAACTTTACAGAACTATTCATTGGGAGGACTGATGCTGAAGCTGAAAGCCCAATAATTTGGCCACCTGATGCAAAGAACTGACTCATTGGAAAAGACCCTAATGCTAGGAAAGATTGAAGGTGAGAGGAGAAGGGGATGACAGAGGATGAGATGATTGGATGGCATTACTGACTCAACGGACATGAGTTTGAGTGCACTCTGGGAGTTGGTGATGGACAGGGAAGCCTGGCGTGCTGCAATCCATGGGGTCACAAAGAGTTGGACACGATTGAGTGGCAACTGAACTGAACTGCCATTAGGTAATGGGGGTGATATTTCTAGTCTTTCTCATTCCGTTGTTTTTCTATATTTCTTGGCATTGTACACTTAAGGCTTTCTTATTTTTTCTTGCTATTCTTTGGAACTCTGCATTCAGATATGTATATCTTTCTTTACTCCTTTGCCTTTTGCTTCTTGTCTTTTCTCAGCTATTTTTAAGGCCTCCTTAGATAACCACTTGGCTTTGTTTCATTTCTTTTTCTTGGGAATAGTTTTGATCACAGCCTCCTGTATAATATTATAAACCTTGATCCATAGTTCTTCTGGCCCTCTGTCTATCAGGTCTAATCAATTGAATCTATTTGTCAATCCCACTGTATAATCATAAGAGATTTTATTTAGGTCATACCTGAATGGCTTAGTGGTTTTCCCTATGTTCTTCAATTTAAATCTGAATTTGGCAATAAAGAGTTCATGATCTGAGCCATAGTCAGCTCCCAGTCTTGTTTCTGCTGACTCTATAGAGCATCTCCATCTTTGGCTGCAAAGAATATAATCAATCTGATTTTGGTAGTAACCATCTAGTGATGTCCATGTGTAGAGTTGTCTCTTGAGTAGTTGGACGAGGGTGTTTGCTATGACCAGGGCATTCTCTTGGTAAAACTCTGTTAACATTTATCCTGCTTCATTGTGTACTCCATAGGCCAACCTTGCTGATTACTCAGGAAATCTAAATTGAATGGGAAACATTAGAGATCTCTTCAAGAAAATTAGAGATACTAAGGGAACATTTCATGGAAAGATGGACACAATAAATGACAGAAACTGTATGTATGTAACAGAAGCAAAAGATATTAAAAAGTGACAGGAATACATAGAAGAACTACATTCAAAAGTCTTAATGACCTGGACAACCAGGATAGTGTGATCACTCACTTAGAGACAGACACTCTGCAGCGTGAAGTCAAGTGGGCCTTAGGAAGCATTACTATGAACAAAGCTAGTAGAGGTGATAGAATTCCAGCAGAGTTATTTCAAATCCTAAAAGATGATGCTGTTAAAGTGCTGCACTCAATATGCCAGCAACTTTGGAAAACTCAGCAGTGGACAAAAGAAAGGAAAAACTCAGTTTTCATTCCAATACCAAAAAAGGGCAATGCCAAAGAATGTTAAAACTACTGTACAACTGCACTCATTTCACATGCTAGCAAAGTAATGCTCAAAATCTTTCAATTTAGGCTTAAACAATATGTGAACCAAGAACTTTCAACTTAGAAGCTGGATTTAGAAAAGGCAGAAGAGTCAGAGATCAAATGACCAACATCCATTGGATCATAGAAAAAGAAAGGGAGTTCCAGAAAAAAAGTCTACTTATGCTTTATTGACTATGCCAAAGTCTTTGACTGTGTAGATCACAACAAACTGTAAAATTCTTCAAGAGATAGGAATACCAGACCACCTGACCTGCCTCCTGAGAAATCTGTAGGCAGGTCAAGAAGCAACTGTTAGAACCGGGCATGGAGCAATAAACTGGCTCAAAATTGGGAAAGTGGTACATCAAGGTTGTATATTATCACCCTGCATATTTAGTTTATACACAGAGTATATCATGTGAAATACAAGACTGGATAAGCACAAACCAGGATCAAAATTGCCTGAAGAAACATCAATAACCTCAGATACACCAATGACACCACCTTAATGGCAGGATGAGAAGAAGAACAAAAGAGTATCCTGATGAAAGTGAAAGAGGAGAGTGAAATAGCTGACATAAGACTCAACATTCTAAAAAGGAAGATTATGGCATTCAGTCCCTTCCCTTCATGGCAAATAGATAGGGAAACTGGAAACAGTGGCACACTTTATTTTCTTGGGCTCCAAAATCACTGCAGATGTTGACTACAGTCATGAAATTAATAGGTGCTCCTTGGGAAAAAGCTATGAGAAACATAGCATATTAAAAAGCAGAGATATCACTTTGCTGACAAATGTCCGTATTGTCAAAGCTATAATTTTTCCAGTAGTCATTTATGAATTTGATATTTGGAGCATAAAGAGGGCTGATCACCAAAGAATTGGTACTTTTGAACAGTGTAGAGAAGACTTTTGACAGTCCCTTGGACAGCAAGGTGATCAAATCAGTCAATCATAAAGGAAATCAATCCTGAATGTTCATTGGAAAGACTGATGTTGGAACTGAAGCTCCAGGATTTGGATCACCTGATGTTAAGAGCCACCTCATTAGAAAAGACCCTGATGCTCAGAAAGATTGAAGGCAGGAGAAGCAGATGACAGAAGATGAGATGGTTGGATGGCATCACCAATTCAATGAACATGAATTTGAGTAAACTCTGGGAGATAATGAAGTACAGGGAAGTCTGTTGTGCTGCAGTTCATGGGGTTGCAAAGAGTCGGACATGGCTGAATGACTGAACAGCAACAATGAGAGTGAGTAAACCAGGTAATTTGCACACAGAACATTTGTCTCCATTTCTGTGTTAATCCGTTTCTAACTCCTTGCCTCTTTTACTGGAGCCCCAGATCCTGATGCAATAGTTTGATCCTTCCTCTGCTAGGCCTCAGTTATCTCCATACCAAGTGTCACACACTCAGTAAGGAGGGGAAAGTGTTGAATAAGGAAAAGAGATAAAAAGATTTAAGGAACATCAGAATTGAGGTTATTTAGTCCAGTCTTTCAGAGAAGGCAATGGCGACCCACTCCAGTACTCTTACCTGGAGAATCCCATGGATGGAGGAGCCTGGTAGGCTGCAGTCCATAAGGTCATAAAGAGTTGGACACAACTAAGCGACTTCATTTTCACTTTTCACTTTCATACATTGGAGAAGGAAATGGCAAGCCACTCCAATGTTCTTGCCTGGAGAATCCCAGGAGAAGCCTGGTAGGCTGCCGTCTATGGGGTCCCACAGAGTCGGACATGACTGAAGCAACTTAGCAGCAGCTGAAGTCCAGTCCTTATTCCTTTCAGTAACAACCCCCTCTTTGTTATCATTTTGCAAAGCGCCTTCACATACATATTCTCATTTGTTCTTCCAAGAACACCTATTATATACACAATAATACTGAGTCACAGAGAGGTAACAAGATAGCTGAGATAGCTAGTGGTAGATTCATGAATCAAACTCTCTCCTCCTGATCCTAAGTTGTATGTTTTTCTTCCCCACCACAGGATGAATCCAGAATATCCTCTAAAATTATTGTGCCAAGTTGATTTATCCATCATCACTAAAATGACACTAAAAACCAAATGTTCTTTTTCAAAATAATATTTACCATTGGTATCATCTTAATAATAATGGCAAGTCACGTTTATATGGCATGGGAATAAGGCATGTGAAGCTTTTTAAAAAAATTGTATTGAAGTATAGTTGCTTTACAATGTTCTGTTATTTTCCACTATGCAAAAAAGTCAATCAGATATACATACATATATATCCTTGATATTTTAGTTTCCCTTCCCATTTAGGTCACCACAGAGCACTGAGTAGAGTTCCCTGTGTTATACAGTAGGTTCTCATTAGTTATCTATTTCATACACAGTAATATACATTGCTAAGTCACTTCTGTTGTGTCCGACTCTATGTGACCTCATAGACGGCAGCCCACCAGGCTCCCCTGTCCCTGGGATTCTCCAGGCAAGAACACTGGAGTGGGTTGCTATTTCCTTCTCCAATGCAGGAAAGTGAAAAGTGAAAGTGAAGTCGCTCAGTCGTGCCCTACCCTCAGTGACCACGTGGACTGCAGCCTTCCAGGCTCCTCTGTCCATGGGATTTTCCAGGCAAGAGTACTGGAGTGGAGTGTCATTGCCTTCTCCGAGTAATATACATATGCCAACCCCAATCTCAAAATCATCCCACCTCCTCTTCCCTATGGTATCCATATGTCTGTTCGCTATGTCTGTGTCTCTATTTCTGCTTTGCAAATAAGTTCATCCATATCATTTTATAGATTCCACATGTAAGCAATATTATATGATATTTGTTTTTCTCCTTCTGAATTACTTCACTCTATATTACTATAGCTTATCAATGAGCTTGGTAAAGTTGCAGGACACAAAATTAATACACAAAAATCTCTTGAATTTCTATATGCTTACAACAAAATATCAGAAGGAGGGATTAAGATAACAATTCCACTTACTATCACAAGAAAGTTGGGCTTCCCTGGTAGCTCAGATGGTAAAGAATCTGCTGCAATGCAGGAGACCTGGCTTCGATCCCTGAATTGGGAAGATCCTTTGGAGAAAGAAATGGCAACGCACTCCAGTATTCTCACCTGGAGAATCCCAATGACAGAGGAGCCTGGTAGGCTACACTTCATGGAGTCACAAAGAGTCAGAAACGACTGAGTAACTAACACACACACACACACACACACACACACACACACACACACACCCCACAGACACAAAAAACTAATTAGATACCTAGGAATAAATGCACCTAAGGATACTTTTCACTTTATGCATTGGAGAAGGAAATGGCAACACACTCCAGTATTCTTGCCTGGAGAATCACAGAGACAGGGGCGCCTGGTGGGCTGCCGTCTATGGGGTCGTGCAGAGTCGGACATGACTGAAGTGACTTAGCAGCAGCAGCAGCAGCAAGGATACCAAAGATCTAAATCGGAAAATGATAGCATATTGAAGAAAGAAATAAAAGATGACACAAAGATGGAGAGACGTACCATGTTTCTGAGCTGGAAAAATCTATATTGTGAAAAATGATTATACAAAAGACCCCAAGTAGCCAAAGCAATCTTGAGAAAGAAAAACAGATCTGGAGCAATTAGGCTTCCTGGCTTCAAACTATACTGCAAACTATAGTAATCAAGACAGTATAGTATTGGAACACAAAAAGAAATACAGATCAACAGGAAAGAATATAAAGTCCACAGATAAACCCATGCATCTATGGTCACCTAATAATAACAAAGGAGGTAAAAATATACAATGGAGAAAAATCAGCCTATTCAATAAGTGGTGCTAAGAAAACTGGACAGCTATATCTAAAAGAATAAAATTAGAACACTCCCTAACATGATACACAAAATTAAACTAAAAATGGATTAAAAATCTAAATTAAAGCCCAGCCACAATAAAATCCTTAGAGGAAGACATAGACAGTACACTATTTGACATAAATCACAAGTCCTTTTGTGACCCAATGGTTGCTGCTGCTGCGAGTAATGGAAATAAAAACAAAACCAAATGGGACCTAATTAAACTTCAAAGCTTTTAAGCAGCAAAGGAAAACATAAACTAGACAAAAAGACATCTCTCAAAATGGTAGAGAATATTTGCAAATGAGGCAACTGACAAAGGATTAAGCTCTAAAAGTATACAAATAACTCATGTGGCTCAATATCAAAAAACAAAACAACCCAAAGATCTAAATAGTTATTTCTTCAAAGAAGACAACCGGCACATGGAATGTTTGACTTTGCTAATTATTAGAGAAATACAAATAAAAAATGCAAAGAAATATCACCTCACACCGGTCAGACTGAAAATCATCAAAAAATTCACAAACAATAAATGCTTGAGAGGATGTGGAGAAAAAGGAACACATTTACACTGTTGGTGAGAATGTAAACTGATGCATCCACTATGAGAACAGTATGGCGATTCCTCAAGAATCTAGGAATAAAACTACCATATGACCCAGAAATTCCTCTACTGGGCATATACCCTGAGAAAACCACAAATCAAAAAGACACATGTACCCACAATGTTCATTGCAGCACTATTTACAATAGCCAACACATGGAAGCAACTTAGATGTCCATCAATAGATGAAGGGATAAAGAAGTGTTCAGTTCAGTTCAGTTCAGTCACTCAGTCGTGTCCGACTCTTTGCGACCCCATGAATCACAGCACGCCAGGCCTCCTTGTCCATCACCAACTCCCGGAGTTCACTCAGACTCATGTCCATAGAGTCGGTGATGCCATCCAGCCATCTCATCCTCTGTCATCCCCTTCTCCTCCTGCCCCCAATCCCTCTAAGCATCAGAGTCTTTTCCAATGAGTCAACTCTTCGCATGAGGTGGCCAAAGTATTGGAGTTTCACTTCAGCATCAGTCCTTCCAATGAACACCCAGGACTGATCTCCTTTAGGATGGACTGGCTGGATCTCCTTGCAGTCCAAGGGACTCTCAAGAGTCTTCTCCAACACCACAGTTCAAAGCATCAGTTCTTCGGCGCTCAGCTTTCTTCACAGTCCAACTCTCACATCCATACATGACTACTGGAAAAACCATAGCTTTGACTGTATGGACCTTTGTCAGCAAAGTAATGTCTCTGCTTTTCAATATGCTATCTAGGTTAGTCATAACTTTTCTTCCAAGGAGTAAGCATCTTTTAATTTCATGGCTGCAGTCACCATCTGCAGTGATTTTGGAGCCCCCCAAAATAAAGTCTGACACTGTTTCTACTGCTTCCCCATCTATTTCCCATGAAGCGATGGGACCAGATTCCATGATCTTCGTTTTCTGAATGTTGAGCTTTAAGCCAACTTTTTCACTCTCCACTTTCACTTTCATCAAGAGGCTTTTCAGTTCCTCTTCACTTTCTGCCATAAAGGTGGTGTCATCTGCATATCTGAGGTTATTGATATTTCTCCCAGCAATCTTGATTCCAGCTTATGCTTCTTCCAACCCAGTGTTTCTCATGATGTACTCTGCATATAAGTTAAATAAGCAGGGTGAGAATATACAGCCCTGATGTATTCCTTTTCCTATTTGGAACCAGTCTGTTGTTCCATGTCCAGTTCTAACTGTTGCTTCCTGACCTGCATATAGGTTTCTCAAGAGGCAGATCAGGTGGTCTGGTATTCCCATCTGTTTCATAATTTTCCACAGTTTATTGTGATCCACACATTCAAAGGCTTTGTCATAGTCAATAAAGCAGAAATAGATGTTTTTCTGGAACTCTCTTGCTTTTTCGATGATCCAAAGAAGTGTGGTACATATATAAAATTTAATATTACTCAGCCATTAAAAGGAACAAAATTGTGCCATTTGCAGAGGTGTAGATAGAATTGGAAGCACTGCACTTTAAATGTATTATCTAATTTAATCTTCACAATTGCCCTAAGAGGTAAATTCTTTATTAACATCATTTTACAGTTGAGAACTTTAACGTATAGAGACTGAGAAATTTACTTAAGGCTACTCTTGCAGGATAAGAAGTAGAGCCTGGACTGTTTATTACAAAATTCCTCTTCTTAACAATGTTACTGTATGTTACCACAGAATAGCAATGTCTCTAATTAAGAAATACTATTTTCCCCTAGGTTTCTAGTTTGGGAGTAAACTCTACTTTGTTAATTCTTTTGGACATTCACAGGGCCATTTCATTTTTAGTTTTATTTTTAAATTTTTAATAGTGGATGACAGAAATGCTAGGAACAATTTAGAGAATTTCTGTCAGGATGCTCCAGTAATATACAAAATTTTCTTCTGTTCCTATACCTCCTGCCTCACCACAAATTCACCTAAATTTTAGACCTTGGCACAAATACTGGATCTACCTCTCCTTTCTGACTCTATTTCTACATCTATATACTGATAATAATTAACCTTCCTAATGATAAATGTTATACAATATCATGTTAAGGTAGAGGCTGGGGGAAGTTCATTCTTTTATTCACATCTTCCTCAACCCAAAGTGAAAGGTTGAATTAGAAACATGTTGAGGGACCCCTAACTGTTTGTTAGTTAGTGTTCCTCAAGCATTAAGGGTTTGTGTCACACTTCCAAAAATACAAGAATTTTGAATTATACACTTCAAAGACTTCAAATGGACATGAGTTTGGAAAAAACAAGATTTAGAAAACTGAAATGAAGCTTTTAATTTATCAAAGAATATAAACATATAAGTTGCACATATATGCTGCTGCTGCTGCTAAGTCGCTTCAGTCATGTCCGACTCTGTGCGACCTCAGAGACAGCAGCCCACCAGGTTCCCCCGTCCCTGGGATTCTCCAGGCAAGAACACTGGATTGGGTTGCCATTTCCTTCTCCAGTGCCTGAAAGTGAAGTTGCTCAGTCGTGTCCGACTCTAGCGACCCCATGGACAGCAGTCCACCAGGCTCCCCGTCCCTGGGATTCTCCAGGCAAGAACACTGGAGTGGGTTGTCATTTCCTTCTCCAATGCATGAAAGTGAAAAGTGAAAGTGAAGCTGCTCAGTCGTGTCCGACTCCTAGCGACCCCATGGACTACAGCCTACCAGGCTCCTCCATCCATGGGATTTGCCAGGCAAGAGTACTGGAGTGGGTTGCCATTGTCTTCTCCGTGTACATATATATGTATATGTAAAATTAATAATTTTTATTCTGAAAGAAATATAAATATGAAAGATAATAATTTCAAACAGTTATATAAATTTTTATTTTAACATGACTCTTGAGTCTTATTTTCCCTTGCTTTACCATTACAAAAATAGAGCATAAAACTACTCATTTGGTATTCAAGTTCACTAATTATATTGTTCCTTTTCTGCTTTTAATGTATGTGAGAATCTGTCATCTTACTTTTTGGATAGGGCATTGAAAATTGCAGATGAACCATTATACATATTAAAGTGGTTGCATCTCATCCATGTTTCAGTATTTCAGTAGAAATATCACTCTCTTGACCATACTGTATAGAGTATACTTGTGTGAATAAGTTCAAATGTGCATGAGTAAAAGTACAACCTTTCATTGGAATCATGACACTACACCATACCTCTTCTATCTTATTCTCAGCAGGTAATAATTGCAAAAGCTAATACAAATTCTGTTTGGAAAACACACTTTGAAGTCTTGTCTCACAAAATTCACAATAAAGAGAAACTTATAAGAAACATGAGTTCTTGGTATTCAAAAAGCATGATAAAACTCAGAGGCATAACAGCTTTCAGAAGCAAGAGTCAGTAGAAAAAAACTATAGACACAAATTCACAAAGATCTTAGATTTACTAGAAATAAAGTGAGAAATAAGTAAATTTAAAATGTTTATAGAAATAAAAATATGATGTTAGAACAAAAGACTATCAAAAATGAACAGACATTATTAAAAGAAAATAGAAGCTTGAAGGGGAATTATCCCCTAAAATGAGAAATCAAAGGACAAAACTAAGAAGAAAATTAGTTAACTAGAAGTCACATGAGAATTACCTAAAATACATCACAAAGACACTGTGAGATAAAACGTAAGTTTATTTTTTTTTATTTTATTTAACTTTACAATATTGTATTGGTTTTGCCATGTATCAAAATGAATCTGCCATAGGTATACATTTGTTCCCCATCCTGAACCCTCCTCCCTCCTCCCTTCCCATACCATCCCTCTGGGTCGTCGGAGCACACCAGCCCCAAGCATCCAGTATTGTGCATCAAACCTGGACTGGCGACTCGTTTCATATATGATATTATACATGTTTCAATGCCATTCTCCCAAATCATCCCACCCTCTCCATCTCCCACAGAGTCCAAAAGACTGTTCTATACATCAGTGTCTCTTTTGCTGTCTCATATACAGGGTTATTGTTACCATCTTTCTAAATTCCATATATATGCGTTAGTATACTGTATTGGTGTTTTTCTTTCTGGCTTACTTCACTCTGTATAATAGGCTCCAGTTTCATCCACCTCATTAGAACTGATTCAAATGTATTCTTTTTAATGGCTGAGTAATACTCTATTGTGTATATGTACCACTGCTTTCTTATCCATTCATCTGCTGATGGACATCTAGGTTGCTTCCATGTCCTGGCTATTATAAACAGTGCTGCAATGAACAGTGGGGTACACATGTCTCTTTCAATTCTGGTTTCCTCAGTGTGTATGCCCAGCAGTGGGTTTCCTGGATCATAAGGCAGTTCTATTTCCAGTTTTTTAAGGAATCTCCACACTGTTCTCCATAGTGGCTGTACTAGTTTGCATTCCCACCAACAGTGTAAGAGGGTTCCCTTTTCTCCGCACCCTCTCCAGCATTTATTGCTTGTAGACATTTGGATCGCAGCCATTCTGACTGGCATGAAATGGTACCTCATAGTGGTTTTGATTTGCATTTCTCTGATAATGAGTGATGTTGAGCATCTTTGCATGTGTTTGCTAGCCATCTGTATGTCTTCTTTGGAGAAATGTCTATTTAGTTCTTTGGCCCATTTTTTGATTGGGTCATTTATTTTTCTGGAATTGAGCTGTAGGAGTTGCTTGTATATTTTTGAGATTAGCTATTTGTCAGTTGCTTCATTTGCTATTATTTTATCCCATTCTGAAGGCTGTCTTTTCACCTTGCTTATAGTTTCCTTTGTTGTGCAGAAGCTTTTAAGTTTAATTACGTCCCATTTGTTTATTTTTGCTTTTATTTCCAATATTCTGGGAGGTGGGTCATAGAGGATCCTGTTGTGATGTATGTCAGAGAGTGTTTTGCCTCTGTTCTCCTCTAGGAGTTTTATAGTTTCTGGTCTTATGTTTAGATCTTTAATCTATATTGAGTTTATTTTTGCGTATGGTGTTAGAAAGTGTTCTAGTTTCATTCTTTTACAAGTGGTTGACCAGTTTTCCCAGCACCACTTGTTAAAGAGATTGTCTTTAATCCATTGTATATTCTTGCCTCCTTTGTCAAAGATAAAGTGTCCATATGTGTGTGGATTTATCTCTGGGCTTTCTATTTTGTTCCATTGATCTATATTTCTGTCTTTGTGCCAGTACCATACTGTCTTGATGACTGTGGCTTTGTAGTAGAGCCTGAAGTCAGGCAGGTTGATTCCTCCAGTTCCATTCTTCTTTCTCAAGATAGCTTTGGCTATTCAAGGTTTTTTGTTTTTCCATACAAATTGTGAAATTATTTGTTCTAGCTCTGTGAAGAATACCGTTGGTAGCTTGATAGGGATTGCATTGAATCTATAAATTGCTTTGGGTAGTATATTCATTTTCACTATATTGATTCTTCCAATCCATGAATATGGTATATTTCTCCATATACTGGTGTCCTCTTTGATTTCTTTCACCAGTGTTTTATACTTTTCTATATATAGGTCTTTAGTTTCTTTAGGTAGATATATTCCTAAGTATTTTATTCTTTCCGTTACAATGGTGAATGGAATTGTTTCCTTAATTTTTCTTTCTATTTTTTCATTATTAGTGTATAGGAATGCAAGGGATTTCTGTGTGTTGATTTTATATCCTGCAACTTTACTATATTCATTGATTAGTTCTAGTAATTTTCTGGTGGAGTCTTTAGGGTTTTCTGTGTAGAGGATCATGTCATCTGCAAACAGTGAGAGTTTTACTTCTTCTTTTCCAATTTGGATTTCTTTTATTTCTTTTTCTGCTCTGATTGCTGTGGCCAAAACTTCCAAAACTATGTTGAATAGTAGTGGTGAGAGTGGGCACCCTTGTCTTGTTCCTGACTTTAGAGGAAATGCTTTCCTTTTTTCACCATTGAGGATAATGTTTGCTATGTGTGTGTCATATATAGCTTTTATTATGTTGAGGTATGTTCCTTCTATTCCTGCTTTCTGGAGAGTTTTTATCATAAATGGATGTTGAATTTTGTCAAAGGCTTTCTCTGCATCTATTGAGATAATCATATGGTTTTTATTTTTCAATTTGCTAATGTGGTGCATTACATTGATTGATTTGCGGATATTGAAGAATGCTTGCATCCCTGGGATAAAGCCCACTTGGTCATGGTGTATGATCTTTTTAATGTGTTGTTGGATTCTGATTGCTAGAATTTTGTTAAGGATTTTTGCATCTATGTTCATCAGTGATATTGGCCTGTAGTTTTCTTTGTTTGTGGCATCTCTGTCAGGTTTTGGTATTAGGGTGATGGTGGCCTCATGGAATGAGTTTGGAAGTTTACCTTCCTCTGCAATTTTCTGGAAGAGTTTGAGTACGATAGGTGTTAGCTCTTCTCTAAATTTTTGGTAGAATTCAGCTGTGAAGCCGTCTGGACCTGGGCTTTTGTTTGCTGGAAGATTTCTGATTACAGGTTCAATTTCCGTGCTTGTGATGGGTCTGTTAAGGTTTTCTATTTCTTTCTGGTCCAGTTTTGGAAAGTTGTACTTTTCTAAGAATTTGTCCATTTCTTCCACGTTGTCCATTTTATTGGCATATATTTGTTGATAGTAGTCTCTTATGGTCCTTTGTATTTCTGTGTTGTCTGTTGTGATCTCTCCATTTTCAGTTCTAATTTTACTGATTTGAGTTTTCTCCCTTTGTTTCTTGATGAGTCTGGCTAATGGTTTGTCAATTGTATTCATCCTTTCAAAGAACCAGCTTTTGGCTTTGTTGATTTTTGCTATGGTCTCTGTTGTTTCTTTTGCATTTATTTCTGCCCTAAATTTTAAGATTTCTTTCCTTCTACTAACCCTGGGGTTCTTCATTTCTTCCTTTTCTAGTTGCTTTAGGTGTAGAGTTAGATTATTTATTTGACTTTTTTTCTTGTTTCTTGAGGTATGCCTGTATTGCTATTAACTTTCCCCTTAGGACTGCTTTTACAGTGTCCCACAGGTTTTGGGTTGTTGTGTCTTTATTTTCATTCGTTTCTATGCAAATTTTGATTTCTTTTTTTATTTCTTCTGTGATTTGTTGGTAATTCAGCAGCGTGTTGTTCAGCCTCCATATGTTGGAATTTTTAATAGTTTTTCTCCTGTAATTGAGATCTAATCTTACTGCATTGTGGTTAGAAAAGATGCTTCGAATGATTTCAATTTTTTTTGAATTTACCAAGGCTAGATTTATGGCCCAGGATGTGATCTATCCTGGAGAAGGTTCCATGTGCACTAGAGAAAAAGGTGAAATTCATTGTTTTGGGATGAAATGTCCTATAGATATCAATTAGGTCTAACTGGTCTATTGTATCGTTTAAGGTTTGTGTTTCCTTGTTAATTTTCTGTTTAGTTGATCTATCCATAGGTGTGAGTGGGGTATTAAAGTCTCCCACTATTATTGTGTTATTGTTAATTTCTCCTTTCATACTTGTTAGCATTTGTCTTACATATTGTGGTGCTCCTATGTTGGATGCATATATATTTATAATTGTTATATCTTCTTCTTGGATTGATCCTTTGATCATTATGTAGTGACCTTCTTTGTCTCTTTTCACAGCCTTTGTTTTAAAGTCTATTTCATCTGATATGAGTATTGCTACTCCTGCTTTCTTTTGGTCCCTATTTGCATGGAAAATCTTTTTCCAGCTCTTCACTTTAAGTCTGTATGTGTCCTCTGTTTTGAGGTGGGCCTCTTGTAGACAACATATGTAGGGGTCTTGTTTTTGTATCCATTCAACCAGTCTTTGTCTTTTGGTTGGGGCATTCAATCCATTTACATTTAAGGTAATTATTGATAAGTATGATACTGTTGCCATTTACTTTATTGTTTTGGGTTCGAATTTATACACCATTTTTGTGTTTCTTGTCTAGAGAATATCCTTTAGTATTTGTTGGAGAGCTGGTTTGGTGGCGCTGAATTCTCTCAGCTTTCGCTTGTCTGTAAAGCTTTTGATTTCTCCTTCATATTTGAATGAGATCCTTGCTGGGTACAATAATCTGGGCTGTAGGTTATTTTCTTTCATCACTTTAAGTATGTCTTGCCATTCCCTCCTGGCTTGGAGAGTTTCTATTGAAAGATCAGCTGTTAGCCTTATGGGAATTCCCTTGTGTGTTATTTGTTGTTTTTCCCTTACTGCTTTTAATATTTGTTCTTTGTGCTTGATCTTTGTTAATTTTATTAATATGTTTCTTGGGGTGTTTTGCCTTGGGTTTATCCTGTTTGGGGCTCTCTGGGTTTCTTGGACTTGAGTGATTATTTGCTTCCTCATTTTAGGGAATTTTTCAACTATTATCTCCTCAAGTATTTTCTCATGGTCTTTCTTTTTGTCTTCTTCTGGGATCTCTATGATTCGAATGTTGTAGCATTTAATATTGTCCTGGAGGTCTCTGAGATTGTCCTCATTTCTTTTAATTTGTTTTTCTTTTTTCCTCTCTGATTCATTTATTTCTACCATTCTATCTTCTAATTCACTAATCCTATCTTCTGCCTTTGTTATTCTACTATTTATTGCCTCCAGAGTGTTTTTGATCTCATTTATTGCATTATTTATTATATATTGACTCTTTTTTACTTCTTCTAGGTCCTTGTTAAACCTTTCTTGCATCTTCTCAATCCTTGTCTCCAGGCTATTTTTCGGTGATTCCATTTTGATTTCAAGATTTTGGATCAATTTCACTATCATTATTCAGAATTCTTTATCAGGTAGATTCCCTATCTCTTCCTCTTTTGTTTGGTTTGGTGGACATTTATCCTGTTCCTTTACCTGCTGGGTAATCCTCTGTCTCTTCATCTTGTTTAAATTGCTGAGTTTGGGGTGTTTTTCTGTATTCTGGCAGTTTGTGGAGTTCTCTTTATTGTGGCGTTTCCTCACTGTGTGTGGGTTTGTACAGGTGGCTTGTCAAGGTTTCTTGGTTAGGGAAGCTTGTGTCTGTGTTCTGGTGGGTGGAGCTGAATTACTTCTTTCTGGAGTGCAATAAAGTGTCCAGTAATGTGTTATGAGATGTCTATGGTTTTGGGGTGACTTTGGGCAGCCTGTATATTGGAGATCAGGGCTGTGTTCCTGTGTTGCTGGAGAATTTGCTTGGTATGTCTTGCCCTGGAACTTGTTGGCCGTTGTGTGGTGCTTGGTTTCAGTGTAGGTATGGAGGTCTTTGATGAGCTCCTGTCAATTAATGTTCCCCGGAGTCAGGGTTTGGACTTAAGCCTCCTGCTTCCAGTTATCGGTCTTATTTTTACAGTAGTCTCAAAACTTCTCCTTCTATACAGCACCACTGATAAAACATCTAGATTAAAGATGAAAAGTTTCTCCACCGTAAGGGTCACCAAGAGAGGTTCACAGTGTTACATGGAGAAGAGAAGAGGGAGGAGGGAGTTAGAGGTGACCCAAATGAGATGAGGTGGAATCAATAGAGGAGACAGTGGGCTAACCAGTAATCCCTTCCTTATGTGCACTCCACAACTGGACCACTCAGAGATGTTCACAGAGTTATACAGAGAAGAGAAGAAGGAGGAAGGAGACAGAGGTGGCCAGGAGGATAAAAGGGGGGAATGAAAAGGAGAGAGACAGATCCAGCCAGTAATCAGTTCCCTAAGTGTTCTCCACCGTCTGGAACACATAGAAATTCATGGAGTTGGGTAGAGTAGAAAGGGGTTAGGGAGGAGACACAGGCAACCTGGTGGAGAAAAAGGAGAGTCCGAAGGGGGAGAGAGCAGTGAAGCCAGTAATCTCGCTCCCTAGTAAAAAATGGGTACTGAAGATTGGGTTCTTAAAGGTACAAAATTGGTAACAAATACCAAAAAGCAAAAGTTAAAAATCTAGAGTAGAGTTTGGAATTTCAAAAATACAATGTTAAAGAAAAGAAGAAGAAAAAGAAAGAGAGAAAAAAAAACAAAGTCAAAAAGAATTATAAAGAACATATAGGTACAAAATTGATAACAAATACCAAAAAGCATAAATTAAAAATCTAGAGTAGAGTTTGGAATTTCAGGAATACAATGTTAAAGAAAAGATGAAGAGAAAGAAAGAGAGAAAAAAAAGTCACAAAAGTTATAAAAAATATATAGGTACAAAATTGATAACAAATACCAAAAAGCTAAAATTAAAAATCTAAAGCAATGAACATTGGGGTACACGTGTCTCTTTCCCTTCTGGTTTCCTCAGTGTTCATCGCAGCACTGTTTATAATAGCCAGGACATGGAAGCAACCTAGATGTCCATCAGCAGATGAATGGATAAGAAAGCTATGGTACATATACACAGTGGAGTATTATTCAGCCATTAAAAAGAATACATTTGAATCAGTTCTAATGAGGTGGATGAAACTGGAGCCTATTATACAGAGTGAAGTAAGCCAGAAGGATAAACACCAATACAGT
Organism: Bos taurus; assembly: GCF_002263795.3. NCBI lineage: Eukaryota > Metazoa > Chordata > Mammalia > Artiodactyla > Bovidae > Bos > Bos taurus. The sequence continues at coordinate 83,440,214 of NC_037357.1, read as the reverse complement.
ATACTAACGCATATATATGGAATTTAGAAAGATGGTAACGATAACCCTGTATACGAGACAGCAAAAGAGACACTGACGTATAGAACAGTCTTATGGACTCTGTGGGAGAGGGAGAGGGTGGGAAGATTTGGGAGAATGGCATTGAAACATGTAAAATATCATGTATGAAACGAGATGCCAGTCCAGGTTCAATGCAGGATACTGGATGCTTGGGGCTGGTGCACTGGGACGACCCAGAGGGATGGTATGGGGAGGGAGGAGGGAGGAGGGTTCAGGATGGGGAACACATGTATACCTGTGGTGGATTCATTTTGATATTTGGCAAAACTAATACAATTATGTAAAGTTTAAAAATAAAATAAAATTAATTAAAAAAAAAAAAGTCTGTCTTCAACCAAAAAAAAAAAAAAAATCTAAAGCAGAGTTTGGAATTTCAAAAATACAATGTTAAAGAAAAGAAAAAAAAAGAAATAAAGAGAAAAAGAAAAGAAAAAATGTCACATATATATTATAAAATATATATATGTGAAATTTGCTTTTTTTTAAAAAAAAGGGGTCTTTTTTTCCTTTTTTTTTTTTTTTTTTGCAAAGTAATAGTAGGTTATAAAAGTGAAAATTAAAGGTGTAATAGAGGACTTAAAAATGTTAACAAAATTTTAAAAAAAAGAAAGAAAGAATGATCGTAAAAATAGGAAAAATATATATAAGACTTTCTCTCATGTTGTTGTGGGGTCAGTTCATTTTCGGCTAGTTCCTTGTTCCGGCATATATTTCTCAAGATCTATAGGCCCCTTCCTGTGTAGTTGGTACTAACCACGGGGTTTTAATCTATTGCCTGTCGCTTCCAAGGCGGTTCCCTCTGTTACAGCTTCTTCTGTTTGCTGGTCTCTTCAGTGTCTGATTTCCGCCCTGATACAAAGGGAGCGGTGGTGGACACTTTTTTTTTTTTTTTTTAAGGCTCACTTGTTCAGTCGCGCTGTGGGGAGGGAGGGACACTGCAAACAAATAATACTGGCGTGTGCTCGCAGTGCCTCAGCCACACTGGGCCTGCCCCCGCTCATGGCGTGTGTAGCCTCCCTGCCCACACTCCTCAGGCTCTAGGTTGCTCCACCAGGAACCATCCGTGGCCGGCCCTGGGCTGCTTGCACCTCCCAAGTCTAAGCCGCTCAGGTTCAGGCACTCGGGTAGTCCTCAAAGGCACAGATTCGGTTGGGCCTGCATTTTGTGCCCTTCCCAGGTCCGAGCAGCTCAGGTAGTGAGATGTTTGGCGAGTGTAGTTGCTGCCACTTATCGCCTCCCTGACGCTCAGTTATCTGGGTGTACAACCAGTGCACCTTCTCAGGCGGATGTTGACTGTCCAGAACCCCCAGAAGTTTTAGTTAGCAAAGAAGCATGCTTACAGTTTTGTAGATAATGTCTCTCAGGGGCTGCGATTGCCCCCTTCTGGCTCTGGCTGCCTGTCACCAGAAGGGGACGCCGGCTATCTCTGTACAGTCCTTTGTTCCGTGCGCAGGCCTGGCAGTGTCTTAGGTTAGGGCTGGCTTTTCACATAGATATCCCACAGTCTGGTTTGCTACCCCAAATTATTTTGCTCAGGTAGCGCTCGGGGTATTCAGGCCAGATCCTTACTCTAAGCGAAGCAGCCCGCGCTGCACCTTCCTACCCAGACCCTGCTTGCTAAAGGCAGATGCAGGCGTCTGCACTGCTTTTCCACCGGGGGAGTTACCATAGGGCTTGTAATCTGTGGGTTTTAATTGTTTGTTTATTTTTCCTCCCTGTTATGTTGCCCTCTGTGCTTCCAAGGCTCAGCACAGACTCGGCACTGAGAATGTTTCCTGGTGTTTAGAAATGTCTCTTTTCAAGACTCCCTTCCCAAGATGGAGATCTGTCCCTCCCTCTTTTGTCTTTTTTTTTTTTTTTTTTTTTTTGTCTTTTGTATTTTTTCTGACCTCCTTTCGAAGACAATGGGTTGCTTTTCTGGGTGCCTGATGTCCTCTGCCAGCATTCAGAAGTTGTTTCGTGGAATTTACTTGGCATTTAAAAGTTCTTTTGATGAATTTGTGTGGGTGAAAGTGTTCTACCCGTCCTATTCCTCCACCATCTTAGATCTTCACCCATAAGAGAAGTTTAAATGTATGGTGTATAGACTGAAAGGTCTAACATATTTAGTCATAATTCCAGGGTGAAAATAACACAGAAAATGAGGAAGTGACAATATTTGCAGAGATCATAATCAGGAAAATACCAAAGTTTATAAAAGATATCAATGCATAGAGTAAGAAACCCCCCAACAAACCCCCCTCCAAATTTTCAAATAAGATAAATAAGATAGACAAAAGTCACACTTAGAAATATTGTTATGAAAATTAAAAAGCTTTAAGAATAAAAATAAAATCTGAAAAACCTCCAAAGAGAAAAGGCAGATTACATAAAAAGTAATGACAATTAGACTTATAGCTCTTTTATTAAAACCAGCAAAGTAATCCACAAGAGAAGGCAAAAGAATATTGCCAATTTAGCATTACAAACCAAAAGAAACCTTGAAGAACAAAGGAGAAATAAAACCCTCCAATAAAGAAAGATGATCAGAGAATTAAGTCTGCATCCAAGAGGGTATGTTGAACCAAACAAGAATGATGAGGATTAATGGATAAAGAAGTTGTGGTACAATGTAACATTACACAGTTATAAAAATGAATGCATTTGGGTCAGGTCTAATGTGGTGGATAAAGCTAGAGCCTAGTACACAGAGTGAAGTAAGTCAGAAACAGAAAAACAACTATCGTATATTAACACACACATATATATACGGAATCTAGAAAGATGGTACTGATGAACCTATTTGCAGAGCAACAAAGGAGATACCAACACAAAGAGCAGACTTCTGGACAGTGGGGTAATGAGAGAGTAGGTTGAATTGAGAGTAGTATTGAAACATGTACATTATCTTATGTAAAACAAATAGCCAGCGGGAAATTGCTGGAAGATGCAGGGAGGTCAGATCCAGTGCTCTCTGACAATGTAGAGGAGTGAGATGGGGCAGGAGGTGCAAGGGAAATTGGAGATGGAGGGGACATATGTATACCTTCACTGAGTCATTTGGATGTATGGCAGAAACCAACACAATATTGTAAAGTAATTATTCTCCAAATAAAAACAAATAAATTTTTAAAAATAAAGAATAATGAGGAAAAATACTTTAAATGTCATAAATTTAAATAAACATTTATTCTATAGAGCAATATCATGATATCTAATACATTAATACAATTAATAAAAGAGAACTTAATTCAGAGACATTCACTTCAGTTCAGTTACTCAGTCTTGTCCGATTCTTTGCGACTCCATGAATTACAGCACGCCAGGCCTCCCTGTCCATCACCAACATCCAGACTCATGTCCATCGAGTCAGTGATGCCATCCAGCCATCTCACCGTCTGTCGTCCCTTTTTCCTCCTGCCCCCAATCCCTCCCAGCATCAGAGTTTTTCCAATGAGTCAACTCTTCGCATGAGGTGGACAAAGTACTGGAGTTTCAGCTTTAGCATCATTCCTTCCAAAGAAATCCCAGGGCTGATCTCCTTCAGAATGTTTCTCCCAGTCCTGTGGAAATCCTGTAATCAAATCCTGCTGGCCTTCAAAGGAAGATTCCCTCGGGATACCCAGTCCTTTTTCTCTGTATCCCCAGGTTGAGAAGGCTGACATAAGGCTCAGAATCTTCACAACAGCGGGAGAACTTTGGTATTTTTTTTCTCCAACTTGTGGGTCGCCCACCCAGCTGGTATAGGATTTGATTTTATTGTATTTGTTCCCCTCCTACCATCTTGTTTTGGCTTTTTCTTTGTCTTTGGACATGGGATATTTATTTAATGGGTTCCAGCATTCTGCTGTCAATAGTTGTTCAACAGCTAGTTGCAATTTTGGTGCTCTTGCAGAGAAGATGAGCACAAGTCCTCCTACTCCATCATCTTGAACCCTAGGGATAGAAATCTTATGTATCTTATCTGTATCCACGTCAATATCATGGTTGTGATAATTATATGGCAATTTTTCAAGATGTTACCTTTGGGGAAACTGAGTAAAAGAAACTTGCAATGTCTGAGATTTCTTAAAACTGTATGTGAATATGTTATTATCTTTTAATAAAAAGTTCAATATATATAGCTTTTGAAAACATAAATTTTGTCATCTAAAGAAGATTTTTTGTAAAAGTGAAAATCCATTATTTTAAAAATTATACAACTTTACTGAAAAGAATTGCAGAAGATGTCAATAGACAGATGCATTTGTTGTGATAGCTGGTCATTGGTATTGAATTTGAGATGGAAGTTCTTTAGAGTATGCCAAATCTCTATAATTTAACATATGCATCAAATATAATTTCTGTAAAACTTCATTCAGTTATTTATATAAGCTGGTTGTATGACTTGACTTTACATAGAGAAATGATTGACCAAAAACAGACAAGATACTCCTCATGCAGTACAAAGTGGAGATATTAAGGCATGTTTGTAGGTGATGGAAATAATGAAGTGTGAAGGACCATGAGAAGTAGATATTGTTGCAAAAGGGAAGTTTTGTGAATGTTAAAGTGGAGCATAGGTGTAGAGTTTTACTTCTACCCAATGTAACAGCAGGAGGAAAGGCAAAGAGTGTGGATAGAGGGTAACCTAGGTGAGTCAGTTTGGTGGTGAGATGTGGAGGGCAAAGATAAGATGTGAGGATGGAGTTGCTGGATCTTTGAGGAGACAGAATTCTTGATTACACATGTCTGTCAATTATTTGTGCCCTCCACTACTCAGGAATCTCTATAAGAGCAGATGCAATATATGATGTATCTTAGAAGAAATTTGGTATATTAGTATGCAACTTACTGGTTATGTGACTTTCAACAAGTCATTCACCTCTCTAAGCCTCAACTTCCTCATTTTAAAAATGGCAATAAAACACGTGCCTCCTCATAGATTGTTCTGAGTATTAAATGAAACAATCTATGTTATGGTGCTTAAAAGGGTGCTTCTATGTGTGCTAAGTCAGTTCAGTCATACCTGACTCTGTGTTAACCTATGGACTATAGCCCCCCATGCTCCTCTGTCCGTGGGGATTATCCAGACAAGAATACTGGAGTGGGTTGCCACGTTCTTCTCTAGTGGATCTTCCCAGCCTAGGGATCGAACCCACATCTCTTATGTCTCCTACATTGGCAGGTGGGTTCTTTACCACTAGTGCAACCTGGGAAGCCCAAAGTGGTGCTTAACACATGGTGAAAGTGACAGTGTTAGCCACTCAGTCGTGTTTGACTCTTTGCAACCCCATGAACTGTACACCACCAGGCTAGAGTGTCCAGGTAGACACCAGGCTACTCTGTCCATGGAATTCTCCAGGCTAGAATACTGGAGTGGGTAGCCATTCCTTTCTCCAGGGGATCTTCCTGACCCAGGGATTGAATCCAGGTATCCTGCTTTAAAAGCAGATTCTTTACCATCTGAGCCACCAGGGAAGCCCATTTGGCACATAGAAAGCATTCAGTTATTTTTAGTTATTTGTGCAGTGCAGGCTAGTTTTTAGAGCATGACTGAATACATTAAATATGCTCAAGATCTCCAATTAGAACTGCCCTTAAGACAGGAGAAGTTTTAGCTTCAAGGATCTGGGTGCTAGAAAAATTATCCATAGTAAGTAAACAAGCTTAAACTCACTTTTTCCTACTCTCAGGCATAATGGGTCTGGATTCCAAAAGTTTTGGAGACATTCCTGAGCATACTCAGATCATGGAGTTCAGGAAATTAAGAAAGAATTCAGATAATGTCTCAAGCTCAGAATGAAGTGTCAGTAAGAAGTAGAACATCAGAAGTCTAAGTGAATTTTGTGAGGATAGTATCTGAGATTGGATTAACATCAGACAGCACCAGAAAGATACCATTTCTGGCACTGTATTCAGTGGACCAATAAGAATACATTTTAAATCATAAGCCTTTTCATTTTTTTATGTTATTGATTTCTTTTTAAATTTCTTTTATTTCTTTTTTTTACTTTTTTTTTAAAAATTTCAATTGGAGGCTAATTACTTTACAATATTGTAGTGGTTTTGTCATACATTCACATGAATCAGCCATGGGTGTACCTGTGTTCCCCATCCTTAGTCTCCCTCCTGCCTCCCTCCCCATCTCATCCCTCAGGGTCATCCCAGTGCACCAGCCCTGAGCACCCTGTCTCATGCATCAAACCTGGACTGGCTATCCATTTCACATATAATAATATACATGTTTCTATGCTATTCTTTCAAATCATCCCACCCTTGCTTCCTCCCACAGAGTCCAAAAGTCTGTTCTTTACATCTGTGTCTCTTTTGCTGTCTCTCATATAGGGTCATTGTTACCATCTTTCTAAATTCCATATATATGTGTATTCATGTTTTTCTTTCTGACTTATTTCACTCTGTATAGTAGGCTCCAGTTTTACCCACCTCATTAGAACTGACTCAAATGCATTATTTTTAATACCTAAGTAATATTCCATTGTGTATATGTACGACAGCTTTCTTATCCATTCGTCTGCTGATGGACATCTACGTTGTTTCCATGTCCTGGCTATTGTAAACAGTGCTGCAATGAACGTTGGGGTACACGTGTCTCTCTTAGTTCTGGTTTCCTCGGTGTGTATGCCCAGCAGTGGGATTGCTGGGTCATATGGCAGTTCTATATCCAGTTTTTAAAGGAATCTCCACACTGTTCTCCATAGTGGCCGTACTAGTTTCCATTCCCAGCAACAGTGTAAGAGGGTTCCCTTTTCTCCACACCCTCTCCAGCATTTGTTGTTTGTAGGCTTTTTGATAGCAGCCATTCTGACTGGCATGAAATGCTACCTCACTGTGGTTTTGATTTGCATTTCTCTGATAATGAGTGATGTTGAGCATCTTTTCATGTCTTTGTTAGCCATCCGTATGTCCTCTTTGGAGAAATGTCTGTTTAGCTCTTTGGCCCATTTTTTGATTGGGTCATTTATTTTTCTGGAATTGAGCTGCAGGAGTTGCTTGTATATTTTTGAGATTAATTATTTGAAAGTTGCTTCATTTGCTATTATTTTCTCCTATTCTGAAGGTTGTATTTTCACCTTGCTTATACTTTCCTTATTGTACAAAAGCTTTGAAGTTTGATTAGGTCCTAGTTATTTATTTTTGCTTTTATTTCCATTACTCTGGGATGTGGGTCATAGAGGACCCTACTATGATTTACGTCAGAGAGTGTTTTGCCTGTTTTCCCCTAGGAGTTTTAGAGTTTCTGTCTTACATTTGGGTTTTTTATGTATGTTGAGCTTATTTTTGTGTATGGTGTTAGAAAGTGTTCTAGTTTCATTCTTTTACAAGTGATTAACCAGTTTTCCCAGCACCACTTGTTAAAGAGATTGTCTTTTCTCCATTGTACATTCTTGCCTCCTTTGGCAAAGATAAGGTGTTCATAGGTGCGTGGATTTATCTCTGAGCTTTCTGTTTTGTTCCATTGATCTATATTTCTGTCTTTGTGCCAGTACCATACTGTCCTGATGAGTGTAGCTTTGTAGTATAGTCTGAAGTCAGGCAGGTTGATTCCTCCAGTTCCATTCTTCTTTCTCAAGATTGCTTTGACTATTTGAGTTTTTTTGTATTTCCATACAAATTGTGAAATTATTTGTTCTAGTTCTCTGAAAAATACCACTGGTAGCTTGATAGGGATTGCATTGAATCTATATATTGCTTTGGGTAGTATACTAATTTTCACTATATTGATTCTTCCAATCCATAAACATGGTATATTTCTCCATCTATTTGTGTCCTCTTTGATTTCTTTCATCAGTGTTTTACAGTTTTGTATTCATAGGTCTTTTGTTTCTTTAGGTAGCTTTATTCCTAAATATTTTATTATTTTCATTGCAATGGTGAATGGAATTGTTTCCTTAATTTCTCTCTCTGTTTTCTCATTGTTAGTGTACAGGAATGCACGGGATTTCTGTGTGCTAATTTTATATCCTGAAACTTTACTATATTCACTGATTAGCTCTAGTAATTTTCTGGTGGCATCTTTAGGCTTTTCTATGTAGAGGATCATGTCATCTGCAAACAGTGAAAGTTTTACTTCTTCTTTTCCAATCTGGATTCCTTTTGTTTCTTTTTCTGCTCTGATTGCTGTGGCCAAAACTTCCAAAACTATGTTGAATAGTAGTGGTGAGAGTGGGCACCCTTGTCTTGTTCCTGACTTTAGGGGAAATGCTTTCAATTTTTCACCATTGAGTATAATATTTGCTGTGGGTTTGTCATATATAGCTTTTATTATGTTGAGATATGTTCCTTTTATTCCTGCTTTCTGGAGGGTTTTTATCATAAATGGATATTGAATTTTGCCAAAGGCTTTCTCTGCATCTATTGAGATAATCATATGGTTTTTATTTTTCAATTTGTTAATGTGGTATATTACATTGATCAATTTGTGGATATTGAAGAAACCTTGCATCCCTGGGAGAAAGCCCACTTGATATGATGTATGATGTTTTTAATGTGTTGTTGGATTTTCATTGCTAGAATTCTGTTAAGGGTTTTTGCATCTATGTTCATCAGTGATATTGGCCTGTAGTTTTCTTTGTTTGTGGCATCTTGGTCTGGTTTTGGTATTAGGGTGACAGTAGCTTCACAGAATAAGTTTAGAAGTTTATCTTCCTCTGCATTTTTCCGGAAGAGTTTGAGAAGGATAGGTGTTAGCTTTTCTCTAAATTTTTGGTAGAATTCAGCTATTAAGTCATTGGGTCCTGGGCTTTGTTTGTTGGAAGATTTCAGATTACAGTTTCGATTTCTGTGCTTGTGATGGGTCTGTTAAGATTTTCTATTTCTTCCTGGTTCAGTTTTGAAAGGTTATACTTTTCTAAGAATTTGTCCACTTCTTCCAAGTTGTCCATTTTATTGGCATATAGTTGCTTATAGTAGTCTCTTATGATCCTTTTTATTTCTGTGCTGTCTGTTGTGATCTCTCCATTTTCATTTCTAATTTTGTTGATTTGATTCTTCTCCCTTTTTTCCTTGATGAGTCTTGCTAATGGTTTGTCTATTTTATTTATCTTCTCAAAGAACCAGCTTTTAGCTTTGTTTATTTTGGCTATGGTCTCCTTTGCTTCTTTTGCATTTATTTCTGCCCTAATTTTTATTATTTCTTTCCTTCTACTAACCCTGAGGTGCTACATTTCTTCTTTTTCTAGTTGGTTTAGGTGTAGAATTAGGTTATTTATTTGATTTTTCTCCTGTTTCTTGAGGTAGACTTGTATTACTATGAACCTTCCCCTTAGCTCTGTGTTTACTGAATCCCATAGGTTTGGGGTTGTGTTTTCATTTTCACTCGTTTCTATCCATATTTTGGTTTCTTCTGTGATTTGCTGATTATTCAAAAGTGTGTTGTTTAGCCTCCATATGTTTGTATTTTTAATAGTTTTTTTTTTTTTCTGTAGTTGACATCTAATCTTATTTCATTGTGATCAGAAAAGATGCTTGATATGATTTTAATTTTTTTTGAATTTACCAAGGCTAAATTTATGGCCCAGGGTGTGATCTATCTTGGAGAAGGTTCCATGTCCACTTAAGGGAAAGGTGAAATTCATTGTTTTAGGGTGAAATGTCCTATATATATCAATTAGGTCTAACTGATCCATTGTATCATTTAAAGTTTGTGTTTCCTTGCTAATTTTCTGTTTAAGTGATCTATCCATAGGTGTGAGTGGGGTATTAAAGTCTCCCACTATTATTGTGTTATTGTTAATTTCCCCTTTCATACTTGTTAGCATTTGCCTTTCATATTGTGGTGCTACTATGTTGGGTGCATATATATTTATAATTGTTATATCTTCTTAGACTGATCCTTTGATCATTGTGTGGTGTCCTTCTTTGTCTCTTCTCCTGGCCTTTATTTCAAAGTCTATTTTATCTCATATGAGTATTGCTACTCCTGTTTTCTTTTGATCTCCATTTGTGTGAAATATCTTTTCCCAGCCCTTCACTTTCAGTCTGTTATGTGTCCTTAGGTTTGAGGTGGGTCTCTTGTAGACAGCATATATAGGAGTCTTGTTTTTGTATCCATTCAGCCAGTCTTTATCTTTTGGTTGGGGCATTCAATCCATTTGCATTTAAGTAATTATTGATAAGTATGATCCCGTTGCCCTTTACTTTGTTGTTTTGGGTTTCGGTTTATAAACTTTTTCTGAGTTTCCTGTCTAGAGAAGATCCTTTAGCATTTGTTGAAGAGCTGGTTTTGTGGTGCTGAATTCTTTCAGCTTTTGCTTGTCTGTAAAGCTTTTGATTTCTCTTTCATATTTGAATGAGATCCTTGCTGGGTACAGTAATCTGGGTTGTAGGTTTTTCTCTTACATCACTTTAAGTTTGTCCTGCCATTCCCTTCTTCTTGAAGAGTTTATATTGAAAGATCAGCTATTATCCTTATGGGAATCCCCTTGCAAGTTATTTTTGGTTTTCCCTTGCTGCTTTTAATATTTGTTCTTTGTGTTTGATCTTCATTAATTTGATTAATATGTGTCTTGTGTGTTTCACCTTGGGTTTATCTTGTTTGGGACTCTCTGGGTTTCTTGGACTTGGGTGGCTATTTCCTTCCCCATTTTAGGGAAGTTTTCAACTATTATCTCCTGAAGTATTTTCTCATGGTCTTTCTTTTTGTCTTCTTCTGGGACTCCTATAATTTGTATGTTGGGGTGTTTAACATTGTCCCAGAGGTCTCTGAGATTGTCCTCATTTCTTTTAATTCTTTTTTTTCTTTTTTCCTCTCTGCTTCATTTATTTCCACCATTGTATCTTCCACCGCACTTATCCTATCTTCTGCCTCATTTATTCTCCTTTTGGTTCCCTCCAGAGTGCTTTTAATCTCAGTTATTGCATTGTTCATTATTGATTGACTTTTTTATTTATTCTAGCTCCTTGTTAAACGTTAATTGCATCTTCTTAATCATTGTCTCCAGACTATCTGTAACTCCATTTTGTTTTAAAGATTTTGGATCATTTTTACTATCATTATTCTGAATTCTTTTTCAGGTAGACTCCCTATCTCCTCCTTGTTTGTTTGGTTTGGTCGGCTTTTATCATGCTCTTTTACCTGCTGAATATTTCTCTGCCTTTTTATCTTGTTTAGGATGCTGTGTTTGGGGTGGCCTTTCTGTATGCTGGAAGTTTGTGGTTTCTCTTTATTGTGGAAGTTCCTCCCTCTGGGTGGAGTTGGACGAGTGGTTTGTCAAGGTTTCCTGGTTAGGGAAGCTTACATTGGTGTTCTGGTGGGTGGAGCTGGATCTCTTCTCTCTGGAGTGCAATGAAGTGTGCAGTAGTGAGTTTTGGGGTGTCTCTGGGTTTGGTGTGATTTTTGGCACCTGTATTGTTCCTGCGTTGTTGGAGAATTATCTTAGTATGTCTTGCTCTGAAACTTGTTGGCTTTTGGGTGGAGCTTGGTTTCAGTGTAGGTATGGAGGCTTTTAGATGAGATTTTGTCAATTAATGTTCCCTGGAATCAGGAGTTTTCTAGTGTTCTCAAGTTTTGGATTTAAGCCTCCTACCTCTGCTTTTCAGTCTTATTCTTACAGTAACATCAAGACTTCTCCTTCCATACAGCACCAATGATAAAACATCTAGGTTAATGGTGAAAATATTCTCCACGGTGAAGGGCACCCAGAGAGGTTCACAGAGTTACAGGGAGAGGAGAAGAGGGAGCAGGGAGATAGAGGTGACCAGGAGGAGAGGAGGGGGAGTCAAAAGGAAAGAGACTAATCTAGCCAGTGATCAGTTCCCTATGTGTTCTCCATAGCCTGGAAAACCCAAAGAGATTCACAAGGTTAAGTAGAGAAGAGAAGGGGAGGGGGGAGAGAGAGGTGACCTGGGGAAGAAAAAGGAGCGTCAAAAGGGGAGAGAGCAATCAAGCCAGTCATCATACTCCTAAGTAAAAATGGGTACTGAAGATTGGATTCTTAAAGGTACAAAATTTATAACAAACACCAAAAAAAAAAAAGAAAAAAAAAAGATTAAAAATCTAGAGTAAAAGTTAGACTCTCAAAAATACAATATTAAAAAAATTGCAAATAATTATAAAAATATATATATATATATGAAATTTGATTTATAAACAGAATTTTTTTGCAAGGTAATAGTAGGCTTTAAAAATTAAAATTAAAGGAGTAATAAAGCTTAAAAATATTTTTTTTTTAATGATAATAGTAAAATATATCTAGGAATTTTTCTGGAGCTGTTGAGGGCAATGAGTGTTCATTTCAGTTTCAGATAGTTCTTGTTCCAGCTTATACTTCTTCTTAAGGTCTATAGGTCCCTTCCAATATAGCCAATACTAACTACAGGGTTTTGTTGTTATTATTTATTTATTTATTTATTTATTTATTTTTACTTTACAATATTGTATTGGTTCAGGATGGGGAACACATGTACACCCGTGGTGGATGCATGTTGATGTATGTATAACTACAGGGTTTTAATCCTTTGCACCTGTCACTTCCAAAGCAGTTCTCTCTTCTTTGTTTATTTTGGCTTCCACTGTTTGCAAATCTCTTCAGTATGTAACTTCTGCCCTGACACAAGGGGGCAAAGGTGGTCATTTATTTAGGCTCACTTGTTCAATTGTGCTGTGGGGAGGGAGGAACATTGCAAACAAATATCACTGGCGTGTATGGGAGTGCTTGGAGTGCCTGGGCTGCACTGGGTTTTCCCCTCATTCATGGTGTGTGTGCTTTCCCATTCTACACTGCTCAGGCTCCAGTTTGCTCTGTAGGGGAACTCTCTAAAGTGGGCCCTGGGTTGCATGCACTTCCCAGGTCTAAGCCACTCAGGTTCAGGTTCTCAGGTACTCCACAAAGGCACAGACTCAGTTGGGCCTGCGTGTTGTGCCCTTCCTGTTTCCGAGCAGCTCAGGTGACCAGGTACTTGGCCAGCACACTCTCCCCAGGCAGGGCATTGCTTCTTATCACCTCCCCAGTCCCAGCCACTTGGTTTCCCGGGTGCACAGTGGGAGTGCTTTCTCAGGTGTGCCATGTGTCTCCTCTGGGGAGCTGATTTCTGGCTCTGACCCTCCTGGCAGATGTCAATAGTCCAGGATCCCAGGAAGACTTGGTTAGCAACTGGGAGCCTGCTGGCAGTTGGTAGAAGATGCCATTTCTGGGGCCGAGTTTGCCCCTTGCCTTCAGGCTCTGGCTGTCGCCCGCCTGCCTCCCTGCTTCCAGTGGGAGATAGGCTGGTCCACTGCTGGCTAGCTCTCCTCTAGTATTCACTCAGTCCTTTGTTCTGTGAATGAGCCCAGCAGTGTCTTAGGTTAGAACTTTTCATGGGAAAGTTCTCTCTCTCTCTCTCCTCATTTTTTTTCCTCTCTCTCTCTCTCTCTCTCTCTTTCTGGCTATCCCAGGGTTTGAGTTGCCAACTCACATTAGCTCCCTCAGATTGTCCTCAGGGCATTCAGGCGCGGTCCTTACCCTAAGCAATGCAGCCCGTGCCTCCCTGTTCAGCCCTTGCTTGCTGGTGGTGGACAGGAGCCTCTGGGCTACTTCTCTGCTGGGAGTTGCAGTTAGGCATGTAATCTGTGGGTTTTATTTATTTATTTTTTCTTCCCGGTTATGTTACCCTCTGAGATTCCAAAACTCCCCACAGACCCGCTGGTGAGAGGCTTTCCTGGTGTTTGGAAACTTCTCCTCTTTTATGACTCCCTCCCCAGGACAGGTCTCTGTCCCTAACTCTTTCGTCTCTCTTTTTATCTTTTATATTTTTTCCTACCTCCTTTTGAATACAATGTGCTGCCTTTTTGGGTGCCTGGTGTCCTCTGCCAGTGTTCAGAAGTTGTTTTGTGGTGTTTGCTCAGTGTTCAAATTATCTTTCGATGAATTTGTGGGGGAGAAAGTGGTCTCCCTGTCCTATTCCTCCACCATCTTAGGACCGTCCTTCATAAGCCTTTCAAAAGTGACAACTACTCAGTTTGGATTGGCTGTAACTATTCCCACTTGCTGAAATGAGATGTCCTGAGATTATGCAGAGGGAAGAGATGATAGTACTTTGGTTTAAGAATGGAAGAGGGAGAGAAATATATGTGGGAAGAAGGAGGCAAGATTCTGATGGATGAAAAAGAAAAAATTCAGTGTCTGCAGAAGGTCATTCAGACAACTACCATACCCTGAATAAGAGAGTCAGTGTGATGGGGCTCTGTTGATTTCTAGATAGCCAGGTTGCAACTGTTTTAATTGGGTGAGTAAATGAGTTTCTCTCTGGCACTGACATCCAGCAAGATGATTAGAATAGGTAATCAGTTTAGAAATTCCACTCTGTACAAAGAAATCATTTAGCTATATTATGACCTAAGCACAAAGGGCCCTTACCTCTTGTCATAGTGACTGTTGGTGGATTGGAACCACCCAAGACCACGGGGTAACCAGATGTCACAAGGATCCTGTGGGCAAGATTTTCAGTTTCAGAGCATCATTTCTGACTAGAATAATGGATTACACATCACCAGTATATTTCTCAGGCATTTCTATCTGTGCACCTTCAACAGAGGTACAGGGCAGTGAGAGAGAAGAAAAGAAGAAAGGAAACTAAGTGAATGCCTACTAAGTGCCAGGCACTTTCACATCTATGATTTAAACCTCACAGCTATATTTTGAAGACAGTATTATTTCTAATTTTTGTCTGGATTCTATCCTGTCTTGGAAACTCACAGCATATATTAGCACTTCAGAGGCTCTAATGTGTCCTACAATATATAAATACTTTTAACCTGGTTAAACTGTTTAACCACTCATCTGGTGATGGAACCCTTGTTGTTTCCCAGAGTACCCTTTGATATTTCAGTGAGCAAGTGCCTCTGCTTTCTTGGTCCTCAAATCTCTCATCTAAAATGTGTAGTGTGTAGTACTTTAGAAGCAATGTATGGTAACATATGTCATTTTACTTAGCCTGTAAAAATAATCCTGTGAGATGAGCATTTTTAACATACCCATTTCACACTTATGGAAGCCAAGATTTATTGAAGCTAAATGACAAGCCACAAGTTATACAGCTAGTCATTGATAGAGCCAAGACTTGAATCCAAGTCTTCCTTGTTCATTAAGTTGAATAAGTTTTTCATGAAGCTTTCAACTAACAATCTATGAATTTATGAGATGTATGGCCTTCAGCAAATTCTTTCCTTTCCTTTAGGCTATTTTCCCTGTGAAATGAGTAGATGAGATTTGTTAATTTCTACAGGTCTTATGTAGTCTCTCTTGAAGTTTAAGGTCCAACCATAAGTATCTCAGGTCAAGTTGAAATGGCATTCAAAAGTCTAGATTACCAAATCCAGGGGAGATGAAGACATTCATCACCATAAATATGGTGATAATTTTAGTCAGAAATATCATTAGGGCCTTAAATTCCTGGGAGGAATAAATTCCTGAATTTGGGCTCTCAGATAAGTTAGAGAAAGTTTCCCTGTGATCCTTATCATTCCCATTTAGCTAGTATCTCAAGAAAGGATAGCAACAACTGTCTTGTCAAAGAATCTTGATAGGCTTCTCAAGAGTGTGTATTGACCTGGGAGTATGGATGGTCCCACATATATTAATGACCTTTTGTCTTGCCAGTATAGAGCTAATTCACATGTTCATGTCTCATACCCTCATACACAAGTCTACTCTTACTCCTGAATCCTTCAGCTCCTCACTAGGGCCCATATTTCTAACCCCATCAACAAAGATTAGATCTCCAATATAGTCCAGTTCAGGGGGATTCCCAGAAAGTATGGAGTGTACTAAGCACACACTTCAGAGTGTGCTAAGCACAGGAGAGCTTGTAGCTTCATTGCAACGTCCCACCTAATACAAGAATCTCTTTCATAACACCCTAGTCAGATTCTTCTAAAGCAAAATGCAGAATATTTCTTCCTTCTTTTTTCACTGCTTTCTTCATTTTTTTCTATCCTTCCTTTCTTCTTTTTGTTCATTCATTATACAAAAATTTTGAAAGCCTGGATATCGTTTCAAATACTATAGACACAAAGAAGTGAGGCCAGGTACCTGCTTTCAGGAAGTTTATACTTCCCCCAAAACCTTGATATCTGAGGCTAAGCTTTTTGGACCCGATCTTTTCTGTTTTTGCAAAAGCTTCATTCAAGTGAATATTATTTTTCTTATACATCTTCATGCTTCTTTACTATAGATTCCTATCACTTGGCCTTGAAATATGGTTCAAGTCTGCTTCATCTTTAACATTTTCTGCATCCCATATCCCACTCCAGCTACTGCCTTATCTCTCCCCTTTTCTTCAAACCAAATCTTTTGAAGGAGTTGGTTGTACTTTTATAATGTCTATTTTCTTACCTCAAGCTCATTTCTCAACACACTCTGGGTTGGCATCAACTCACACCAATTCATTGAAATTTCTCTTGCTAAGATGACAAGTTATGTCCTGCTCAGTTTAGTCAATGAATGCTGCCCATCTTGTTCATCAATGTTCTCCCAGTAACTAGAACAGTGTCTGACACTAAGAAAGTGCCCAATATATTTATTGGGTGAATGACTACTGACTTTCCAGGCTTCATTTCAATAATTCTGGGATGATTTGAACACTTTGCCTTGCAATGTTTCCTTCCACTGGCTTCTCTGACATCACATTCTGTATTTTCTTATCTTTCTGGCTTCTGAAAGTTTTGAATACTGATGTCTCCTCTATTATCAATGTTTATAGCAGACATCCAGGAAACTGCCTTATGCATTTTTTCTTTTCTGACTCTACACATTCTCCCTGGCAAACCTGTCAGTGGCCATGGCCTTTCTGTAATGATTCTTGTCCAATTGACTCCTCAAGTTCAGACCTTTCTCTTGAGTTTCAAACTGGTACATCTACCTGCCTAGTTAACATCACCACTGGATATTCTACAGTCATCCAAACTCAACATGCTTAAAATCAAAATCTTATAATCCATTACTCACCCCAAAATAAAGAAATCTATGTCATCTGTAATTCTCCTGGATTGGTAAATGCCACTTTTATCTCCCAAATGTTCAAACCAGAAATGTGGCTACTCTTTGCACTTAAAATTAAATTAAGCCTGAAAAACACTATTTTATCCAGAAGATCAACATCGACAGTAATGAGCTATATTAATAGTATGTATTTTTATATGATGTGTTAGAGATACCACTTTTTATTACCACTACTACTTTTAACCTAGAAAACTGTTAGTTATATTTCAAGTCTCAGCTTGTATGTCACCTCATTGAGGAAGCCATCCTTGACTCCACAGACTAAGTTAAATTTCCTCATTTTTTGTTTTTGTTTTTATAATACCAGATGATTTTTCTCAGAGAAGATTCTTAACTCCTGTAATGATGCACTCAACGTACATATCTCTCTGCTAGATTGTAAGTGCCTTATAGATGGAGACTTATTTCATAGGACTACACATTCCCCTGTACAACCAATATATTTCTTTAATCAATAAAAATGATAACACAAGCTAATTATTGCTTAGTAAATGTTCTTTATTAAAAAGAAAAATCATCTCAAAATGGGAGTAAAGCTAAATCCAAAACCTTTTTTAGAAGTGAGGAGGTTGGGAAAACATGGAAATAGGTAATCTCAAAGGTCCTTTCCAGTTCTTACTTGGTCCTATGATCTTATCTTATCCAACTTCTGAGAACAAAACAAACCTGCCTTTTATTTATTTATTTATTTATTTTGACTGTTACCTGAAGTTTTTTTAATATAAATTTATTTATTTTAATTGGAGGCTAATTACTTTATAATATTGTATTGGTTTTGCCATACATCAACATGAATTGCCTTTTAAAGGGCAAGAAATATTGTTGGAAAATTGGTGTAAGTGGAAAGAGAAGAAACCTTTAAAGTCAGAGGTACCAGAATCCAAATCCACCTTTGTTACTTTGGTGAGGTCATTCCAACTCATTTCACTTTCTCCAACACCATGCTGGAGATAAGCAGAGTCCTTAGATGATTTCCCTCTCTTCCTTAGTCTATCTCTCTCCCCCTACTATCCACTGTCATATAATTCTTCTATTGGCCAATGGCAGGTAGAACAAGAGGAAGTAGGGATCCACTTAATAAGCCAAACTTATAGTCTTTCTAATAGGCTTTATCTATTTTCTTGTAGCTCATACTGGCATTAGTGGCAGTACATGAGGTCATGGAAAAGGTACTGGTTTAAGAACTGGGAAGCCTAGATGAGTCCATTTCCATCTCTGTGAAATATGAAGTTGTTTGTACATGAACAGT
Organism: Bos taurus; assembly: GCF_002263795.3. Classification (NCBI taxonomy): domain Eukaryota; kingdom Metazoa; phylum Chordata; class Mammalia; order Artiodactyla; family Bovidae; genus Bos; species Bos taurus. Next base: position 83,421,947 of record NC_037357.1, on the reverse strand, counting down.
GGACAAGCTAGCATTGAAAGAGATGGTTTATAATGTTTTTCTAGCAATATTTCATGGCTCAAAAGACTGGTGATCTATATCAATTAAGACTTGGGCACTGGAACCAGAGTATCCAATGAGAATTTCACTTCTCATTAATTTCACAGGACCAGTTCCTAGGCACTTCCTCCTTGAGAAGGAACTCTGCTCTGAATAATTCAGAACAAGAAGAGAGTAAATGAATTTGAAATAGTGATTTATTTAAAGCTTAAAAAAAAAAAAAAAACACAGAGAGAAAATATTCAAACTGCTCTAGCTATTTCAGGAAAATAAAACTGCTTAGGATTTGTGTTTATCTGTCTGAAGTTATGGATGTTTGTTCCAGCTAAGAAGGATGCTGATGTGTATAAAATTCATGGTGATGTACTGCCATTCTCTCTGGCAACATGTGTTGCCAAGATCAATTTTATTACATGAGAAATTGTGTAAAGTTCAACAGGACCTTATTCCATGGAACTGTAAGCTTGAGGATACTAACAATAATAAAGATTTTTATCTAGGCGTCTAGTGATCATTCACTTACAAAAGGTTGGATTTATTTTCTTTATTCCATTTAGCCACTCTTCTTTTTCCCTTTTCACAATCTCTACTTCTCCTTATCTCTTCATCTTCCTTTGTCTATGTGTCTTCTGCTTTCTTCTTTTATCTTTCTAGCCTTCTCTTCCTCTTCTATCTCCTCCCTTTCTTTTGTATTTTCCTCTCTTCCTTCTTTTCTCATGTCCTCTACTCCCTTCTAACTTCTTTTACTCCATTTTATCTTCATTTGTTCTTTTCTTCCTTATCTAATTAAAAATGATGTCAAGTTACAAACTTACTTATGGCAACTTTCCTCTTTCTAAGAGGACTGAGACTCCAACTAGACATATAGAAAGAAATTCCACAGACATAAAAAGGTTCAAGTAGCCACCCCAGTATATCCCACCAAATTATAGTCAGTACACTCCCACTAGCCATCTTTTTGCTTCCCATGTTATCCTTAATTCCTTCATTGCTTGTTATCCACTCACTATATGGCTGTTGTTACTATCAAATGTTCTATAATTAAGAACTAGCAGTGTGTGAGCTCTGTACCAAAATAATACTCAGGTCCCTTCACCTAGGCAACTTATAGGCCATGACAGAGAACACTTGATACAAGCAGATGAAAAGAAATAAAATGTTAAAATCTCAGAGCAGGAGACCACAAGTTTAAACATAAAAGTTTAAACTTCTCATGTTATGGAATTGGAAAGTAAGGAAGTATCCTACAGCCATCAGTAGTCATATCATGTAGGGACTGGTAAGCCTTAGCATGACTTAAGATTATGTTTTAACTGCAATGGTCAAACTGTTATTGGTCATACTTCTCTCAGCAAGAAACTAAGTCTCATTTATTTCTGTAATATAACATTTAGTTCAGTGCCCTCTCCTGTGAAAGTATTGATTGACCTCCAGTTTAGGGCAGAATGCTCAATTGCACTTCTAGAAACTTCTTTTTGCTCAAATTTAAAATAAGTTTAATAATAGTAACTCCTTCATGGAGTTAATGTGAGTATTTAATGAGATACTCTATGTAAAACATGGCTCATGAAGTCTAAAATATATACCATCTAGCCCTTTACAATAGACCATTTGCCCATGCCTAGCCTAAAAGAGTACTTAGCACATGATGTACCCTCAATAAATATTTTATGCCTGGCACATAAAAAAAAAAAATTCTGTGTAATCTTTCACTATTATTATTAGCACATGTATTCCCAGAAGTGGTAGCTCAACTGTAGTTTTCTGAATAAGCCAAAAATCATGGAGCATATTGGGTAGTGTTAGGCCTATCTTGATCCTGGCCCTATGCCAAAATAAGATTTCTCAGGCTTTAGCACTATTGATAAATTTGTTGTCTGTGAGTGGGTAGATAGTGGGAGTGTTTTCCTGTGTGTTGTAGGATGTTTAGCAGTTCTCCATTCACCAGATGCTAATGGCACTCCCACCCCTTGTTTGGCAACCAAAAATGTCTCCAGGCATTACCAAATGTTCCTTGGGGGTGCAATATTGCTCCCATTATGAACCACTGATCAAAAGGGATAACAAAATACAATACAATGTGTTGGCCATTTGAACTCATGAGACCCAGAGAAGTTGATATTTTCATTTAGGTGTCAGTTGCTTTGGGTGAGGAGGAGGGAGAATGTGAGGTTATGGAGTTTCCAGTTTAAATCTAAATTAGAATTCAGACAGATGTAGCATGTTTAGTAAACCAGTGGGCTGTCTTGTCAGAGGTCTATGTGCAACAGGGTCAAGGAGGCAACTCAAATCACATTCAATCTAAAGGAAGAAGGTGGCAGTTTGGAAGAATTTGTGAAAGATCTCTTTTGCTGAAAACTAAATAAGTGTTCAGTAGTCCTGATTAGTGGCATTTTTGAAAATACAGAGCACAAAGGGAAGCACTTTCAAAACTCTTCTTTGACATAGGCCTTCTAGTAGCTCTGGCATAATGAGGGCTCCAGTGGTGTTGCATAGGAAAGGCTACAGGACCAGACATAATAGAGGTAGCAAAAGGAATAATGGACATAAATACATGTGAAACATATGAGAGCCTTAGAAATATTTAAAGGATAGCTTGCCAGAAATTGGAGTATTTAGTTATGTAGGGCCAAGAATCAGTATAAATAATATTCCTATATTCACCATGTGCCCTTATTTAATATCACAAGTTGGTGAAGACTAAAGAAATACAGGACACTGGCAAATATTGATCAGTAAAAAGTTGTTTAATGAAGTGATTAAACCCATTTGGATGGGTCTCCAGATGATGAGCTTCACAACACATCACTATGAATGTTTGGGAGTTAGGAAACCCTGCTTCCAATTCCTCTATTTGACCTTATAAAAGTCATTTCCCTTCATTTGGCCTCAGTTTCCTCATCTTTGAGGTAGGGAGGTTGGACTTGACTATCTTTCAGATTCTTTCTGTCCCTGACATTCTAAGCACCAATGATTATACAAACAGGTTTGGTTCAGTAAAAATACCCATTTCTTTTCTAGAACTTTCTCTGTAAACCAGATATGCTGAAGCAGAGAGGCATAGCCAGATCTTTAGCCCCCCTCTAGTCCTGATCCACAGCCCTGAAGTAGATGGGTTTCTATAACATATCCTTCTTTCTCTCTACTCTGCTTTTAAAGGCAAAATAACTCTATGCTTCCCATTTTACATCTTATGTCTATTGAGTATCATCCTATTGATGCTTAATGACTATATGATCTTTTATATGGTTAAAAAGGGTTTTCAAACTATTTTCTAAATTCTTTTATCAGACCATATACTTCAATATTTAGTCTCCCTAAAGATTTATTTTCCATCATTTTAAGACATACTTATTTTCCTCAGAATGCTTTCTAGTAATGGACTGTGACTGAATATTGGGGATTTAAGTCCTGACTCTTCTGCTATAACTTTCTGTGTTACTATGGGCATACTGTTTAAAAAAATTTTGGAGATATGATGCTAATTCCTTTACTTTCTATGGATTGGAAGGGAGCTTCCATATCTGAAAGACTCAGAATAGGCAGAAATGTCTAAATAATGACTTTGAAAGCAGCAGAGAATCAGAAAATATGTCATTCCCAAGAACTGAACATAAAATACCAATAATACAGTCAATCTGAAATGTAAAAATAAATTAAGGTATATCAACATAATGGAATGCTATCCAAAACTAAACACTAGATACAAAAGACCACTTATTGAATGGAGAGAGTAGCATGGAAGCATATACAATCTGTTCAGTTCAGTTGCTCAGTCGTCTCTGACTGTTTATGACACCATGGACCACAGCACGCCAGGCTTTCCTGTCCATCACCAACTCCCAGAGCTTGCTCAAACTCATGTCCATTGACTCGGTGATATCATCCAACCATCTCATCCTCTGTCATTCCCTTCTCCTCCTGCTCTCAATCTTTCCCAGCACCAGGGTATTTTCCAATGAGTCAGTTCTTTACATCAGGTGGCCAAAGTATTGGAGTTGCAGTGTCAGCATCAGTCATTCCAATGAACATTCAGGATTGATTTCCTTTTGGATTTACGGGCTTGATCTCCTTGCAGCCCAAGGGACTCTCAAGAATCTGCTCCAACATCACAGTTCAAAAGCGTCCATTCTTCAACACTCAGCTTTCTTTATAGTCCTACTCTCACATCCATACATGACTACTGGAAAAAGCATGGCTTTGACTAGTCAGATCTTTGTCGGCAGTGATGTCTCTTCTTTTTAATATGCTGTCTAGGTTGTCATAGATTTTCTTCCAAGGAGTAAGTGATTTTTAATTTCATGGCTGCAGTCACAGTCTGCATTGATTTTGGAGCCCAAGAAAATAAAGTCTGTCACATTTCCATTGTTTCCATATCTATTTGCAATGACGTGATGGGTCATGAAGATCTTTTTTATATAGTTCTTTGTATTCTTGTCATCTCTTGTTAATATCTTCTTCTTCTGTTAGGCTCATAACATTTCTGTCCTTTATTTTGCCCCTCATTGCATGAAATGTTCCCTTGATATCTCTAATTTTCTTGAAGACATTTCTAGTCTTTTCCCATTCTACTCTTTTCCTTTATTTTTTTGCATTGATCACTGAGGAAGGCTTTCCTATTTCTCCTTGCTGTTCTTTGGAACTCTGTATTCAAATGGGTATACTTTTCCTTTTCTCCTTTGCCCTTCACTTGTCTTCTTTTCTCATATTTATAAGGCCTCTTCAGGCAACAATTTTTCCTATTGCATTTCTTTTTCTTGGGGGTGGTCTTGATCATCATCTCCTGTACAATTTCATGGACCTGTGTCCATTGTTCTTCAGGCATTCTGTCTATTAAATCTAATCCCTTGAATCTATTTGTCACTTCTTCTGTATAATCATAAGGGATTTGATTTAGATCATACCTGGCAGAAAGAGAAGAGGAACTAACAGGCCTCTTGATGAAAGTGAAAGAGGAGAGTGAAAAAGTTGGCTTAAAGCTCAACATTCGGAAAACGAAGATCATGGCATCTGGCCCCATCACTTCATGGGAAATAGATGGGAAACAGTGGAAACAGTGTCAGACTTTATTTTTGGGGGCTCCAAAATCACTGCAGATGGTGACTGAAACCGTGAAATTAAAAGACGCTCACTCCTTGGAAGAAAAGTTATGACCAACCTAGATAGCATATTGAAAAGCAGAGACATTACTTTGCCGACAAAGGTCCGTCTAGTCAAGGCTATGGTTTTTCCAGTGGTCATGTATGGATGTGAGAGTTGGACTGTGAAGAAAGCTGAGCACTGAAGAATTGATGCTTTTGAACTGTGGTGTTGGAGAAGACTCTTGAGAGTCCCTTGGACTGAAAGGAGATCCAACCAATCCATTCTGAAGGAGATCAGCCCTGGGATTTCTTTGGAAGGAATGATGCTGAAGCTGAAACTCCAGTACTTTGGCCACCTCATGCGAAAAGTTGACTCATTGGAAAAGACTCTGATGCTGGGAGGATTGGGGGCAGAAGCAAAAGGGGATGACAGAGGATGAGATGGCTGGATGGCATTGAAAGGTTGTTGTTGAATCACACGAATACACCGGTATTCTTGGCCCCCAGAGGAGAAGAATTCAATCCCGGGCCAGAGATGAGGCTTGATCACTCAGAGCTTTTGTGTAATAAAGTTTTATTAAAGTATAAAGGAGATACAGAAAGCTTCTGACATAGGCATCAGAAGGGGGCAGAAAGAGTACCCGCTTGCTAGTGTTAACAACGAAGTTATATAATCCAAAGATTGTCTGGAGGTTGTAAAGACCTCATCAGACCTACTCCCATAATTTACATTTTAAGATAACAGAAGGTTTAATCCAGATACTGTCCTTAGGCAGGATACATTATTGTTATATAATCCTAAGGAATGTGGAGAAAGAAAAAAAATTTGTCCTTTCTTCCTCCTTGAGAATTCCAGACCCCTCTCTCCTTGGGGACCCCTAGACTCCCTATCAACCTGCCTAGGAAATGACTCTCTCAGCATCACTGACTCAATGGACGTGAGTTTGAGAGAACTCCGGGAGTTGGTGATGGACAGGGAGGCCTGGCGTACTGTGATTCATGGGGTCGCAAAGGGTCGGACATGACTGAGTGTCTGAACTGAACTGAATGGGCTAGTGGTTTTCCCTACTTTCTTCAATTTAAGTCTGAATTTGTCAATAAGGAGTTCATTATCTGAGCCACAGTCAGCAGACCGTATAGAACTTCTCCATCTTTGGCTGCAAAGAATAAAATCAACCTGATTTCAATATTGGCCATCTGGTGATGTCCATGTGTAGAGTCTTCTCTCATGTTGTTGGAAGAGGGTGTTTACTATGACCAGTGCATTATCTTTGCAAAACTCTGTTAGCCTTTGCCCTGCTTCATTTTGTACTCCAAGGCCAAATTTGCCTGTTACTCCAAGTGTTTCTTGACTTCCTACTTTTGCATTCCAGTCCCCTATGATTAAAAAGTTCATCTTTTGGGATATTAGTTCTAGAAGGTCTTTTAGGTCTTCATAGAACCATTAAATTTCAGCTTCTTAAGTATTACTGGTTGGAGTACGACTTGGATTACTGTGATATTGAATACACTACCATATGTAAAATAGATAAACCAGGGCTGTGTAACAACCTAGATGGGTGGGAGGTGGGACAGCAGTTCACAATGGAGGGGACATATGTATTCCAATGGCTAATTCACGTTGATGTATGGCAGAAGTAAAATCAATATGGTAAAGCAATTATTTTTCAATTAAAAATAAATAAATTTTTAAAAAAAATTTCAAAAAAGGCTTCTTATTTAAAGGTTTATTTTCATGAGATTTTAGAAAGGCAAAATTATTAGGAATGAAAACACATCATGGATTGTCAGAGGTTAGAAGTACAAGAATTGGCTGTCAAAAGTATAATACAAGAGGACTTTTGGGGTAATGGAGCTATTCTCTATGAAACTGTGATAGTAGACACTCAGTGCTATATATTAAGTTGGTGCAAATATAATTATAGTTTTGGACAGTGAATTTTAAATCAATGTAACTGGACTCAACCGTGTCTTTATTAATCAAAATAGGAGCCATTAAAATCAACAAACTTTTGCCAATAAGAAACAATTTTGCTTATTCTTGTAGCATAAAAATCTGTGTTTTGGTATTTGAAGAATTCTTACAAAGAATTTTTTGCATCCTGCTATTTGTGGAAGTGTTTTCCCTGCAAACATTTGTTGAGATGCTTGAGGAAGTGATAGTTGGTTGGTGAGAGGTCAAATGAATATGGCAGATGAGGCAAAACTTAGTAGTTCAATTTGTTTAACTTTTGAAGTGTTAGTTGTGCAATGTGCAGTCAAGCATTGTCCTAGAGAAGAATTGCACCTTTTCTGTTGACCAATGCTGGCTTGAAGGCAATGCAGTTTTGAGTGTATCTCATTGATTTGCTGAGCATACTTCTCAGATGTAATGGTTTCACTGCAATTCAGAAAGCTGTAGTGGATCAGACCAGCAGCAGACCAACAAAAAGTGACAATGAACTTTTTTTGGTGAACATTTGGCTTTGGGAAGTGCTTTGGAGCTTCTTCTTGGTCAAAACACTGAGCTGGTCATCACTGATTGTCATAATAAAATCCACTTTTTTGTAGTACATCACAATCCATTTGAGAAATGGTTCATTGTTGTTGTGTAGAATAAGAGAAGATAACACATCTAAATGACAACTTTTTTGTTTTTCATTCACCTCAGGAGGCACCCACTTATTGAGCTTTTTCACCTTTCCAATTTGCTTCAAATGCCAAAGGACCATAGAATGTTCGACACTGAGTTCTTTGGCAACTTCTCACATAGTCATAAGAAGATCAGCTTCCATGATGACTCTCAGTTGTCATTGTCAGCTTCCAATGGCCAGCCACTACACTGCTCCTCTTCAAGGCTCTCATCTACTTTGTAAAACTTCTTGAGTCTCCATGCACTGTTAGCAGTTCCTTGGCCAAATGCGTTATTGATGTTGTAAGTTGTCTCCACTGCTTTAACATCCATTTGGAACTCAAATAAGAAAATCATTCAAATTTGCTTTCTGTCTAACATCATTTATATAGTCTAAAATAAATATAAAATAAACAAGTAACATATCATTAGCAAAAAACCTAAAGCAAGAAATGTGCATTAAAATGATGTGTGATATAACCACATTTATTTAGAATGTATTCCAATAGGAAATGGAAATTTCAACAATGCAAAAGCTGCAAATATTTTTGCATCAAACTAATAATTTCCAAAACCCACAGAATTGAGACTTATGGTCCATACAAGATGATGGCAGAATCTTGTCTTTACCTTCTCTTTCCCACTACTGTTGTTTTTTCCTTCAGTCACTCAGTCATATCTGACTCTCTGTGACACTATGCACTACAGCAAGCCAGCCTTCTTTGTCCATCACCATCTCCCAGAGCCTGCTCAAACTCATGTCCACTGAGTCAAGGATGTCATCCAACAATCTTGTCCTCTGTCATCACATTATTCTCTTGTTTTCAGTCTTTCCCAGCATCAGGCTCTTTTCCAATGAGTTAGTTCTTTGCATCAGGTGACCAAAGTATTGGAGCTTCACTTCAGCATCAGTCATTCCAATGATATTCAGGATTGATTTCCTTTAGGATTGACTGGTTTGATATCCTTGCACTCCAAGGGAGTCTCAAGAGTCTTATCTAATACCACAGTTTGAAAGCATCAATTATTTGGCACTCTTCCTTCTGTATGGTCCAATTCTCACATCCATACATGATTTCTGAAAAAAATCAGAGCTTTGACTAGACAGACCTTTGTCAGCAAAGTGATGTCTCTGCTTTTTAATATGCTGTCTAGGTTGATCATAGCTTTTTTTTCCAAGGAGCAAGTGTTCTTTAATTTCATGGCTCAGTCACCATCCATAGTGATTTTGGAACCCAAGAAAATAAAGCCTGTCACTGTTTCCCCATCCATTTGCCATGAAGTGGGGGGACTTTATACAATAACCTTTTTTTTTTTAATGTTGAGGTTTAAGCCAGCTTTTTCACTTTCTTCTTTCACCTTAATCAAGAGGCTCTTTAGTGCCTCTTCACTTTCTGCCATAAAGGTGGTGTCATCAGCATATCTGAGGTTATTGATATTTTTCCTGGCAATCTTGATTCAAGCTTGTGCTTTATCCAGCCCAGCATTTTGCATGATGTACTCTGAACACAACCTAAATAAGCAGAGTGACAATATACAGCCTCATGTCCTCCTTTCCCAATTTTGAACCAGTCCCACTAAATAGAACTGTAAATCTTGGAAATAAGACACAGTAAAAAGAGGATGCTAAAAGCTTGAAAAAGGAAATAGAACTTGTTAGTGAACCCAGAATCAGAGGAAAACACATCAGCAGGGTATCTCACTTTCTCATTCAACAGAAGATGGTGACCCAGGCCTGGCATTTACCCCAAATTTAACAACAGATAGTGGCACAGGTAGGTATAACAACCCCCCTGATCTAAAGGGATTGTTACTTAAAAACACTAGGCAAGGTAAATCAATTGGAAGCCTTATTAATAATAAGGCAGTGTTCTCCTTATTGGGTTTGAGATACCCCTCTCCTTACCAAACATGAAAACTCATTCTCCACACAATTAACATACGGATGCTGTGGGTACCAGCAAAGGTGTTCTTACCACAAAAAGTGCCAAACTAGGAAGTGTTCTCCTTCCCTGCAGGTCCTGACATCCCCTCCCCCCAAATAGAAACACAAAAAAACTAGGTGCAAAGGCACAGAGTAAAATGGCATCAAAAGCAACATCAGCCAGGGAAACACTCTTTTTCTCTGCCAGACCTCATTCTCTCAGAGACACTGGTGCTGCGTGTGGAAGGAGTCATCTGCGAGGGACACAACATCAAAAAAGTGACCCTAATTCAGGAAAATCTCTCTATTCCCAAGTTACTGGGCAGCAACAACAATAACTGTCCAGCCTGGAAAAAAAAGCTTTATTTTCAATGGAAGAAGGCTCCTTTCCCCCATCTACAAGCACAACTTTGTGGAAGCTCCTTATACTTCATCAAGCAACATCAGTAGGAATCAATGTGAGACCTAAAAGTATGATATTAACCAAGCAGACCAAGGCTCAGATGATGAACTGCTTACTGCCAAATTCAGACTTAAATTGAAGAAAGTAGGGAAAACCACTAAACCTTTCAGGTATGACCTAAATCAAATTCCTTACTATTATACAGTGAAAGTCACAAATAGATTCAAGGTATTAGATCTGATAGACACAGTGGCTGAAGAACTATGGACGGAGGTTTGTGACACTGTACAGTAGACAAGGATCATCCCAAAGAAAAGATCATCCCCAAGAAAAATAAATGCAAAAAGGCAAAATGGTTGTCTGAGGAGGCCCTACAAATACTTGTGAAAATAAGAGAAGCAAAAGGCAAAGGAGAAAAGGAAAGTTAACCCATTTGAATGCAGAGTTCCAAAGAATAGCAAGGAGAGATAAGAAAGCCTTCCTCAGTAATCAATGCAGAGAAACAGAGGAAAACAATAGAATGGGAAACACTAGAGATCTCTTCAAGAAAATTAGAGATACCAAGGGAATATTTTATGCAAAGATGGGCACAAGAAAGGAGAGAAATGGTATGGACCTAACAGAAGTGGAAGATATTAAGAAGAGGTGGGAAGAATACACAGAACTATACAAAACATATCTTCATGACCCAGATAACCACAATGGTGTGATCACTCTCCTAGAGCCAGACATCCTAGAGTGTGAAGTTAAGTGGGCCTTAAGAAGCATTACTACGAACAAAGTTAATGGAGGTGACAGAATTCCAGTTGAGCTATTTCAAATCCTAAAAGATGATGCTGTGAAAGTGCTGCACTCAATATGCCAGCAACTTTGGAAAACTCAGCAGTGGCCACAGGACTGGAAACAGTCAGCTTTCATTCCAATCTCAAAGAAAGGCAATGCCAAAGAATGCACAAACTACCACACAATTGCACTCATCTCACACACTAGTAAAGCAATGCTCAAAATTCTACAAGCAAGGCTTCAACACTACATAAACCAAGAATTTCCAGAAGTTCAAGCTGGATTTAGAAAAGGTAGAGGAACCAGTGATCATCAAATTGCCAACATTTGTTGGGTCATAGAAAAAGCAAGAGAATTCCAGAAAAACACCTACTTCTGCTTCACTTACTACACTAAAGCCACTGACTGCATGGATCACAACAAACTGTGGACCATTCTTCAAGAGATGGGAATACCAGACCACCTGACCTGCCTCCTGAGAAATCTCTATGCAGGTCAATAAGCAACAGTTAGAACTGGACATGAAACAACAGACTGGCTTTTAATAGGGAAAGGAGTACATCAAGGCTGTATATTGTTACCCTGCTTATTTAACTTATATGTAGTGTACCTCATGAGAAATGCCAGGCTGGATGAAAGAGAAGCTGGAATCAAGATTGCCAGCAGAAATATCAATGACCTCAGATATGCAAATGACACCACCCTTATGGCAGAAAGCAAAGAAGAACTAAAGAACCTCTTGAAGAAAGTGAAAGAGGAGAGTGAAAAAGTTGGCTTAAAACTCAGCATTCAGGAAACTAAGATCATGGCATTTGGTCCCATCACTTCATGGCAAATAGATGGGTAAGCAGTGGAAACAGTGACAGACTTTATTTTTTTGGGCTCCAAAATCACTACAGATGGTGAATGCCACCATGAAGTTAAAAGAAGTTTCCTCCTTGGGAGAAAACTTTTGACCAACCTAGACAGCATATTAAAAAGCAGAGACATCACTTTGCCAACAAAGGTCCATCTAGTCAAAGCTATGGTTTTTCCAGTAGTCATGTATGGACGTGACAGCTGGACTATAAAGCTAACTGAGCACCAAAGAATTGATGCTTTTGAATTGTGGTGTTGGAGAAGACTCTTGAGAGTCCCTGGACTGCAAGGAGATCCAACCAGTCCATCCTAAAGGAAATCAGTCCTGAATGTTCATTGGAAAGACTGATGCTGATGCTGAAACTCCAATACTTTAGCTACATGATGTGAAGAACTGACTCATTGGAATAAACCCTGATGCTGGAAAAGACTGAAGGCAGGAGAAGGGGCTAACAGAGGATGAGATGGTTGGATGGCATTACCAACTTGATGGCCATGAGTTTGAGTAAACTCCAAGAGTTGGTCATGGACACACATAGTGACTGAACTGAACTGAATTGATGCAGACCAAAAAGCCATCATTAAGCTTCAGAAAAATTAGAATGTCATTGAAATACATCCCACAAGTAGGTTCAGGACCTGTGTGTTATACTTAAACAGGGTGGCTACTTTATAAAATGGAAGATTTACATAAGACTCAGGCTTCCCTGATAGCTCAGCTGGTAAAGAATCCACCTGCAATTTCAGAGACCTGGGTTTGATCTCTGGGTTGGGAAGATCCCCTGGTGAAGGAAACAGCTGCCCACTCCAGTATTCTGGTCCAGAGAATTAATTCCATGAACTCTGTAGCCCACAGGGTCACAAAGAGTCGGATATGACTGAGAGACTTTCACTTTCTCCTAGTATAATCAAATTGTACAGTATACAAAAAAATCATGCATTATAACAAAAAGCTGGAAAATTATAACTTGAATGCCAAGAGGCTCTTAATTGACACGAGTTTATCTGAGAGGATTAGATATTGGAATGACTTGACAGGAATTTCAACTCGGGCATCATATATGTTTAAATAAGAAATTACAAGTTCTCATGAAACATGTTCAAAAGTAGAAAATACCAACAAAGAACTAGAAGTTAAAATATGATCATTTGGAAATTAAAGAGCTAAAATATACAATAATTTCAATTTTTTAAATAGTCACTCGATAAGCTCAGTAATGTAGTAGATATAGGAAGGGACAGAATCAATGAATTTGAGGAAACAACAGTATTCAATCTGAACTACAGAGAAAAAAACATATTAATAAAATAGTGAACAACCATAAGGACCTGTAGGACAATAATAAACGATACAGCATTCATATGATCAGAGCCTAAGAAGGCAAGGAGGAACAGTGAGGCTCTAAGTGCTGAAAATTTCCCAAATTTAGTAAAATACAGAGGACTAAAGCCTGGGCTTCCCATGTGGCTCAGTGGTAAAAAATCCACCAGAAAACGCAGGAGACGTGGGCATGATCCCTGGATCAGGAAGATATCCTGGGGAAGGAAATAGCAACCCACTCCAGTATTTTTGACTGGAAAATCCCATGGACAGAGAAGCCTGATGGGTTACAGTCCATAGGATCATAAAGAGTCAGACACGACTGAGCAACTAAGCAACTTAGCATGCACAAAGTTTGAAGAAACTGAACAAACTCAAAATAGGACTAACTCAAATAAATACATGTCTCTGTTCAGTTCAGTTCAGTAGCTTGGTCGTGTCCGACTCTTTGCAACCCCATGAATTGCAGCACACCAGGCCTCCCTATCCATCACCGACTCCCAGAGTTCACTCAAACTCACATTCATCAAGTCGGTGATGCCATCCAGCCATCTCATCCTCTGTCATCCCCTTCTCCTCCTGCCCCCAATCCCTCCCAACATCAGAGTCTTTTCCAATGAGTTAATTCTTCACATGAGGTGGCCAGAGTATTGGAGTTTCAGCTTTAGCATCAGTCCGTCCAAAGAACACCCAGGACTGATCTCCTTTAGAATGGACTGATTGGATCTCCTTGCAGTCCAAGGGACTCTCAAGAGTCTTCTCCAACACCACAGTTCAAAAGCATCAATTCTTCAGTGCTCAGCTTTCTTCACAGTCCAACTCTCACATTCATTGCTGAGACTACTATCAGCAATTATATGCCAATAAAATGGACAACGTGGAAGAAATGAACAAATTCTTAGAAAAGTACAACTTTCCAAAACTGAACCAGGAAGAAATAGAAAATCTTAACAGACCCATCACAAGCACGGAAATTGAAACTGTAATCAGAAGTCTTCCAGCAAACAAAAGCCCAGGTCCAGACGGCTTTACAGCTGAATTCTACCAAAAATTTAGCCAAGGGCTAACATTTATCCTACACAAACTCTTCCAGAAAATGGCAGAGGAAGGTAAACTTCCAAACTCATTCTATGAGACCATCATCACCCTAATACCAAAACCAGACCAAGATGCCACAAACAAAGAAAACTACAGGCCAATATCACTGATGAACATAGATGCAAAAACCCTTAACAGAATTCTAGCAATGAAAATCCAACAACACATTAAAAAGATCATACATCATAACAAGTGGGCTTTCTCCCAGGGATGCAAGGTTTCTTCAATATCCACAAACTGATCAATGTAATACACCACATTAACAAATTGAAAAATAAAAACCATTATGATTATCTCAATAGATGCAGAGAAAGCCTTTGGCAAAATTCAATATCCATTTATGATAAAAACCCTCCAGAAAGCAGGAATAGAAGGAACATATCTCAACATAATAAAAGCTATATATGACAAACCCACAGCAAACATAATCCTCAATGGTGAAAAATTGAAAGCATTTCCCCTAAAGTCAGGAACAAGACAAGGGTGCCCACTCTCACCACTACTATTCAACATAGTTTTGGAAGTTTTGGCCACAGCAATCAGAGCAGAAAAAGAAACAAAAGGAATCCAAATTGGAAAAGAAGAAGTAAACTCTCACTGTTTGCAGATGACATGATCCTCTACATAGAAAACCCTAAAGACTCCACCAGAAAATTACTAGAGTTAATCAATGAATACAGTAAAGTTTCAGAATATAAAATCAACACACAGAAATCCCTTGCATTCCTATACACTAATAATGAGAAAATAAAAAGAGAAATAAAGGAAATAATTCCATTCACCATTGCAACAAAAAGAATAAAATACTTATAAATATATCTACCTAAAGAAACAAAAGACCTATATATAGAAAATTATAAAACACTGGTGAAAGAAATCAAAGAGGATACAAATAGATGGAGAAATATACCATGTTCATGGATCGGAAGAATCAATATAGTGAAAATAAATATACTACCCAAAGCAATCAATAGATTCAATGCAATCCCTATCAAGCTACCAATGGTATTCTTCACAGAGCTAGAACAAATAATTTCACAGTTTGTATGGAAATACGAAAAACCTCGAATAGCCAAAGCAATCTTGAGAAAGAAGAATGGAACTTGAGAAATCAACCAGCCTGACTTCAGGCTCTACTACAAAGCCACAGTCATCAAGACAGTATGGTACTGGCACAAAGACAGAAATATAGATCAATGGAACAAAACAGAAATCCCAGAGATATATCCACGCACCTATGGATACCTTATCTTTGACAAAGGAGGCAAGAATATAGAATGGAGAAAAGACAATCTCTTTAACAAGTGGTTCCGGGAAAACTGGCAAAACCACTTGTAAAAGAATGCAATTAGAATACTTTCTAACAGCATACACAAAATAAACTCAAAATGGATTAAAGATCTAAACATAAGACCAGAAACTATAAAACTCCTACAGGAAAACAGAGGCAAAACACTCTCCAACATAAATCACAGCAGGATCGTCTATGACCCACCTCCCAGAATATTGGAAATAAAAACAAAAATAAACAAATGGGACCTAATTAAACTTAAAAGCTTCTGCACAACAAAGGAAACTATAAGCAAGGTGAAAAGACAGCCTTCAGAATGGGAGAAAATAATAGCAAATGAAGCAATGGACAAAGAATTAATCTCTAAAATATACAAGCAACTCCTGAAGCTGAATTCCAGAAAAATAAACCACCCAATCAAAAATGGACCAAAGAACTAAACAGACATTTCTCCAAACAAGACATACAGATGGCTAACAAGCATATGAAAAGATGCTCAACATCACTCATTATCAGAGAAATGCAAATCAAAACCACTATGAGGTACCATTTCATGCCAGTCAGAATGGCTGCGATCCAAAAGTCTACAAGCAATAAATGCTGGAGAGGGTGCGGAGAAAAGGGAACCCTCTTACACTGTTGGTGGGAATGCAAACTAGTACAGCCACTATGGAGAACAGTCTGGAGATTCTTTAAAAAACTGGAAATAGAACTGCCATACGACCCAGCAATCCCACTGCTGAACATACACATCGAGGAAACCAGAATTGAAAGAGACACGTGTACCCCACTGTTCATCGCAGCACTGTTTATAATAGCCAGGACATGGAAGCAACCTAGATGTCCATCAGCAGATGAATGGATAAGAAAGCAGTGGTACATATACACAATAGAGTATTACTCAGCTATTAAAAAGAATACATTTGAATCAGTTCTAATGAGGTGGATGAAACTGGAGCCTATTATACAGAGTGAAGTAAGCCAGAAAGAAAATCACCAATACAGTAAAATAACACATATACATGGAATTTAGAAAGATGGTAAGGATAACTCTGTATATGAGACAGCAAAAGAGACACAGATGTATAGAACAGTCTTTTGGACTCTGTGGGAGAGGGAAAGAGTGGGATGGTTTGGGATAATGACATTGAAACATGTATATTATCATATGTGAAATGAATTGCCAGTCCAGGTTTTATGCATCATACAGAATGCTTGGGGCTGGTGCACTGGGATGACCCAGAGGGATAGTATGGGGAGGAGGTTTGAGGGGGGTTCAAGATGGGGAGCACATGTACACCCGTGGCAGATTCATGTTGATGTATGGCAAAACCAATACAATATTTTAATGTAATTAGCCTCCAATTAAAATAAATAAATTTATTTCAAAATTTAAAAAAAAAAATAACTTTTGTATATCAATGGAAACCATCGTCAAAATGAAAAGAAAACCTATAATATTGAAGAAGATATTTACAAATGATGTGACTCACAATAAGTTAATATCCAAATGTATATAAAATCTCATAAAACTTAATATCCAATAACAGAGCAACTCAATAAAAAATATGCAAAGTTCCTAAATAAGTATTTTTCCAAAGAAGACATAGACAGGGATAACAGGCACATGGAAATATGCTCAACACTGCTAATTGCTAGAGAAATTCAAATCAAACAACAAAGTATCACCTCTCACCTGTTAGGGTGGCTATCATCAAAAAGTCTACAAATAAAAGATGAAGAGAATGTGGAAAAATGGGAACCCTTATATATTGTTGGTGGGACTTAAATTAGTGCAGTCACTATGGAAAACAGTACAGAGGTTTCCAAATTTTGTTTTTAAATAAAACTACCATATGATCCATAAATTTCACTTCTATGATTTTGGAAAATACAGAAACATTAATTTGAAAAGATACATGCACCAAAATACTCACAGAAACACTGTTTACAGTAGCCAAGACAACAGCAGCAAGTTAAGTGTCCATCAACAAATGAATGGATAGAAAAAATGTGGTATATATTTACAATGGAGTATTAGTCAGTTATGGGCTCAGTTGGCAAAGAATCTACCTGCAATGCAGGAGACCTGGGTTTGATTCCTGGACCTAGACGATACCTTGGAGAAGGAAATGACAACCCACTCCAGTATTCTTGCCTGGGAAATGCCACAGACAGGGGAGCCTGGCAGGCTATATAGTTAATAGGGTCTCAATGATTTGGACATTACTTAGTGATTAAACCACCATCACCACCATTACTCAAGCATAAAAAGATTTAAATTCTGCCATTTTCAGCAATATAGATGGACTTAGAGAATATCATGCAGAGTGAAATATGCCAAAGACAAATGTTGTATATCATTTATATGTAGAATACAAAAATAATATAAATGAATGTACATGGAAAACAGAAATAGACTCACAGATATACAGAACAATCTTGTGTTGGGGGAGCAGAATTCAGGGAATGGGATTAAAGATACAAACTCTATGCATAAAATAGATAAGGAAAAAGGTACATTTTATAGCAAAGGGAATTTTAGCCATTTTCTTGTAATAACTTATTATGCAGTATTAAAATGTTGGCGTAAAGCTCAACATTCAGGAAACGAAGATCATGGCATCCAATCCCATCACTTCATGGCAAATAGATGGGGAAACAGTACAAACAGTGGCTGACTTTATTTTGGGGGGCTCCAAAATCATTGCAGATGGTGATTGCAGCCATGAAATTAAAAGATGCTTAGAAAGAAAACCACCAATACTAACACATATATATGGAATTTAGAAAGATGGTAATGATAACCCTGTATGTGAGACAGCAAAAGAGACACAGATGTATAGAACAGTCTTTTGCACTCTGTGGGAGAGGGAGAGGGGGGGATGATTTGGGAGAATGGCACTGAAACATGTATAATATCATATAAGAAACGAATCGCCAGTCCAAGCTCGATGCAAGATACAGGATGCTTGGGGCTGGTGAACTGGGATGACCCAGAGGGATGGTACAGGGAGGGAGGTGGGAGGGGGATTCAGGATGGGGAACACATGTACACCTGTGGCAGATTCCTGTTGATGTATGGCAAAACCAATACAATATTGTAAAGTAATTAGCCTCCAATTAAAATAAATAAATTTAAAAATTAAAAAAAAAATAAAATAAAAGATGCTTACTCCTTGGAAGGAAATTTATGACCAACCTGAACAGCATATTAAAAAGCAGAGACATCTGTGTCTCTTTTGCTGTCTCACATACAGGGTTATTGTTACCATCTTTCTAAATTCCATGTATATGCGTTAGTATACTGTATTGGTGTTTTTCTTTCTGGCTTACTTCACTCTGTATAATAGGCTCCAGCAAAAGAGACACAGATGTATAGAACAGTCTTTTGGACTCTGTGGGAGAGGGAGGGGGGGATGATTTGGGAGAATGGCATTAAAACATGTATAATATCATATAAGAAATGAATCACCAGTCCAGGTTCAATGCAGGATACAGGAAGCTTGGGGCTGGTGCACTGGGATGACCCAGAGGGATAGTATGGGGAGGGAGGTGGGAGGGGGGGTTCAGGATGGGGAACACACGTACACCTGTGGCAGATGCATGTTGATGTACGGCAAAACCAATACAATATTGTAAAGTAATAATAATAATAATAATAAAATAAAAATAAAAAGCAGAGACATTACTTTGTCAACAAAAGTCCATCTAATCAAGGCTATGGTTTTTCCAGTGGTCATGTATGAATGTGAGAATTGGACTATAAAGAAAGCTGAGTGCCAGAGAATTCATGCTTTTGAACTGTGGTGTTGGAGAAGACTCTTGAGAGTCCCTTGGACTGCAAGGAGATCCAACCAGTCCATCCTAAAGGAGATCAGTCCTGGGTGTTCATTGGAAGGACTGATGTTGAAGCTGAAACTCCAGTATTGTGGCCACCTGATGCAAAGAGCTGACTCATTTGAAAAGACCCTGATGTTGGGGAAAATTGAGGGTAGGAGGAGCAGGGAATGGCAGAGGATGAATTGGTTAGATGGCATCACCAACTCAATGGACGTGAGTTTGGGTAAACCTTGGGAGTTGGTGATGGACAGGGAAGCCTGGCGTGCTGCAGTTCATGGAGTAGCAAAGAGTAGGACACGACTGAGTGGCTGAACTGAACTGAATCTGCAGAAATACTGAATCGCTATGCTGCACACCTGAAATGAATGTAATATTGTAAATCAACTATAATTTAATAAAAATAATAAAACTTTAATTAAAAAGTTAAAATAGAGTATAGGGACCTAAATGGAAGTAATGTTTCATATTTCACTCAAAGTAGTAACACCTGAACACAAACAGACTGAAAAGTCACATATATTTTAATATCTAGAACATCCAGTAAGAAAATTATGCAATACAAAGCACTCAAAATTATGAATAAATTTATTTCAAATCTTAAAAAGAGATTGAATTAACCTCCAGGAGAGTAAAAATGGAGGAAAAAAAATAGAAAAAGCAAACTGGCATAATTAAGCCTAAGCAGTGATGACTGCCTTATATGTACATCATCTAAATATGCCAAGTAAAGGCAAAGATTGGTAGCACAGACTTGAAAAAAAACTTTCTAACTATATGCTATTTCAAAGAGGCTCACTTCAACAGTATAGATACGGCACACATGTCTAACAGTATAATCCATAAAAAGCAATAGAACCATATCAAAAATTAAATACCCTTGCTCTGTGAAATGCTATGAAAGAGAATAAAAATACATACTATAGAAGAAAAGTTTGCAAACCATATATTTAAAAAAGAATGATTATGTTTAGTATATAATGAAAACTCTAAAAATTCAACATAAAAAATCCCAAACATTACAACTAGAAATAGAAAAAAAGAAAAAAAACAATTGTTTTACTGAAGGAGATATAAAGATGGTAAAAAAGAACATGAAAATGGATTCAATATCCTTAGCCATAAAGGAAATTCAAATTTAAACTACAATGCAATATCACTAAACAATTATCAGAATAGCTAAAATAAATAGCTGTGATACCAATGTTGGCAAGGCTGAAGATAAACAGTATAACTCATATATTACAGATGGGAATGTAAAATGCTACAATTCTGGAAAACAGCTTAGTACTTTCTTATAAAATTAAACATACAGACCCCCAATGAGCAAGTTTCTACTTTTTACTTCTCTGATTTCTATTCCTTATTAGGCAAATCTTTAGATTCTAGATCATAGTTGTCAACTTCAGAGTCATTTATTGTAACTACAAGTATATTAAGCTAAAAAAGAAGTGAGAAGTTGAGTTCCTCTGACAAATGGATAACAGTTGCAAGGGGACACCTTAGGCCACCTAGTTTTTTTGAAGTGATGGTGGACAAAGCTAAGGCTACAGTTTGAATAAGTATATATAATCCTGAATTATATACTGAAATAGAAAAATAATTTTAATAGAAAAACTGGAGAAATAAAACAGTTCCTAGTTAAGTTAGTAGCATTCAACCAATATGAATTCTTTAGTTTTGATCATATCATACCACAGTAATATGAGGTTAACATTACTAGAAGCTAGGTAAAGTGTGTATGTGAACACCATACTATCTTTTCAATTCCCTGTAAGTTTAAACTCATTTCAAAACAAAATATTTTTAATAGTTAACCTAGAGTTCTGTTTTCAGCTTTGACATATAAAGGGCTTGGAAATATCACTCCAATCTTACTAGAAGAGAAAAACTGAATAAACTGAAAACCAATAACTTTTCTTAGACTAACTGAAAACTGAGGTCACATGGTGTTGAGATATAGTTGAATGTAGAAAATTAAAGTCGATGTCAGCTTACATAGAACAGAAGCCATTGGAGCCTCAAATTGGTAGGAACACTTGAATGTTGATTTTGACAAATTTCTAGTGACAGAGTATGGACTACCATGAGGAAAACTCAGGAGGGCTGAAGTCTTGGAGAGTGTGCTCCACACATACATGGATTATACTTCCAATAAACCTACCACATTCTCAAAGTACAGAACCAAGAAAAATCTTCTGTTTATGGAAGGAAAATGTAAATATTTTTAAATGCATGCAGAGTATCCTCCATAAAAAAAGACCTACTCTTCAGGGGAAAGTTCTTTATCAAGTTTGTATTCTACTTGAAGAAAGGACATTTACCCAAATCCAGGCCCCTATACCTTCCTGTCTCACCTACAAATAGAAAAAAAATACTAATAAATACCTTGTAAAATGACATATGGTCACAAAGAGAATAAGCAATTTTTAGATTATAAAATTTCTCTTACTCCATAGCTTACCATCATACCAAAAGTAGTTCTGTATAGTAATAGTGTATTACAGCTGAAGGAACTATAAGTCACTTACTGTATTTAAGAAGAAATTCATAGGGAAAACCCAAAATGATAAGGGATGCCAAAATAAGGACAATAGAGTAAATTTAAATCTCTGATCCCTACAGCTACATCAAACATTAAATACAGTCCACCCCTTCACATAAATATAAAATCTCACAATTAAGTCCTGTTTACTTCAGTTTCTATTACCTAATAGGAACTTGAGTTACGATATCACATTGGGCTTATAACAACAAAGGTGCAAGTCATGCTAAATAGCAAGAAACCAATTTCAAAAGAGAAAGGACTCATTTGAACCAAACTCAAGTATAATGGAAGACTTTAGAATGAGCAGACAAGAAACTTAAAATTACTATGGTTACTATATTTGGGACTCTAATGAAAAACATGGTTAACATGGAACTATAGATGAATAATATAAGCAGAGATATGAAAATCTCAAGACAGTATTTTAAAGATAACATAAATGAAGAATTCTTTTAATGAGTTCATCAGTAGAGTGGACACAGTTTAAGAATCAGGAACCCTAAGTCAATAGAAACTTCCCAAACTGAAATGCAAGGTAAAAAGTAATTTAAAAAAAAACCTAAATATTCAAGAACTGTGGGATAATTTCAAAAGTGTACCATAACTACAAATGGGATACCAGAAATAGAAGAACAAAAGAAGATGCATGTGAAGTATTTGAAGTAGTCATGATGGAAGATTTACTCAAAATTAATTACTGACACTAAATTACAGATTCAGGAACCTGAGAGAACATCAAGCAGAAAACATCAAAAATATAATTCCAAGCATGCATAATAAATTGAGAAAACAAAAGACAGAAAAACTTAAAGGAAGCTAGGAAGGCAAGGGAAAAGCTTTACCTATAGAGGAACAAGCACCACACTAGATTTGTCAAAACCAGGCAAGCAAGAAGAGAGTGGAATGAAATATTTATACTGATGAAAGTAAAACAAAACAAAATAACATAAGATCCCAGAAATCTAGAATTTTATAGCCAGCAAAATTATCTTTCAAAGGTGCAAGACAAATAGAGACATTCTCAGTGAACAAAAACTAAAGGAATTAGAGTTATGGGCATGCATAATGGGGAGGAGGGGGTGGGATGTATGGAAAGAGTAACATGGAAACTTACATTATCATATGTAAAATAGATAGCCAACAGGAATTTTCTGTATGGCTCAGGAAACTCAAACAGGGGCTATGTATCAACCTAGAGGTGGGGCATGAGGGAGGGAGATGAGAGGGAGGTGCAAAAGAGAGGAGACATATGTATAGTTGTGGCTAATTTCATTTTGAGGTTTGACAGAAAGCAGCAAAATTCTGTAAAGCAATTATCTTTCAATAAAAAATTAATTAAAAAATCTTACATAAATGAGGAAGAATGGCAGAAGATGAATAAATATAAATTAATACATTTTATCCCTCTTGTTTTTTAATTGACATAATAGTTTATAGTTTGTTCAGATCATAATCTTAACACTGTGTTGTTTGATTGGAGCATATGAATACATTAAATGAATGACATTAATGTTAAAAGGGAGGGGAAGGAGGACTTTGAAATACTATGCTATAACTACACTACTCATAAAGTGTTACAATGTTATCTGAAAGTGGGTTTAGATTAGTTGGAATTATACATTATTACAAACACTAAGTAAACCACCAACATTTTAAGGTGTATAATATGTGATAAGGAGAAAGAACATGGAATTTATAAAATGTTCAACTGAATCTAGAGAAAGTATTCCATTATATTAAAAGGTTTCTGCTCAGCACAGAAAGCCATCAACAAATGAAAGACAACCTTAAAAATGGGAGAAAATATTTGAAAATTATATATATGATAAGAGGTTAATATCCAAAACATGTAAATAAGTTACACAACTCAGTAGCAAAAAAAAAAAAAAAAAGATTTAAAAATAGGCAGGGGATTTGAATAGATATTTTCCCAAAGACACATAGATTGCCAAGAGTAAATGAAAAGGTGCTCAACATCATCACTCATGATCAAAATGCAAATAAAAACCACAATGATATCTCACTTTGGTGGTGAAATTGTGAAGAAAAGGAAACCCCTGTGCAGTGTTGGTAGGAGTGTACGTTGGTACAGCCACTATGGAAAATATAATGGAAGGCCCTCAAAAAATTAAAAATAGAACTCTTTATGATCCAGCAATTCCATTTGAGTCTTTATTTGAAAGGAAAAAAAAAAAAAACCACTAATTCAAAAAGACATGTGAACTCACATGTTATGTTATGTTATTTGCATCAGTTTAGTTCAGTTCAGTTCAGTCGCTCAGTCGTGTTTGACTCTTTGCGACCCCATGAATAGTAGCATGCCAGGCCTCCATAGCCAGACATGAAAGTAACATAGGCGTCCATTAGTTGGATGAATGGATTAAAAAAATGTTTTATATATATAATGGATTATTATTCTGTCTTTAAAAAGAGATCATGTCATTTGTGACAACATGGATGGATCTTGAGGGCATAATACTACGTGATATGTCTGACAAAAAAAATTGTATGACCTTATTTATATGTGGAATCTAAAATAATCAAGCTCACAGATACAGAGAACTGATTGGTGGTTGCCAGAGGTGGAGATGGCAGTTTGTTGAAATAAGTGAAGGTGGTCTAAAGATATAAACTTCCAATTATAATTTTAAAAAATACTAGCATTTATATTTATTAACAGTAAATTTTCTGAAAAAGAAAGATATTGATCCCATTTACAATAGCATCAAAATATTAAAATATTTAAGAATAAGCTTAACCAAGCAGGTGAAATCTCTCTACTCTAAAAACTACATGATACTGAAGAAAAAATTAAAGGAAGACACAAATAAACACAAAGGTATCTCACTTTCATGGATTAGAAGAATTAATTTTATTAAAACAGCAATACTAGCAAAAATAATTTATAGAATCATTATAATATCTATTAAGATTCCAAGGGCATTTTTAACATAAATAGGAAAAAACACTCCTAAAATTTATATGTAACCACAAAATATCCTGAATATACAAATAAATACTGAAAAGAACAAAGCATAAAACTATATTATAAAGCTATAGTAATTAAAACAGTACAGTAGCAAAAAACAAAGAAACAAACAGACTTATAGACCAACATAACTGAACTGAAAACCCAAAAATAAACCCAAGAATATGCTACCAACTACTATTTAACAATGGAGTCAAGAATACTCATGAAGAAAAATTAGTCTCTTTAATCAATGGTGCTGAGTTTAAATACAAAGATATAGATAAGTTAAAAGTGAAGTGATGGGTAGCATAACTGAAAATGGTGGAATAAGGTGCTCCAAAAATCAGTTACTCAATTGCAGCAACCATTAATGTGGTGAAAATTACCAGAATTTTTGGAATTATTTAGAATTTAATAATGATCTTAAAGCAAATCACTTATCGAAGGAAGAATCCACTGCAATATCGAAAGAAAGGACTCTGGCATTTTCTCTCACCCACCTACAACCACCCATTCCCCAGTTTTGTGGGCATCTCCCATTCCTGGTATGGTTTGCTCATGCCAGAGGGGTAAAATGGACTTTGTTCATTAAAAAAAAAAAAAAAAAACTGTGTAAGTACACTTTTACCTATCTGATAGTTCCCTAAGAGACCAGAAAAAAGGCTGGATTTTAATTGACTCTCCACAAAATTCTTTCAGGGCTCTAACGACTTTCCAGGCAACATTTCTTGAAAGAAGTAAAAGAAATATACCAGTATCCAACTGGTTCAAGGGCCAGTGGAAACAGAAGACAGAAGACAAGCCCTGGAATAGAAGAAGTTGAAAAGGAAGATACATGGAAGAATAAGAGCTTTGAAATTTCTCATATATACCAAGGAAATTTTAGTGCAATATGCATGCCTAGAGCCACACACATGTTCAGAAAAGACCAGATGACTCCAGAACTTGCTATGTACCCCACAAATTCAAGAGATAAAGACAAAGTAGAGTAGTAGGTGGCCAGGCTAAGTGTTTAAGGAGTTTTCTAGGTCAGAGCCATTTTGAAAAGACCAGGGGAGTATTATTTACAACTTTTTCTTATTTTTGTTTCCAGGCATTTAAGAAAATCTTTGCCAGAACACCAGATAGACTAAAACAATGGAATAGAAACTTCAGTCTTCATGCTCAAATAATTCAGCTTTGGAAAAATAACTTGAAAAAGTCACTAAGCAGACAATTCAAACCTCAAACAAGCAACAATGAAACCTATGGAGGAAGAATTGCCGGGGACCAGCCCTGGCTGATCCAGGGAATTCGAAGCGGGGACAGCGTTGGCGAGGATCAGGAAATAACTGCTTAATTAAACGTTTATTAAGGATATAAAGAGTGGTGAAATAAGGATAGCTCAGCGAAGAAATTCAGTGAAGAAAAGAGGCTGAATAAAATTCCAAAGCAGGGAATTTACGTCACCTACGAAGGCCGCAGGCGTCCTCCCATTCTCCCGAAGGAGAGGAGACACTAAGGCCTCCCCGGTCAGATCTTAGAAGCCCAGGCAAAATTAGTAGGCTTGACGAGCTTCCCTGCCTCAGAGGAAAAGTTAAGCTAGAAGGTGAAAGAAAGAACAACATGGGGAGACCAAATTCCGGTGAACAAGGCCCGCACTTTATTTTCCAAAGTAGTTTTTATACCTTAAGTTATGCATAGAGGATAATGGGGGAAGGGGTAGAGTCATGCAGTAAGCCAGGCTTTCTTCCTGCAAACTTATCATATGCAAAAGTTTAGATGATTTGCATCATCTTCTGGCCTGGAGGCCTTTTTCTCTAAAGGTGATTATTCTTAAGTCAGGCGCCAGCCTCCAAAAAGCATTAGATAAATTTGCATTCCTACAGAGCAAAGGTGTGGTGGGCTATAACAAGAAAAAGAATTAACTCAAGGGTCCCAGGTTACAAACATTAAAGCTACTACTTACACCAATTATATTAATCAATACACTGCCAGGGACACAGCAGGTAAGGGATATGGAGACTTAGCAGCAAATATTGGCCCAACAAGTGAAAATCCCTTCACCAATACAATTTCTAATCAATCTTTTAACTGCTCAAAGGAATCTGTATTTAGACAGTTTAGAACATCTCATGCCTCTCACAGTTGGGAGGCTCTGAACAATCACGTGTGGCTGGAAAAACCTATTCAGGCAGGCTAGAGGATTTCCAAAGGAGTTTGTAGGTTGAAACACTGTCGCACCCAGAAATTATTAACTGGAGCTGTAAGCTAACATTTTTTTCAGCGAGGTAGTGGGGGACAACCCCCCGTAAAGTCAGAGGTGTAGGTGAAAGCACAAAGCAGAAAGTAGGCAGACTCTGGTTTGGGGGGTAGATTGCTCGAGAATTTCCTGGGAGACTCCTGAGGCTTGATCCCGCCTTTGCGTATGCCAAGCCTCCTTCCTCATGACCTTTGCCAGGGGCGGAGCTCGCTCCCTGCAAAGAATGATCTAATTTCCAGAGATTCCACATTAGTAGTCTAAGTTCATGCTGTGATCCCTGCCCCACCCCAGGTACTGGAAAAGGGTCCTGCCAATGGGGCCCTAGTGCACCTGCTGCCAGGCACTAGAAAACCCCCTACAGTGCTTATCCTTTCACAACCGTTGTTGGACATTAGGAACAGCTCCCACTAGGGCCAAATATCTCATGCCTGAGGCCATTGACTCATGCACTTGTCTCATTGATGGGACCAGATCTCTGGCTGCTGCCAATCCTCTCTCCACAGTTTTTGACACTACCAAGGCTCCCGTGACACTGGCAGATGTTCCACTTCCATGCACTGTCCTCACGCAAGCAGTGATCCAGGGCAGCCTCAGGAACAGACCCCTGTCAGTGGCCCACATGAAGAGGTGGGGATAAACCCACAGCTGAGCCTCAGGGCAAGGCAACTAAGGAAGAGGAATAAAAATCTTTCCTTGTAGCAACACAAGCCACAGATTAAATGCCCACAACTGACTTGGTAAACCCTGCATATGTGGAATATCTGAATGGACAATAATGTTTTCAAAACTGAGATCAGTCTATGGGGGCAAGTACAAGTGAGAATTGGGACAGGTCAGAGTCTGAACTGCCTCTTTAGTGTTCAAAGTGGATACAGAGACCTATGTAGAGGTATCAGAAGGCTTCCTGGGAAGGCAGAGATTGGCTATGGCAAGGACACTCGCAACTGAGGGGCAAGGACACTGACAACGGAGACTCCAGAGAAATATTATTATTACTATTATTTTCATGTTTTGTCCTGTTGTTTTAAAATTATTATTATTTTAATTTAAAAATTTTATGATATATTTTTATTTCTATTTATCAATCTTTACGTTTACATTGCTTTCTGTTTTTACCTTGTTGTGTTATGCTTTGTTTTTAATCTCTTTATCTTTTTTGTGTTCTTGTTTTATGTATTTATTATTTTTTAGTTTGCATTCTGATTTTGTTTTGTTCTTGTTTTTGTTAGTTTTATTCTTAATTGTTTGATTTCATTTTTGTGTTCTTTTTTATTTGATTATTTTCTTGTTTTTGTTTTCTTTGTTTTTTATTTTGCTTCTTTTGTTTTTTATGTGTATCTTTTTAAAATATAAATTAATTTATTTTAATTGGAGGCTAATTACTTTACAATATTGTATTGGTTTTGCATCTTTTTCTTTGTGATGGGCTTGCCTGGTAGATCAGCAGTAAAGAATCGAACTGCAATGCAGGAGATGTGCAGACACAGGTTTGATCCCTGGGTTGGGAAGATCCTTTGGAGGAGAAAATGTCAACCAATTCCAGTAATCTTGCCCAGAAAATCCCATAGACAAAGGAGCCTGGCAGACTAAAGACCATGGGATTTCAAATGAGTTAGAAATGGCTGAGTAACTAAGAAAGAAAAGCAACTTTCTTTGTCAGGTTTTGTTTGTTTGGTTTTGCTTTTACCATTTGTCTTGGGTTGCATTTATTTGTTTTCTTTGTTTTTGTCTTTGTTACTTTTCTTGGGTTTTATTTGTCTGTTTGCACCCACCCCCCAATTTATTTTTTTTCTACAGCATGCAGCTTTCTGAGTCTTGGTTCTCAAGGTGAGGGTTGGGCCCAAGCCCAGTCTGGAGTGGGAGTACTAAGTCAAGAATGCTGGACAACCAGAGAATTTCTGGCTGTGGGGAATATTAATTGGCAAGTGCTCTCCAAGAAGTCACCATCTTAACTCTAAAACCCAGCTCCACCCAAATATCTACAAATACCAGTGATGGAAGCCTCATGCCAAACAACAAGCAAGATAGGTACACAAAATCATCCATCAGAAAACAGGCTGCCATAAGGGGTACTAAACTCACAGTCACCCCAAAACACCACCAGACAGTCCTGGCAATCATGACAAGATCCTACTCTGACCACCATAGTTCATACAACAGACCCTCCCACCATTAAGCCTACATAAGCCACTGAACCAACCTCACCCAACTGAGGACAGATGCTAGAAGATTGAGGAACAATGACCTGAAGCCTGTAGAAAGGAGATCTCAAACACAGTAAGTTAAATAAAACGAGAAGGCAAAGATATATTTTGCAGTTAAAGGAGCAAGTTAAAAACCCCACAAGGCCAAATAAATGAAGAGAAAATAAGCAATGTATCTGAAATACAATTCAGAGTAATGATAGTAAAGATCCAAACTCTCATAAATAGAATAGAGGCACAGATAAAGAAAATACAAAAAATGCTTAATAGGAGCTGTTAAAACTAAAGAACAAACAGTTATGAACAACAAAATAACTGAAATTTAAAATACATTATAAGGAATCAATAGCAGAATAACTGAGACAGCAGAACAGATAAGTGAGCTGGAAGATAGAATGGTGGGAATAACTGCTGCAGAGCAGAAGGAAAAAGAATGAATAGAAATAAGAACAATATCAGAGACCTCTGAGACAATATTAAACACACCATTTTTAGAAATATAGGGCTTACAGAAGAAAAATTATATGGGTCCCAACTCACTGGAAAAGACCCTGATGCTGGGAAAGATTTAAGGTAGAAGACCCATATATATGCTGTCTACAAGAGACCACTTCAGACCTAGGGACACTTACAAACCAAAAGTGAGGGGAAGGAAAAAAGGTATTCTATCCAAACAGAAATCAGAAGAAAACTGGAGTAACAATACTCACATCAGACAAAATAGAACTGAAAATAAAGACTGCTACAAAAGACAAATAAGGACACTACATAACAAACAAGGGATCAATCCAAAAAGAGGATATAACAATTAGAAATATTTATATATCCAACATAGAAGCACCTCAACACTTAAGGCAAATGCTAACAGCCATAAAAGTGGAAACCAAGAGTCACATAATGGAGGACTTTATCACACCACATACACCAGCAGATAGATCATTCAGACAGAAAATTGATAAGAAAAGAAAAGCCTTAAATGACAAAATAGACAAGATAGAATTAATTGATATTTCTAGGACAGTCCACCCCAAAGCAGCAGAATACACTTTCTTCTCAAGTGCACATTGAACATTCTCCATAATACATCATATCTTGGTTCACAAATCAAGCCTCAATAAATTTAAGAAAACTGAAATTTTATCAGATATCTTTCCTGACCACAAAGCTATGAGATTAAAAATGAATTACTGGGGAAAATAACCTTAAAAAAACACAAACACATGGAAGCTAAACAGTATGCTACTAAATAACCAAGAGATCAAAGAGGAAATAAAAAATAATACCTAGAAAAAAAATGAAAATGATGACCAAAAGTGTATGGGATACAGCAAAAGTAGTTCTAAAAGGAAGCTTTTAGCAATAGAATCTTACCTCAAGATACAAGAAAAATCTTGGAGGAGACAAGATGGTGGAGGAATAGATGGATGTGGAGTACATCTCTCACAACAGATACATCAGAAATACATCTTCAGATACAGAAGATCTCACATAGCACCAGCTGAGAGCTGGCAGGAGTCCCTGGCCACCAGAAAAGAATACGTAGTTCCATGCAAAACTCAGTAGGAAGAAAGATGAAAGGAAAAAAAAAAAGAAGGAGAGTAAGCTGGACCAGATCTGCACCCGGAGTGTGGGAAAGCTGAAGCAGGAGTGAAAGCCACACATCAGGGCAATCAGTTGAGACAGAGGGGAAGCATTTGAGGCTGTCAGAAAGTGAAGTAGCTGATCTCTGAGAGTCTTTATGAAGAGAGAATCACACAGACAATTCATGCCATGGCCTTTCATACATCAGACAGGGATGTAAGTTCACTGGAACATACATTGGCTGGGAACTAGAACATGTGTCTACTGTACTGAGAAATAGAGAAGGACTAGCCAGGGAGACCATTTGAACATCAGCTGTAAGCAGCTAGAAAAATACTCTAAGAGCACCATATTTCATGTGTCTGTGGCCTCTGGCTTCTCTGGGCACTTGGTGCAGTCAGGGTCTCTGCAGTCCAAACAGCTGTGCCACCTCCACTCTCGATCCTCACTGGAACAGAGCTGCCAGAGGCTAGGGAAAATAACCTAAATAGCACCATATCTTCTGCACCTGTGGCAACTGCCTTCACTGTGCACTTGGAACAACCAGTTTTCTAGTGATCCAAGCAGCTGCATCACCTCCAGGTTTAATCCTCACTGGAACAGAGCTGCCCAGACTCTAGAAAAAAAAAAAAAAAAGAGAGATGTATTTTCTGCACCTGTGGTCACTGGTTTCCCTGCATACCTGACACTTCCAGAGAACATGCAATTCAAGCAGCCACATCACCTCCACACTCAGTCCTCACTGGGCAGACTCAAGTACTCCAGGATAGCCTCAGGAACAAAAATCTTATGGATGACACACAAGCAGAGGTGGGAATAAAACCACAACTGAACTCTAGGGGCAGTGACTAAAGAAGAAGATAAAAAATCTTTCCACCAGATGTACAAGTTAGAGATTAAATCCACAAAATCACAGAGTTAGACTCTGTGTCTATGGAAAATATAAAAGAAGAATGAATGTTCTCACAGAAGAAAAAGCCTGGGTTCTGGCATCTGTGGACATTGGAGGAAAGAACATGCAGGAGTAGGGCCAGATAAGAGTTTGAGCTGACCCCACAGCAGGTCCAGAGCAAGAACAGTATTGGAGGGCATCCTAGGGAGGCAGTTAGACTGTGACTCTCAATGGAGGGAAAAAACTCTGACAGTGGAGGCCTGAGGAAAACATTTATTATTATTTTATATTTTGGTTTCTTCTGTAGTTGATTCTGGATTTTTTTCTCTTCGTCTTCTCTTTGTCCTTATGGTTGTTGTGGTTATTATTATTATTTATTTAAGCTTTTTAGAATATTTAAATAACACTTTTTATTTCCTTTATATATTTCTATCTCTACATTGTGTGTGTGTGTGTTTGCAGTTCTATGGGATTCCAAAGAGTAGCAAGAAGACATATGAAACCATTTTTAAATGAACAATACAAAGAAATAGAGGAAAATAATAGAATGTGAAAGATTAGAGATCTCATCAAGAAAATGTGATACCAAGGGTATATTTCATGCAAATATGGGCACAATAAAGGACAGTAAAGGTATGGACCTAACAGAAGTAGAAGAGATAAAGAAGAAATGGCAAGAATACACAGAAGACCTCTACAAAAAAAGCTCTCAATGACCCAGATAACCACAATGGTGTGATCACTCACTTAGAGTCAGACATCCTGGAGTGTGAGGTCAATGGAGCCTTAGGAAGCATTTCTAAGGGCAAAGCTAGTGGCTGCCATCACAAAGTCTATAAACAATAAATGCTGGAGAGGGTGTGGAGAAAAGGGAAACCTCTTACACTATTGGTGGGAATGCAAACTAGTACAGCCACTATGGAGAACAACATGGAGTTACCTTAAAAATCTGGAAGTAGAATCCCACTGCTGGACATACACACTGAGGAAAACAGAATTGAAAGAGACACGTGTAACCCAATGTTCATTGCAGCACTGTTTACAATAGCTAGAACATGGAAGCAACCTAGATGTCCATAGGCAGAAGAATGGATAAGGAAGCTGTGGTACATATATATAATGCAATATTACTCAGCTATAGAAAAGAATGCATTTGAATCAGTTCTAATGAGGTGGATGAAATTGGAGCCTATTTTACAGAGTGAACTAAGCCAGAAAGAGAAACACCAATACAGTATATTAATGCATATATATGGAATTTAGAAAGATGGTAATGATGACCCTATATGTGAGACAGTGAAAGAGACACAGATGTAAAGAACAGACTTTTGGACTCTGTGGGAGAAGGTGAGGGTGGGATAATTTGAGAGAATAACATTGAAACATGTATATTACCATATGTAAAATAGATGACCAGTGCAAATTCAATGCATGAAGCAGGGCACCTAAAGCTGTTGCTCTGGAACAACCCAGAGGGATGGGATAGGGATGGAAGAGGGAGGGGTTTCAGGATTGTGGGACAGATGCATACCCATGGCTGATTCATGTTGATGTATGGCAAAAAAAAAAAAAAAAAAACCCACACAAAACACTGGAATATTGTAATTAGACTTCAATTAAAATAAATGAATTTTAAAAATGCTAAAGGTACTTCTATAGGCAGGTAACACGAGAAGGAAAAGAACTATAAAAATAGACCAAACACAATTCAGATAATGCCAATAGGCACATATATACATCAATAATTTCTTTAAATGTAAATGGATTAAATGTGCTCACCAAGACACAATGGCTTAGTGGATACAGAAAGAAGATCCATATATATGCTGTGTACAAGAGACTCACTCCAGACTTAGAGATATATACAGACTGAAAGTGAGAGGATGGAAAAATACATTCCATGCAACTGTATATTTAAAAAAAGTCAGAGCAGCAATTCTTTTATCAGACAAATTAAACCTTAAAATAAAGAGTATTAGAAGAGAGAAGAAAGGACATTACATAGTGATCAATGGATCAATCCAAGATGACATAACAATGGTAAATATGCACCCAACACAGGAGCACCTCAATATATAAGGGAAACACTGACAGACATAAAATGGGAAGTTGACAGTAACAAAATTATAGTAGGGGACTTTAACACCCCACTTACACAAATGGAGAGATCATTAAAAAAAAAAAAATTAATAGGGAAACATAAGCTTTAAATGACACTTTCAACCAGATGGGCATAATGATATCTTCAGGATATTCCATCCAAATACAGAAGAATACAATTTCCTCTCATGTGCACATCGAACATTCTCCAGGATAGATTACATCTTGGGTCACAAATCAAGCCTTGGTAAATTTAAGAAAACTGCAATTGTATCAAGCATCTTTCCTGATCACAATGCTACAAGAGTAGATATCAGTTACAGGGGAAAAAGCTGTAAAAAACACAAACATGTGGAAATTAAACAGTAAATTTCTAAGTAACCAATAAGTTACTGAAGAAATAAAAGGGGAAACAAAAATACCTGGATACAAATGGCAATGAAGATGCAATGACTCAAAACATATGGGATACATCAAAGTAGTTCTAACATGAAATTTCATAGCAATGCAACCTACCTAACATCAAGAAATAAGAAAAACATCAACTAGATAACAACTTCACAACTAAAGCAACAGGAAAAAGAAAAAGAAAAAAAAATCCAAAGTTAGCAAAAAATAAAATCATGAAGATCATAAATGAAAAAGAAATAAAGAAAACAGTAGTAAAGATCACTAATTTAAAGCTGATTCTTTGAGAAGATAAACAAAATTGACAAAATACTAGACTCATCAAGAAAAAAGGGGGAAAACTCAAACCTTCAAAATGAGAAATGATAAAAGAGAGCTTAAAAGAGACAACATAGAAATACAAAGAGACTACTCTTTGTATATATGAGTATATATATGCTACTCTTTTTGAAATATAAGAGAATACTGTGAGCAACTATATGCCTATAAAATGGACATTCTGGAAGAAATTGCTGCATCCTTAGAAAAGTTCAAACTTTCAAGGCTGAACCAGGAAGAAACAGAAATTATGAACAAGCCAATCACAAGCACTGAAATCAAAACTGTGATCAAAAATCTACAAAAACAAAACAAAACAAAAAAACAGGTCCAAATGGCTTCACAGGTGAATTTTAACAAATATTTAGAGAAGAGCTATCTCTCTTAAACTCTTCCAAAAAATTGCAGAGGATGGAATACTTCCAAACTCATTCTAAAGGGCCACCATCACTCTGATATCAAATCCAGATAAAGACATCACAAAAAAAGAAAAGTACAGGCCAATATTACTGATGAACATCAATGCAAAATTCATCAACAAGCACTAGCAAACAGAATCGAACAACACATTGAAAGTATTATAAACCATGATCAAGTTGGGTTTATCCAAAGGATGCAAAAATTATTCAATGTATGCAAATCAGTCAATGTGATACACCATATTGACAATTTAAAAGATAAACATCATATGATAATCTCACTAGATGCAGAAAAAACTTTCAACAAAATTCAGTACCCATTTATGAAACAAACAAAAAACAAACTCCAGAAGATAGGCATAGAAGGAACTTATCTTGATATAATAAAGGCCATATATGATAAACCAACAAGAAGGAACTTATTTCGATATAATAATGGCCATATATGACCAACAGCAAACATTATTCTCAATGGTGAAAATATGAAAGCATTTCTTGTAAAATCAGGAACAAGACAAGGGTGCCCACTCTCACCACTATTGTTCATCATAGATTTGGAAGTCGTAGCCATGGCAATCAGTGAAAGAAAGTAGTAAAAGGAATCCAGACTGGAAAAGAAGTAAAACTCAGTCCTTGCAGACAACATGATTCTATATATAGAAAAACCTAAAGACACTATTAGAAAATTACTAGAGCTAATAAGTGAATCCAGTAAAGTCACTGAAAACAGAATCAATACTTAGAAATCTCCTGCATACCCATACACTAACAGTGAAAAATCAGAAAGTGAAATTAAGGAATCAATCACAGTCACTAAGGCAACAAAAAGAAAAAAAATATTTAGCAATAAGCCTACCTAAGGATACAAAGTTTTATATACAGAAAACTATTAGACACTGATTAAAGAAATCAAAGACAACATAAACAGGTGGAGAGATATACCACTTTCTTGGATTTGAAGAATCAAAACTGAAAATGACTACATTTCCCAAAGCAATCTACATATTTCATGCAATCTCTATCAAATTACCAAAAGCATTTTTCAGTGAACTAGAACAAAAAATTTCAAAATTTCTTTGGAAACACAAAAAAGCTAGAATGGGCAAGCAATCTTAAGAAATAAGAATGGAACTGGGGGAAGAAACTTTCCTGACTTCAGACTATACTACAAAGCTACAGTCAAAAAGACACTATGGTACTGGCACAAAACAGGAATATAGACCAATTTTTATCTCAGGATAGAAAGCCCAGAGATAAACCCACATAACTACGGGCACCTTATCTTTAACAAATTAAGCAAGAATATATGATGGGGAAAAGATAGTCTCTTCCATAAATGGTGCTGGTAAAACTGGACACCTATGTGAACAAGAATAAAATTAGAACACTTCCTAGTGTCCAGCTCCTTCTGACCTCATGGACTGCAGCAAAACAGTCTTCCCTATTCTTCACCATCTCCCGGAGCTTGCTCAAACTAATATCCATTGAGTCAGTGATGCCATCCAACAATCTTGTTCCCTGTCATCCCCTTCCACCCTCAATCTTTTCCAAAATCAAGGTCTTTTCTAATGAGTTGGCTGTTTGCATCAGGTGGCCAAAGCATTGGAGCTTCAGCATCAATCCTTCTAATGAATATTCAGGGTTGATTTCCTTTAGGAGTGACTGGTTTGATCACTATGCAATCCAAGGGACTCTCAAGAGTCTTCTCCAACAATAAAGCTCAAAAGCATCAATTCTTCAGCGTTCAGCATTATTTGTGATCCAACTCTCACATCCATACATGCCTACTGGAAAAACCATAGCCTTGACTAGATGGACCTTTGTCAGCAAAATAATGTCTCTGATTTTTAATAAGCTGTCCAAGTTGGTCATAGCTTTTCTTCCAAGGAGCAAGCATCTTTTAATTTCGTGGCTGAAGTCACCATCTGCAGTGATTTTGGAGTCCAAGAAAATGAAATCTGCCACAGTTTCCATTGTTTCCCCATCTATTTACTATGAAGTGATGGGACCTGATGCCATGATGTTCACTTTTTGAATGTTGAGGTTTAAGCCAGCTTTTTCACTCTCCTCTTTCATTTTCATCAACAGGTTATGTAGTACTTCTTCACTTTCTGCCATAAGGTGGGGTCATCTGCATATCTGAGGTTACTGATATTTTCCCCAGCAATCTTGCTTTCAGCTTGTGTTTCATCCAGCCCAGCATTTTGCATGATGTGGTCTGCATATAAGTTAAATAAGCAGGGTGACAATATATAGCCTCCACATACACCTTTCCCAATTTGGAACCAGTTTGTTGTTCCATGTCTCGTCCTAACTGTTGCTTCTTGATCTGCATACAGCTTTCACAGAAAGCAAGTAAGGTGGTCTGGTATTCCCATCTCTTGAAGAATTTTCCAGTTTGTTGTGATCTATGCAGTCCTGGAAAAGGAAATAGCAACCCACTCCAGTATTCTTGCCTGGAGAATCTCATGGATGGAGGAGCCTGGTAGGCTACAGTCCACGGGGTCACAAAGAGTCGGACACGACTGAGCGACTTCACTTTCACTTTCACTCTTATGCAGTCAAAGGCTTTAGCGTAGTCAGTGAAGCAGTTGATGTTCTTTCGGAATTCTCTCGCTTTTTCTATGATATCACAATGTTGGCAATTTGATCCCTGCTTCCTCTGACTTTTCTAAATCCAGCTTGAACATCTGGAAGTTCATGGTTCACATACTGTTGAAGTCTGGCTTGGAGAATTTTCAGCATTATTTTGTTAGCATGTGAAATGAGTGCAATTGTGCAGTAGTTTGAAGATTCTTTTGCACTGCCTGTTTTTGAGATTGAAATCAAAACTGACTTTTTCCAGTCCTGTGGCCACTGCTGAATTTCCCAAATTTGCTGGCATATTGAATGAAGCACTTTGACAGCATCAGCTTTTAGGATTTGAAATAGCTCAGCTGGAATTCCATTATCACCACTAGCTTTGTTCATAGTGTTTCTTCCTAAGGCCCACTAAAATAAACTAAGGACTTAAATGTAATCCCAGAAACTATAAAATTCTTAGAAGAAAGCATAGGCAGAACACATTTTGAAAAAAATCATAGCAAGATCTTCTATGACCCACCTCTTAGACTAATCAAAATAAAAATAAAGATAAATCAATGGGATCTAATTAAGCTTAAAAGCTTTGCACAGCAAAGGAAACCATAAACAAGACATAAAGACAACCCTCAGAATTGGAGAAAATAATTACAAATGAAGTAACTGACAAAGGATTAATCTCCAAAATAGATAACAACACATGCATCTCAATATCATAAAAACACTCATCTCATTTTAAAAATTGGCAGAAAACCTAAACAGACATTTCTCCAAATTAGACATAAAGATGGCTAATAAACACCTGAAAAATGCTCAACATCACTTATTATTAAAGATGCAAATCAAAAGTATAATGTTGTATCACCTCCCACCAGTCAAAATGGTCATCATCAAAAAAAAAAAAAAACACAGTAAATGATGAAGAGGATGTGGATAAAAGGCCAACATCTTGCATTGTTGGTGGGAATGTAAATCGATGCAACTATTACAGAGAATAGTTTGGAGACTTCTGAAAAAAACTGGGAATAAAACTTCTGTATGACCTAGCAATCCCACTACTGGGCATATATCCTGAGAAAACCATATTGAAAAAGACACATATACCCAGTGTTCATTGCAGCACTGTTTACAATAGCCAGGACATGGAAGCAACCTAGATGTCCATCAATAGATGAATGTATGAAGAACTTCTTCATATATACAATGGAATACTTTTCAGCCATAAAAAGGGATGGATTTGAGTCAGTTGTAGTGAGGTGGATGCACCTAAAGCTTGTTACACAGTTAAGAAAGTCAGAAAGAGAAAAATAAATATCATATATTAATGCATCTAAAACTGATGCTGATGAACCTATTTTCAGGGCAGGAGTAGAGACTCAGACACAGAGAATAAACTTATGAACACAGTAGGGGAAAGAGAGGATGGGATCAAATGAGAGAGTAGCACTGAAATATAAACATTACCATATGTAAAATACATAGCTAGTGGGCATCTGCTGTATAACACAGGGAACTCAACCTGGAGCTCTGTAACAATTTATAGAGGTTGATGGGGTGAGAAGTGGGAAGAAGGTTCAAGAAGGAGAGAATATATGTACGCCTATGGCTGATATATGCTGATGTGTGGGAGAAACAAACACAACATTGTAAAGCAATTATCTTCCAATGAAAATAAATGCATTTTTTTTAAATCTCAAATAAACAATCTTGCATCTAAACCAACTAGAGAAGTAAGAACCAAAAATCCTCAAAGTTAGTAAAAAGAAAGAAATCAAATTAGACATGAAGAAAACAATTGCAAAAATCGATAAAATTCAAAGCTGGTTCTTTGAGAACATAAACAAAGCAGATGAACCTTTAGGCAGACTGATTAAGAAAAAAGGAAGAGGACACAAATCAATAAAATTATAAATGAAAAAGAAGAAGTTAACAGTGACATCACAGGAATAGAAAGGATCATAAGAGACACTGAAAGAACTTATATGTGAAGAAAATGGACAACCTGGAAGAAATAGACAAATTCTTAGAGTGGTACAACATTCCAAGACTGAACCAGGGAGAAAAAGAGAAAAAAATGCACACAATAATCAGAAGTAATGAAACTGAAACTGTGATTTTAAATCTTCCAACAAAATCCAGTACAAGATAACTTCACAAGGAAATTTTATCAAACACTTAGTGAAAAGCTAACACCCAACCTTCACAAACTCTTCCAAAATAAACTACAGAGGAAGGAAAATTCCCTAACTCATTCTATGAGGACACCATCACCCTGATACCAAAACCAGACAAAGATATCACAAGAAAAGAATATTACAGACCTATATAACTGATTTATATAGACACAAAAATCTTGAGTAAAATACTGCTGCTGCTGCTGCTAAGTCACTTCAGTCGTGTCCAACTCTGTGCGACCCCATAGACAGCAGCCTACCAGGCTCCCTGTCCCTTAGCATACCAAATTCAACAACACATTAAAAGCATATGAAAGTGAAAGTGTTAGATGCTCAGTCGTGTGTGTCTGACATTTTGTGACCCTGTGGACTCTATCCTGCCAGGCTTCTCTGTCCATAGAATTATCTAGGCAAGAATACTGGAGTGGGTTGCCATTTCCTCCAGGGGATCTTCCCAACCAAGAGATCAAACTCAGGTCTCTTACATTGCAGGCAAATTCTTTACCATCTGAAACACCATGACAAAATGGGACTTTTCCCAAAGATGCAAGGATTCTTTAATATACACAAGTCAATCAATGTGATACACCATATTAACAAATTGAATTAAAAAACACATGATCATCTCAACAGATGTAGAAAAAACTTTTGACAAACTCAACACCTGTTTGTGGTAAAAACTCTCTAGCAGTCTTCTTGCAGGAAACCTACCTGAACACAATAAAAGCCATACATGACAAACTCACAGCAAACATTATTCTCATGGTGTAAAACGAAAAGTATTTCCTCTAAGATCAGGAGCAAAACAAGAGTGTCCACTCTTGCCACTAGTATTCAACACAACTTTGGAAGTCCTAGTCATGGCAATCAGAAAAGTAAAATGAGTAAAAGGAATCCAAATTGAAAAAGAAATAAAATTTTTAGTGTTTGCAGATGACATAATACCTTATATAGAAAATCCTAAAGATGCCACCAGAAAAATACTAGAGCTATCAATGAATTTAGTAATGTTGCAGGATTCAAAATTAATGCACAGAAATCTCTTGCATTCCAATATACTAACAACGAAAATAAGAAAGAGGAATTAAGAAAACAATTACATTTACCACTGGAACAACAACAAAAAAAAACTAGATGTAAACCTACTTAGGGAGGCTAAAGATCTGTTACTAGAAAACTGTCAGATACTGATGAAAGAGGTCAAAGTTGACACAAATAGGTGGTGAAATATATATTCTTGGATTGAAAGAATCAATATTGTGAAAATGACTCTACTACCCAGAGCAATCTACAGATTCAATGCAATCCCTATAAAATTACCAAAGGCATTTTTCACAGAATGTATCAGAAAAATGTATAATTTACATCAGACCCAGAACCAGAATACCCAAAGCAATCTTGAGAAAGAATACCAGATGAAGGAATTAGGCTCCCTGACTTCAGATTATACTACAAATCTACAGTAATCAAGACAGTATGGTACTGGCACAAAAAGAAAGAAAGAAAGAAAAATCAATGGGACAGGGATGGAAAGCCCAGAGATAAACGAATGTACATATGTCACCTAATCTGTGACAAAGGAAGCAAGAATATACAATGGAGATAAGAAATTCTCTTATATAAATGGTGCTGGGGAAACTGGAGGGCTATATCTAAAAGAATGAAATTAGAACACTCTCTAATACCATACACAAAAATAACCACAAAATAGATTAACCACCTGAATGTAAGGCCAGGGAATTTGAAATTTTTAGAAGAAAACATAGGCAGAGCACTCTTTGACATAAATCACAGCAGGATCTTTTTTGACCTATTTCCTAGAGCAACAAAAATAAAAACAAAAATTAACAAAGTGGACCTAACTATCTTATAAAGCTTTTGCACAGCAAGGGAAAACATAAACATGACAAAAAGACTAGCCTCAGAATGAGAGAAAATAATCTATAAAATACAATGTATTTTATAATCTACAAAATACAATGTATTTTATAATCTACAAAATACAATGTATTTTATAATCTACAAAATACAATGTATTTTATAATCTACAAAATACAATGTATTTTATAATCTACAAAATACAATGTATTTTATAATCTACAAAATACAATGTATTTTATAATCTACAAAATACAATGTATTTTATAATCTACAAAATACAATGTATTTTATAATCTACAAAATACATTGTATATATTTTATAATCTATAAAATACAATGTATTTTATAATCTATAAAATACAACTATATTTCAAAAAACACAAATGAAGCAACCACAAAGAATTGACCTCCAAAATATAGAAACAGTTCATAAAGCTCAATATAAAAGAAATTAACAATGGGCAGAGGAACATGAAAAGATGCTCAACATTTCTCAGTATTGGAGAAATGCAAATCAAGACTACAATGAGGTATTATCTCACATCCGTCAGAATGCCATCATCACAAAATCTACAAGCAGTAAATGCTGGAGAGGGTGTGGACAAAATGGAATCCACTTGCACTTGTCAATTTGAGGATGCAAATTGACACAGCCACTATGTAGAACACTAGGCAAGTTCTGTAAAAAAATACTAAAAATAAAACCCCCATAAGACTCAGGAATCCTATTATCGGGTTTATACCAAGAGAAAACCATAATACAAGTTATATTCTCCCCAAATGTTCTTTGTAGCACCATCTGCTGCAAGCACACTTGGCAGCACAGACATGGAAGCAATCTAAATGTCTATTAACAGAGGAATGGATAAAGAAGATGTGGTACAAACATACAATGGAA
This sequence comes from Bos taurus, assembly GCF_002263795.3. Classification (NCBI taxonomy): domain Eukaryota; kingdom Metazoa; phylum Chordata; class Mammalia; order Artiodactyla; family Bovidae; genus Bos; species Bos taurus. The sequence continues at coordinate 83,379,482 of NC_037357.1, read as the reverse complement.
AATTAGTCCGCCAAAAAAAGAATTAAATTTTTTCATTTGTGGCGACGTGCATGAACCTAGAGACTGTCATATTGAGTTAAGTAATTCATAAAATTAAAAACAATTATTATATATTAACACATATATATTAAATCTAGAAAAATAATATCAGTTCAGTTCAGTCGCTCAGTCATGTCCGACTCTGCGACCCCATGTATCACAGCATGCCAGGCCTCCCTGTCCATCACCAACTCCCGCAGTCCACTCAGACTCACGTGCATAGAGTTAGTGATGCCATCCAGCGATCTCATCCTCTGGCGTCCCCTTCTTCTCCTGCCCCCAATCCCTCCCAGCATCAGAGTCTTTTCCAATGAGTCAACTCTTCGCATGAGGTGGCCAAAGTACTGGAGTGTCAGCTTTAGCATCATTCCTTCCAAGGAAATCCCAATCCTTCAGAAAGGACTGGTTGGATCTCCTTGCAGTCCAAGGGACTCTCAAGAGTCTTCTCCAACACCACAGTTCAAAAGCATAAATTCTTTGGTGCTCAGCCGTCTTCACAGTCCAACTCTCACATTCATACATGACCACAGGAAAAAACAAAGCCTCGACTAGATGGATCTTCGTTGGCAAAGTAATGTCTCTTCTTTTGAATATGCTATCTAGGTTGGTCATAACTTTCCTTCCAAGGAGTGTCTTTTCATTTCATGGCTGCAATCACCATCTTCAGTGATTTTTGAGCCCAGAAAAATAAAGTCAGCCACTGTTTCCACTGTTCCCCATCTATTTCCCATGAAGTGATGGGACCAGATGCCATGATCTTCGTTTGCTGAATGTTGAGCTTTAAGCCAACTTTTTCACTCTCCTCTTTCACTTTCACCAAGAGGCTCTTTATTCTTCACTTTCTGCCATAAGATTGATGTCATCTGCATATCTGAAGTTGTTGGTATTTCTCCTGGCAATCATGATTCCAGCTTGTGCTTCTTCCAGTCCAGCGTTTCTCATGATGTACTCTGCATGTAAGTTAAATAATCAGGGTGACAATATACAGCCTTGAGGTACTCCTTTTCCTATTTGGAACCAGTCTGTTGTTCCATGTCTGGTTCTAACTGTTGCTTCCTAACCTGCATATAGGTTTCTCAAGAGGCAGGTCAGGTGGTATGGTATTCCTATCTCTTTCAGAGTTTTCCACAGTTTATTGTGATCCACACACTCGAAGGCTTTGGCATAGTCAATAAAGTAGAAATAGATATTTTTCTGGAACTCTCTTGCTTTTTTGATGCTCCAATGGATGTTGGCAATTTGATTTCTGGTTCCTCTCCCTTTTCTAAAACCAGCTTGAACATCTGGAAGTTCACAGTTCATGTATTGCTGAAGCCTGACTTGGAGAATTTTAAGTATTACTTTACTAGCATGTGAGATGAGTGCAATTGTGTGGTAGTTTGAGCATTCTTTGGTGTTGCCTTTCTTTGGGATTGAAATGAAAACTGACCTTTTCAAGTCCTGTAGCCACTGCTGAGTTTTCCAAATTTGCTGGCATATTCAGTGCAGCACTTTCACAGCATCATCTTTGAGGATTTGAAATAGCTCAACTGGAATTCCATCACCTCCACTGGTTTTGTTCGTAGTGATGCTTCCTAAGGCCCACTTGACTTCACATTCCAGGATGTCTGGCTCTAGGTGAATGATCATACCATCGTTATTATCTGGGTCATGAATATCTTTTTTGTACAGTTCTTCTGTGTATTCTTGATACCTCTTCTTAATATCTTTTGCTTCTGTTAGGTCCCTATTTCTGTCCTTTATCGAGCCCATCTTTGCATGAAATTTTCCCTTAGTATCTCTAATTTTCTTGAAGAAATCTCTAGTCTTTCCCATTCTACTGTTTTCCTCTATTTATTTGCATTGGTCACTGAGGAAGGCTTTCTTATCTCTCCTTGCTATTCTTTGGAACTCTGCATTCAAATGGGTATGTCTTTCCTTTTCTCCTTTGCTTTTCAGTTCCCTCTTTTCACAGCTTTTTGTAAGGCCTCCTCAGACAGCCCTTTTGCTTTTTTGCATTTCTTTTTCTTGGGGATGATCTTGATTCCTGTCTCCTGTACAGTGTCACGAACCACCATCCATAGTTCATCAGGCACTCTGTCTCTCAGATCTAGTCCCTTTAGTGAAATGCAAATCAAAGTCCCACTGAGATATTACCCCATACCCATTAGGATGACTGCTATCAAGAACAACAACAACAAAAAAAAAAAGTAGAAAAATAACAAATGTTGATCAGGGTGTAGAGAAATTGAGACCCATGGGCACTGTTGGCAGTAATGTAAAGTGGTGCAAATGCTATAAAATGCAATGTGGTAATTCCTCAAAAATTAAAATATAAAAAAAATTAAAAATATTGTCACCATTTAACCCACACAATGCTGGCTTCCCTGGTGGCTCAGCTGGTAAAGAGCTTGCCTGCTAATGCAGGAAATGCCTGGGTTGGCAATATCCCCTGAAGAAGGAAATGGCAATCTGCTCCAGTATTCTTGCCTGAAAAATTCCATGGACAGAGTAGCCTGGAGGGTTATAGTCTATGGGGTTTCAAAGAGTTGGATATGACTGAGCACTTATGCACAGGACAGCACAACTCATACAATACCATTTCTTGTTATATATATAAAAGCATTGAAAGTAGAGTCTCAAAGAGATATTTGTGCATCTGTGTTCATAAAAGCATTATTTACAACTGCTGAAAGGTAGAAGAAATTGAAAGTATATTGGCCAATGTATTGATAAACAAAATGTGCTACATGTATACAGTGGAATATTAAATTTAAAGTATAAACTACAAAGGGAGGAAATTCTAACATAGGATACAATGTGAATGTATATTGCAAACATTATCTTAATTGAAATAACCCAGTTACAAAAAAGTCAGGTACTATGTTTCATTTATATGAGGTATTGAGAAACATCAAACTCTTAAAAATAAAAATTAGAATTGTGGTTGTCAGGAGCTAAAGGAAGGGGGAAATTGGGTGTTGATGTTTAATGAATATAGAAATTAAGTTTTGAAATATAAAATTTTTCTGGATATTGGTTTCACAGTAATGTAAATTTACTTAAACTTCTAAACAGTACATTTAAAAATGGTTAAGATGGTAAATTTTATATGCTACATGTATTTTATCTCAAGTTTTAAAAAGAAGAAAAGTCTCAAAACAACAACCTAACTTTTTGGCTGAAGTAACTAGAAAAATCTCAAAACAACAACCTAACTTTTTGCCTGAAGTAACTAGAAAATGCAAATCTGGCAGGAAAAAAAAATAAATATAAGAAAAAGAATAAATGGAAAAGAAAATAGAAACAGAAAAAACAGACAAAAATCACTGAAATATAGTTAGTCTTTAGAAAAGATCCACAAAATTGATAAATCTTTAGCTAATTAAGTGTAAGATCCATAGTTATGTCCCAGCTTTTCTAGTTTTAGTTAAGTATGTTTTTTTTCATTTCTTAAGTCATTCTAAGCTAATTGCTCTACAACTGTGCTGATCTTTTCAGAGTCATCATTCTTTTTAACCCATTCTATTAATATTACCCTAACACCAAAATCGGGTAGAAACAACACAAATAACAAACTACTGAACAGTACTGGCTTCCCAAGTGTTGCTAGTTGTAAAGAATCCCTCTGCCAGTTCAGGAGACATAAGAGATGTGGGTTAGATCCCTGGTTCAGGAAGATCCCCTCCAGTATTCTTTACTGGAGAATTCCCATGAACAGAGGAACCTGGTGGGCTACAGTTCATGAGGTTGCAAAGAGTCAGGCATGTTTGAAGCGACTGAGCATGCTCACACACACTGACCAACATCCTTTATGAACCCTTGAACAATATGGGCTTGAACTCCAGTTTGGGCCCATTTATATGCAGATATTTTTTCAATAAACATTATAGTACTACCTTATTTGCAAGTGGTTGAATCCATGAATGCAGGGCCATGGATTCAGAGTGCCAACTATGAGATTTAATCTTTCATGGATTTTGGTACCTGCAGATTAATTTTGGAACCTGCAGATTAATTCTGGTGCCTGAGGATTAGTTTTGGTATCTGAGGTTAATCCCCTGTGGATATCAAGGGATGACTGTGGATACAACAGTTCTTAACAAAATTCTAACAAATGGAATCCAACAGAATATTAAAGGATAATAAACCATGACAAGTGAGATTTATTCCAGGATTGTTAAGGTCATTCAAAATATGAAAATAAAAGTAATATTGGACATTAATAAAAGGAAGGGAGGAAACAAACAATCATCTCAGTTGACACACAAAAAGGCATTTGGCAAAATCCAACATGTCTTCCTAATAAAAACAGTCAGAAACCTAGCAGAACCAAAAAAAAGTAAAACGTCTTCCTTGATAACAGACATTTTAATGAAAAGCACATAGTTAACATCACATTCAATTCTGAAAAACTAAAAGCTTTTCCTTCTAATACCAGGAGCTTATTAAAGGAGTCTTGCTTTTGCCACTGCTATTCGACATTGAAGGCAGAAGAAGACAACAGAAGATGAGATGTTTGGATGGCATCATTGATTGAATGTACATGAATGAACTTAGGCAAACTCCAGGAGATGGTGAGGATTAGGGAAGCCTGGCATTCTGCAGTCCATGGGGTCCCAAAGTGTCGGACACAACTTGGTGACTGAACAACAAAATTTGACATTGTACAGGAACTTCTAGCCACTGTACTTAGGCAAGATAAAGAAAAGAGATATTAAATTTTTGAATGAAGAAGTAAAAACTCTCTCTATTCACAGATTACATTGTACTATATATTTGAAATCATAAGGAATATACACACAAATGTCTATCAATGTTAATACATGGATTCAGAAAAAGTTTCAGGGTATAAGATAAACGTGCAAAAATCAGTTGTATTTCAATACACTGACAATGAACAATCTGAAATGAAAACTAAGAAAATACCTCTACTTACAATAGCATAAAAAAGAATGAAATACTTAGGGATACATTGAATAAATGAGGTGCAAGACTTAAAACTATAATACATTGCTGAAATAATTTAAAGAAAGGCTATGCAAATAAATTGGAAAACAATATTTTAAGATGGCAATCCTTCTCCAAAGTAATCTGCAGAGTCAATGTTCTCCCTATCAAAATTGTGAACTCAATGGACATGAGTTTGTGCAAACTCCAAGAGATAGTGAGGGACAGTGAAGCCTGGCATGCTGCAATCCATGGAGTTTTAAAGATTTGGAAATGACTGAGCTACTGAACAGTGCATCAAAATCCTAAAAATGTGTTTTTCAGAAATTAAAAAGTTGATTATACATTTATGTGAAATTGCAAGAGATCCTAGGTAGTCAAAACATTCTTGAGAGGAACAAAATGGGAGGACTCGTGTTTCCCAATTTCAAACTTTACTATAAGGACACAATAAAAAAAATAGTGACCTAAATAAAATCCCTTATGATTTCACAGTGGAATGACAAATAGATTCAAAGAATTAGATCTGATAGACAGAGTGCCTGAAAAACTATGGATGGAGGTTTGTAACATTGTACAGGAGGTGGTGATTGAAACCATCCCCCCAAAAAAAGAACTGCCAAAAGGTAAAATGGTTGTCTGAGGAGGCCTTGAAAATGCATGAGAAAATAAGAGAAGCTAAAGGCAAAGGAGAAAAGGAAAGATATACTCAACTTAATGCAGAGTTCCAAAGAATAGCAAGGAGAAATTAAAAAAAAAAAAAAAAAAAAGATTTCCTAAGTGAACAATGCAAAGAAATAGAGGGAAACAGCAGAATGGGAAAAACTAGTGGTCTCTTCAAGAAAAGGGAACAGTTAATGCAAAGATGGGCACAATAAAGAACAGAAATGGTATGGGCCTAACAGAAGCAGAAGATATTAAGAAAAGGTGGAAAGAATACAAAGAAAACTGTACAAAAAGAGATCTTTATGACCCAGATAACCATGATGGTGTGATCACTCACCTAGAGCCAGACATTGTGGAATAGGAAGTCAGTGGGCCTTATGAAGCATCACTAGGAACAAAGCTAGTGGAAGTGATGGAATTCAGGTTAAGCTATTTCAAATACTAAAAAATGATGCTGCTAAAGTGCTGCACTCAATATGTCAGGAAAATTGGAAAACTCAGCAGTGGCTTCAGGATTGGAAAAGGTCAGTTTTCATTCCAATCTCAAAGAAGGGCAATGACAATGAATTTTCAAACTACCACACAGTTGCAATCATTTCACATGCTAGCAAAGTTATGCTCAAAATTCTCCAAGCCAGGCTTCAACAGTATGTAAACTGAGAATGTCCACATGTTCAAGCTGAATTTAGAAAAGGCAGAGGAACCAGAGATCAAATTGCCAACATCTGTTGGTCATAAAAAATGCAAGATAAAAAATTGAAGGCAGGAGAAGGGGATGACAGAGGATGAGATGATTGGATGTCATCACCGACTCAATGGGCATGAGTTTCAGCAAGGTCTGGGAGATAGTGAAGAACAGGGAAGCCTTGCATGCTGCAGTCTATGGGGTTACAAAGAGACGGACATGACTAAGTGACTGAACAACAAAACCTAGGGTGGACATATAGATCAATAGAATAGAGAGCCCAGAAATAAACCCAAACATTGATGATCAATTAATTTTTGACAATGGTGTGGAGATACTTCAATGGGGAAAAATAGTCTTTTCAACAAACGTTTTGGGGCAAATGGATATCCAGATTAGAGAATAATGTTGGATCTCACCTTATTCCATATAAAAATTTAAGTAGATCAACTAAGTAGAAGAGCTAAAATAATAAAACTCTAATATCACTAGAAAAAATGGGTGTCCACATGTAAAAGAATGATGCTGGATGCTGAAATTACACCATATACAAAAAAATTCTGAAAGCTCTCAAAGTGGATCAAAATTCTAGACAAAGGGCTAATTATGTACATATATATATATATATACATACATATATATGTATGTATATATATATATATATATATCAGAAAAGGGCTAAAATATAAAACTTTTAGAATAAAATGTAGCAATATGTTCTCATAACTTTGGATTTGTTGATGGTTTCTTAGATATGACATCAAATGAATAATGGGACTATCAGGCCACATTACCTGCCTCCTGAGAAATCTGTATGCAGGTCAAGAAGCAATAGTTAGAATTGGACATGAACAACAGACTGGTTTCAAATCAGGAAAGGAGTAAGTCAAGGCTGTATATTGTCACCCTACTTATTTAACTTTATGCAGAGTACATCATGTGAAATGCCATGCTCTATGAAGCACATGCTGGAATCAAGATTGCCAGGAGAAATATCAGTAACCTCAGATATGCAGATGACACCATACTTATGGCAGAAAGTGAAGAAGAACTAAAGAAGCTGTTGATGAAATTGAAAGAGGAGAGTCAAAAAGTTGGCTTAAAACTCAATAGTCATAAAACTAAGATCATGGCATCTGGTCCCATCACTTCATGGAAAATAGATGGGGAAACAGTGGAAACAGTGTCAGACTTTATTTTTGGGGGCTCCAAAATCACTGCAGATGGTGACTGCAGCCATGAAACTAAAAAACCCTTGCTCCTTGGAAGAAAAGCTATGACCAAACTAGGCAGCATATTAAAAAGCAAGACATTACTTTGCCAACAGTGGTCCATCTAGTCAAAGCTATGGTTTTCCCAGTAGTCATATATGGTTGTGAGAGCTGGACTATAAAGAAAGCTGAGTGCCAAAAATTGATGGCTTTTGAACTGTGGTGTTGGAGAAGACTCTTGAGAGTCTCTTGGACTACAAGGAGATCCAACCACTCAATCCTAAAGGAAATCAGTTCTGAATATTCATTGAAAGGACTGATGCTGAAGCTGAAACTCCAATAATTTGGCCACCTGATGCAAAGAACTGACTCTTTGGAAAAGACCTGGATGCTAGAAAAGATTGAAGGAGGTAGGAGAAGGGGAATGCAGAGGATGAGATGGTTGGATGGCATCACCGACTCAATGGACATGAGTTTGAGTAAACTGGAGTTGGTGATGGACAGGGAAGCCTGGAGTGCTGCAGTTCATGGGGTCACAAAGAGTCAGACACGAATGAGTGGCTGAACTTAGTTGAACAAGTAAAAAAGGAAAAATAGATAAATTGTGCATCCTCAAAATTAAAATTTTTCGTGCTGCAAAGAATGCTACTGAGAAAAATAGAATATAACGCACAGAACTGAACAACATACTTTTAACTCTATATCTGATAAGTGTGTAGTACCCAGCATAAAGAACTCTTACCACTCAATGAGAAAAAAGACAAACAACTCAATTTAAAAATAAGCAAAAGACTTGAATTGACATTTCTCAGAAAAAGGTACAAGTGGCCAATAAATACATGAAAATATTCAATGTAATTTAGTCATAAGGGAAATGCAAATCCAAACCACAATGATATACCACTTCACATACACCAGAATGACAATAATAAAAAATAGAAAATAGCGAGTATTGGCCAAGATATGAGGACACTGGAATCACAATACATTGCTGGTGGGAATGTAAAATAAAGCAAGTGCAGTAGAAGACAGTCTGGGTTCTTCAAAGTGTTAAACACAGCATTTTAAGTGTTAAACTTAGGCTTCCCTTGTGGCTCAGCTGGTAAAGAATCCACACGCAATACAGGCAACATGGGTTTGATCTCTGGGTTGGGAAGATCCCCTAGAGAAAGGAAAGGCTACCCACTCCAGTATTCTGGCCTGGAGAATCCCGTGGACTGTATAGTCCATAGGGTCGCAAAGAATCAGACACTACTGAGAGACCTTCATTTACTCACTCAGCATTTCCACACTTAGATATATATCCATAAGAATTAAAACAGGCATTCGAGATAAATGTGTGCACAGATGTTAACTGCAGCATTAGTCACAATTAGCAGTGTCAGAGAATGTTCCAACAATCACACAATTGTTCTCTTTTCACATGCTAGCAAAGTAATGCTCAAAATCCTCTAAGCCAGGCTTTAACAGTACGTTAACCGAGAACCCCCAGATGTTTAAGCTGGATTTTAAAAAAACCGAGGAACCAGAAATTAAATTGCCAACATCCATTGGCTCATTGAAAAAGCAAGATAATTCCAAAAGAACATCTACATCTGCTTCATTGACTACACTAAATCCTTTGACCATATGGATCACAACAAACTGTGGGAAATTCTTAAAGAGACGGGAATACCAGGCCACCTTACTTGCCTCCTGTGAGACCTGTATGCAGGTCAAGAAATGACAGTTAGAACCAGACATGGAACAACACACTAGTTCCAAATTGGGAATGGAGTACGTCAAGGCTGTATATTGTCACCCTGATTATTTAACATATATGCAGAGTACATCATAAGAAACAGTGGGCTGGAGGAAGCACAGGCTGGAATCAAGATTGCCAGGAGAAATATCAATAACCTCAGATATGTAGATGACACCACCTTTATGGCAGAAAGTGAAGAGGAACTAAAAAGCCTCTTGATGAAAGTAAAAGTGGAGGGTGAAAAACTGGCTTAAAAATCAATATTCAAAAAATGAAGATCATGGAGATCGGTCACTTCATGGCAAATAGATGGGGAAACTATGGAAACAATGACAGACTTTATATTCTTGGGCTCCAAAAATCACTGCAGATGGTGACTGCAGCCATGAAATTAAAAGACACTTGCTCTGTGGAGGAAAAGTTATGACAAACCTAGATAGCATATTACAAAGCAGAGACATCACTTTGCCAACACAGGTGCATCTATTCAAAGCTATGGTTTTCCCAGTAGTCACGTATGGTTGTGAGAGTTGGACCATAAAGAAGGCCAAGTGCTGAAGAATTGGTGCTTTTGGGCTATGGTGCTGGAGAAGACTCTTGCGAGTCTCTTGCACAGCAACAAGATCAAACCAGTCATTCCTAAAGGAAATCAACCTTGAATATTCATTGGAAGGACGGACGCTGAAGCTAAAGCTCCAAAACTTCAGCCACCTGATGCAACGAGCTGAACATTACAAAAGACCCTAATGCTGGGCAAGATTGAAGGCAGGAGGAGAAAGGGATGACAGAGGATGAGATAGTTGGGTAGCATCATTGACATGACTGAGCGACTGAATAGCATTCAAAACCAACCCAAATATTTGTTAACAAATGAACCAAAAAATATGGTATATTCAGGCAATAGAGTATTTTTTTAATAGCAAGGAATTAAGTAATGATACATGCTTTAACATGGATGAACCTTGATAACATCAATCTAAGTGAAAGAAACTGGATACCAAAAGCCACATATAAGATTCCACTTATGTGAAATATTCAGAAGAGGTAAATCCATATAGACTGAAAGTGGATTAATTGTATATGGGGCCAGAAGGAGGGGGGTTGTGAAGTGACTACTTAATACATAGTTTCCTTTTAGAGTGATGAAAATGTTCTGGGACACCATAGTTTTGATGCTTGCACAGCACTGTCGGTATACTAAGTGTACTGAATTGCACAATTTAAAGTGGTTGTATGGTGAATTTTATATTGCAAATATACAGCCATAACAACCAAAAATGTTAAGGAATATAGAAAGATTCACATGCTAATACTAATCAAAGGAAAGTTCGAGTAGCTACTTTAATTTCAGACAAAGCTAACTTCAGAGAAAGGAAAATGTTCAGGGATGTAGAAGAATATTACATAATGCTAAAGGGGTCAATTCTCCAAGGAAATAAAACAATCCTTCATACTGTTTGCCTATGCTAGTAATGATCAAAATTCTCTAAGCCAGGATTCAACCATGTGTGAACCGCGAACTTCCAGATGTTCAAGCTGGTTTTAGAAAAGGCAGAGGAACCAGAGATCAAATTGCCAACATCTGCTGGATCATCAAAAAAGCAAGAGACCTTCAGAAAAACATCTATTTCTGCTTTATTGACTATGCCAAAGCCTTTGATTGTGTGGATCACAACAAACTGTGGGAAATTCTTCAAGAGATGGGAATACTAGACCACCTGACCTCCCTCTTGAGAAATCTGTATGCAGGTCAGAAAGCAACAGTGAGAACTGTTGTACATGTAAAAACAGAGTGGTTCCAAATAGGCAAAGGAGTACAATGAAGGCTATATATTGTCACCCTGATTATTTAACGTATATGCAGAGCACATCATGATAAGTGCTGGGCTGGATGAAGCACAAGCTGGAATCAAGATTGCCGGGAGAAGTACCAGTAACTTCAGATGCACAGATGACACCACCCTTATGGCAGAAAACGAAGAAAAACTAAAGAGCCTCTTGATGAAAGTGAAAGAGAAGACTGAAAAAGTTGGTTTAAAGCTCAACATTCAGAAAACGAAGATCATGGCATCTGGTCCCATCACTTCATGGCAAATAGATGGGGAACAGTGGAAACAGAGGCAGTGAGGGAGTCTATTCTTAGCCTGGTTGATAAGAAGTCCAGGGGTCCCCAAGGATATAGGGGTTTGGAATTCCCAAGGACGAGGAAAGCACAAACTTGTTTTTCCTCAACATTCCTTAGGGTTATATAACAATAATGTATCCTGCTTGAGGACGGTTTCTGGAAAAAACCTTCTGGGTAATCCTGTTATCTTAAAATGTAAATTATGAGAGTGGGTCTAGTAAGATCTTTACAACCTCCAAACATTCTTTTAATTCATTGTAATAGCTAATTAAAAGGTATATAACTCCATTGCTAACACTAGCGAGGGGGCACTCTTTCTGACCCCTTCTGATGTCTATGTCAGAAGCTTTCTCTATCTCTTTTATACTTTAATAAAACTTCATTGCACAAAAGCTCTGAGCGATCAAGCCTCTTCTCTGGCCTCGGATTAAATTCTTCTCCTCTGGAGGCCAAGAATCCTGGCATCTTTCATGGTTCAGATAGCTCAGGTGGTAAAGAACAACCTTTCAGCAGACTTTATTTTGGGGCCCTCCAAAAATCACTGCAGATGATGACTGCAGCCATGAAATTAAAAGACGCTTACTCCTTGGATGGAAAGCTATGACCAACCTAGATAGCATATTAAAAAGCAGAGACATTACTTTGCCAACAAAGGTCCATCTAGTCAAGGCAATGTTTTTTCCAGTAGTCATGTATGGATGTGAGTGTTGGACTATAAAGAAAGCTGAGTGTCAAAGAATTGAACTTCTTTTGAACGGTTGTGTTGGAAAAGACACTTGAGAGTCCCCTGGACTTCAAGGATCAAACCAGTCCATCCTAAAGGAGATCAGTCCTGAATGAACATTGGAAGGACTGATGTTGAATCTGAAACTCCAATACTTTGGCCACCTGATTAAAACTGACACATTTGAAAAGACCCTGATGCTAAGAAAGATTGAAGATGGGAGGAGAAGGGGACGATAGAGGATGAGATGGCTGGATGGCATCACCGACTCAATGGACATGAATTTGAGTAAACTCCAGGAGTTGATGATGTACAAGGAGGAGGCCTGGCATGCTGCAGTCCATGGCGTCATAAAGAGTCAGACACGACTGAGTGACTGGACTGAACTGAACCACCAAAAAAAAAAAAAAAAAATCAGATTACTTGAGAGAAAAGCTAATAGAACTGCAAGGAAAATATACATAGCTACTATTATAATTCAAGTCATCAGCATTCCTTTTTCAGTAATTAATAAATCAAGCAAGCATAAAATTCATAAGGACACAGTTGAGCTCAATAGCCCCGTTAATCAGCTGGATCTCATTGACATATCTAGAACATTTCATCCAACTACAGCAATAGCTGTTGAGAAGCATTTCTCTCAAGCTCACATGGAACATTCACCAAGACAGATCACATTTTGAGCCATACAAAATACCTTTACAAATTTAAAAATTATACATTCTCAAAGTACAAAGGAATAAAACTAGAAAGCAATAACAAGAAAGATAGCTGGAAATCCTCAAAATATTTTGAGATGAAACAAAACACTTTCAAATAATGTATGGGTCAAAGAAGAAGTATTTTTTAGAAAATATTCTGAACTAAATGAATATGGAAATACAACTTATGTGGGATACCAGCAGAAATAATATTTAGTGGGGAATTTATAGCATTAAATTCATATATCAGAAAAGATAAAAGATAATAATAACCAGTAATCTAAGCTTTCAACTATGAAACTAGAGATGGAAGAGCAATTTAAGCATGGAAGAAAAGAAATCGAACTGAAAACAGGAAGACAAAGAAACAGGAAAACAGAGAAACAGAGAAAAGATTAGTAAAATTGTTAACACCTAGACAGGCTAACTCAAAGAAGGCAATGACACCCCACTCCAATACTCTTGCCTGGAAAATCCCATGGATGGAGGAGCCTGGAAGGTATAGTTGACAAATATCTTGAAGAAAATACTTTGAAACTATGCAAGTCCTTTTTCTCTTTAAACATTCACCCACTAATTTTAACATTCATTAATGGATCTTGAGAGTCCCTTGTACTGCAAGTAGATCCAACCAGTCAAACCTGAAGGAAACCAATCCTGAATATTCATTGGAGAGACTGATGCTGAAGCTCCAATACTTTAGCTACCTGCTGAGAACAGCCAACTCATTGGATAAGACCTTGATGCTGGGAAAGATTGAAGGCAGAAAGAGAAGGGGATGACAGAGGATGAGATGGTTGGATGGCATTACCGACTCAGTGGATATGAGTTTGAGCAAGCTCTTGGATACGGTGAAGGACAGGCAAGCCTGGCGTGTTGTCCATGGGGTAACAAAGAGTCAGACACGACTGAGAGTGACTAAACAACAAAATGATCTTTTCTGCAACACCTATTACTGTGGTACTTTCTGGATGGTGATGTTTTATTTCTCTCTTCATTTCCATATGTAATAGTTAAAAGCTTGCTGTAAAGAGAAGGTAGTGATGGACAAGGAAACCTGGTGTGCTGTTGTCCATGGGGTAACAAAGAATTGGACACAACTAAGCGATTGAACTCAACTGAACTGAAGGAGAAGATATTCCACCCATCCCATTTACTTAATTATTGAATTATTTATTTAAATCAGGGCTTCCTTGGTGGTTCAGCTGGTAAAGAATCCACCTGACAATGCAGGAGACACAAGAGACATGGGTTCAGTCCCTGGGACTTGAAGATGCCCTGGAGAAGAAAAATGGCAACCCATTCCAGTATTCTTCCCTGGAAAATTCCATGGACATGGAAGACATGACTGAGCATGCACACACATGCACGTATATTTATATTGGTAAAGAATAATAGGTATTTAATGTATTCAATGGGCTAAAATTCCTCCCTCAGAGTGGTATAATATAACTCCTCACTCCTTAAGTATGGGACATCCTTCCAAAGTGGACAACATAGAGTCAGGTGTGGAAATAACAGGGAGAAACCTGACAAATACTGCTCAATCCAGACGTTCACAGTAAACATCAGTTGAAAGTATGTATCATTGATACGATGTGTTGTGAGGTGCGCTTCATCTCTTTGTCTGCTTTACCAAACTTATATCCCAGTTTAATCATGAAAACATGGTTTTCCAAACCTAAATTGAAGGACAGTCTATAAAATATCCAACTGATACTCCTTAAAATTACTAAGGTCATGAGGAACAAAGTCTGAGAATCTGTCACAACCAACATAAGGAGACAAGACATATGTAATGTGATATCTTAAAGGAGGTCCTGGAACAGAGGAGGACATTACATAAAATCTAAGAAAATCTGAATGGACTTTAACTAATAATAATGTACCAATATTTGTTTCTTAATTATAACAAATGTTCAGTGTTAATGTAGAACATTAAGAATAAGGAATCCTGGGTGCTGGCTATACAGGAGCACTGTATTATCTTCTCAATTGTTTGTAAATCCAAAATAGTTTAAAAATGAAGTCTAGTGGGATAGCTAGGAGTTTAGTATGGACATGTACACAATATTATATTTAAAATGGATAACCAACAAGGACCTACTGTATAGCACACACAAAAAAAAAATAAAATAAAGCTAATATTCTGGAAAAAATACAATCTAATGGAGGTGGGGAATAAATGGGAAATCTCTGTACCTTCTGCTGAATCTTGCTGTGAATCTAAAACTGCTCCAAATAATGTTCTCTATTAATTTTTTAAAGTCAAGTCAATCAAAAGAAATTAACTCAAGACCACAAATGAGTCTTCCCCATGGAAATGTATGTGATGTGCCTGGGGTTTCTGAAGGCAGTAAGTGATAGTAGTTATGCTTAAGGAGCTTCCAATAAAACAGAGGAGAAACATGATAAAGGCAATATAAGGCAGATTATGACAAGTTCTGGGTGTCCACATGTTTGAGAGAGAATAAGAGAGTAGTTTGACATAGACTGGATTTCAAAATATCTCTAGCTGGGGGGAAGTCCCAAGATGGTGGAGGAATAGGACGGAAAGACCACTTTCTCCCCTACAAATTCATCAAAGATCATTTGAATGTTGAGCAACTTCCACAGAAACAACCTCTGAACGCTGGCTTGAGGACACCAGGCACCCAGAAAGGCAGCCTGTTTCTTCAAAAGGAGGAATTTGATCACTGGCTCTATTGATCTCTCCCCTTTTGACTCTCTTTATTCTCCTCCAGGTCACCCATATCTCCTTCCCTCTTCTCTTCTCTACATAACTCTGTGAATTTCTATGGGTGTTCCAGGCTGTGGAGAGCATTTAGGGATTTAATTACTAGCTAGAATGTTCTCTCCTCTTTTGATTCCCCCTTTTCTCCTCCTGGTCACCTGTATCTCCCACCTCCCTCTTCTCTTCTCTATATAGCTCTGTGATTTCTCTGGGTGTACCTGGTTGTGAATAATTGTTTCACCATTAACCTAGGAGTTTTATCTTCTGTACTGTATGGATGGAGAAGTTTGAGGTTACTGTAAGAGAAGGACTGAAAGCCAGAGGCAGGAGGCTTAACTCCAGAACTTTAGAACATCAGAGAATTCATTACTCCCAGGGACATTAATTGATGAGAGCACACCCAAAAGTCTCCATACCAACACTGAAACCAAGCTCTACCCAAACGCCAAGTTCCAGTGCAAGACACACCACACTAATTCTACAGCAAAATAGGAACACAACAGTGAAAATTGAAAGAAGGGCTGCCAAAAGCCATGCCAAACCTATTGACACCACAAAACTCACTACTGGACACTTCACTGCATTTCAGAGAGAAGAGATCCAGCTTTATCCACCAGAACACAGATACAGATTAGATCAGGCCAGTTGCTCAGTTGTGTCCGACTCTTTGCTACCCCATGAATCACAGCACGCCAGGCCTCCCTGTCCATCACCAACTCCCGGAGTTGACTCAGACTCATGTCCATCGAGTCAGTGATGCCATCCAGCCATCTCATCCTCTGTCGTCCCCTTCTCCTCCTGCCCCCAATCCCTCCCAGCATCAGAGTCTTTTCCAATGAGTCAACTCTTCACATGAGGTGGCCAAAGTACTGGAGTTTCAGCTTTAGCATCATTCCTTCCAAAGAAATCTCAGGGCTGATCTCCTTCAGAATGGACTGGTTGGATCTCCTTTCAGTCCAAGGGACTCTCAAGAGTCTTCTCCAACACCACAGTTCAAAAGCATCAATTCTTTGGTGCTGAGCCTTCTTCACAGTCCAACTCTCACATCCATACAAGCTCCTCCAAACAGGAAATCTTGACAGTCCACTGCTCCAACCCCACTCACAGGGAACAGAGTCCACAATTAAGAGGAACCAGAAGCTTCAAGCCTTCAGAAAGGGCACTCCAAACACAGAAATCTAAACAAAATGAAAAAGCAGAGAAATATTCAGCAGGTGAAGGAACATGATAAAAACCCACCAAACCAGACAAAAGAGGAAGTGATAGGGAGTCTACCTGAACAAGAATTCAGAATAATGATAGTAAAGATGATCCAAAATCTTGAAAACAATATGGAATTATATAGACTAGAGACAAGGATTGAGCAGATGCAAGGAATGTTTAATAAGGACCTAGAAGAAATAAAGAAGAGGCAATCAATAGTGAACAATACAATAACTGAAATGAAAAACACTCTGGAGGGAACCAACAGTAGAATAACAGAGGCAGAAGAGAGGATAAGTGAGGTGAAAGATAGAACACTGGAAATAAATGAAGCAGAGGGCAAAAAAGAAAAAAAAAAGAATTAAAAGCAAAGAGGACAACCTCAGAGACCTCTGGGAAAACGTTAAACACCATAACATTCGAATCATAGGTAGGTGTCCCAGAGGAAGAAGACAAAAACAAAAGCCATGAGAAAATCCTTGAAGATGTACTAGTCAAAAACTTCCCTAAAATGGGGAAAGAAATAGCCACTCAAGTCCAAGAAACACAGAAAGTCCCAAACAGGATAAAGCCAAGGTGAAACACCCCAAGACACATACTAATGAAACTAACAAAGATCAAACACAAACAACAAATATTAAAAGTAGCAAGGGAAAAGCAACAAATAACACACAAGGGGATCCCCATAAGGATAATAGCTGATCTTTCAATAGAAACTCTTCAGGCCAGAAGAGAATGGCAGAACACACTTAAAGTGATAAAAGAGAAAACCTACAACCAAGACTACTCTACCCAGCATGGATCTCATTCAGATATGAAGGAGAAATGAAAAGCTTTACAGACAAACAAAAGCTGAGAAAATTCAGCACCACCAAACCAGCTCTTCAACAAATGCTAAATGATCTTCTCTAGACAGAAACATAGAAAAGATAAAAATGAATCCAAAATAAAAAAGTAAATGGTAACAGGATTATCAGTTCAGTTCAGTCACTCAGACATCTCTGACTCTTTGCAACACCATGGATTGCAGCAAACCAGGCCTCCTTGTCCATCACCAACTCCAGGAGTTTACTCAAACTCATGTCCATTGAGTCGGTGATGCCATCCAACCATCTCATCCTCTGTTGTCTCCTTCTCCTCCCTCCTTCAATCTTTCCAAGCATCACTTATCAATAATTACCTCAAATGTAAATGGGCTAAATGCTAAAACCAAAAGACAAAGACTTGCTGAATGGATACAAAAACAAGACCCCTATATGTGCTGTCTACAAGAGACCCACTTCAAACCTAGGGTCACATACAGACTGAAAGTGTGTGTTAGTCACTCAGTCGTGTCTGACTTGTTGTGACCCCACAGACTGTAGCCTGCCAGGCTTCTCCATCCATGGAATTCTCCAAGCAAGAATGCTGGACTGGATTGTCATTCCTTTCTCCAGAGGAACTTCCCAACCAAGGGATCAAACCCTGGCCTCTAGCCTCATAAGCAGATTTTTTACCATTTGAGCTACAGGGAAGTCCTAGCCTGAAAATGAGGGGTTGGAAAAAGATATTTCATGCAAATGGAGAGCAAAAGAAAGCAGGAGTAACAATACTCATATCAGATAAACTAGACTTTGAAATAAAGGCCATGATAAGAAACAAGGAAGGACACTACATAATGACCAAAGGATCAATCTGAGAATTATAAGTATATATGCACCCAACATAGGAGCACCTAAATACATGAAGTGAATGCTAACAAGCATGAAAGGGAAATTAACAGTAACAATAATAGTGGGAGACTTTAATATTCCACTGATACCTATGGATAGATGAACCAAACAGAAAATTAGCAAGAAAACATAAGCTTTAAATGATACAATGAACCAGTTAGACCTAATTGATATCTATAGGATATTTCACCAAAAAACAATGGATTTCACCTTTTTCTCAAGTGCAGACAGAACATTCTCCAGGATAGATCATGTCCTAGGCCATAAATCTAGCCTTGGCAAATTAAAAGAAATTGAAATCATTTCAAGCATCTTTTTTTATCACAATGCGGTAAGATTAGATGTCAACTACAGGGGGAAAATATTAAAAATACAAACATGTGGAGGCTAGAAAACACCTTTCTGACTAACAAACAGATGATGGAAGAAATCACAAAGGAAATCAAAGTATGCATAGAAACAAATGAAAACACAACAACTCCAAACCTATGGGTTTCAGTAAAAGCAGTGCTAAGAAGGACATTCAGAGCAATGCAAGCTTATCCCAAGAAACAAGAGAAACATCAAATAAACAACCTAACTTTACACTTAAAGCAACAAGAAAAAAAAAAAAGAGAGAAAAAGAAAACCAAAGTTAGTAGAAGGAAAGAAATCATAAAAATCTGAGCAGAAATACATAAAAAAGAAAAGAAAGAGACTATAGCAAACAACAACAAAACTAAATCTGGTTCTTAGAAAAAATGAATAAAATAGACAAACCATTAGCCAGACTCGCCAAGCAAAAAGAAGGGAGAGAATCAAATCAATAAAATTAGAAATGAAAATGGAGAAATCTCAACACAGAAATACAAAAGATCGTAAGAGACTACTATGAGCAGTTATATACCAATAAAATGGACAACTTGGATGAAATGCAAAAATTCTTAGAAAAGTATAACCTTCCAAAATTGAATGAGGAAGAAATATAAAGTTTTAACCGACCCATCACAAACATGGAAATTGAAACTGTACTCAAAAATCTTCCAACAACAAACAAAATCCCAGGACCAGATGGCTTCACAGGTGAATTCTACCAAAAATTTAGAGAAGAGTGAACACCTATCACACTCAAATTCTTTAACCCTGTGTACGAGACAGCAAAAGAGACACCAATGTATAGATCAGTCTTATGGACTCTGTGGGAGAGGGAGAGGGTGGGGAGATTTGGGAGAATAGCATTGAAACCTGTATAATATCATGTATGAAACGAGTCGCCAATCCAGGTTCGATGCACAGTACTGGATGGTTGGGGCTGGTGCACTGGGATGACCCAGAGGGAGGATAGGGGAGGGAGGAGGGGGGAGGGTTCAGGATGGGGAATTCTGGTATACCTGTGGTGGATTCATTTTGATATTTGGCAAAACTAATACAATATTGTAAAGTTTAAAAATAAAATAAAATTTAAAAAAAAATTGCAGAGGAATGCAAACTCCAAAACTCATTCTATGAAGCCAACATCACCCTAATAATAAAACCAGACAAAGATGCCAAAAAAAAAAAAAAAGAAAGAAAGAAAACTACAGGCCAATATCACTGATGAACATAGATGCACAAATCCTGAACAAAATCCTAGCAAACTAAATCCAACAACATATTAAAAAGATCATACATCATGCCGAAGTGGGCTTTATCCCAAGGATGCAAGGATTTCAATATTCACAAATCAATCAATACTATACACCATATTAATGAATTGAAGTATAAAAACCATATGATTATCTCAATAAATCCAGAGAAAACTTCTGACAAAACTCAACATCCATTTACGATCAAAACTCCAAAAAGGAGGCATAGAAGGAACATACCTCAACATAATAAAAGCTATATATGACAAACCAACAGCAAACATTATCCTCAATGGTGAAAAATTGAAAGCATTTCCTCCAAAATCAGGAACAAGACAAGGCTTCCCACTGTCACCACTACTATTCAACATGGTTTTGGATGTCCTAGCCAGAGCAATCAGAGAAGAAAAAGAAATAAAAGGAGTCCAGATTGTAAAAGAAGAAATAAAACTGTCACTGTTTGCAGATGACATGCTCCTCTACATAGAAAATCTTTAAATCCACCAGAAAATTACTGGAGATAATCAATGAATATGGTCAAGTTGTGGGATATAAAATTAATACACAGAAATCCTTTGCATTCCTATACATGAAAATTGAAAAAAAGAAAAGAAGCATTAAGGAAACAGTAACATTCACCATTGCAACAAAAAGAATAAATTACTTAGGAATAAATTTTCCTAAATAAACAAATGACTTATATATAGAAAACTATAAGACGCTGATGAAAAAAATTAAAGATGACACAAATAGATGGAGAAATATACCATGTTCATGGATTGGAATAATCCAGTGAAGATGAGTATACTGCCCAAAGCAATCTATATATTCAAAGCAATCCATATCAAGCCAACAGTGGCATTTTTCACAGAACTAAAACAAATAATTTCATAATTTATATGGAAACACAAAAAACTTCAAATAGCCAGAGCAATCTTGAGAAAGAAGAATGGAACTGGAGGAATCAACCTGCCTGACTTCAGACTATACTACAAAAACAGTTATCAGGACAGTATGGTACTGGCACAAAGACAGAAATATAGATCAATGGAACAAAATAGAAAGTCCAGGTATAAATCCACACACCTTACCTTTGACAAAGGAGGCAAAAATACACAATGGAGAAAAAACAGTCTCTTTAACAAGCAGTGCTGGGGAAACCGGTCAACCATTTGTAAAAGAATGAAACTAGAACACTTTTTAACACCACACACAAAAATAAACTCAAAATGGATTAAAAATCTAAATGTAAGACCCAAAACTATAAAACACCTAGAGGAAAACATAGGCAAAACACTCTCTAACATAAATCACAGCAAGATCCTCTATGTCCCACCTCCCAGAGTAATGGAAATAAAAGCAAAAATAAACAAATGGGACCTAATTAAACTTAAAAGCTTTTGCACAACGATGGAAGCTATAAGCAAATGGAAAAGGCAGCCTTCAGAATGGGAGAAAATAATAGCAAATGAAACAACTGACAAAGAATTATTTTCCAAAGTATACAAGCAGCTCATGCAGCTCAATACCAGAAAAATGAACAACCCAATCAAAAAGTGGGTCAAAGAACTAAACAGAAATCTCTCCAAAGAAGACATACAGATGGCTAATAAACACATGAAAAGATGCTTAACATCACTCATTATCAGAGAAATGTAAATCAAACCCACATTGTGGTACCATCTCAGGCAAGTCAGAATGGCTGCTATCAAAAAGCCTACAAACAATAAATGCTGGAGAAGGTGTGGAGAAACCGGAACCCTCTAACACTGTTGGGGGGAATGAAAACTAATATAGTCACTATGGAGAATAGTGTGGAGATTCCTTAAAAAACTCGAAATAGAACTGCTGTATGACCCATCAATCCTAGTGCTGGGCATACATATTGAGGAAATTGGAATTGAGAGAGACACATGTACCACAATGTTCATTGCAGCACTGTTTACAATAGCTAGGACATGGAAGCAACCTAGACATTTGTCAGCAGACGAATGGATAAGGAATTTGTGGTGCATGTACACAATTGATTATTACACAGCTATAAAAAAAGAATACATTTGAGTCAGTTCTAGTGAAGTGGATGAAACTGGAGCCTATTATACAGTGAAATAAGTCAGAGCAAGAAACACCAATACAGAATATTAACGCATACATGTATAATTTAGAAAGATGGTAATGGCGACCCTATATGTAAGACAGCAAAAGAGACAGATGTAAAGAACAGACTTTTGGACTATGTGAGAGAAGGCAAAGGTGGGATGATTTGAGCGAATAAAACTGAAAGATGTATTGTACCATATGTAAAATGACCAATGCAAGTTCAATGCATGAAGCAGGACACTCAAAGCTGGTACTCTGGGACATCCCAGAGGGATGGGATGGGGAGGGTGGTGGAAGGGGGTTTCGTAATGGGGGACATATGTACACCCCTGGCTGATCCATGTGAATGTATGGCAAAAACCACCACAATATTGTAAAGTAACTAGCCTCCAATTAAAATAACTAAATTAATTTTTTAATTCAAAATAAAGAATGATAATGGGAACTCACAGTACCATATGTTTAAAATTATCGTAGTGTTAAACATTATTATAATGTTATACTAATTAAAGACTTTTGATACTGATAAAAGAATAAACAGACACAGTTAGAAATACATAAAAAAGACTAGAAGCATACCTTTAGCTTTATAAAAATATAATATATGTAAATCTGGCATTTTGAAAATGCCATTAGAACAACTGACTAAATTTGTAAGAATGTTGGTTAAATGTTCCCTAACTCAAGTAATAAATCAAAATAAATTCCAGAGTTATTAAAAGAAACAATGAAACTAAAAAAACAGGTAAAAGAAAACACAGAGGAATATTTATTTAGTCATCAGAAAGTAAAGGAGAAACTTATAAAAGAAAATATTGATAGATTTAATTTCATGGTAAATTTAGATTTTCTAACATTAAAATATATCCTGAAGAAAATTAAATGGCAAATGACAAACTCACGGGGAAGGTGTTTTAAATAATATACTATAAACAAGAGGTGTATATGATATGTAATATATATAGCTTATAAGAATGTGGAGCTCTACTAAATAAATACAAAAGAAATGTTAATAGAAAAATCAACCATAATTTACAAGTAAATTCATAAGTAAAAAATGCACGTGCCAATAGTTACCTTATAAAAGGTTAGCCTAAGAGTATTTTTAAGAGGGCAAATTAAAAAAAAATGAGATACCAATTTTACTGTTCAGAATGATGTATCCATTTTCTTAATTACCTAGTTTTTGTGAGAATAAAACATGCCTTCTTATTTTTGGCAAACAAAGTGGCAAGAACTTTCTAGAGTGATATTTAACAATCTATAAAAAGCCTTAAAGCTCACACTTTTCCTTTAACTTAGCAATTCTACATCTAGATGTTCTAAGGTAATAGAGATGTATACAAATATATACATATACTGTATTGAATTACTATTCATGAGAATGAAAAATAAGAAACAATCTAAATGTTCAATAATAGAGAATTCATTACATAAATTTTAAATAACGGTATGATAGACAATTATGCAGCATTTAAAAATCCTATTATAGAGGAAAATAAACACAGAGAAATGCTCACAGTGAGCATTATAATAAAAGTATGTATATTATTATGTTCAATAAAATTTTTTTTCTTTTTTTTTATTTTATTTTTAAACTTTACATAATTGTATTAGTTTTGCCAAACATCAAAATGAATCCGCCACAGGTATACATGTGTTCCCCATCCCGAACCCTTCTCCCTCCTCCCTCCCCATACCATCCCTCTGGGCCGTCCCAGTGCACCAGCCCCAAGCATCCAGCATTGTGCATCGAACCTGGACTGGCAACTCGTTTCCTACATGATATTTTACATGTTTCATTGCCATTCTCCCAAATCTTCCCACCCTCTCCCTCTCCCACAGAGTCCATAAGACTGTTCTATACATCAGTGTCTCTTTTGCTGTCTCATACACCGGGTTATTGTTACCATCTTTCTAAATGCCATATATATGCGTTAGTATACTGTATTTATGTTTTTCCTTCTGGCTTACTTCACTCTGTATAATAGGCTCCAGTTTCATCCACCTCATTAGAACTGATTCAAATGTATTCTTTTTAATGGCTGAGTAATACTCCATTGTGTATATGTACCACAGCTTTCTTATCCATTCATCTGCTGATGGACATCTAGGTTGCTTCCATCAATAAAAATTTTAAAAATTAAGTCTAAGTATATATAAAGACTGGAAGGAAATACATTAAAAAAAAAAAAAGTATCTCTAGCTCATGAAACAAGAATGATGACAGTATCCTGGACAAACTGGAAATAAAACTAAGTAACTGATACCTATTTTTAAAAAATCAAGATAAATAAAATAAAGCTAACAAAAACTGGAAGAGAAAAAAATAATCTTAGAAACCTTTTCATTGTAAAGGGACTAAAGCATATTTCTGGCACTGCTATTGGGTACCTTTTGTATTTGTCATCCTAAATCCCAAAGTAAAACTTTCAAAATGGGATATTTTTAGGGCAAGGGAGAAAACAAGTATACTTAAAAGGCTGTATATTGTCACCCTGCTTATTTAACTTATATGCAGAATACATCATGAGAAACGCTGGACTGGATGAAGCACAAGCTGGAATCAAGATTGCCAGGAGAAATATCAATAACCACAGGTATGCAGATGGCACTACCCTTATGGCAGAAAGCAAAGAAGAACTAAAGAGCCTCTTGATGAAAGTGAAAGAGGAGAGTGAAAAAGGTGGCTTAAAACTCAACATTCAGAAAATTAAGATCATGGCATCTCATCCTTCACTTCATGACAAATATATGGGGAAACAGTGGAAACAGTGGCAGACTTTATTTTCTTGGGCTCCAGAATCACTGCAGATGGTGACTGCAGCCATGAAATTAACAGATGCTTTCTCCTTGGAAGAAAAGTTATGACCAACCTAAACAGCTTATTAAAAAGCGAAACATTACTTTGCCAACAAAGGTCCATCTAGTCAAAGCTATGGTTTCTCCAGTGGTCATGTATGGATGTGAGAGTTGGACTATACAGAAAGCTGAGTGCTGAAGAATTCATGCTTTGAACTGTGGTGTTGCAGAAGACACTTGAGAGTCCCTTGGACAGCAAGGAGATCCAACCAGTCCATCCTAAAAGAAATCAGTCCTGAATATTCATTGGAAGGACTGATGCTGAAGCTGAAACTCCAATACTTTGGCCACCTGATGTGAAGAACTGACGCATTTGAAAAGAGTCTGATGCTGGGAAAGATTGAAGGTGAAAGGAGAAGAGGATGAGATGGTTGCATGGCATCACGGACTCAATGGATATGAGTTTGAGTAAACTCCGGGAGTTGGTGATGGACAGGGAGGCTTGGCGTTCTGGAGTCCATGGGGTCGCAAAGAGTCGGACACGACTGAGTGACTGAACTGAACTGAATTGAAAGGGGTGAAAAACAATTGGAATCCATACCTTAAGATTTACAAATTAAACAGTGTATGAATGTGGAAATACATACTGCCAAAGTCTCAAGAAGAGGTGACCTTGAGAGAGTATGTTTCATTTAAGCCAAGTATTGAGGTTGAGAAGCATCTGTCTAGAGACAATGGGTACTCTGGATCCTGGTTCTCTGTTCTACCTAGGAGATTCTGCTATACTCCTTGATATACAAAGCAAACAGTTAACAGTCAAATAAGAGAAATCTTCAAGTATCATGAACTGAGCTAACTAGATTACTTAGCAAACTTGACCCTGCAGAGCCATTGACCAAACTCACAAAATTCTTCTTTCAGACTAACAAGGAATAATAAAGGGGGAAAAAAAGGTAGATTCATGGTTTGCCTCAGAATTTGAGTGAATTTGGTCACTCATATTGAGTCCATATGCAGAAACCAGATCATGTGCAAAAGAAAAATAAGCAGACTTAAGGTCTACAAAATTATGAATAAATGAATATAATTGTAAAAGTTCTGCGTGGAGCTAACACTTGAATACATCTTATTCTCCTAAAGATCCAAAAACACTTTTAAAATAAATATAATTCATTACATATTGTGATATAGTTTATTATGTAACAATGATAATTTTATCATTCTAACAACATAAAAGGAAAAAGTGTAAACAAAACCATAATCCTGGGCTGCCCTGGTGGCTCAGTGGTAAAGAATCCTCCTGCCAGTGCAGGAGACATAGGTTCAATCCCTGATCCAGGAAGATCCCACATGCGGTAGAGCAAAGAAGTCTGTGCACCATGACTTCTAAGCCTGTTGATCATTATGTAGTGTCCTTTTTTGTCTCTTTTCACAGCCTTTGTTTTAAAGTCTATTTTATCGGATATGAGTATTGCTACTCCTGATTTCTTTTGGTCTCTATTTGCATGGAATATCTTTTTCTAGCCCTTCACTTTCAGTCTGTATGCATCCCCTGTTTTGAGGTGGGTCTCTTGTAGACAACATATATAGGGGTCTTGTTTTTGTGTCCATTCACCCAGTCTTTATCTTTTGGTTGGGGCATTCAACCCATTTACATTTAAGGTAATTATTGATAAGTATGATCCTGTTGTCATTTACTTTATTGTTTTGGGTTCGAGTTTATACACCTTTTTTGTGTTTCCTGTCTAGAAAAGATCCTTTAGCATTTGTTGGAGAGCTGGTTTGGTGGTGCTGAATTCTCTCAGCTTTTGCTTGTCTGTAAAGCTTTTGATTTCTCCTGCATATTTGAATGAGATCCTTGCTAGGTACAGTAATCTGGGCTGTAGGTTACTTTCTTTCATCACTTTAAGTATGTCTTGCCATTCCCTCTTGGCATGAAGAGTTTCTATTGAAAGACCAGCTGTTATCCTTATGGGAATCCCCTTGTGTGTTATTTGTTGTTTTTCCCTTGCTGCTTTTAATATTTGTTCTTTGTGTTTGATCTTTGTTAATTTGACTAATATGTGTCTTGGAGTGTTTTGCCTTGGGTTTACTTGTTTGGGACTCTCTGGGTTTCTTGGACTTGGGTGATTATTTCCTTCCCCATTTTAGTAAAGTTTTCAACTATTATCTCCTCAAGTATTTTCTCATGGTCTTTCTTTTTGTCTTCTTCTTCTGGGACTCCTATGATTCGAATGTTGGGGCATTTAATATTGTCCTGGAGGTCTCTGAGATTGTCCTCATTTCTTTTAAATAATTTTTCTTTTTTCCTCTCTGATTCATTAATTTCTACCATTCTACTTTCTACTTCACTAATCCTATCTTCTGCCTCCGTTATTCTACTCTTTGTTGCCTCCAGAGTGTTTTTGATCTCATTTATTGCATTATTCATTATATACTGACTCTTTTTTATTTCTTCTAGGTCCTTGTTAAACCTTTCTTGCATATTTTCAATCCTTGTCTCCAGGCTATTTATCTGTGATTCCATTTTGATTTCAAGGTGTTGGATCATTTTCACTATCATTATTCAGAATTCTTTATCAGGTAGATTCCCTATCTCTTCCTCTTTTGTTTGGTTTGGTGGGCATTTATCCTGTTCCTTTACCTGCTGTGTATTCCTCTGTCTCTTCATCTTGTTTATATTGCTGAGTTTGGGGTGGCCTTTCTGTATTCTGGCAGTTTGTGGGTTTTTCTTTATTGTGGAGTTTCCTTGCTATGGGTGAAGTTGTATGGGAGGCTTGTCAAGGTTTCTTGGTTAGGGAAGCTTGTGTTGGTGTTCTGGTGGGTGTAGCTGGATTTCTCTCTGGAGTGCACTGAAGTGTCCAGTAATGAGTTATGAGATGTCAATGGGTTTGGAGTAACTTTGGGCAGCCTGTATATTGAAGCTCAGGGCTGTGTTCCTGTGTTGCTGGAGAATTTGAGTGGTATGTCTTGCTCTGGAACTTGTTGGCCCTTGGTTGGTGCTTAGTTTCAGTGTAGGTATGGAGGCGTTTGATGAGCTCCTGTCGATTAGTGTTCCCTGGAGTCAGGAGTTATCTGGTGTTCTCAGGATTTGGATTTAAGCCTCCTGCTACTGGTTTTCAGTCTTATTTTACAGTAGTCTCAAGACTTATCCTTCTATACAGCGCCATTGTTAAAACATCTAGGTTAAAGATGAAAAGTTTCTCCACAGTGAGGGACACCCAGAGAGGTTCACAGAGTTACATAGAGAAGAGAAGAGGGAGGAGGGAGTTAGAGGTGATCCGAATAAGATGAGGTGGAATGAAAAGAGGAGAGAGCAAGCTAGCCAGTTATCACTTCCTTATGTGCGCTCCACAATCTGGACCACTCGGAGATGTTCACGGAGTTATACAGAGAAGAGAAGAGGGAGGAAGGAGATAGAGGTGGCCAGGAGGATAAAAGAGGGGAATCAAAAGGAGAGAGACAGATCCAGCCAGTAATCAGTTCCCTAAGTGTTCTCCACCGTCTGGAACACACAGAGATTCACAGAGTTGGGTAGAGAAGAGAAGGGGGAGGGTGGAGACAGAGGCGATCTGGTGGAGAAAAAGGAGAGTCCAAAGGGGGAGATAGCAGTCAAGCCAGTAATCTTGCTCCTAAGTAAAAATGGGTACTGAAGATCGGGTTCTTAAAGGTACAAAATTGATAACAAATACCAAAAAGCGAAGATTAAAAATCTAGAGCAGAGGTTGGATTTTCAAAAGTACAATATTAAAGAAAAGAAGAAGAAAAAAAACAATCACAAAAAATTTTTTTAAATATGTATATGAAGTTTGCTGTAAAAAATAGGGTCTTTTTTTGCAAAGTAATAGTAGTTTATAAAAATGAAAATTAAAGGAGTAATAGAGGACTTAAAATTTTTTTTAATTTTTAAAAAAAAGAATGATTGTAAAAATAGTAAAAATATATCTAGGACTTTCTCTGGTGTTGTTGTGGGCAGTATGGGGTCAGTTCATTTTCGGATAGTTCCTTGTTCTGATTTATAATTCTCAAGATCTATAGGCCCCTTCTATGTAGTCAGTACTAATTACAGGGTTTTAACCTATTGCACTTGTCACTTCCAAGGCACTTCCCTCTGTTTTAGCTTCTTCTGTTTGCTGGTCTCTTCAGTGTCTGATTTCTGCCCTGACACAAGGCGGGCGGTGGTGGACACTTTTTTTAGGTTCACTTTTTCAGTCATGCTGTGGGGAGAGAGGGATGCTGCAAACAAATAACACTGGCATGTGCTTGCAATGTCTCAGCCACACTGGGCCTGCCCCCGCTCACGAAGCATGTGCCCTCCCTGCCCAGACTGCTCAGGTTCTAGGTTGCTCCGCCAGGAACTGTCCGAGGCCTGCCCTGAGCTGCATGCACCTCCCAGGTCTAAGCCGCTCAGGTTCAGGCACTTGGGTAGTCCTCAGAGGCACAGACCCAGTTGGGCCTGTGTTTTGTGCCCTTCCCAGATCCGAGTAGCTCAGGTGATGAGGTGTTTGGTGAGTATGGTTGCTGCAACTTATCACCTCCCCTGTCCCTTCTGCTCAATGTGTACAACCAGCACACCTTCTCAGGCAGATGTTGACTGTCCAGAACCCCAAGAAGTCTTAGTTAGCAAAGAAGCCTGCTTGCAGTTTGGTAGATAATGTCTCTCTGGGGCTGCGATTGCCCCCTTCTGGCTCTGGCTGCCTGTTACAGGAGGGGGATGGTCTGCATCCGTCTAGTTCTGTTCAGTCCTCTCTTCTTTGCATGGGCCTAGTGGTTTCTTAGGTTAGGGTTTTTCGCATGATAGCTATCCCACAGTCTGGTTTGCTAGCCCAGGTTAGTTCCCTCAGCTTGCCCTCGGGGCATTCAGGCCCCGGTCCTTACTCTAAGCAGTGCAGCCCTCGCCTCCCTGCCCAGCCCCCGCTTGCTAGTGGCGGGTGCAGGCGTCTGCTCTGTTTCTCCACTGGGGGAGTTACTGTTGGGCTTGTAATCTGTGGATTTTGATTATTTATTTATTTTTCCTCCCTGTTATGTTACCCTCTGTCCTTGCAAGGCTAGCCACAGACTCTGCAGTGAGAGTGTTCCCTAGTGTTTGGAAACCTGTCTTTTTAAGACTCCCTTCCTGGGACAGAGCTCCGCCCCTACCTCTTTTGTCTCTTTTTTTCTTTTATATTTTTTCCTACCTCCTTTTAAAGACAATAGCCTACTTTTCTGGGTGCCTGATGTCCTCTGCGGGCATTCAGAAGTGGTTTGGTGCAATTTACTCAGCGTTTAAATGTTCTTTTGATGAATTTGTGAGGGAGAAAGTGGTCTCCCCATCCTATTCCTCTGCCATCTTAGGACTGCCCCTTCTGGTAGTATCTTTAAGATTTTCTATATATAGAATCATGTCATCTACAAAACAGTGACAGTCTTATTACTTCTTTTCCAATTTAGATTCCTCATATTTCTTTTTTCTTGTCTAATTGCTGTGTCTAGGATGTCCAAAATGTGCTGAATAAAAGTAGGGAGTGCACATCCTTATCTCATTCCTGATCTTAGAGGAAGTGTTATGAGCTTTTCAAAATTGACTATGATATTAGCTGTAGGTTTATCATATATTGCCTTCATTATGTTTAGGTATGTTCCCTCTATGCCCACTTTCTGGAAAGTTTTTCTCATAAACAGGTGCTGAATTTTGTCAAAGTTTTTGCTTCATCTACTGAGATGATCATATGCTTTTTTTTCTTTAATTTTTCTATATGTGGTGTATCAAATTGATTGATTTGAGGATATTGAAAAATCTTTCCAAATAGGACATACAGATGGCCAACAGACACGTGAAAATATTCTCAACATTACTAATTATCAGAGAAATGCAAATCAAAACCACAATGAGGTATCACCTCACACCAGTCATAATGACCATCAGCAAAACTCTACAAATAATAAATGCTGGACGGTTGTGGAGAAAAGGGAAGCCTCTTATACTGGTGGTGGGAATGTAAATTGGTGCAGTCACTATGGATAACAGTATGGAGGTTCCTTAAAAAGCAAAAAAAAAAAAAAAAAAAACAGACTTACAATATGATCTAATGGTCTCACTCCTGGGCATGTATCTGGAGAAAAACATATATATATCAAAAAATATATATGCACTCCAATGTTCACAGAAGTACTATTTACAGTAACCAAGACATGGAAGCAGCCTATGTGCCTATTGACAGATGAATGGATTAAGAAGATGTGATATACATACACAATGGAATATTATGCAGTCATAAAAAAGAATTAAATAAGTCCATTTGTAGCAACATGGATTGGCCTAGAGATTATCATATCAAGTGAAGTAAGTCATATAGATAAAGAGGAGTATAATATGAAATCACTTGTATGTGGAATATTTTAAAAATGATACAAGTGAACAGATTTACAAGACAGAAATAAACTCGTAGACATAGAAAAGAAACTTATGGTTACCAAAGAGGAAAGGGATAAATTAGGAATTTGAGATTACCATATATACATTACTATATATCTTGAATAACAGCTTTGTCTAACTCAATGAAACTATGAGCCATGTCTTGTTGGGCCACTGCAAACGGGATCATGGTGGTGAGTTCTGACAAACATGGTCCACTGGAGAAGGCAATGGCAAACCACTTTAGTATTCTTGCCTTGAAAACCTCATGAACTGTATGAAAAGGCAAAAAATATGACACTGAAATATGAACTATCCAGGCTGTAGGTGCCCAATATTCTACTGGAGAAGAGTGGAGAAATAACACCAGAAACAATCAAGAGATGGAGCTAAAGCAAAAACAACTCCCAGTAGTGGATGTGACTGGCGATGGAAGTAAAGTCCAAGGCTGTAAAGAACAATATTGCATAGGAACCTGGAATGATAGGTGCATGAATCAAGGTAAAGTGGAAGTGGTCAAACAGGAGATGACAAGAGTGCACATCGACATTTTAAGGATCAGTGAACTAAAATGGACTGGAATGGGCGAATTTAATTCAGATGACCATTATATCTACTACTGTGGGCAAGAATCCTTTAGAAGAAAGGGACTAGCCATCATAATCAACAAAAGAGTCCAAAATGCAATACTTGGGTGCAGGCTCAAAAATAACGGAATGATCTCTGTTCGTTTCCAAGGTAAAACATTCAATATCACAGCAATCCAAGTCTATGCTCTGAAAAGTAATGCTGAAGAAGCTGACGCTGAACCGTCTTATGAAGACCTGCAAGACCTTTTAGAACTAATACCCAAAAAAGATGTTATTTTCATTATAGGGGACTGGAATGCAAAAGTAGAAAGTCAAGAAACACCGGGAGTAACAGGCAAGTTTGGCCTTGAAGTACAAAATGAAGCAGGGCAAAGGTTAATAGGGTTTTCTCAAGAGAACGCACTGGTCATAGCAAGCACCCACTTCCAACAACACAGGAGATGAGTCTACACATAGACATCACCAGATGGTCAATACCAAAATCAGATTGATTATCTTCTTTGCAGTCAAAGATGGAGAACTCTATACAGTCAGCAAAAACAAGACCAGGAGTTGACTGTGGCTCAGATCATGAACTCCTTACTTCCAAATTCAGACTTAAATTGAAGAAAGTAGGGAAAACCTCTAGACCATTCAGGTATGACTTAAATCAAATCCCTTATGATTATACAGTGGAAGTGAGAAATAGATTCAAGGGACTAGATCTGATAGAGTGCCTGAAGAACTATGGATGGAGGTCCATGACCTTGTACAGGAGGCAGTGATCAAGACCATCCCCAAGAAAAAGAGATGCAATAGGCAATATTGCCTAATAAATTTCCTGGAGAAGTCTTAAAAATATCTGAGAAAACAAGAGAAGCTAAAGGCAAAGGAGAAAAGGAAAGATATACCCATTTGAATGCAGAGCTCCAAAGAATAGCAAGGAGAGATAAGAAAGCCTACCTCAGTGATCAATGCAAATAATTAGAGGAAAACAGTAGAATGGCAAACAGTAGAGATATCTTCAAGAAAATTAGAGATACCAAGGGGCTTTTTCATGTAAAGATGGGTTCAATAAAGGACAGAAATGGTATGGACCTAACAGAAGCAGAAGATATTCAGAAGAGGTTGCAAGAATACACAGAAGAACTCTACAAAAAAAGATCTTCATGACCCAGATAACCACAACGGTGTGGTCACTCACCTAGAGCCAGACATCCTGGAATGTGAAGTCAAGTGGGGCTTAAGAAGCATCACTATGAACAAAGCTAGAGGAGGTGATGGAATTCCAGTTGAGCTATTTTAAATCCTAAAAGATGATGCTGTGAAAGTTCTGCACTCAATATGCCAGCAAATCTGAAAAACTCAGCAATGGCCACAGGACTGGAAAAGATCAGTTTTCATTCCAATCTCAAAGAAAG
The DNA here is from genome assembly GCF_002263795.3 of Bos taurus. NCBI lineage: Eukaryota > Metazoa > Chordata > Mammalia > Artiodactyla > Bovidae > Bos > Bos taurus. The sequence continues at coordinate 83,346,119 of NC_037357.1, read as the reverse complement.
GCAATGCCAAAGAATTTTCAAACTATCACACAGTTGCACTCATTTCACATGCTAGCAGAGCAGTGTTCAAAATTCTCCATGCCAGGACTCAACAGTATGTGATCTGTAAACTTCCAGATGTTCAAGCTGGATTTAGAAAAGGCAGAGGAATCAGATACCAAATGGCCCACATCTGTTGGATCATCATGAAAGCAAGAGAGTTCCATAAAAATATCTATTTCTGCTTTATTGACTACGCCAAAGCCTTTGACTGTGTGGATAACAACAAACTGTGGAAAATTCTTCAAGACATAGGATTACCAGACCACCTTAACTGCTTCCTGAGAAATCTGTATTCAGGTGAAGTAGCAATAGTTAGAACTGAACATGGAACAACAGACTGGTTCCAAATAGGGAAAGGAGTACATCAAGGCTGTATACTGTCACCCTGCTTATTTAACTTATATGCAGAGTACATCATGAGAAATGTCATGCTGGATGAAGCACAAGCTGGAATCAAGACTGCCAGAAGAAATATCAATAACCTCAGGTATGCAGATGACACCACCCTTATGGCTGAACATGAAGAAGAACTAAAGAGCCTCTTGATGAAAGTGAAAGAGGAGAGTGAAAAAGTTGACATAAAACTCAGCATTCAGAAAACTAAGCTCATTGCATCCAGTCCCATCACTTCATGGCAAATAGATGGGGTTTCAATGGAAACAGTGACTTTATTTTGGGGGGCTCCAAAACCACTGCAGATGGTGACTGCAGCCATGAAATTAAAAGACGCTTGCTCCTTGAAGAAAAGCTATGACCACCTAGGTAGCCTATTAAAAAGCAGAGACATTACTTTGCCAACCAAGTTACATGTAGTCAAAGCTATGGATTTTCCAGTAGTCATTTATGGATGTGAGAGTTGGAATATAAAGAAACCTGAGCACCAAAGAATTGATACTTTTGAACTGTGGTGTTGGAGAAGACTCTTGAGAGTCCCTTGGACTGCAAAGAGATCAAACCAGTTGATCCTAAAGGAAATAAGTCCTGAATATTCATTAGAAGAACTGATGCTGAAGCTGAAACTCCAATACTTTGGCCACTTGATGCAAAGAACTGACTCATTGGAAAAGACCCTGATGCTGGGAAAGATTAAAGGTGGGAGGAGAAGGGTATGACAGAGGATGAAATTGTTGGATGGCATCACTGACTTGATGGACATGAGTCTGAGTAGGCTCCAGGAATTGGTGATGGACAGGGAAGCCTGACGTGCTGCAGTTAATGGGATCACAAAGAGGCAGACACGACTGAGTGACTGGACTGAACTGAACTGATGTGTAAAATGCATGCTCAGTCACTAAGTCATGTCTAACTCTTTGTGATTCCAAGGACTGTAGCCTGCCATCCTCTTCTGTCCATGGTTTTTTTCAGGCAAGAATACTGGAGTGGATTGCCATTTCCTTCTTGAATATATAAAATAGATTACCAACAAAGACCTATTATACAGAACAGGGAACTATATTCTGTATCTTGTAATAATGGAAAAAAAATCTAAAAAATGTATCTGAATCACTCTGTGTATACATGAAAATAACATTGTAAATCAATTATATTCCAGTAAAAATTTAAACAAACAAACAAGGAACAACATGACAAAATATTAATTCTGAATAAATTGGAACCATTAAGTATATATATTGTTTTTCAATATATAAATAAATAAACAACTGTAGAACATCCTTATAGTGGAAAACCAATCAGCAATAAAAGCAATGAACTGTTGATTCAATAACTTAAATGAGTCTCAAAGGCATTATGGTGAGTAGAAGACACTTTCCATTGGTGATATATTTTATCTTCCATTTATATAGCAATGTTGAAATAAGAAACTTAAGGAGATGGGAAGAGACTAGTGATTGCCAGGGGTTAGAGATAGTGAGATGAGGAAAAGGCTGAGTAAATACAAAGGATCAGCACAAAGGAGATCTTTGTGGTAATGGAATAATTCTGTATCTTGATTGCCATGATGGCTATACAAATCTACACATATTATCAAATGACACTGAACTATATTTACACATTCTACCAGTGTCAAATTCTTGATTTTTGCATCAATACTATAATTATGTAAGATGCAGTCATTTGAAGAAATCGGATCAAAGGTATAGTCTTCCTTTGAAGAAACGTATCTTAGAAAGCTAATGTCTCTCATAAGTTCACCACTCTGAGGTTATAAATGTTAATGGTACAGAATATATTTCTCTCAATCAGGAACCCAGAAACTTTTTATGTGGAGTCAAATAGCAAATATTTTAGGCTTTGTGGATCATATCATGAGAGCTATCAGAAAGAGTTCATAAACAAATGGTCATGGTTGCTTTCCAATAAAACGTTACTTACAAAAACAGGTGGTGCTGCTGAATTTGGCCAATGAGTTGTCATTTGATGAGCTCTGCTCTAGATTAAATATATATTACATGTGTGCCTTCTCTGATATAATTATTGGACAAGTACTATAGATAATTATATAATATTTACTTACTACATACTATTTTATATATACACCTAGACACATTTTGTGCCTGTTCCCTGGTGGCTCAGCGGTTAAAGCGTCTGCCTCCAATGCGGGAGACCTGGGTTTGATCCCTGGGTCTGGAAGATCCCATGGAGAAGGAAATGGCAACCCACTCTGGTGTTCTTGCTTGGAGAATCCCATGGACGGAGAAGCCTACAGTCCACAGGGTCGCAAAGAGTCAGGCATGACTCAGCGACTTCTCTTTCTTTCTTTCCTAGACACATTTTATTGTTTATTTTATGTATGTATGGACATACATACCTAATGTTTTACCATTTTCCTTTTTCACTTAATATATTATACATATCTTTCTTTGTCAGCACATATAGATCAACCTTATTACATTTCAGTGACTTCAGAATATTTCATTGTAAAGAAGTATAAATTTGAGTAACCTCTACTGATAAATGTTTATGGGAATTCCAATTTTTCATGAATATAATAAATGCACATTAAACATATATATATGTTAATATATACATATATTACTTTTGTCTCACTTGGACTGGTTCTTGTTTTAGTTTTAACATCTTTGGAACCTACATAACAAATATGGTTAATACTCTTAAAGATAAAGGGACAAACGATAGAAAAAAGATCTTGACAAAAAAAATAGAAATAGCCATTAAGTATATGAACAGATTCTCAGTTCATATCTATAATTTCAAACTAAAATGGCAATTGCACTTTTCACCAATCAAATGTATAAATTAAAAGATGTATGGAATTCAGTTTGCATACTGACTGACAACTGGGGTGAAAACTGGACAATATGCTAGACTCAATGAGAATTTGAAATGTCCATGCCGTTTGATCCAGAAATTGAAAAGAAATTTGTCCTACAGAAATACCTAGAAAATTACAAAAAGATAGACACACAAATCCACACATGGAGGGAAAGGATACAGAGTAATTTCTAATTGCAAAATTGTTTGACATTGTGAAAATTTGGGAACAATGTAAATACAGATCAATAAGGAAATGATTTAAAGGAATACTATGATTTTTTAAAAGGAATAAAGGCAATTGTTTATACTCGAAATATATTCAAGATGTATTAAGTGGATAAAGGAAATGGCAATATATTATAATGGTATAATCCCGTTCTTACAAACTGATATCTATGAAGATATATATACTGCTCAGCAGGTAAAGAATCATCTCCTGCACTGCAAAATGCAGGAGACACAAGAGATGTGGGTTCAATCCTGGGGCTGGGAAGATCCCCCTGAAGGAGGAAACAGCAACACACTCCAAATTCTTGCCTGAAAATCCCAAAGACAGAGGAATCTGATGGGCTACAGTCCAAAGGGTCACAAAGAGTCAGACACGACTGAGCGACTAAGCATGCACCCACTTATTTTTTGTGTATTAGGAATAAAATAAGTCGGAAGAAAATATTTCAAAGTCTTAACAGTAATTATATGTGGGAAACTGTTATATGATATAAGAAAATGTTTGCATCGCTGTGTCCTGAATCAAAAACATTGAGGAAGACCATACAAAGAGAAGGCAGAGGAACCAGAGATCAAATTGCCAATATCTGTTGGAACATAGAAAAAGAAAGAGAATTCCATAAAAACATCTACTTCTGCTTTATTGACTATGCTAAAGCCCTTGACTGCATGGATCACAATAAACTGAAGAAAATTCTGAAAGAAATGGGAAAGCCAGACCACCTTACCTGCTTCCTGAGAAATCTGTATGCAGGGCAAGAAACAACTGTTAGAACAGGACATGGAACAACAAAGTGGTTCAAAATTGGGAAAGGAGTACATCAAAGTTGCATACTGTCAGCCTGATTCTTTAACTTATATGCAGAGTACATAATGCAAAGTTGACTTCCCTGGTGGTGGCTCAGACGGTAAAGCATCTGTCTACAATGCGGGAGACCTGGATTCAATCCCTGGGTTAGGAAGATCCCCTGGAGAAAGAAATGGCAATCCACTCCAGGACTATTGCCTGGAAAATCCCATGGACAGAGGAGCCTGGTAGGCTACAGCCCATGGGGTCACAAAGAGTTGGACATGACTGAGTGAATTCACTTCCTTTCTTTAATGCGAAATACCATGCTGGATGAAACACAAGCTGGAATCAAGTTTGCCAGTAAAAGTATCAATAACCTCGGATATGCAAATGACACCATCCATATGGCAGAAAGTGAAGAACTAAAGAGCCTCTTGATGAAAGTGAAAGAGGAGAGTGAAAAAGTTGATTTAAAACTCAACATTCAAAAAAGGAAGATCATGGCATCTGGTCCCATCACTTCATGGCAAATAGATGAGGTATCAATGGAAACTGTGACAGACTTTATTTTCTTGGGCTCCAACATCACTGCAGATGGTGACTGAAGCCATGAAAATAAAAGATGCTTGCTCCTTTGAAGAAAAGCTATGACCAACCTAGACACCATATTAAAAAGCAGAGACATTATTTGCCAACAAAAGCCCATCTAGCTAAAGTTATGGCTTTTCCAGTAGTCATGTATGGATACAAAAGTTGGACTATAAAGAAAACTGAGCACCAAACAATCGATGCTTTTGAACTGTGGTGTAGGAAAAGACTCTTGAGAGTTCCTTGGACTGCAAGGAGATCAAACTAGTCAATCCTAAAGGAAATCAGTCTTGAATATTCATTGGGAGGACTGATGTTGAAGCTGTGACTCCAATACTTTGGCCACCTAATGTGAAGAACTGACTCTTAGAAAAGACTGTGATGATGGGAAAGATTGAAGGCAGGAGGAGAAGGGGGTGACAGAGGACAAGATGGTTCGATGGCATCACTACTCAATGGACATGAGTTTGAACAAGCAAAGGGAGTTGGTGACGGACAGGGAAACCTGGTGTCCATGGGGTCGCAGAGAGTCAAATGACTAGGCGAGACTGAACTAAACAGATGCAAAGAGAATCTAGAGTTTAGAGATCATTCACAAAAATGGAAACATACATGTCCAGTGACTGACACAGCCAGTGGGGAAATAAAACTCAGTTTCCCCAAGTAAAGAAGGATGGTGTTTTAGTTGCAAAAGCAAGCTAACCATCTTCTGCCTCCACCCTATAAAGGCACTTTAAGTAAGACATCCTCAGTTCAGTTCAGTTCAGTCACTCACACGTCTAACCCTTTGCGACCCCATGGACTACAGCATGCCAGGCCTCGCTCTCCATTACCAACTCCTGGAGTTTACTCAGACTCACGTCCACTGAGTTGGTGGTGCCACCCAACTGTCTATCCTCTGTTGGCCCCTTCTCCTCCTGCCTACAATCAATCATTCCGAACATCAGGGTCTTTTCCAATGAGTCAGTTCTTCGCATCAGGTGGCCAAAGCGTTGGAGTCTCAGCTTCAACATCAGTCCTTCCAATGAATATTCAGGACTGATTTCCTCTAGGATGGACTGGTTGAATATCTTGTTGCAGTCCAAGGGACTCTCAAAAGTCTTCTCCAACATCACAGTTCAAAAGCATCAATTCTTCGGTGCTCAGTTTTCTTTATAGTCCAATTCTCACATCCATAATGACTAATGGAAAAACCATAGCCTTGACTAGATGGAACTTGTTGGGAAAGTAATGTCTCTGCTCTTTAATATGCTCTCTAGGATGGTCATAACTTTTCTTCCAAGGAAGAAGCGAATTTTAACTTCATAGCTGCAGTCACCATCTGCAGTGGTTTTGGAGCCCAAAATACAAAGTTTGTCACTATTTCCACTGTTTTCCCATCTATTTGCCATGAAGTGATGGGACCAGATGCCATAATCTTACTTTTCAGAATGTTGAGCCTTATGCCAACATTTTCACTCTCTTCTTTCACTTTCATCAAGATGCTCTTTAGTTCTTCAATTTCTGCCACAAGGGTGATGTCATCTGCATATCTGAGGTTATTGATATTTCTCCTGGCAATCTTGATTCCAGCTTGTGGTTCATCCAGCCAAGTGTTTCTCGTGATGTACTCTGCATATAAGCTAAATAAGCTGGGTGACAATATATAGCCCTGACTTACTCCTTTCCCTATTTGGAACCAGTCTTTGTTCCATGTCCGTTGTTCCATGTTGTTGCATCCTGACCTGCATACAGATATCTCAGAAGGCAGGTCAGGTGGTACGGTATTCCCATCTCTTTCAGAATTTTTCAGTTTATTGTGATCCACACAGTCAAAGTCTTTGGCATAGTCAATGAAGCAGAAATAGGTGTTTTACTGGAACTCTCCTGCTTTCTTGATGATCCAACAGATATTGTCAATTTTATCTCTGGTTCCTTTGCCTTTTCTAAAACCAACTTGAACATCTGGAATTTCACAGTTCATGTACTGTTGAAGTCTGGCTTGGAGAATTTTGAGCATTACTTTACTAGAGTGTGAGATGAGTGCAATTGTGCAGTAGTTTGAGCATTCTTTGGCATTGCCTTTCTTTGAGATTGGAATGAAAACTGACTTTTTCCAGTCCTGTGGCCACTGCTGAGTTTTTCAGATTTGCTGGCACCTTGAGTGCAGCACTTTCACAGCATCATCTTTTAGGATTTGAAATAGCTCAACTGGAATTCCATCACCTCCACTAGCTTTGTTTGTAGTGATGCTTCCTAAGGCCCACTCGACTTCACACTCCAGGATGTCTGGCTCTAGGTGAGTGATCACACTGTTGTGATTATCTGGTTCATGAAGATCTTTTTTGTAGAGTTCTTCTGTGTATTCTTGCCACCTCTTCTGAATATCTTCTGCTTCTCTTAGGTCCATACCATTTCTGTGCTTTATTGAGCCCATCTTTGCATGAAAAAGTCCCTTGGTATCTCTAATTTTCTTGAAGAGATCTCTAGAATAGAATTTCCCATTCTATTATTTCCCTCTATTTCTTTGCATTGATCACTGAGGAAGGCTTTCTTATCTCTCCTTGCTATTCTAGGAGCTCTGCATTCAAATGGGTATATCTTTCCTTTTCTCCTTTGCTTTTCACTTCTCATCTTTTCACAGCTATTTGTAAGTCTTTCTCAGACAGCCATTTTGCTTTTTGCATTTCTTTTTCTTGGGGATGGTCTTGATCACTGCCTCCTGTACAATGTCATGAACCTCCATCAATTTTTCATCAGGCACTCTGTCTATCATATATAATCCTCGAATCTATTTCTCACTTCTGCTGTATAATCGCAAGGGGTTTGATTTAGGTCATACCTGAATGTTCTAGTGGTTTTCCCTACTTTCTTAAATTTAAGTCTGTATTTGGCAATAAGGAGTTCATGATCTGAGCCACAGTCAGCTCCTGGTCTTGTTTTTGCTGACTCTATAGAGCTTCTCCACCTTTGGCTCCAAAGAAGATAATCAATCTGATTTTGATATTGACCATCTGGTGATGCCCATGGGTAGAGTCATCTCCTATGTTGTTGGAAGAGGGTGTTTGCTATGACCAATGCATTCTCCTGGCAAAACTCTATTAGCCTTTGCCCTGCTTCATTCTGTACTCCAAGCCCAAACTTGCCTGTTACTCCAGGTATTTAGTGACTTCCTACTTTTACATTCCAGTCCTCTATAATGAAAAGGACATCTTTTTTGGATGTTAGTTCTAGAAACTCTTGTAGGTCTTCATAGAACAGTTCAACTTCAGCTTCTTCAGCATTACTGGTCACGGCATAGACTTGGATTATCGTGATATTGAATGGTTTGCCTTCAAAACAAACAGAGATCATCTATTGTTTTTGGGATTGCATCCAAGTAGTGCATCCTGTAACACATCCTGGGAAGTGTCATAAATGACCAGAATTAACATGATACAATCAATACAAATTCAATCATCATTAAGAGTGCATTTAGTATATGCATTTACTGTTGCATTCAGCTTTCCAAGAACTCTGTCAAGAAAGCAAAACAACTATTCTTATTCATGTGAGGAAACTGAGATACCAAGTGGGCAAGCAAATTGTCCCAATGTCACACAGCTAGTTCAGTGGCAAAATCAGTGCTAGAATTCAAGACTCTGGACATCAAACCACATAGTCTCTTTGCTATTCATCTATGGGTCAATTTAACCACTAAGTTATTAGAGTTCTGGCTTCCTTCAAGTAATGAGGGGAGGTCCATTAGCAGAACTGGAGAGAAAGAACAGGCCTGTTATTTTATAATTTTTGAATAATCATCTTCATTTATCCTCCATATATGCAATCCCAGTTAAGAACTATGTAATGACAGATACACTGGGTTAGAAGAGGTCACTACCTCTCTGAGTTACCTAAGCCAAATTTCTTTTCATCAATAAGACTCATTTTCCTATAAAATTGGCAGTTTTCTGGTTTGAACATTTAGATTCTCTGGAATTCCTTTCAATCCACATATAGTAGAGTGGACTAACTTCTTTTCCAGATCTGACATTATGTTTTTCTACAAAACTTTCTGATTATTATTAATAATTAATAGTTATTACATGCTTACCATGTGTCAGGCATTATACTTAATACTTTACATGTACCATATCATTTCATTATCACAACAAATCTATGAGGTAAATACTATTATGATTCTCATTTGACTAATGAGGAGGCTGAGACACAGAGATTAAATGACCTGCTCAAGTTTACAGTTAGGAAGTGGCAGAGACAAGTTATGGATCAAGGTAGTTTGACTCAAGATCCTGTGGTTTGAACCACTGAGCACACTGCTGCTGCTAAGTCACTTCAGTCGTGTCCAACTCTGTGCAACCCCATGGACTGCAGCCCACCAGGCTCCTCCGTCCATGGGATTTTCCAGGCAAGAGTACTGGAGTGGGGTGCCATTGCCTTCTCCGGCTGAGCACACTAGAAAGGGCCATTTCTTCTATTCTTGTCATTTGACAGGGAAATTATAGGAGACATCTTGTTCAGACAGGATAGTGGTCCCATTTTTAACATCTGAATGCCTTTTCTGAATAATTATTTCAAAATAAAAATCAATTGATCTATTTTACATGGAATTAATATTTATGTTAATCTCTATGAGACAAATGTTACATAGACGAACTTTTTTGAAAGCACAGATATAATGTCAAGAAATTAAGATGGAAACTGAATTCCATGTCCCAAGCCAACCTTTAGCAACATTGATTTAGGGAAGTTTTGACAGCACCCTTGTCTTATCTATTGGTGTTTCTTCTTCTCCTCACAGACAGGACTCACTGTGTGCCATTTTGTAAGTTATTCACTGCACAAGGGAGCCTGGTGAAGAGCATGAGGGAGGGCTGAAATCCAGCTCCTATTCCTCTTGTCCTATGTGCCCTGGTTTCAAGCTACATCATCTCCCCAAAGGAAGTTTTCTCTTGTGTAACTGGGACTGTTAGGGGTATGATGGGTAAAGGAGAGTGTGAAAATGACTTTTTCTAATTCACAAAATTTTGCTGCATGGAGCAGCAGCCTCCCTATTGATAGACTATTAGAGAAAATTTTCAGAGATTTTATAGACTTGTTACACTATCTTACAGCTCAGGGTACTGCACTCTTCAGGGAGACAACTAGCTAATCTGAGAAATTACTTCCTACTTCCAGCACTAAATAAAGTGACAAGGAGAATGGTCCTCAGGCCTAAATATGAACATTGGTTAGACATGAGCCTAGACATAAACATTGCTTAGAAGTATTTGAAATACAAATGATATGATGTGACTGTAAAAGAAGATGTAATTACTTTAAATGAGTTCAAGGCTCCTAAATAGGAAAAATCACATACCACGAAATTGTGAGAAAGATTAAACCAATGAGTATTAAATAGCCCTGGAGGATTGCAGAGAAGCTTGAAAGCTAAAGATAGTTTACCAGAGTAAGCATTATCACAAAGAGGAATAGGGTGCTTTTGATAAAACACAAATGAACCTTTTGAATTCAGGTGAGATTCAAACAATGGCTTGTTTAAGGAATGATCCTTGAAAACTTATAAAAAGTATATACTTGAAGCCAATACACATTCACTAAAAACAACTGATGATAAATCAACTTTGTTTTTGCTTGTGTTATTAACAGGGTATCTATGCAAGAGAATAGAGTGTGAGACTTCAGTAAGCTTTCTCATTCTAATCTTTTATAGATAGAGGCTATAGTGGAATATGGCTGGCTCACAAATGACTCAGGGCCAACTATTAAAGGTGATGAGTAACTAAATAAAAGGCTGACATAAATATAAATTAAAAGCCTCATCCTTTTCCCATTCACTGATTTATCAATGGTCTAAGTGAGGAGTGGGAAGATATACTGGTATAATTTGCAATTTGGGATATGGCAAGAGGAAGCAAATGACTCAGTTTTTTTAGAACAGCCTTGATTTCAGATATCATCTTCCAAGACACCAGCAAAATGGTCAAAATGTCCAAGAAATTCCAAAATTTTGGTAACCAGAATATATCCACCAGACTTCCTTTTTACAACTGAACATAGCACAAAATCCGTTTGTAGACTGTTTGTGCCAATTCAGAATTAGGAAAATACCATTATTAGTAAGGGAAATGATCATGTCACCAGTTACGTGTCATGCTGTGCTTAGTCTCTCAGTCGTGTCTGACTCTTTGCAACCCCATGGACTGTAGCCTGACAAGCTCCTCTGTCCATGGGGATTCACCAGGTAAGAATACTGCAGTGAGTTACCATGCCTTCCTCCAGGGGATCTCCCAACCCAGGGAGGTCTCCCACATTGCAGGTGGGTTCTTTACCATCTGAGCCACCAGGGAAGTGCAAAGAAGCCCATCACCAGTTATATGGAAGGACAAATCAGAGGAGCAAGAGTGCCAGCAGGAAAGCTGACTTTCCTAGTAGTGATCGGGAAATGTTAGGTGGAATGGAAAGCTACTTGTATTGAATTTTCTCCATTGCTTTTGTTTCTCAAGTTTCCCACCCTTTCTAGCTTGCAAAATCAGAGCTTACTTCATAATCGTGGAAATTTTACTTACATTTAAGGGCTTTATTTTAGTCATTGAGGCAGATATTGAGAAAGAAATCAAGGAAGAGTTCAGGTATTTGGTGCTGGTTAGAGTTGAAAAGGGTGATCTAAGTCATTCTCTGAAACTATGGAGAAAAATGGAATTAACACGGGCTTAAAGGGTCAGACAGGCCCTGTTTCACATTCCAACTTTGCCACTTGTTTAGCTATGCCACCTTGAGAAAGTTATTTAACCTCTCTAAGCCTTGATTTCATAATCTTAAAAAGACTAATTAGTGTAAAATGATAATGCTCATCTCACAGGACTGCTAAATATTCATAATGCATACAAAGTATATAATATGATACCTAGCACATATTAATAAATCAGCAACAGAACTCATTTATTTTCCTTATGAATTACCTTCTCCATCATAGTTTTATCTACTTAGTGTAAGGTCTCATTATTCATCTAGTTACTCAAAGTAAAAGACTTGGATATTATCTTTAATTCCTCCATCTCTCTCATCACTACCTTTCTCACTGATAAATACACACACACACACGCTAAATTACTTAGCTCTTAAGCTATTTATGCAATTTCTACCTCTTGAATATTTCTCAGATCTATTCAAGTCTCTTCATTCCAGTTGATATTATGAATCAGTTGAGTCATTCCTTATTTCCAGTCACCATAACTTTCATCTGTATATTGCCATTGCCTTTTAACTAGTATCTTTATTTCTAGCTTTCTCCCATTCTAATCTATTTTCATTTCAAACATGAATAGCACAGGAAACTCTACTCAGTGATCTGTGGTGATGTAAATGGGAAGGAGATCTAAAAAAGAGTGTATATATGTATAACTGGCTCACTTTTTTGTACAGCAGAAACTAATACATCATAAATCAACTATACTCCAATAAAAATTAATTAAAAAGTGACTTTTCCAATATACAAAGTTTGTCATACCACTCATCCACTTAAAACATGTCAATGGCCTCCCATTACTTTATGACAAAGATCAGTCTGTTTAAACCAGCTCTCAAGAACCTGGCATCACAAACTCCTACTGTTCTTTCAGAAGTGTCAACTTTCATGTCCCTTCTTTTAAAAAGGTTTCCCTAATGCAGATCTTAGCTTAATCATCACATCCTCAGGAATCTTTTCCTAAATTCCCAAACCAGGTTGTCCCTTCCCCTTGTTATATGCTATGTGCTTCCAAGTCTCACAGTATCTCTTCTTTTCTGTACTTTGTGTGTAAATACCTATATATCACTTGCTATGGGCTAGGAACTATTCCAAGCACTTTAGATTATTATTCAATGCAATCCTCATAACAATCCAATGAAGTGGGTGCTATTTTTATTCCCATTTTTCAGATGAAGTACAAAGTACAAAGAAGTACAAAAAAAGTTATTTACATAAAGTCATATATCTGGTAAGCAGTAGAACTGGGGATTTGTAACCAGATAGTCTGGTCTTAAAATCCATGCTTTTAAAGCACTATATTATGTTGACACTCACTTTTAATAAATTACTTAATAACTTGTAATTATTCAATTATTTTAGACACTACGCTCCATGTCTGTGTGATTTACTATTGAAATTCCCAATGTGGATGCCAGAAATATGATCAACATTCAACAATTGATCATTAGATAAGTTGGTCAGTATTTATTGAATGAATATTAGGGAATAATAGTGCCTATTATCATCATTATCAAGTCTGGCCTAAAATATCATCTGCTTTGTCAAGATTCTCTTATCTCACACCTCACTCTGGACATATTTAGTTGTTTCTACCTTTTTGCTTTCAAATTTATTATGAATAATTAGTCTTATCCAAGGCCATGAGAAGTCTTTGAAGGCAGCAGATATTTAATTCATTTTTGGATCTCTAATATCCACATCAAGAATGCCTGGTATATAGTAGGTGCTTGATTAATGTTAAGAAATAGGGAAAACAGAAAAAAAGGCACTTAAGTAGATGATACATGATAGATAAATAGATTATTATATAACCAACAGAGAATCCAAAAATAAGCTTAAATCTAATGAGATAAAATTTAATTGTAATAACTATATAGTTCTGTTGAGGAGCCCAATAACTAATTGCATGAGATGGCAGGAAAATGGTGCTTTCCAGCAATACATACTAAAAGACTTGGTTTTAGTGAATAATGGTAAACTGCTTGTTAATCAACAATGTGCTATCGCTGGTAAATGCAATGTGACGTTAGGCCATTTCAAAGGAAACAGTGTCCAGAAAGAGAGTTGACACCTATATCTTATGTGTTAATCTGCCCATGAAAGAAAAGAAAGTGAAAGTGAAGTCACTCAGCTGTGTCCGACTCTTTGCAACCCCATGGACTGTAGCCTGCCAAGCTCCTTTGTCCATGGGATTTTCCAGGCCATACCAACATTATATGCTCAGTTCTGGGCCCCAATCTCTAAGAAGGAAGTTACATGATTAGGAGTGTCGCTATGGCTACAGTTCTTCATAAACATAAACTCATTTTTGGAAACAAATAACCATTCCTTCATTTGTTAACTTTTACAAGTTAAGATGGTCATATCCTTTCTTTTTCTGTATAATAGCAATAATAATAGCACTCCTCCATATAGGTGCTATGAGGACTAAATGAGATAATATTTGTGGAACACTTTTGCCCATGCCTGGCTGTCTGACTCTAAAGTTATTAAACACTACCTTCTATAACACAGATACATCACATTATTTGATTGTCACATCACATTCAATTGTCACAGCACATCTGTGAAATGCATCTTTTTATGGTCACTTTTGTTGTTATTGTTCAGTCGCTCAGTCATGTCCAACTCTTTGTGACCACCATGGACTGCAGCATGCCAGGCATCCCTGTCCTTCACCATCTCCCAGAGCTTGCTCAAACTCATGTCCATTGAGTCAGTGATGCCATTCAACCATCTTGTCCTCTGTCATCTCTTTCTCCTCCTGGCTTCAATTTTTCCCAGCATCAGGGTCTTTTCCAGTATGTTGGCTCTTTGCAGCAGATGGCCAAAGTATTGGAGCTTCAGCATCAGTCCTTCCAATGAATATTCAGGACTGATTTCCTTTAGGATTGACTGGTTTGATCTCCTTGCAGTCCAAGGGACTCTCAAGAGTCTTTTCCAACACCACAGCTCAAAAGCATCAGTTCTTCGGCACTCAGCCTTCTTTATGGTCCAACTCTCACATCCATACATGACTATTGGAAAAACCATAGCTTTGACTATACAGACCTTTTTTGGCAAAGTAATGTCTCTGCTTTTTAATATAATGCCTAGGTTCGTCATAGCTTTTCTTCTAAGGAGCAAGTGACTTTCAATTTCATGGCTGCAGTCACCATCATCTGCAGTGGTTTTGGAACCCAAGAAAATAAAATTTGTCACTGTTTCGTTTCCCCAGTAAAAATTGGTCATTTTATTGATGATAAAACTGAGGATCAAAAAACACAAGAACACTCTAGTAAGTGACATTAAGTGATAGCTCTGAAATTCAAACCCAGTTCCAGAGTCCATGGCCTTTCCACTAAACCACACTGTCACCCTGGCAGATATATAAATTGTCATTTAGAAATCCATTATGAAGGAGATAGAGAACATGTGCACCTATCCTTCATTCTCCAACTGAAAAAAAAATTACAGCTCTATAAAGAATTACTGACTTCTGTGAGTGAACAGCATATCTATTGAGCAACTAGGAAGTCTCTTGCTTTTTGAGCATATGGGAAGATTACTTTTGGTCTCTAGCCACAGGTTTTCACAGAGTATTTTTTCAACAGTTAAACTGCTCTAGGCCTTTGTTCCAGGAATCATACACACACACACACACACACTTACACACACACATAAGCCCCTTCACCTTCCCCTCACTGGAAGTCCTGTTTCTCAACAGGTCACTACTTAAGTTTTGGAAATGTAAATCAGTCTTGAGGAATCCTCGGGCCAAAGGAGGTTTTTCACTGATTAAGTGTTATTCAAGTCACTGCTAGTCTACACCGTTTAATATATAACATCATTGATGTTAAGTCCATAAAAGCTAGAGACTTCATTTATCCATCCTTTTATTTACTCAACAAATATTAATAATAATAGCTAATACAGATAGCACCTACTAAGTTCCTTTTCACCATTTTATGGACTTTGCACCTATTAACTCATTTATTTCATATAACAACCCTATGAGACAGGTACTATTATTATCTTTTTTTAAAGAGGACACTAATAGATGGAGAAATATACCATGTTCATGGATTGGAAGAATCAATATAGTGAAAATGAGTATACTACCCAAAGCAATTTACAGATTCAACGCAATCCCTATCAAGCTACCAACAGTATTCTTCACAGAGCTAGAACAAATAATTTCACAATTTGTATGGAAATACAAAAAACCTCGAATAGCCAAAGCGATCTTGAGAAAGAAGAATGGAACTGGAGGAATCAACCTACCTGACTTCAGGCTCTACTACAAAGCCACAGTTATCAAGACAGTATGGTACTGGCACAAAGACAGAAATATTGATCAATGGAATAAAATAGAAAGCCCAGAGATAAATCCACGCACATATGGACACCTTATCTTTGACAAAGGAGGCAAGAATATACAATGGATTAAAGACAATCTCTTTAACAAGTGGTGCTGGGAAATCTGGTCAACCACTTGTAAAAGAATGAAACTAGACCACTTTCTAACACCATACACAAAAATAAACTCAAAATGGATTAAAGATCTAAACGTAAGACCAGAAACTATAAAACTCCTAGAGGAGAACATAGGCAAAACACTCTCCGACATACATCACAGCAGGATTCTCTATGACCCACCTCCCAGAATATTGGAAATAAAAGCAAAAATAAACAAATGGGACCTAATTAACCTTAAAAGCTTCTGCACATCAAAGGAAACTATTAGCAAGGTGAAAAGACAGCCTTCAGAATGGGAGAAAATAATAGCAAATGAAGCAACCGACAAACAACTAATCTCAAAAATATACAAGCAACTCCTACAGCTCAACTCCAGAAAAATAAACGACCCAATCAAAAGATGGGCCAAAGAACTGAATAGACATTTCTCCAAAGAAGACATACAGATGGCTAACAAACACATGAAAAGATGCTCAACATCACTCATTATCAGAGAAATGCAAATCAAAACCACTATGAGGTACCATTTCACACCAGTCAGAATGGCTGCGATCCAAAAGTCTACAAATAATAAATGCTGGAGAGGGTGTGGAGAAAAGGGAACCCTCTTACACTGTTGGTGGGAATGCAAACTAGTACAGCCACTATGGAGAACAGTGTGGAGATTCCTTAAAAAACTGGAAATAGAACTGCCTTATGATCCAGCAACCCCACTGCTGGGCATACACACTGAGGAAACCAGAAGGGAAAGAGACACGTGTACCCCAATGTTCATCGCAACACTGTTTATAATAGCCAGGACATGGAAGCAACCTAGATGTCCATCAGCAGATGAATGGATAAGAAAGCTGTGGTACATATACACAATGGAGTATTACTCAGCCATTAAAAAGAATACATTTGAATCAGTTCTAATGAGGTGGATGAAACTGGAGCCTATTATACAGAGTGAAGTAAGCCAGAAGGAAAAACATAAATACAGTATACTAACGCATATATATGGAATTTAGAAAGATGGTAACAATAACCCAGTGTACGAGACAGCAAAAGAGACACTGATGTATAGAACAGTCTTATGGACTCTGTGGGAGAGGGAGAGGGTGGGAAGATTTGGGAGAATGGCATTGAAACATGTAAAATATCATGTAAGAAACGAGTTGCCAGTCCAGGTTCGATGCACGATACTGGATGCTTGGGGCTAGTGCACTGGGACGACCCAGAGGGATGGTATGGGGAGGGAGGAGGGAGGAGGGTTCAGGATGGGGAACACATGTATACCTGTGGTGGATTCATTTTGATATTTGGCAAAACTAATACAATTATGTAAAGTTTAAAAATAAAATAAAATTAGAAAAAAAAAGATAAAAACCTTAGGCATAAGAGAGGTTTATATAAATCATGTAAGGTCACACAGTTTAAAAAAATGATAGCTAGGATTAAAACACAGTCTGTCTGGCTTTAGCACATGTCTCTCTAAACTTCCCTAAATACATACTGAGCACTAGAATAGTTTAAGTGTTCAACTGACTCCAAAATAAATATTGAGCACCCAATATGTGCTTTACACAGTACTAATCACTATATTGAGGATAAAAGAAACAGACACTGTCTTTGCCTTCAAAGATCCTGCAGACTATCAAAGGAGAAAAAAATGAACACATGTAAAACAACATATAAAGACATGGTCACTAGAGTACTGGATAATACTGACTGCGAATAGTCTCTCCTAATATCTCTATAAACCCTTGAATTGTACCAGAAATTCAATATTTTATCATCCAAACTGTACCACCCAAACCACATGTCAACCCTTTCTCCCACATCTGAAGTGGCATAGAACTTTGGTGACACATACGTGCTCAAATACATCAATAACCTTATTTTGACTAATTTTGAGATAAATTCACAAATCATTTCCTGGACTGACCCTGGTGAGACTCTCATAAGGAAATATAAAGCATAGTATTGCTATTTGGCCTGAATGAGCACCAGGAAATACCAAGGGCTTTTTGAAACTGATGTTTTTCTTCTACTTTCACTTGGCATTCTGTGTAATTCATATAAGCCAGAGCCTACAATAACAGAAGGATTGTGACACACAAGGCAAGACTAGGTATGGGTGTGTAAACTTTATCATAAATTACACCATTTATCTATCAGGAAATGGTGTCAGAAGATAACTTAATTAAAATGCAGAATTGTTTCCAAAACTATACATTTAAAATATTTTCCCTTTTAAATGTTTAAAACTAAAATACTTTGATGGTATTTATAACTACTGAGCATTTTGCTAAGTATTCTATATTTTAAGAGTTTATTATCAACTATTTCAGGGTTTGGTGATCTACAGGCACTGCTTGTTTTATACATAAAGGTTCATTGGAATACAGCCACACTCATTTTTTTACATATTGTCTCTGACTGCTTTTGTGCTGCACTAGTGGTGTTTAGTATTTGAAACAGAGACTGAACAGCCCAAAATATTCAAAGCCTAAAATATTAATTGTTGAGCCCTATACAGAAAAAGTTTGCCAGCTACAGAACTATTTCATTGAAAGTGTTATTATAAATCTAATAGTAACAAGAATTAAAGGCAGAAAAAGCACTGAAAATTTATCAGGATATATATATACACACACACACATATATATACTGACAGCTCATTTTTATTAAATAAATTTATTTGAGGGTTAAGTCCTATAATATTGAACTGGGCAAACATTACAAAATGTGTCCATAGATATTCAATTTTATTTTTTTTAATATTATTGTACACTTAGGGAAAAAGTCTCAAATATTTTGAACACAGTTATTTAAATCAATCTGAGTCCTACTCTGATTCTGGGCAGTGCTCACACATACACATTTACAGAATTACTCATGTACATGTGAATTTTATGATCTGCTTTCTTCATTTAACATTATTGCACAAATTCAAAGGATGTCAGTGCTTAGAGGTACTCATAGATTCTTGAGTTCAACCCAACCCCACTCCCACTCCAGTGTCACAATGAGGACAGTGAGGCTCAGAGAGGGGAAGGGACTTGCCCAAGACCTAACTGTAACAGACTGAAGTGAACTCCATGTTTCCACTGCAATTACCTCAACTCTGTTTTTTATATATATATTCCTTATACTGATAGATCATTTGAATTTAGACTTTAATGAAATTTCTTGCTTAATCATTCTCTTACTTTTGTAACACACTTGGTTTCCAGATGAGAAAAATAAAAGACCCAGAAAGGCAAAGTATCTTGTCCAAGATCTCACAATAAATTAGAGGTAGAATTGGGACTAATTGCTTATCTATCATCTGCAGAAAATGACAAAAGGTGACATTTGGTCCAAGCCTGCTGAGAAGAAACTAGTGGCACTCTGAGACCCATCATGTTCACAAATGAGTGTCCATTTTTCATGTGATATTAAGAAAACTATAGATTGTACTACTCAACCTGTCTTCTTGCCTCCTTGTGGGCAGAGTAAGTGAGGAACAGGTAGTTCCCAGGCAGGCATGAGTGAAACAGACAAACGGAAGGCCTGATGACTATAGGAATCATGAGATGGTACAGGATTACTATTGCTCCATGTTTTTTCTAAAGTCAGGGCATCTCTCATAGCTCAGTTGGTAAAGAATCTGCCTGCAGTGCAGGAGACCCTGGTTCGATTCCTGAGTCGGGAAGATCCCCTGGTTAATGGAAAGGCTACCCACTCCAGTATTCTGGCCTGGAGAATTCCATGGACCGTATAGTCCATGGGATTGCAGAGAGTTGGACATGACCGACCGAGTGACTTTCACTTTCACTTTCCCTAAAGCCAGGGATCCAGACAGTAAGAGAGAAAAAACTGGGTAGTTGAAGAGTTTCTGACATATTGGCTTTGGCTTTGTGACTTGGAACAAGTCTGGCCTTTCACTTTGTGCTCTGTCAGATCTGAATTCCCCAGTATTTCTCCCCATCTCACCCCATCTCTCCCTCTCTCTTTCATTCTCTCTCTCACATACAGACACACACACACTATCTATGCTTTCCAGAAGAGCCTACTCTTTACACAGTTACCCCTTGCCCCATCTTCTCCTGGATAACTCTGATCATTTTTCAATGTCAGCTTTAGTCTTCTTGCTCATGAAACCTTCCAAGATTCCTGCAGCTAAAAATAAGTTCTACCTCATGTGAAGCCTCATAGCTCTTTCTTCTATAATTCTTTATCCTTCAGCCCTATATTTCTAAGATTGTATCTTATACATGTGCATGTGTGCTCAGTCACTTCATTCATGTCTAACTTTTTGTGGCTCTATGGATTGTAGCCCACCAAACCCCTCTGTCCATGGGATTCTCCAAGCAAGAATACTGGAGTGGGTTGCCGTGCCCTCCTCCAGGGGATCTTCCCAATCCAGGGATCTAACCTGTGTCTCCTGCATCTCCTGCATTGCAGGCAGATTCTTTACTGCTGAGCCACTGGGGAAGCCCCTGTATTTTGTACAACTAGCTCTAAATGTTTATTGAAAAAAATAATGATAGTATTTCATCTTTACAAATACTGAGGTCATCAGTAGTACAAGGGTCATCATTCCCATCTGATAGATAACAAATTTGAGGTTTTGAGAGGCGAAAAGCCACATAGTTACTATGGGGCAGAGACTAGGCACAAGCCTAGTCTTTTATTTTTCTTTATCACTCTATCTGGAGATGAGCAGAAATAAGGTTTTTCTCTTCAGCAAAACCTTTGTCAAGATTATCCCAGAACTCTGAACACGCACTAGATCTCTTAAAATTTTGGAAATATGGCTTGGAACCCAAAACTTGGGTATGGACTCAGGGATTTTTCAAGCCAGGTTGTGTTTTCTTGTGATTATTTTTTTTACAGATAGTATCAGGGTTGCATGGCCTGAAACGACTCTCAAGGTTATCTAGGACAAGTTTGTAGATAGAAAAACTGTAAATTAAAACTGACAAAAAATGAAAGTTGTGAGAGTGTTAACTGACTCTCCTCTCTCTTCCTGCTACATGGAATAAAGCCTATATAACTACACTTCCAGGGGAAAATACCTTCAAACTTCCACATGAATTAATAGTTTCACTCCAAGAGATGGGAATACCAGACAACCTTACCTGCCTCCTGAGAAATCTGTATGCAGGTCAGGAAGCAACAGTTAGAACTGGACATGAAACAACTGACTGGTTCCAAATAGGGAAAGGAATACATCAAGGCTGTATATTGTCACCTGGATTATTTAACTTATATGCAGAGTTCATCATGTGAAATGCCAGGCTGGATGAAGCACAAACTGGAATCAAGATTGCCAGGAGAAATATTAATAACCTCAGATATGCAGATGACACCACCCTTATGACAGAAAGTGAAGAACTAAAGAGCCTCTTGATGAAAGTGAAAGAGGAAAGTGAAAAAGTTAGTTTAAAACTCAGCATTCAGAAAACTAGGATCATGGTATCCAGTCCCATCACTTCATGGCAAATAGATGGGGAAACAGTGAGAGACTTTATGTTTGGGGGCTCCAAAATCACTACAGATGGTGACTGAAGCCATGAAGTTAAAAGATGCTTGCTCCTTGGAAGAAAAGCTATGACCAACCTAAACAGAACATTAAAAAGCAGAGACATCACTTTGCCAATGAAGGTCCGTCTAGTCAAAGCTATGGTTTTTCTAGTAGTCATATATGGATATGAGAGTTGGACTATAAAAAAAAAAAAAACCTGAGTGCCAAAGAATCGATGTTTTTGAACTGTGGTGTTGGAGAAGACACTTGAGAGTCCCTTGGACTACAAGGAGATCAAACTAGTCGATCCTAAAGGAAATTAGTGCTGGATATTCATTCAAAGGACTTATGCTGAAGCTGAAACTCTGATACTTTGGCCAGCGAAGAACTGACTCATTGGAAAAGACCATGATTCTGGGAAAGATTGAAAGCAGGAGGAGAAGAGGACGACAGAGGATGAGATGGTTGGATGGCATCACTAACTCCATGGATATGAGTTTGAGCAAGGTCTGGGAGTTGGTGATGGACAGGGAAGCCTGACGTGCGGCAGTCCATGGTGTTGCAAAGAATCGGACACAACTGAGTGACTGAACTGAACTGAACTGAAGCCTCTCATTCTGCTGCTTTGTTGCCCTAGGAAATAAGCCAAGCAGCACTAGTTTAACTGACAAGTTTAGAATGAACATTTTCTGATGAAGAACTATCAACCATTGAGAGGCCTTGTGGTCAGGAACTAAAAGCTATGCAATTGGCTTCCCAGGTACCTCTTTCTTCTGAGGCCTGTTTAGAATCAGAGCTGCATACTTGACAAAAACTAATTTTGCAGCTGTTAGAAGCCAGGACAGCTGTGAAAAGAGTGAGCTGGATTGGGTTCTGCCTCGCGTACCACTCTAAAACTCTGCCAATGCCAGTTTCTAGAACCTTTCCCACAAATGAAAGTACAAAGAGGAAAGAGTCATGTGTGCTTTTCGCAGGCCTGGCAGAGACTAGAAGCTTGGCACTTAGGTACTTCTTGTTTCAACATGTACCCTGAATACATTCAAAATGGAATGGCTAGAGGTTAAATATGAGGCACTGGGGTAGTTTGTTTTGTTTAAAGATCCACTTTTTTTGGCCATCAGTTCCCTAAATTGTATCTAAATTCAAATCACCAACACCTGTTCTCTTGGCAGCATGCAATTTGGGAGAGATTTGCAGTGTCCTTAGACATGTCTTTAAAATTTAATAATACCAGTTCCTGTATTTCCCATGCTATATGGACTCAGAATTGTCAGTGTATGTTTTCAGAAATGCAGACATGTAAATGGGTCAGAGAGGATGTGAAGCTGCCAGGAGTGGCAGAAGCCCAGTACTATATAAAAATGTGTGACCCTTTCCTAAAATTATTACAGTTTCATGATTTAGACTACAGATCATTAAGCCAATCTTAGGTCCTTCTAAATATAGGGTTCTTTGTGACTGCACAGGTCACACACTCATGAAGCCATCCTTACTTCCTGTTTATACAGAAACCAGAACGTGTGATTCTCACATTTAAAATGTCCCTTGACAGAAAACTTGACAGGCATAATGGTTAATAAACTATCATCTCCTATGTGATGATTATATTTTGGAATGTTGCAAGAAGAGAAAATACAAGTCTCTTAATGATGCTAAAGAACCATTCAGAGACTTTGCTAGTTGAGATGGTGACTTCCTAGAGACAGAGGAATTGATTAAATGACCTTTTATCAATCTTTTAAAATGACACTATTTCTGTGATCCTCGTTGACTTCTGTGATACTGACAAAGTCCAGAATCTCTTTTGAACATAATTAATAACCCATATTGGCTTCTTGCCACTTCACATTTATTCACTGGATCAGTGCATGACTGCTCCTCTCATCCCACACAGTTGGGTCAAAGCCTTCACTAGTTAATATTTATAAAAATACTTTGAAGATGAATCCTTGGTGAAGAGAAGAAACACTAGAGTTGGATAGAACAGAGAGTTTTGGGGTCTGGGCCTCCTCTCAAAATTACCTCTACCACACAATGCAATCTTTGACAGATTTTTTGTAGCTGAGTGGCTGTACTTTCCTTTGGGTGAAATAGCAAAAGCCAAGTAAAGAGACTATAACAACTGGTGAGGCTTTCCCCAGCTCTAATACTGAATGCCTTGGTTGCTTTAGAAGAGAAGTGTTGGCTGTCTTGTCTCTCTAGCCCATAGTACCTACCCTCTTCCTTCCCCACGCACACACCATACTCTGAAGATGGTTCTTAGTAGGGAAGTACTTCATATTATTAAGTGAAGTATACTCAGCAATACCTTGTCTGTGGGCTGGCATTTAGTCTTTGTCTACACACAGAAACTGGTTTGACTGAAACCTGAAAAAAACAAACAGACACAGATCAAAAATAATAATCACAGTAGTTTTACACATACCTTTGGTTTTGATGGCTAAATAATTGATTTAACTGATTCTGTTAGCATTTTCTATCTTATTATTCTGATGATGTGACGGCACTTACTAGAAGCAGTGGTTGTGGGGGAATTAAGAAGTTGATTCTGAGCTTATTTCCCCCAAAACTTCTGAGGGGACACTATCTTCTCCCCTGAAAGGAAGGAGAAGGGGACCTACACTTTTAATTCCATGTAAGGTATGACTGTGGATTACTCAGAATGCCCCTCTTTTCAATAGTACCCTAACAGCAGAGAGCTACAGCAGTGTAAGCTAGACTGGGCTCTGCTTGGGGCTCTAGTTTCAGCCCGAGCCTTGGACTGGGAATATGTCCACTCAACTCTGGCTTGTCTCACCTCCCTGACCTGCCTCCTGTGTGAACTGTAGGCCAGGTTAAACCAGGCCACCTCAGTACTTTTGTCATGGGGCAAAGGTGAGGAATCTTTGTTTCTTCAGCTCCTGGATTTTTAGCAATGTCTGGCTGCCTGCATACTCTTGAAATTCAGCTGCTAGCTGTACCTTAACCAAAACCAGTTGATGCTTTTAAAATAATCTGATTTCAGAAGCTCCTCGGGCATGGCTTAAGGTCTTGTTTTGCCTTTGGCCCTTGGCTCTGGGGCACTGGAGACCTGAATTGATTTCAAAGTCATGAGAGCCTAAATAGGCTACTAAAGGCTTCTAACTGGCAACTCACAGCCTAGTTCAACATGCACTTATGGGGCCAATTGCTCTGTGCCAAGGTCAGTACCAAGAACTAAAGGTACAAAATGGACTGGACCTAGTCCTTGCCCTTCAGGAGTTCACAGCCTATTTACAAAGCCAGAGGAGTAAACAGATTATTTCAATGTATTGTGATTAATGATAGGCAAGCAATGAGAACTTGATGTCTTGAAAGCACTGAGGAGAAGCACCCAACCCAGCCTAGAGGCATCAGGGAAGATTTCCTCAAGGAGAGTTCAACATGCAGGTTTCAAAGGAGCTAGTGAGAAAAAAAAGATGAGAAATTTATATTAAAAAATGGACAGCAATAGCAATGGCAAAGGAGTGTCTAATAGCACTCTATGCTCAGGGAACCATGGAGAGTCAAGAAAATTAAAATTTAAAGTTCAAAGTTTAGAGTGGTAAGAAACGAGAGTAGAGAGGGAGATGGATGGGGAAGTAGTCATGGAGTATTGAATATCACATTATGGAGTTTAGCTTATATCCTAAAGGGGAAGGGAGTTAGGAGTTAGGAGTTCTAAGCTGAGAAGATTTGTCAAAGATCACTTGGAGTACACTGAATATATGAATGAATAAACACATACATCTATGTCACAACTTTACCTGAAAATGTGCAGTTTTCCCAGGAGCCCACAGAAGAAAGCCAGAATTCATTTGCTTGGTTCTCACCAGGCTTCTCTAATCTGTTTCTATTCTCAACTCACTCTGTTCTATAGCCACATAAAAGTCTGTCTTTTTACTCATTTAAAGCTCATGCTATTCCTTATTACTAATTGGTACCTTTATGCATCCCTTCTCTGGTGAATTCATATAATTCTTTGAGAATAAGGCCAATTAATATTTTCTCTAAGAAGCATTCCTTGAGTACTACTCTATTTTTCCTGTTTTCCTGTAGGACCCTACTCATGCTTTATAGCTTTTTTTAATTTTATTTTTTAACTTTACAATATTGTATTGGTTTTGCCATATATCAACATGAATCCGCCACAGGTATGCAAACTAGTACAGCCACTATGGAGAACAGTGTGGAGATTCCTTAAAAAAACTGGAAATAGAACTGCCTTATGACCCAGCAATCCCACTGATGGGCATACACACTGAGGAAACCAGAATTGAAAGAGATACATGTACCCCAACGTTCATCACAGCACTGTTTATAATAGCTTTATAGCTTTTAACACAAAGTGATGTAACATCGCTGTTTCCCTGAGTATTCCCCACTTGGCATGAGCTTCCTGAAAACAAAGAAGATGCCTTAATTATTTCTACATTCTCGACTTTACATAATTATCACTAAATAAATGTTGATTGAAAGAATGTAAAGATTAACCAGTTAAAATAGAAGGTTAGAAACAGACCTTTTTAATAACTTTGGCACTGAAACGATTTAATTGTGGGATGTAGCAGAAAAAGCACCAATCACCAAGGTGTAAGATGTGAGATAGGACTTGAGATTTCACTTCATGTCCTGATGTCTACTTACTGTAGTTGTCTTTTTCTATCTCTGTACCTTGGTAGTCCCAAGCTATGTATGTATCCCAACTGAATCCCTAAAAGTTTATCAATCTCTCTCCCAATCCAGATCCAATTCTCTAGGATTATATTATTCATATTATCTGCATTCCTGTATCTTAGAGATCTAAAGAGGATATGGCAAGGGGATATATAAAACACCTGGGTTGAGAAGAAAAAAAATGTAAAGTACTGTGATAAATGAACACTAGGAAAAGTATCTAAGAGATACTTTAGAAAGCCTCACTCAAAATGGAAAAAGCTTCCTCTCCCTTTCCATCACATCTAAAGAATGATGCACAGTGGCATTTAGAGTTGTGTTGAGTTGACTTTGCTTAGCTGCAGTAGCCCATGAAAGCCTATACAAAATAGTGCACAAAGTGAGTCTTGTAAATTAAATTCCAATAGGGTACATACTTATTCATTTGCAGCTTTCTAACATCAAGAGATCTGCTGATATACTCCAGTCTAAAAAAGCTAGATGTTTTCCTGGATTTGGTTGTGAAATCAAAGCCACAGTAACACAAGCCAGGCAAGAAAAAAGAAGGAATTAAACATATTAACAGGACCTTTCCTAGCTGCCTGGAAGTAAAGGGGAAAAGCTTAATAACATTTGCAAAAGGATGACTAATAGAATGTGTTGCTATTTAATTTGCATATTTTTTTTATTTAATGTGAAAATGGAGTCCTGATTCTTTTCTGATTCCTTTATTACTACTTCCAAACTGTAACTCTAGCCCATTTGCCCTCCCAAGTTTGGACAATATTGGTTTGACTGAGCCCAGAGAAGTGAATGTCAGAGTTCCAGGACAGAGTGTGAAGATAAATAATAATGACAATTTAAAATGATAGTATTTGCATAGTGCTTTACTATGAAAAATCCCTTTTTTGCACAAATTATCTTAACTGATTCCTATAATAACTATGCTCAAGTGAACCTCAAGGCTTTTGCACCTGCTTTTCTTTTTGTTTGAATAGTTCTTCCCACTTATTAATATCTTTGCCTAGTTGTACTAATACTTCAGGTCTCAATGATTACTTTAAGGTAACTTTTCTTGACTTCATTGTTTATGTTAATCCTCTCTGTTACACACTCATGACAACTGGTATCTTTCTTTGTTTCTCTTACCATAATTGCAATTTTACATGAGTGGGCATGAGTATTTAATTATGATAGGTCTATAATATAAAGTTGTTGAGAAGTGGCTGCCTAGCCAGAGACTATGTTTATCAGCTCTCCTAACATCCTGGGGAAAGGAAAGGTTCGTATGACCAGTTCTTACTAATGCAATATGAACAGACATATGTCATTTCTGGGCCACAGAAGTTAAAAAGCAGGTATGCCTTCTTTATCTTCTCTTTGTACTCTTCCTGCCTAGAGTCTTCTGAGGCCCTAGGGCGGTGGTTTTTTAAGTTGACTGCAATGTTAGAATCACCTAGAAACTTAAAAATTTCTGATAGCCAAATCAATTAAATCTCTGTATGTGGACAGCCAGGCATCAGTACTTTCTAAGCTCCTTAGGATATTCTAGTGGGTAGTCAAAGCTGAGAACCACTGCCTAGGCATGGCTTCTGAATCACTGAAACACTGTGGAGAAATGCTCTCTGTTGAGTAAGAATATCTGTATTTCTCTCTTATGTGAACAAAAAGTAAGCTTATGTTGTTGGTGGTGAAAGCCACAGAAATTTGGGTAGTTTGTTATATCAGCTATTTTACTGTAGCTAATATATTCCTCATTGTATCTCTAGTGCCTAGCACAGAGCCAAAACACGGTATTATCTTTCTCACCTTCACACTGAAGCTCAAAGTGGTTAAATAAGTTACCCAAGTTTGCACAGCTAGAAAGCAGAAGCCTGATTTTGAGCCCAGGTCTCCTTGATTATAAAATGGATATTCTTCCCACTCTATTATGATATTCCATTTTGCAGATGAGGAAACCATAAGTTTTCAGAAACACAGGCACTAACTTTACTATCCTTTATAAGTAGCAATTAGTGATGGCCTCAGGGTGGTGGGGCTACTAGTACTTAATTAGTGGTAAAAGAACAAAAAGACACTGATGGGAGTTGGTAGAAGTTGGTAGGTGTTAGGACCCTTATCTGGATCTTAGGTTGCCTGTTTCAAGATCAAGCCTGAAACTTCAAGACCCTTTTTCATCAGATGAAAAAAATTAGAATATAGTATTTTGTGGTAAAAAAAAAAAAAAAGAAAAACAAATTTGCCCCTAGACCAAATTAAGATCTGCTTAAGGAAATGGCAGTCCACTCCAGGACTATTGCCTGGAAAATCCCATGGACAGAGGAGCCTGGTAGGCTACAGCCCATGGGGTTGCAAAGAGTCGGACACGACTGAGCGACTTCACTTTCACTTTAAATGATTTCATTGACTTCAGTTTCCCTGTATCTTCCAACTTTGTCTAACATCGCTTTCTAAAGACCATGTGCATCCTATCACCTCCATAGCTCAAAAATAAGTAATGACTTCCTTTCCCTCCCCATATTAATTCCACATCATTCTGCCCAAACCGCTACAAGACTCTCCATAAACTGTCCCTGTCGTATCCAGCCAACTTTTTCTGTCAGCCCTCCTCTACACAGACTTTTCTTAAGCAGAGTGCCCTTTTCACACTTTGTACCCCATCCATACCAACTTCAGCATTCCTTCAAACTTTTCTTTATGCTGAGGCTTGCTATCTACACCACTTTGCTCATGTTCCATAACTCCAAGAAGTCATTTTATACTACTCTGGTCCATATAGTATTTTTCTAGTTGCTATGTTTTGTGTGTTGATTCCATCTTCCTGAACGAGTTTGTCAACAACTTGGTTAGCCAGATACCATACCAAGTCTTCTTCATTTATGGAATTGTGGTCATTGATAATTTTTCTTTACAAAGGTAGTTAGCAAGGCACTCTTTAATACATGATCCCAGTTGACAGTTACACTCACCCTATGAAATATTTATATATTGATCCCCTATTTTACAAAATAATTACTGCAAGTCTGCTACCTGCCAGGCACTGTGCAAGGAAGTTATTTCTAGCCTCTGTTTATAGATGAAGAAACTGAAAACTTTTATAGAGACAGATAAATTCACACAGTTGAAAGACAACAGATCTAGGCCTCCTCAGGTTTATCATTATACATGAAAGGCTTTCTCTATCACATGTTAGATCTCCTCTATAGTAAGCATTCAGTATTTCTTAATTGAAATGAACTAAATTTTATTTTTATACATTTGGGGGAATTCAGTTCAATTCAGTAACTCAGTCACGTCCGACTCTTTGTGACCCCATGGACTGCAGCACGCCAAGCCTCCCTGTCCATCACCAACTCCTGGAGTTTACTCAAACTCATGTTCATTGAGTCAGTGATGCCATCCATCCATATCATCCTCTGTTGTCCCCTTCTCCTCCCACCTTCAATCTTTCCCAGCATCAGGGTCTTTTCAAATCAGTCAGCTCTTGGCATCACGTAGCCAAAGTATTGGAGTCTCAGCTTCTGCATCTGTCCTTGGAATGAATATTCAAGACTGATTTCCTTTAGGATTGACTGGTTGGATCACCTTTGTGTCCAAGGGACTCTCAAGAGTCTTCTCCAACACCACAGTTCAAGAGCATCAATTCTTCTGCACTCAGCTTTCTTTATAGTCCAACTCTCACATCCATACATGACTACTAGAAAAACCATAGCTTTGACTAGACGGAATTTTGTTGGCAAAGTAATGTCTGTGCTTTTTAATATGCTGTCTAGGTTGGTCATAATTTTTTTGGGGGGGAATTGATGGTATATTATTAGAAGCATTCGGAGAAGGCAATGGCACCCCACTCCAGTACTCTTGCCTAGAAAATCCCATGGACGGAGGAGCCTGGAAGGCTGCAGTCCATGGGGTCGCTGAGGATCGGACATGATTGAGTGACTTCACTTTCACTTTTCACTTTCATGCATTGGAGAAGGAAACAGCAACCCACTCCAGTGTTCTTGCCTGGAGCATCCCAGGGACGGGGGAGCCTGGTAGGCTGCCATCTATGGGGTCTCACAGAGTCAGACACGACTGAAGTGTCTTAGCAGCAGCAGTAGCATTAGGAGCATTAACAATATTGGACACCAATTGCTTGCTGGGTAGGAAAGATGTATACATAAAAATTAATAACATTGGTTATGCTCTGTTAAGTTCCAACTGAACGGCAGTTTCCCAGGCCTTCTGAAAAGGAGAAAAGCACTGTAGGAACTTTAGAAGGAATGTTCAAATCCTTGCCCTGTCACTTACTAACCATGAGAACTTATACTGAGGCTTGGAGAGAAAGAATAATCTGTACTTTGTAGAATTTTCATGAGGATTGAATAAAGTATGTATCTATAATGCCTGGAATGTTTCTCACATATCAATTCTTGTTTGGTTCTTGGGCATTATAGAGCATACTTTTGAGGGTCAGAGAAGATATAGACTCAAGTGAAGACAAATTCATTGAGCAAATTGCAATTGAGTTCCTCTTAAGTGTCAGGCTCAGTGCTAGGAGCTGGAGAAAGAACAGTGAACAAAGCAAACAATACTTTTATTTTTACAGAGTGTACAGGCAAAGGCTTTATGAAATATAAGCTATGTGCCTATAATATTTAATTCCATTGAGCCTCAGTTTGCTCAATGGAATGGTAGTCATTCCCCAACATACTATATCAGGAAGTTGTGAGAACCAGATTAGATGATGTACATGGAAGCATTCTTATGAACTGTAAATTATTGTACTAATAAGATTATTAGTATTTGTGTTCCTATTTGATAGCAAGAGGGGCTAAAAAACAAGTTGGTAGGTGTAGATACCAGAGAATACATTATCACAAAATCCTGACCAGACTAGCAAGAGTTGCTACTTATGCATACCAGAGTGCATATTGCCACAGAATCCTGATCAAGAGCCTGACCAGACTGGAGTGACTATGAGAAAGTCATCAACATCAAGGGCCAGCTGTGGGAGGTACCCAGGCACTTTGTACAGCCAGGGAGGTCTGGCTGTCTGTAATAGTGAAAGAGAAAGCCTTTGTCCTGGCATCTAGCCACTCTTTCTTCTACTCATGTTCCCACTTTCCCTGTCAGAAAGTCTATATCCCCATTGTCTTCCAAATTTTCCCCCTTTTCCCCACTCTAAGTGAATCTGCTCTAAGGACAATATCTGGTCAATGAATTCATACCAATGGGTCAATGACTGAAAGGTCTTCATGGATGACCACTTCCAAGGAAAGGGACATTGAGTTAGGGGCTAAGTGTTAAGATAAAGAAATAGAATACTAATTGGTAAAATTCTGAGGAGTATCAATAAAGCTTGAGTTCCTCTGAAATCAGGTGGATAGAAGACTTAACAATAATAGAACCAGAAAATATAGGCACTAAAAGATTTCTCAAGTATGTTCACTAGAACATTACTCATTCATCTGTTCTTCTAGAAGAGAATGGAGAAGTGATGGCTAATATCCCTGGAAATCTTCAAAGCATAGGTCTTTCAGGAACCATTGTTAGGATTGCGGAAGGAGCACATAGAGAACCATCTTTAAATATCACTAGTAAGGTCCTCAGGCTGCATTAGTTGGCAAAAATGTATATTCTTTGCTTCTGTAAAAAAATATATTAATTTGATTGTTTTCCTGGAAACCCTCTTTGAAGGAAACTGTCACTTTTTCCAGAAGGAATATCCCAGGCACATGTTATTGAGAGCTACTATGCTCCTACAATGTGCTTTCTCCCTGGGAACATTTAACTGACCAAAGGATGGACATGTAACACAAGTTTTTACAATCAATTTTTATCTTGGTTTTTGTAGATTCAAAGCCAGCTTGGCTCTTAACTTTAATTGTAGAGATGTTATCAGTATCCATTTTCTCCAGGGTGGACTTAGAATGAAGAAAGTGGTTTATAGAGAGGAGGAGGAAGAGGAAACATGACAAAAGAAGCAAAGACAGTAAAAAGAAAAGAGACCTGATAGTACTGAGTCTCTTGTTCTAATTGCTTGAGGCCTAGAAGAGTCCTGGTTCTGTAAGACATCCTTATACACTTAATTATTAATATAAATAGTTCTGTATGTTAAGTTATTCAAATTCTCTTTTTTTCCTTATTGACCTTAACTAGGTTTCTATTATTTGCAAACATACTCCAAACTAGTAAAGCCTCATACTTATCAAAAGCAAAGGTAACTCATTAGTGAGCTTTTATATTTATACAATCCTACCACTGTATAGGCCTTTTTTGCTTTTATTTTTATTATGACTTAATCAAATTTTTTAAATTG
This sequence comes from Bos taurus, assembly GCF_002263795.3. Classification (NCBI taxonomy): domain Eukaryota; kingdom Metazoa; phylum Chordata; class Mammalia; order Artiodactyla; family Bovidae; genus Bos; species Bos taurus. The sequence goes on along the minus strand of NC_037357.1, from coordinate 83,313,598 downwards.
TTTTTGTTTTTTTGATTTTGTTTGTTTGTTTAATTTAAATTTATTTATTTTAATTAGAGGCTAATTACAATATTGTATTGGTCTTGCCATACATCAACATGAATTCACCACGGGTGTACATGTTTTTTATGGTTTTTATTCTGCAATTTTCTGATGCAGTATATCACAGTGATTGATTTTCAGATACTGAAAAATAACTTGCTTCTCTGGGATAAATTCCACTTGATCATGGTTGTATGATAATATTAATGTATTATTGGATTCAGATTACTGGCATATTATTGAGGATTTCTGCATCTATGTTTATTAGTGATATTGGGCTATAATTTTCTTTTTTGTGGTATCTCTGTTTGGTTTTGGTATCAAGGTGGTGGTGGCCTAATAGAATGAGTTGGGGAGTTTTCGTTCCTCTGCAATTTTTTGGAACAGTTTCAGAAGGATAGGTGCTAATTCTTCTCTAAATGTTTGATAGAATTCACTTTTGAATCCATCTGGTCCTAGGCTTTTGTTTGTTGGGAATTTTCAAATCACAGTTTCAATTTCAGTCCTTACGATCAGACTGCTCATATTTTCTATTTCTTCCTGGTTCAGTCTTGGGAAATTTTACCTTTCTAAGAATTTATCCCTTTCTTCCAGGTTGTCCATTTTATTGGTATACAGTTGCTTGTGGTAGTCTCTTATTATCCTTTGTATTTCTGTCGTGTCAGTTTTAACTTCTTTTTCATTTTTAATTTTATTGACCTGACTTCTCTCTCTTTTTGTTTTTTTTTGTTGAATTTAGCTAAAGGTTTATCAATTTTGTTTATCTTTTCAAAGAACCTTCAGTTTTTAGTTTCCTTGATCTTTGCTATTATTTTCTTTGTCTCTTTGTCATTTATTTCTGCTCTGGTGTTTATAATTTCTTTCCTTCCACTAACTTTAGGTTTTGCTTGTTCTTCTTTCTCTAGTTGCTTCAGGTGTAACATTAGGTTGTTTATTTGAGATTTTCTTGTTTCTTGAGATAAGACTGTATTACTAAAAACTTCCCTCTTAGTATGGCTTTTGCTGTATCCCAGAAGTTTTGGATCATTGTGCTTTCATTTTAATTTGTCTCTAGGTATTTTTTATTTCCTCTTTGATTTCTTCAGTGATCCACTGATTTGTAGCACATTGTTTAATCTCCACATGCTTGTGTTTCTTAGTTCTCTTCTTGTAGTTTATTTATAATCAAATACTGTCGTGGTCAGACTAAGCCAAAGCCTTTGATTGTGTGGATCACAACAAACTGTGGAAAATTCTTAAAGAGATCAGAATACCAGACCAACTTAACTGCTTCCTGAGAAATCTGTATGAAGGTTAAGAAGCAACAGTTAGAAGAACTGGACATGGAACAACAGACTGGTTCCCACTTGGGAAAGGAGTATGTCAAGGCTGTATATTGTCACCCTGCTTATTTAACTTATATGCAGAGTCCATCATACAAAATGTCAAGCTGGATGAAGCACATGCTAGAATCAAGATTGCTGGGAGAAATATCAATAACTTCAGCTATGCAGATAACACCACACTTATGGCAGAAAATGAAGAACTAAAGAGCCTCTTAATGAAAGAGGAGAGTGAAAAAGTTGGTTTAAAACTCAATACTCAGAAAACTAAGATCATGGCATCCGGTCCCATCACTTCATGGCAAATAGATGGGGAAACAATAGAAACAGTGAGAAATTTTATTTTGGGGGGCTCCAAAATCACTGCAGATGGTGACTGCAGCCATGAAATTAAAAGACGCTTGCTCCTTGGAAGAAAAACTATAACCGACCCAGACAGCACATTAAAAAGCAGAGACCTTTCTTTGACAACAAAGGTCCATCTAGACAAAGCTATGGTCTTTCCAGTAATCATGTATGGATGTGAGAGGTGGACTACAAAAAAGCTTAGCACCAAAGAATTGATGCTTTTGAACTGTGGTGTTGGAGAAGACTCTTGAGAGTCCCTTGGACTGCAAGGCAATCCAACCAGTCAATCCTAAAAGAAATCAATCCTGAATATTCATTGGAAAGAATGATACTGAAGCTGAAACTCCAATACTTTGGCTACCTGATGTGAAGAGCTGACTCACTGGAAAAGACCCTGATGCTGGGAAAGAATGAAGGCCAGAGGAGAAGGGGACGATGGAGGATGAGATGGTTGAATGGCATCACCGACTCAATGGACATAGGTTTGGGTGGACTCCGGGAGTTGGTGATGGACAGGGAGCCCTGGTGTCCTGCAGTCCATGGGGTCGCAAAGAGATGGACACGGCTAAGCAACTGAACTGAACTGAACTGTTGTCAGAAAAGATGCTTGATATAATTTCAATCTTCTTAAATTTACCAAGGTGTTATTTATGGCCCAGTATGTGGTAAATCCAGGAGAATGTTCCATGTGCAATTTAGAAGAGTATATATTCTGCTGCCTTTGGATGGAATGCTCTATAAATATCTAACGTGTCATTTAAGGCCTGTGTTTCCTTATGGATTTTCTGGTGTATCCATCGATGAAAGTAGGGTATTTGTGTGTTACTGTCGATTTCTCTTTTTATATTATATTCTTATGTTGGGTGCATATATACTTATCTTCTTTTATTGATCCCTTGATTATTATGTATTTTCCTTCTTTGTCTCTTATAACAGTCTTTATTTTAAAATCTATTTCATCTGGTATGAGTATTGCTATGCCAGCATTTTTAGGTCTCCATTTACATGGAATACCTTTTTCCATCCCCCACATATGATTTTAATGACAGAACTTGTAGACCAGGTGCTACTTGAATAGTTAAGAAATCTATAGAGACTGAGGCACATAGCAAGGCTAAGGCTTATCAAGGGTCAATATCAGAGCTAGAGCAGATATAAAAGTGTTATGATTTTGGATTATTCATTAATTTCATTGTCCCAGCCCAAACTGAGGGGGCTTGGGTTTGCACTGGTGAAAAATGCCATAGAGATGGCAGAGTAAAAGCCAAAGATTTCCTCTAACCACCTGAGTGACAGAATCTATGAGCCTAAAGCTGTTAAAGCATGTGAGTATAGTCATTCTGAGTCCACAGTGGTTGACACGTTCATTTTATGTGCCATGGCATACAGTAGTTAAGAGAGCATAATTTGTTGAGTCAGAAGATCTTTGAATCTTGTCTATATAACTTTCCAACTGTGTGGTTCTAAGCAAGAAACAAACTCTCTGAGCTCCAGTTCTCTCATTTGTGAAATGAGATGAAAAATACCTTCCTAGCTAAACTCACAGAGTTGTTAGGGTTAAGCATAGGAAAAAACTCTAAAAGTTCTAAATGCTAAACATGTCCTAATTGTTCTGACTTTTTAACAAAATAAAAGTTAATTCTACTAATGCTGAAAATAATATGTTTGGTTATTTTCTATTGAATATTTCTTGAGGGTATTCCTAGCACATAGTAGGTACTGAGAAAAAAGTCAGTTACTTATTAAGATTTTCTGGCATTTTATCAATGGGAAAAGGACCATACAGATGATATACAAATATCATTTAGTAGTCAGGATAACATAAGCAATGGTGCCAGGTTTCTAAACCTGACTCTATCCCTTGCTAGCTGTTTGATCTCAGATAAGTTGCTGTATTTCTCCAAGCTTTATTTTTCTTTTCTCATCTGTAAAATAAGAGTAATAATAGTAGTTTTCTCATAAGATTGTTGTGAGGATTAAATGATTTAATTCACATAAAGCTGTTAGAAGAATGGCTGAATACAGAGTAAGTGCTCTTAGTACTAAATGAATTAGTTCATGGAAGCTCTTTTAAAAGGATGGCTAGCACATAATACGGAGAAGACAATGGCACCCCACTCCAGTACTCTTGCCTGGAAAATCCGATGGGCGGAGGAGCCTGGTAGGCTGCAGGCCATGGGGTTGCAAAGAGTTGGACACGACTGAGCGACTTAACTTTCAGTTTTCACTTTCATGCATTGGAGAAGGAAATGGCAACCCACTCCAGTGTTCTTGCCTGGAGAATCCCAGGGACGGGGGAGCCTGGTGGGCTACTGTCTATGGGGTCGCACAGAGTCGGACACGACTGAAGCGACTTAGCAGCAGCAGCAGCACATAATAAGTATAATAAATATTAGTGATATTATAGTCCATTCCATAGACTTCTCTCTGGTGAAGAGAGCCACAACCCAGTTGTTACTAAATGAGGCCCTTTTGTTTCAATTTGAACACACAATCCAAATGCTCTTGCAATGCTATATTCTTTTTTTTTTTTTTTTTTCAATGCTATATTCTTCTAGGCGTATATTCCTGTCCTGGTTTACTATCTGTGATAGGGGGTGCTTTTAACAGCTTTTCAGACAAGTTTTCCAGGCACTGCCATAGCACATGCAATTGCATTTTGGCCAGCATTGGAAAGCAGGTGACTAAGGAATGATAATGTTGGATAGGAGACAAAGGACATATTGCTTGCTGATAAGCTAGTATTTGATCTTTGTTTTTGAATTTGCTTTAGTCCCAGGTTTAGGTTGGTTCACAAAGGAAAACAACTAGAATTGGTATAGTTTGCAATTCTATGAGAATGTAATCTGTTTTGGTCTGTTGGAAAATAGTTTGCTCTTCTTTTTGGCTTTGATCATAATAATTCATGATTTCAGTATACACAAACCTGAATCAGCTATCTAAATAAAGTAATAAAATTTCAACTGACAAATATCAGAACACTATTTGTGATTCATTCAGCAAAGTATAAGAATTTCTACTAATAACTCTACTTTCCAAGGTAAAAGATAATGATACCCCTTCCTTTCATTTTTTTTTATTGATTTGCATTTAAACTCAGCTAAAAAATAAAGAAACTGTTGATGTTCACAGATTGATTCATGATGGTCTAAGGAGTTAACTTCCCTGGTCAAGGGTAGAACTTAACTGGTTAGGACATTTTCTCAGGGACTTGTGAGATAATTCACACTTCTCTAAAAGGGAAGCATGTTGCAGAAGGCAGTAGCAAAGGACTGTAGAACTCTTATCTATAACACAACCTCAGCTCTACCCCCTTGGGTCTTCACTCTCACTCATGCCCCAAAGAATCTGCCAGGAAAGTGGACTCCAGAGAATTTGTCCCAATTTCAAGATAGAGCTAGTCCAACTCTAACCAAAGTTTTCAGTTAGCTACAAATAGTGTGTGTCTCTGGGAAAAGGGGATCACTTGTTTATCACTAAAAATTCTGGTGTGGAAGAAAGAACTCTGACAAAGGAGAATGCTGTTCCCACATTTCTCTGCATTTGGATAGCTGAATGATCTTTGACAAGGTCACTTCAAGTTCAGAGGGTAGACTCCTTTTCTAATTAACAGAGTTAATTGTGCATGCTCTGCTTAACTCCAAAAGTTTCTATGAAAACTGGGGTATTATATGCATATATTTTTGTGAATCATATTTTCCTATATAAAACTCACTGCTGTCAAGGCCTGAAGCTGCAGAGATACCATGAAGATAGGGTAAAGACACCCCTCTTTTGTTAACTACAGAAATAACATGAATATGATACCTGTTATTCAGTGGTCCATCTTTTCTAGCTTTAATCTCTATATGGAAGCTCTGCTACTATGAAAGATAGCAATGACCTCAAGCACATCTTTTGGTCTTACTCCAATTTCCCCAGAACATTCCATTCTTAAAGGCCTATAGGTGATACACATTCCCTGATTGATTGTCGTTTTTCCCTTTTGGCAGCTATTGATTCCCACCTCCTTACCAGGTAAAGCAAAAATAAATTTGAGCCAAGATTCCCTGTATATTGCCATCTACAAATGTGTTTTCTACAATAAAAGTTGTCAAGGACATTTCTAGACTAGAATAAGATCAGGCCTTTTTTCTGGAGAAGGGTGAGATGTGAGTAGGAAGAAAGAAAGATCTAGCTGAAATGATTTCCAACTGTTGACCTCTGCCTCACATATTTTGAAACCTTTTAAATATGGAGTTTAAACTTTGAATCCCAAATGTTGTCCCTGGCACTTGAACTTGGGGTCAAACATCCTTAGGCATTTTGAAAAGTAAACAGAAGTATACAGATGATACCAGTAATTAACTGTTGCCTAATGCATGAGAGGCAATATGACATTCTGTTTTGTGTCATAGAGAGTAGGCTTCAAGTTCTAGGTCTGCCTAAATATAGTCATCTTTAAAATGGGAATAATAACAGCAGTGTATCTCTTGAAGAGCTCTTGTAAGCACATAATGGACAGATTATTATAATAATCCTTATTGCATACTCTCTTTGAGTTTTTTATTGTTGTTTTCACAGAAAACTGTGAAGAATAAAATTATTATCTCCATTCTAGAAAAAAGTAAAAGGAGGCCCAAACTGGAAGATTACCAGAGGTCACATAGCACATAAATAGGAGTAGAAAGTATTTTTATTCTTCATCAAATGTTGCTATGAAACCTATTATGAAATGCCTTGCTCTACCATAGATTCAGTACTGTCCCAGCTCATCTAATGTTTGACCTGCCTAGTACGGATAGATAGGGCACCTCTCCAGATTATCAGAGAGGCCACTGAGGCATAGTGGTAAAAGGTCAGTTGCTTTGTGATAGAACATCTAAATTCATAGCTGTACTGGCCCTACCTGTTATCAGCTGACTTTGGAAAAATTACTTAATATTTCTGAGCCTCAGTTTCCTCTTCTACAAAATAGAATTAACTCCTAGTCACCTGGTTTATTATACAAAAGTGATTAAAAATGTCTTGTAAAGCCAGTGGATTTCTACAGAATTATTATTATTAGCAGTTAAATAGCAGATGTGTGGGAAAAATCTCTCTCTTTCTATGCTACTTCTGTAATCTGCATGCATTTAAAATTTTATACCTATATTTTGGCTAAACAGAACATCTAGAGCTCTTAGTCGTAGTGCCTGGTAGAGTGCCTGGCACACAGTAAGAGTTCCACACATTTGTTGAAAAATTAATGAATGGGAATGTACAAGAAGTGGGATACTGCCTGGTGGAGGAAGAAATTTTTATATCAGATATATTTATATAATATGTCAGGCTGTGATAAGTGTTTTAAAAGTGAAATAATAGAGTTATATAAATTAATTATGATTAATAAATCCAAAAATGCTTCCCATAAAGCTCAAGATTTGAGCTGTGCTTTGAAAGTTAAGTTGGATTTAGTCATGAGAGAAGCAAAGGAATAACATTTTTGTAAAAGCCAACAGCATAACCCAACATAGGCTAGCCTGAGAGTATAGGGTATTTTCAGAGAGAGCCCAGGATGTCTGATATGGCTGAAGAGGTGGGTGAATGGCAGGAGAATGAGATGGGAGAAGGTACAGCAGAGAGAGATTAGGACCTAACTGTGATAAATTTTAAAGGCTAGGCTATGAAACTTGGACTTGAACCTGCAGGTCAGAGTTTGCAAATTGGCAGTCCACAAACTAAATTTTGTCCACAGACATGTTTTTTTTGGCTGGAAAACATTTGGCCTAGATGGTGTTTTTAAACCAATTGAATTAGTTGCCAACTTTTTTAAAAATCAAGGAGATTTTACATTAAAGTCTGGAATGCTATTCTTAAACTAATGGAACATCTGGAATACTGAGGTTTCATTCCTGGTTGGCAACAATCAGTTGGAGTTGAGTGGAGGCTGCCTCCTTGAGTTGGGGAATATTTTTTTTAGTTGGCCACACTTTCCACCACCACAACCTTTTCTCTCTCTAATACCAGGCTCTCTTCACTCACTTTTGTTTAAAGAGGCTTTCAGGTCTGAAACCCCTCGTACAGGCCATTAAAGTTTATAGAGAAGAGAAGCAATGCTATCAGAGTTATTTTTTAATAAAGAACCTTCTGACTTTGATTCTATTGAAGATAGCCTTGAAGAAGGTGGTCAGGGGAAAAGTTAGGGCTGGAGCTGTGGGGAAGGGTAAGAAGGAAGCATCACCATTTAGAGAGGAAGAAGAAAATATGAGATGAGAAAGTAGTCTCTTATAACTGTCTAAATGGAGGAAATAGCAAACATCTACAAATCAGCAGAAGGAAAAACTCTGAGCATTTATTCATAAGCCCCACTCTTTCCAGCCCAACTCAAATATAGATATTTAAATGATTTTTCATTCTTGTTTTAGACTGTGAATAAGCTCCTCAAAGACACAGTCCACAGTATCCCATTTATCAGGGAATCCCAAGTGCCTAGCACAGGGCTTGCCAAGCAGTAAATGTTTAATACCCCTTCAATGCATGAATTGGAGAAATTCTCTACTTGTAGGTGGAGAAAAGGCTTACTGCATGCCTAAGTATGCTGAAACCACAAGGGTTTGTGCAAACCCCCAAAGCCAAACTCTCTTTGGAAATAGGATTCTATTTCAGTGGAAATAGATATCATCCATTTATTCAACATATAACTATTAAGTAATGACTATGTGCCATGCCAGACCGAGTCCTAAGGATTGGATGATGAACAGAATCAACAAGGTCCCTGCTATCAGGAAACAAACTTATAGTCTAGTGAGGAAAATAGATATTAAACAACTGAATGCACAATTAACATAATTGTATTTGCCTGAAGAACGATGGACAGAGGTTTGTAATATTTTACAGGAGGTGGTGAACAAAAAGAATCCCAGAGAAAAAGAAAAGCAAGAAGGCAGAGTGGTTATTTGAGGAGGCTTTATGAATACCAGAATAACGAAGAGAAGCAAAAAGTGAGGGAGAGAGAGAAAAGTACATCCAATTAAATGCAAAGCTTCAAAAAATAGTTAGAAGAGACAAGGCCTTCTTCAATGAGCAGTGCTTAATAATAGAAAAAAACAACAAAAGGGCAAAAACTAGATATCTCTTCAGGAAAATTGGAAACATCAAGGGAGATTTCCTCCCAAAGATGGGCAAAATAAAGGATAAAAATGGTAGAGACCTAGTAGATGCTGAAGAGATCAAGAAGAGACAGAAAGAATACATAGATGAACTGTATAAAAAGGATCTTAATGAATGGGATTAGTATGATGGTGTGGTTAGTCACCCAGAGACAGACATTCTGGAGGGTGAAGTCAAGCGGGACTTGAGAAGCACTGCCGTTAATAAAGCTAGTGGATGAGATGAAATTCCAGCAAAACTATTTAAATCTCTAAAGGAGGAAGCCATCAAAGTTTTGCATTCATTATTTCAACAAATCTGGAAGACTCAGCAGTGACCACAGGACAAGAAAAGGTCAATCCTCATCCCAATTCCAAAAAAGGTAGTACCAAAGAATGTGCTAATCATAGGACAATTGAACTCACCTCCCATGCTAGTAAGGTCATGCTTAAAATCTTGCATGCTAGATTTCAGCATTATGTAAACCAAGAACTTCCAGATGTCCGAGCTAGGCTTCAAAAGGAAGAGGAACTAGAGATCAAATTGCCAACATTCACTGGATTATAGTGAAAGCAAGGGAATTTCAGAAAAACGTCTATCTCTATTTCATTGACTACACTAAAGCCTTGACTATGTAGATCATGACAAACTGTGGAAGGCTCTTGCTGCTAAGTCACTTCAGTCGTGTCTGACTCTGTGCGATCCCATAGACGGCAGCCCACCAGGCTCTCCCGTCCCTGAGATTCTCCAGGCAAGAACACTGGAGTGGGTTGCCATTTCCTTCTCCAATGCAGGAAAGTGAAAAGTGAAAGTGAAGTCGCTCAGTCATGTCCGACCCTCAGTGACATGGACTGCAGCCTTCCAGGGTCCTCCATCCATGGGATTTTCCTGGCAAGAGTACCAGAGTGGGGTGCCATTGCCTTCTCCAGTGCAAGGCTCTTAGAGAGATGGAAAACCAGACCATCTTACCTTTTTCCTGAGAAACCTGTATGCAAGTTCAAGAAGCAACAGTTAGAACCTGTATGGAACAACTGATTGGTTCAAGATGGAGAAAGGAGTACAGCTGTTTGCTGTCACCCTGTTTGTTTAACCTATACACTGAGCACATCATGAGAAATTGCTGGGCTGGATGAGTTACAAGCCAGAATTGAGATTGGTGGGAGAAACATGAACAGCCTCAGATAAGTGGATGATACCACTCTAATGGCAGAAAGCAAAGAGGAACTAAAGAGCTTCTTGACAAGGGTGAAGGAGGAGAGTGAAAGAGCCGGCTTAAGACTAAATATTTAAAAAATCTAAGATCACAGCATCTGGCCCCATTATTGCATGGCAAATAGAAGGGGAAAAGGAGGAAGTAGTGACGGATTTCCTCTTCTTTGCACTCCAAAATCATTGTGGCTGGTGACTACAGCCATGAAATCAGAAGGCGATTGCTTCTTGGCAGGAAAATGATGACAAACCTATGGTGTGTTGAAAAGCAGAGACATTACTCTGCCTACAAAGGTCTGTATAGTCAAGGCTATGGTCTTCCCAGTGGTCATGTACAGTTGTGAGAGCTGGACCATAAAGAAGGCAGAATGCCAAAGAATTGATGCCTTTGAACTGTGGTGCTGGAGAAGACTCCTGAAAGTCCCTTGGATGGCAAGGAGATCAAACCAGTCAATCTTAAAGGAGATCAACCCTGAAAATTCACTGGAAGGACTGATGCTGAAGCTCCAGTATTTTGTCATCTAATGCGCACAGATAACTCATTGGAAAAGTCTCTTATGCTGGGAAAGATTGAGGGCAGAAGGAGAAGAGGGTGTCAGAGGATGAGATGGCTGTACAGCATCACCAAGGTAATGAACATAAACTTGGGCAAACTCCAGGAGATGGTGAAGGACAGGGAGGCCTGGCTTGCTGCAGTCCACAGGATTACAAAAAGTCGGACACGACTGGGTGACTAAACAACACTTAGTGAGAAAACTTCTAACAGAGAAATACTGGGTACTGTTAAAACACATTAAAAGGTGAATGAATGGAGAATTTGAGGTAGCCCAGGAGGTCTAGGATGTCTTTCTGGAAGTGCTCTATGCATAGGCATTAGCTAAATGAGTAAGAAGGATAAGCCAGCATTTCACGTACAGAGAACAGCATATGAAAAGGCATGAAGAACTATTGGGCCTTTGAGGAACTCTGAGTAAAGGCCAGTGTGAGCAAGGCTCAGAAAACAGGAGGAATAGTGGTATGAGATAAAATCAGAGAGGTTACAAGATACCAGATCATATAGCATCTGGTTGAAGATTTGGACATTTATACTAAGAGGAATGGAAAGCCAGAGACAGAATTTAAGTGAGTGAATGATCAGATTCAACTTAAAAACAACTCTCTACAGAAACATATATTGACAATTGATTATTAAAAAGGTCTAAGGGCAATTATGGAGAAGGCAATGGCACCCTACTCCAGTACTCTTGCCTGGAAAATCCCATGGACGGAGGAGCCTGGTAAGCTGCAGACCAAAGGGGTCACGAAGAGTCGGACACGACTGAGCGACTTCATTTTCACTTTTCCCTTTCATGCATTGGAGAAGGAACTGGCAACCCACTCCAGTGTTCTTGCCTGGAGAATCCCAGGGACGGGGGAGCCTGGTGGGCCGCCGTCTATGGGGTCGCACAGAGTCGGACATGACTGAAGCGACTTAGCAGCAGCAAGGGCGATTAAAAGGAGAAAAATAGTCTTTTCAACAAATGGGGCTGAAACAACAGGACATTGATATAAAAATAAATTGATATCCATATACAAAAATCAACTGAGAATGGATCATATTAAGTATAAAACTGAAAACTATACTAATTCTAGGAAAAAAAACACAAGCTTTTAAAAACATAGCTTGTGATGCTGGGTTAGAAAAAGATATCTTAAATTTGACACCAAAATCATAATCCATAAGTAAATTGATAAATTGAACTTGATCAGAATTAAAATATTCTATTCTTAAAAAAACTGTAAGACGATGAAGACAAACTATAAATTGAGAGAAAATATTATTTCTCATCGGAAATATCAGTCATATTTCTGATAATGAACTTGTGTTAGAATATACAAATAACTCTAAAAACTTCATAAAATATAAGCAGCCAAATATAGAAAAAAAATTGAGCTGTCTTTACCCAATAAAAATATACAAATGGCAAATAAGCACATCAAAAACTCTCTACATTATTATTCATTGGAGAAATGCAAATTAAATGAGAAATGCTTATATATCAAATTAGAAGGCTAAATTTAAAAAACTGACCATACAAAGTGTTGGTGTGGATGTGGAGGAAATGCTGGTGAGAACATACAATGGCACAAACACTTTGGAAAACAGCTTAGCAGTTTTTGTTTTTTTTTAATAAGGTAAATGTATCCCTACTCTAGTGAACATAGTGATTCCACTACTAAATATACAGACAAAGGGAGCAAAAGTATATGTCCATACAAAGATGTATGTATGTATGTTCATAAAATCTTTATTTGTTATATTCAAAAATTGTAAAGAACATCAGTTTCATCAACAAGCTAATGGGTAAAAAAGTTGTGGTACATCCAATACAATGGGATAATACTTAGCAATAAAGAAAAACAAATTACTTTTACACATAAGAGCTTGGATGGATATCAAGGGTATTACATGCATGCATGCTCAGTTGCTCAGTCGTGTCCAACTCTGTGTGACCCCACAGACTGTAGCTGGCCAGGCTCCTCTCTGTCCATGGGGATTCTCCAGGCAAGAATGCTGGAGTGGGTTGCCATGTCCTCCTTTAATCAAGGGTGTTATGCTGAGGGAAAGATGCCAAACAAAAAAGATGGTAATTTCATTCATATGAAATTTTGGAAAATGAAAACTAATCAAAATGCAAATAATTGCTTGCCAAAAGGATAGTGTATGGAGGGGTGGAATGAGGAAGTAAAAGGGGCACAAAAAATTTTAGGGATGATAAATATTTTCACTACCATGATTAGATGGTGATTTCATGAGTGTATGCATATGACAAAAGTTATCAATTTATATAACTTTAAATATGTGCACCATTTTGTATGTCAATAATACCTTTAATATGGTTGTTTTAGAAAACCCCTCTGGAATAGAAGGCCCAGAAATAGACCCATATAAATGTTGTCAATTGATCAGTGACAAAGGAGCAAAGGCAATAAAATGGAGTGAGAGTAGTCTTTTCAATAAACAGTGCTGGAACAAGGGCGATCTACGTGTGGAAAATGAATCTAGACAGTCTTCACAAAAATTAACTCAAAATGGATCATACCTAAATGTAAAATGCAAATTATAAAATCACTAGACAATAACATAAGAGAAAACCTAGATAACTGTGGGTGTGGTGATGTCTTTTTACATACAACACCAAAGGAACAATCCATGAAAAAAAGAACTGATAAATTGGACTTCATTAAAAATTAAAAGTTCTGCTCTTGAAAGGGAGAAGGCAATGGCAACCCACTCCAGTACTCTTGCCTGGTAAATCCCATGGACAGAGGAGCCTGGTGAGCTGCAGTCCATGGGGTCGCTAAGAGTCGGACATGACTGAGCATCTTCACTTTCACTTTTCACTTTCCTGCATTGGAGAAGGAAATGGCAACCCACTCTAGTGTTCTTGCCTGGAGAATCCCTGGGACTGGGGAGCCTGGTGTGCTACCGTCTATGGGGTCACACAGAGTTGGACACAATTGAAGCGACTTAGCAGCAGCAGCGGGGTTAGGGTATATGTATGGTTGATTCATTTTGCTGTACAGAGGAAACTAACACAACAAAAAGCAACTATACTTCAATAAAACTTAATTTAAAAAAAGATGTTCCACATCATATGACATGAGGGAAATGCAAATTTAAACAGAAATGAGATACCAATAGAACACTGACAACACTGGGTGCTAGATGTGGAGCAACAGGAATTCTCATCCTTTGTTGGTGGGAATGCAGAATGGTACAGCCACCTTACAAGACAGTTTGATGGTTTCTTATAGAAACAAATATACTCTTACTATATTGTCCAGCAATTACACTCTCTGGTATTTATCCAAACAAACTGAAAATGTATATCCACACAAAAACCTGCACCCAATGTTTACAGTAGCTTTATTCATAATTGCCAAAACATGGGAGTAACTAAGATGTCCTTCAGTAAATGAATGGATAAATAAACAGTGGTACATCCAGACAATGAAATATTATTCAGTACTAAAAAGGAACAAGCTATCAAGTCATGAAAAGACATAAAGGAACCTTAAATACATATTACTAAGTGAAAGAAGCCAATCTGAGAGTCTACATATAGTATGATTAATATAATATTTATTGTATATTTCCAACTATATGACATTCTGAAAAAGGTAAAATTATGGAGATGGTAAAAAGATCAGTGGTTGCCTAAATATGTGATCAGTGGTGGGGAGGTGGGGTGAATATGTGGAGCACAAAGGACTTTTAGAGCAGAGAAAAATCTCTGTATAATACCTAAAGATAGACACATGTCATTATACATCTGTTCAAACCTATCAATATATAACACCAAGTGAAAGTGAAGTCACTCAGTTGTGTCCGACTCTTTGCGACCGACTGTAGTCTATCAGGCTTCTCCATCCATGGGATTCTCCAGGCAAGAATACTGGAGTGGGTTGCCATTTCCTTCTCCAGGAGATTTTCCCAACCCAGGGATTGAACCCGGGTTTCCCGCATTGTAGGCAGACACTTTCCCATCTAAGCCACCAAGGAAGTCCTGGTGGCTTCCAACAACACCAAGAGTAAACCCTAATGTAAATTACGTGGTTGCTAAAAATCGCAAAGAAGAAAAAGAAAAAAGAGAAAGATTGTACAAGCACATGATTTATGTAATAGTCTCCAGTAGCATCTCTTGATCTTCTTTAAAGCAATGGGGGGAAGATAAGATTTTAGATTGGAGATCAGCGTTCAAAATTCAAAATAAAGTATAAATTCTTATTATGTTCATAGTAGTTAGTCTTCCTTGACAATAACATAAATGTTGGTAGCACCACCTTTAAAAATAAAACATAACAAGGTGATCTTTCAGATTTGTATAATGCTTTCCTGTTTAAATTTTTACATACATATAATCTTTAATTATCAGCCTTTCAAAGGTATGTATTATTGGCTGGAATTTTATAAGAAAATTTTGGAGATAATTTTGGTGCTGTGAAAGCAACATGAATTTTGGAATTTCTTCAGACCTGGGTTTGAATGTCTGTTAGGATGCCATTTATTCAATGGGCAACTCTGAGGAATTATTTCTCAGTTTATATTTTTTCAAGCTTCTTTACTTATAACTACCCTCCTCACTTCTGTCCACTGAGTTTTTCACTATCACTAGCAGCCCCTTCCATACTCACCCTCTATGGAGTGTAGATAAGAAGAAAACTCAAGTGAGTCACAGCACTCTAAACTGTCAGTGTTTGAAAGACTGTCAGATCCAGCATCTACCTTCTCCCCACCCCATTTCACAGAGCAAGAAATTAAGCTTACTGAGAAGAAGAGATTCATTGTCAATCTTAAGACAAATTTCTGGCTCTGAGACCTACGTTATTTCCATTCCACTTTCCTGCCCTGATAGCTCAGTTGGTAAAGAATCTGCCTGCAATGCAAGAGACCCTGGTTCAATTCCTGGGCTGGGAATATCCACTGGAGAAGGGATAGACTACCCACTCCAGTATTCTTGGGCTTCCCTTGTGGCTCAGCTGGTAAAGAATCCGCCTGCAATGCAGGAGACCTGGGTTCGATCCTTGATTTGGAAAGATCCACTGAAGAAGGGAAAGGCTATATATACCAATATTCTGGCCTAGAGAATTCCATGGGGCTGTATAGTCCATGGGGTCACAAAGAGTCAAACACCACTGAACAACTTTCACTTTCACATTTCACTTTCCTGCCAGTTCAATTTACTTTATTAACTTTGAACAGCCTTCGTTAAAAGCTTTGATGGAACTAAAGGTTGCGTTGATTATTTAAATAAGGTTTTCAAAGTATCTGTGCATTTCAGTTACATACTCCCATTTTCCATTACAATAAGGAATTGAGAATTGCCCTGTTACAATTGGACATCTTTAAGAATAAGACTGTGCCTTAACCATAAGAGTATCTTGTGAGACTCTTTACCAACAAAGGGAGTATATCTGGGATGTTCAGTCACTGAAGTCCCAGAAGACAGTTTTTCATTTCTTCAGATACAAAGCTCCTCAGGCTTCTGGAAGTTTCATTTATAGCCCTTTCCCAAGTTCCCTTGATACTGATGAGTCTAGCTCAAATAGCAGTGAGATGGAAGAGTAGTTTAGGTTCTACTAAAGTGAAACATAGAACAAATTATGTCCTTGCTTCAGTGTCTTCATCTGGGAAATAAAGCAGATCATGCCCACTCATC
The DNA here is from genome assembly GCF_002263795.3 of Bos taurus. Classification (NCBI taxonomy): domain Eukaryota; kingdom Metazoa; phylum Chordata; class Mammalia; order Artiodactyla; family Bovidae; genus Bos; species Bos taurus. The sequence goes on along the minus strand of NC_037357.1, from coordinate 83,297,364 downwards.
CCTGTCTTTAGTATTACTTCCTTTGGTCACTGTAAGTAAATTCTCATGATGCTTGGCTGTGAACAAGATAAGACTCTGTAGAAACCTGCAAAAAGCAGAACAGGCTCATGTGAAAAACTCCACTAGTTCTCTGGGACAGACAGACCCTGCCCAGATCCAGAAGTCTAAGGGTTTTAAAATCTAGGAAGGCCCAGAGACCCTGCTGACACCAAGGGACACCTCCTTCTCTATAGATCAACCTTTTCATTTTCTCTGCTCTTTGATCGCCACTTGCCTCTTCACTTTACACAGAGAAGATGAGCCCTCTTCCATAAAAGAACAATTGTGATAGCCCACATCACCTTTCACTTCTGGCTGTCTACAAAAAGGAAGAAAATCAGTGTTATACAGGTTCCATTCCTTGAATAATGCAGTTTGCAAACTTAAAATATGCAAAGGCAACTTGGAAAAGCAAGTGCCTGTATATAAGCAAATGTCTGCAAAACCCTGGACAGAATTGAGGTCTCTGTGTACATGACAAGTATTTCTAGTATTCAGGTGTTTGTCTGCTCTTCTGAGTGATTTTCCTTTGTACATCTGGATGAGTGAGAAGTGTGTGCTTAGAAGTAACTCTAGACAGGAAAAACGGACAAGAAGAGGGTAGAGATTACCTTTGGTTCCCAGGCAGAGGGTTCCTAGAGCAACTGATACCACCCCACAAGGCCCAATCTACCCCTATCTGAATCTGAAAGGGTTCAACAAGTACAGGCTGGCTTGGCCATCATAGCTAGTTCCTCAGTTTGTAGGAGACCTCCCATTTGCACTTCTTGGTGGGCCTGCCCTGAACATAGTCCCTCACTGAAGGAGATCCTCGTATTTCTTCTATACTTCTATCTCCCTTTCCCACTCCCTCCGCCCCCACACGTGCACAGGGTCTGTTTTGAGATTGGACTTCAGAACCAAAATGCTGGCCTCTGAGAGCTCAGTGGCCCTGTCTTTAAAATAAAGCTCTGAGTTAAAGCTTAAAGAGTCAGCCCTGTCGCTTAAAAATCTGGTCCAGAAAAGCAAGAGATAGTCGGGGAGCTGGGGTCCTCCTAAGCTAGACCAATCCTTTTCTGCCTTCACCCACGCTGCACCAGCACTTGTTTCTCCAAAGCCACCCGGCTTTCCTGCGCGTTCAGGGGAGGGGAGAAAAGGAAAGGGGAGGGGAGGGAGAAAGGAGGTGGGAAGGCAAGGAGGCAGGCCCGGCGGGGGCGGGACCCGACTAGCAAACTGTTGCATTTGCTCTCCACCTCCCAGCACCCCCTCCGAGATCCCAGGGAGCCAGTGTGCTGCGAGCGCCGGAGGGTCCGGAGCAAGCCTGGAGGCAGAGCCAGCGACCGAGGGAAAGCGAACGAGCTAGCTGCTTCCGTGCGGGACAGGAGCCTAAGGGACGCACCGCGTCAACCCCAGCGGGCTCTGGCGACAGCCAACGCCTCTTGCACCGCGGCGGCTTCTAAGTCGCCGCCCCGGAGCTGCCTTTTCTTCTTCGGTGAAGTTTTTAAAAGCTGCTAGAGACTCGGAGGAAGCAAGGAAAGTGCCGGGTAGGACTGACGGCTGCCTTTGTCCTCCTCCCCTCCCCCTGCCCCCCCCCACCCCAGGGTCTCCTCTACGGCTGCTGCCTCTGTCTGTTCCTCTCAGCCCCCTCAACCTCCCCCGCCCCCCCCCCCCGCTTCCAGTCAGTCCCGCGCGGCCAGCCCGAGTTTGCAGAGAGGTAACTCCCTTTGGCTGCGAGCGGGCGAGCTAGCTGCACGTTGCAAAGACGGCTCTGGGGTGCCAGGAGACCTGGGAGCTGCTTCAGCGCTGCAGCCAGAATCTGGCTGGTTAGGCGGTACGCAGGTCAGACCCCCTGGTTCCTCTTACTCCCTTTCCACCTCCCCTGCACGCTGCTCCTCCTTCCCACCAGTTTGTGGGGCCAGAGATCAAGCGATGAAAAGGCAGTCAGGACTTCAGTAGCCAACCCCCTCCCCGCAAAATAATAATAATAAGAAGAAGAAGAAGAAAGAAAGAAAAGGGACAAAACATAACAAAGCCCCAACCAAAACCAAACAAACGAAACCCAACAGCAAAACCCAAAATAAACCAAAGAGAAAATAACCAGGCTCCTATTTGCACCTGCTTCAGTGGATAACAAATTCAGAAGACGGAGGGTCCCCCCTACCTTCAAGAAGCATCTTTTGAATCTACCCTACAAGTATTCAGGAACAGATTGTGAGCCTACCAGGGAAGATCGTGTCCAGGGCGTGTTTCCTCTGCACTAGACTTTGAGGCTGTCAGAACGCTTTGGAGTGGTTATTCCTGCAAGTTTCCTTACCAGGAGCTTCCCGCAGGTGGGCAACTAGCTGCAGCAACTACGCACTGCAGCCTGTTGAACTCTTCTCAGCAAGAAAAGGGGAGCAGGATAAAGGAATTAGGTAAAAGATTGAGCCAAGCTTCAGGATGGAAGTGCAGTTAGGGCTGGGGAGGGTCTACCCCCGGCCACCGTCCAAGACCTATCGAGGAGCTTTCCAGAACCTGTTTCAGAGTGTATGCGAAGTGATCCAGAACCCACTCCCCCGGCACCCTGAGGCCTCGAGTGCAGCACCTTCCGGCGCCCGTTTGCAGCAGCAGCAGGAGACCAGTCCACGGCAGCAGCAGCAACAGCAGCAGCAGAGAGAGGATGGCTCTCCCCAAGTCCAGAGCAGAGGCCCCACAGGCTACCTGGCCCTGGAAGAGGAACAGCAGCCTTCACAACATCACTCAGCCCCCGAGGGTCACCCGGAGAGTGGCTGCGTCCCAGAGCCCAGAGCTGCCTCGGCTGCCGGCAAGGGGCTGCAGCAGCCGCCGCCAGCACCTCTGGATGAGGATGACTCAGCTGCCCCATCCACATTGTCCCTGCTGGGCCCCACTTTCCCCGGCTTAAGCAGCTGCTCCACCGATCTTAAAGACATCCTGAGCGAGGCCGGCACCATGCAACTTCTTCAGCAGCAGCAACAGCAGCAGCAGGAGGCGGTATCCGAAGGCAGCAGCGGGAGAGCGAGGGAGGCCACTGGGGCTCCCATCTCTTCCAAGGACAGTTACCTAGGAGGCAGTTCGACCATCTCGGACAGCGCCAAGGAGTTGTGTAAGGCAGTGTCGGTGTCCATGGGCTTGGGTGTGGAGGCGTTGGAGCATCTGAGTCCTGGGGAGCAGCTTCGGGGGGATTGCATGTACGCCCCGCTCCTGGGTCCACCAGCCGCGGTGCGTCCCACTCCTTGTGCCCCGTTGGCTGAATGCAAAGGTTCTTTGCTGGATGATGGCCCGAGCAAGGGCACTGAAGAGACTGCTGAGTATTCCCCTTTCAAGGCAGGTTACACCAAAGGTCTGGACACTGAGAGCCTGAGCTGCTCTGGCAGCGGCGAAGCAGGGGGCTCTGGAACACTTGAGCTGCCATCCACCCTGTCTCTCTATAAGTCTGGAGCACTGGACGAGGTAGCAGCTTATCAGACTCGCGACTACTACAACTTTCCGCTAGCCCTGGCCGGGCCGCCGCCCCCTCCACCACCTCCCCATCCTCATGCCCGCATTAAGCTGGAGAACCCGCTGGACTACGGCAGCGCCTGGGTGGCCGCTGCAGCGCAGTGCCGCTATGGGGACCTGGCGAGCCTGCATGGCGGGGGTGCAGCAGGACCGGGCTCAGGCTCACCCTCAGCCGCCGCCTCCTCTTCCTGGCACACTCTCTTCACGGCCGAAGAAGGCCAGCTGTATGGGCCAGCTGTATGTGGCGGAGGCGGGGGCGGCAGTGCAGGCGAGGCAGGGGCTGTAGCCCCATACGGCTACACTCGGCCACCTCAGGGGCTGGCGGGCCAAGAAGGCGACTTCTCTCCACCCGATGTGTGGTATCCCGGCGGCGTGGTGAGCAGAGTGCCCTATCCAAGTCCCAGTTGTGTCAAAAGCGAAATGGGTCCCTGGATGGAGAACTATTCTGGACCTTATGGGGACATGCGGTAAGTCTCTCCTCCTAAAAATGTTTTTAAGCTTAGAGTCAGCCCTCTCCTCTCCGCGCGAACATTCTGTTCCTGGGCGAGCTTAACAGAGTTTCACAGAAAGGGCCGCTTTAAATCTGGAGCCTTCCCTAGACTCTTGGCCTACCAAAGACTGACCTTTGCTCTCTGAACCCCAACTGTGTGCCCTGGCCCACACCGCTGTGAATCCTGGATGCTGGTGCAAGCCTTTCTAGATTCCTTGACTTGACAACTCTCCACTAAGTCTCCTAAAATCTTCCCTGCCACTTGGTACTCCATGTCCTGCCGGCTCCAAATTTAAATCCAGTTCCAAGGGCCATTTTACGAAATAAATCCTTTTAAGCCCTCCACTATTTTTCCTTCTCCCTTCCCCCCAATCAGAGACCCTAGACAAGAAATGTGGGCACTTTCTCCTCTTAAGGTCTGTTAGGGTTTGCCCCTCCAGCTTGTCTTGGCAGGTTAGAGGCAAAATGACTGGCCCAAGCTTTTCTCAACCCGCTTCCACCAAAGAGATGAAAGGAAGCATGGGATTATGGGAAGAAGGTGGTCTCTGGGTTGTGAGGGCCGCTGTATGGGAAGATGAAGTGAAGTCCCTTTGCTGGCAACAAGGAGGACTTGCCCCAGGGTTGGAGGTCAGGAGACAGACTCCAGGCAGGCACAGTTAGAGCAGGCAAAGGTAGGGGAAAACCAAATGACAAATTTCCTCATAAACGATAGGTAAGATTTGCTCTCACAGTTTGACTTTGTTGGACCTAGATGGAAGAGTTGGATTTCTCTTGTAAAGTGTTTATTTTCTGTATGAATTACAAAAGATCCACAATTCATACTTTGAGTTTGCATCAGATCTATAAGGAAGAGAATGTTCTTTTAATGAACAATTTAACCAGACTTGAGTCTGACAAAAGTGTTGAGGGAAAAGTTTAAAAGGATTTCCTGCTATTGCAGTGTGCTCAGAAATCTGCTTTTGTGAAGGGAAATATTCTTCACTATATTCCTTCATTTTAAGGATATAATTGCATTTTAAAACATGATAACAAATTGGGTAAGAACTGTTAGGGACCTGTGAGCCTTACTCTTGCCCAAGAGTTTTAATTAGGATATGAAAAAAGTAGCAGTCAGTTTCATCTTGCCTGTTAAAATTTCTTCCTTACTGCAACTGAGCTTTTTGGAGATCAAAAAACTGTTTTAATTTTATAAAAAAATAAACATTTTTTCCTGAGCAAACTAAGATATTAGTTAATCTCTGTGAGGGAGGGAATATTAACTGGGGAACTAACTCCTCAGAACTGCTGGGTGTTGATGTCTTCATGGACTTGAGTCTTGTTCTGAGTTTCTGTAGCTATTTTCTTTACCTGTGACATTTTCAGTTTATTAGCCTTAGTATGTTTGTTTGGAGACTTAAACCAACAACTTGCTTACTTTCACTGATGCTTCTGTTCTTGAAAGATTGATAGCACAATGTTAGAAAAGAAAGAGGAGAATAGGATTTCATAAAATATTTTTTCCTGGGCTACTGAAGATGTAGCTTCTAACCAGGCTTTGCATTTTTTAGGTTTTTAAGGTTTGGCTTACAAGATTTTCAAAGGATTCATTTATATTCTCAGTCTTTAAAAAATTTTTTTTGCAAAGTGGGCATGCTGTGGGATAAAAGGTTTTCATTTTATAAGAACAGATTCACTTGCTAGAGTATATTTTACCCCTCCCCCACAGGGCTGTTGCTTGTCAGCAGAACTCTCTTTTTAATGTGAACAGTTTGTTTGTTTTGTTTTGTTTTGTTTTTGGTGGGGCGGGGGAGGGGGTGGAATGTATAAGGTGCTTCATGACTTGCCTAGTCACTGGAACCGTCCCTTTTCTGTATGCCTCCCTTAACACCCAAGTAACTCAATTAACAGGGAGAATATGAATGATTCCACATTAAGGGATGTGTGTGTTTTCAAAGGCATAACCTGAAATGTTCAGAAAAGTGGCTATAGAGAGTTTTTAAAAAGTTCTTCGCATCAGGTGTGCAGTAAGCTAGGTGATTTTATCTCAGATCTTCATGGAAAAACTTCTCTATTTCTAAAACCTGCATAAATTAATGATCTCAAATAGTGAGAAATAAGTGGTAACCTAAGAAAGTACAAGATTATTTATTCTCTCCTGGTTTGTGATTGCTGTCTTGGTTATAGGAGTCTAGTGAAAGGTAAAACTGGTGTTTCTGTCTCGTGAGTTGACAGAGATTTTTCATGTGTAAAATATAGAAAATCTTCAAATTGGGTTTTTGAAAATTTATCAATTTTATCATAATTCAACCAGCCCCAATCTAAAAGTTGATATTTTTTTACTTTCTCTTTCTTTCTCACATTTTATAAGGCACAATTTGGTAAAGGGAAGGAATTTTTCTTAAGTCAAAGCTAGAGCTTCCACTCTCTCTGTATTACATACATTATATGCCATCTTTCAGTGAAAAATCTCAACATTCTAGAGACTTTCAATAATATGTTGGATTCCTCCCTTTTCCAATTGTGTGTGAAGTTCTGGAATAATTCTGTGTTCTTATACATCTACAATGCTTCTGTCGAGAGGAGAAAGGCCTTAGATGGTCCCTTTTATATATATATATATATATATATATATATATATATATATATATATATATTAGCATGTGGTTTGAGCTGCGGAAGGAATAATAAAAAGTGATACAGTTGGTATGAAACCCTGATAACATTTTATGAAGCTGTCTTCTTTCAGAGATCAAACAAGACTACAACTTTGTTAATTGACCACTGTCTCACTTGGCAGAAGTAAGGCCCTTTATATCCCAGCAAATAGCGTAATAATATGACAAATATTTATTCTCAGGAGATGAAACCAAGAGAAGCCTATGCAGGAATTAAAGTTGGGGTTTAAATAAATTATCCAGATGCAAAAAGAACATTTTAATTTTTCTGTTGATAATTTGTTCTGGTCTTCATAATTGGTAGAATTTTAGTAGTGCTTTAAAACTGGCAAATCCTGCCTTTCTCCATTAGTTATTTCAAAAGAGGTCATTTTATTAATTCCCCTTTCTATCTACTTTCCTCTCTGCAGTTATCAAGCAGCTTTTTAATGACTATTTTGCAAGGAGTAGTTTGTCTGTTTCGTAAATCTGAGTTTTGCTTTGGGAATGACGCTCTCTGTCTATAGACCTTCAGGGTCAGATGTTGGGAAGAAGCATCCTTTCTTCACAGTCAGCAAATAACTGGTGAGATCTCTCTGGGTACCAGTAATCAGAACTCAAGCACCAAATAGTCACACAGGGCGGTGCCCCATTTAGAAATATGTGCAAGATGTAGGGATAGAATTCTCTTAGTTTTCTACAGAGTATCTCTCTCAGCTCTGCCAAAGGTTAACATTAGTGAGACATAGTTTTGAAAAAACTTGTAGCTTTCCAGTTGCAGGGTCACTTAAGGGTGCTTTCTTGCCAGTGTTAATTTTACCTCATGAGACTTCCATTCTTTTTGAGCTGTAAACTTGGATATTAATATATTTAATTTGCTGGCACATATAATTTGCTTTTAAAATGTTTCCCCCACCCCCACTCCAGTGGTAATCTTCTTATCTGGTATACATATGTGCATTTAAACCAAACAATTCTTTGGTCTCCTGACTCTTACTTGTACTGTGTCTGCTCTTGGTGGGATATGTGAGTTGGAGTTAGGGACATGGGCAATTTTGCTATTATTGATATTTATGGTGATATCAAGACCACCAGTTTCATTCGGAACTCTGCTAAGCAGGGAGCAGAACACTGGCTCAGTGTGGTAAAGAAGGAGCTTATTTTATAACCAGACCTGAAATCATGATTCCGAAAAAATAGAGAGCAAATAAAAATCAAGTTTTGTGAGGTTGGTTTGAGAGGGAAAGGGAAACCTCTCCCCACCCACTACCTCCACCATTTTCTCTTTGTCTGCAGCTTCCTTAAGTGCTGCCTGTCCCTGATTTTCTTTCATTCTACTCCTTTCATGCTTCTGACATTGAAATATAGACTCTTCTTTCTACTTTTCAGGATATTTTTCTCATTATACCTGTGGCATGCTTCTAAAGAATATTTTTTAATCTAGAGAGTAACAGATCAGATCAACCCCAGCACCTTTCTTTTAAGACTAGATGACTTGAGGAGATTGCAAAATGAATTACCTTGAGGTTAGAGCCTGATTCAACAGTTACTGAGGGAGCTGAACTAGATGCTTGAGGACTTGGTGATTTAATGAAGAAATTTGCTGGCTGCTGTTTGTCTTTTGTTCTCTGTCTCTCTCTGTCTACTGGCTATTTTGGCAACCTTTTCTCAAAACTTGAGAAAAACTGGACCTTCCCACCTCTGAGACAGGTCTGTGTGGGTCAGATTTCTGCAGGGCTTTCACACGCAACACCTAATCTGTATGTGATGGTGCTTGCTAAAAGTGTCTGGCTGGGCTAATGTGGTGAAGTTATATGTAATTTAATCATTTAAAACAAAGAAAGGTATTAAGAAAGTAATCTGCCTCAGAATTTGCCTGCCAGCATTACATCAAGTTCTGAGATGTTGAACTCAAGAGTAAGTTCCTGTCATCCGAGACATAAAATTGACCTTTCCCCACCGCCCCGCCCCCATTGCTTGTAAAACTCCATACAGTTATCAGTACTTATTGGATTTTGTGATATTGAAGATAATTATGAAATCTCATATTTATATAGCACTCTTTTCAGAGAAAAGACTCAGCATCTTCCAGTTTATAAACTAGCACTCATGTAAGTTTGAGTATGCCAGAAGGGTGCTTAGTGAACATCCCTTTATTAGTCGAGGGAGTAGAATTTGTTGCATTTTCTATAACATTTGTTTATCATGTGGATAAACCTCTGTAGAGTGACACTTCCCAACACTTTTTCTTAAAGTTTCCCACTTGACAGATGATATTTTTGCTTAGTAAAGACTACATTTGGTGGCTGCTGTATAGAGATTTATGCCCAGTTTCTGTGTTTTATGCATAATTTCTTGCACACTCATGAGTGTTGCCATCCTTTCTCTCTCACACTGATTCCTGCTGCCATCTGACAGGGCAGAGCAGTGTTGAGAGTGGCTAATCTGGACAAGCATATGCTGGTTACTTGAGAATGCTGCCAATTTAGATCATACAGTACTTGAGTTTTATTTTTTTAATCAACAGCTTTATTGAGACGTAATTCACAGTAAATAATGTAATTCACCCAAGTATATAGTTCAATGGTTTTTATTATATTCAGAGTTGGGCAACCATCACCACAATCAATTTTAGAACACTTTGGTCACTTAACAGTCAAACCCCACCCTAAGCATGAGCAACTATCAACCACTTGTCTACTTTCACTCTCTATGGGTTTGGTTATATTTCTTATAAATGGAACCATGTAATACGTAGTATTTTGTGACTAGTTTCATGTAGAATAAATATTTCAATGTTAATCTATGTTGAAGCACATCTCAATACTTTCCATTTTATGCATGTACCATACTATCTATGATGGACATTAGAGTTGTTTCCACGTTTTGACTATTATGAATAATATTGCTATGAACATTTATGTACAAGTTCCTTTTTGTGAAAAGGTTTTTAATTCTTTCGGCTATATACCTAGGAGTAAAGTTTCTGGGTAATATGATAACTCTTTGTTTAACCTTTTGAGGCTCTCCCAAACTGTCTTCAAAAGTGGCTATACCATTTTACAATCTCACCAGCAATGTATGAAGGTCCAATTTTTCCACATCTTGCCAATTATTTTTATTTTTCAAACTTTGAACTTTTTATTTTGTATTGAGGTATAGCTAGTTAACAAATTTGTGGTGGTTTCAGGTGAATAGTGAAGGAGACTAGAGAATAAGGATGTGAATAGATACATGTGTATATATGTATTATCCCCCATATATTCTCTGGATACATGCCTAGGAGTGGGATTGCAGGGTCATTGGTAGCTCTATTTTTAGTTTTTTAAAGAGCTTCCATGCTGTTCTCCATAGTGGCTGTACCAATTAATATTCCCACCAACAGTGTGGGAGAGTTACCTTCTCCCCACACCCTCTCCAGCATTTGTTGTTTGTGGATTTTTTGATGATAGCTTTTCTGGTTGGTGTGAGGTGATATCTCATTGTAGTTTTGATTTGCATTTCTCCAATAACTAATGATGTTGAGTATCTTTTCATGTACCTGGTTATCTGTATGTTCTCTTTTAAGAAATGTCTATTCAGGTCTTCTGCTCATTTTTTGAGGGGGTTGTTTGTTTTGATGCTGTTAAGCATCCTGAGCTGTTTGTAATTTTGGAGACTAATCCCTTATCAGTCACATCATTTGCATTTATTTTCTCTCAATCTGTGGGTTATCTTTTCATTTTGTTTATTGTTTCCTTTGCTGTGCAAAAGTTTCTGAGTTTAAGTAGGTACCAATTTTTTAATTTTTATTTTTATTTTCATTATTCTGGTAGATGATCATAAAAGATGTTGCTGTGCTTTATAAATGTCAGTGTTCTACCTATGTTTTCCTCTAGAAGTTTTATAGTGTCCAGTCTCACATTTAAATCTTTAATCCATTTTGAGCTTTTTTGTGCGTGTATGGGGTTAAAGAATGATCTAATTTCATTTTTTACATTCGGCTGTCCAGTTTTCCCAGCACCATTTGCTGAAGAGACTGTGTTTCTAATATTGTGTAGTCTTGCCTCTTTTGTCATAGATTAATTGACCATAGGTGCATGGGTTTATTTCTGGGAGTTACTGTCTTTTTAATCCCAGTGTGAAGTGGGTGTCAAGAAGTATCTGAAAGTGGCTTTGATTTGCATTTCAAAATGACTAATAATATTATAATAATATTAGGCATCTTTTTATGTGCATGTTGACTGTATATACTCTTGTCTTTGGTCATTTTTAATTAGATTATATGTCTTACTCTTATTGAGTTGTAAGAGTTTTAAAATATATATTCTAGATACAAATCCTGTAACAAATTATGATCTGTGAATATTTTATCATATATGTGCATTGTCTTTTCACTTTCTTGATGGTATTCATTAAAGAGCACTCAAACTTTTGAAGCCCAACCTATTTTTTTACCTATTTTTTTATATGTAGCTTATGATTTTTGTATCATGACTAAGAAGGCTTTGCTTAATCCAAGGTCACAAAGATTTACACTTAGGGTTCCTTCTAAAGAGTTTTATAGTTTTGGCTGTTAAATTTAGGTTTTTGTTCACTTTTGACTTAATTTTTTAGGTAAATATCTAATCACCACAGCACCATTTGTTGAATCTTTCCTTATGTAACTATCTTGGCACCCTTTGTGTAAAATCAGTTGACTGTAAATGTGAAAGTTTATTTCTGGACTGTGGGCTATATTACATTGATCCTATACCAATACCACAGTGTCTTAATTACTGTAAGTTTTTAGTAAGTTTTGAAATTAGTGAGTCTTCTAATTTTATTATTTTTTTCAAGATTGCTTTTGAATACTGTGTCTTTTCTCTATGAATTTTAGGATCAGCTTGTCAATTTCTACAGAAGTCATTTGGGATTCTAATAGAGGAGGCTAATAGAGGAGGTAGATAAATTTGGGAAATGTTGCATCTCCACATGAAGTCTTCTGATCCATGGCCATGGAATGTCTTTCCATTTATTTATATCATCTTCATTTTTTTCAACAGTGTTTTGTAGATTTAAGAGTATAAATATTGCACTTCTTTTGTTTAATTAATTCCTCAATATTTTAATTTTTAATGCTATTATGAATACAATTTTCTTAGTATCCTTTTAAATTGTTCATTGCCAATGTATAGAAATATAATTGATTTTTTGAAAATTGATTTTATATCTTTCAAGCTCCCTGAAACTACCTGAGTTTTGAACACCTCTAGGATTTAAGAGGCAAAAGGTTTCTGTTGCTGTGCTGAAAATTAAAGCATACTTTGTTTCATCTGGTATGAAGGCTGCATAAAGACACTGTTCTCAACTTTCCTCAACTGTGAATTAAAATCTAAAATTTTCAGGTCATTAGAGAACAGTAGGAAAGGAACATATTAATAAGGTTTATGCAGTTAGTAGTTCTCTTTTTTGTATTTGGATTTGGGAACTACTAGCATTTGGATTTGGGAACTACAAGCAAGGGGGTAAGGAATAATAATTTCTATGTAGAAAACTAACATTAAGAGGTAACAGATGCAAACTAAACCAAAGAAATCACTAACTAGCTATATTTGGCTTATGTTTGAGTTTGTGTATTTATGTATTTATATGTGTCCCTTAGATAAAGTAAATGCCACCACTCCTTCTGGTATGTATTTGTAGAGGAAGAAGTGGTTTATTTACTCTCATATAATTTGGACTTTTTTTCAGGAATGCACTCCATAACCATAAATAAGAGATAAAATTTACCTATAAAGGGATTGAAATTTGATCTCATTAACACTCTGGGCTTAGGGTCATAACTAGTCAGCTATAGCTGTTGTGTCCTGAAAATGGTAAGTAAACTGCAGGCCACATAAGAAGAGGTCCTGTTGTGACTTAGTTGTCTTTAGAGATGACCTTAATAAACTGATTTTTAAAAAGTATTCATCAATCAACCACTTTTCATTAAACACCTGCTATATGCCCATCTGTGTACTAGTTGGAGATCACGATAAAGGGAACATAATTCAGTGAGAATCTCAAGATTGCTGTCCTCAAGAAGCTTACAGCTATTAAAACCAAAACAAAACAGAATAGCAACACCATGATACCAGTATGATGAGATGTTGGATTATGTGATGAGTATTTTTTAAATGTAAATATTAAAAAAAGAAATGGATCAACATAGGTGGAAGTGGTTAACGGTACTATCTGTCATTGCTTCTTATCCTATATGAATTAAGTTGGGATATGGTTAAACTCAAGCAATAATTATAGATCTTGATGGATATTTCAGATACCAGAAGGTAGTATTTCTGGGAAGACAATGATGAGTGAACTGGACTAAGGGGTTGGAATCTACTTCTGTTTTTTTAATAGTGCCCTGCCAGTCAAGTTATTTACTAATTTCTTTCTCATTTGGGGCTATTTTGTTGCACTTGCTAAGAACATGTTTTGATGTCTTTTACTGCAATATATTAGGAATTAGTTAAAACTGAGGGTGATGAATAGGTCTAAGTTTGTCATGAAAGGCAATAAAGATGCCCAGTGTGGTGATCAGATCAAGAATTATTATTCAGTTCTCAAGTTTTCCATTGATCATGGTGACTTGCTTTGAGGTTCTATAGAAATGGAGTTTCAGGGTATTGGTTAAGGGAGGGAAGCAAGAAGCACAAATCAAACAATTCTGGGAGTAAGGGGAATATGAAAACTTTTTCTAATAAGGCTTTTGCTAAATTAGATGATGTAGTTTTAAAATGACACACTTCTTAATTATGGGTTTTGTTTTCTGCAAGTTGAGTAGTTTCTTGCTTATGGAAGTGTAGTCCCACTATCTGGACGCTTGGGGGACTGCAAGTGTCCTGTGACAGATTTTCCCTGGAAACAGTTGGACTCCTTTGGTGGATTCAGCATATCACAGGAAAACTTGAGCCAGAACCTCCTGGTACCAGACAATAAATAAGCTACAGTGGTACTTAGTATTTAATTTGGGATGTTCTTTTCCAAAGTACAAAATATTTTAGTAGCACTATTTAACTCCTGTCACCTTTCTCTCAATGTGGAACAGGGAATACTGACGTTGGACATATTCCAGTAACATTTCACAGTCTACAGAATGGTTTTGTATTCCATTATTGCATTTCATCCTCATTTCTATCCTATACAAAGAGTCAGATTTACTTTATTTTAATACTCTTCATGCTATTACAATTCTATCATTTCCATTGCAAATATTATGTCCAGAGAAGTTAAGTAACATGTCTAAAGTCAAACAGCAGAGCTGGGATTTTGGCCCCACTCTTTGTTCCTCAAATCAAGTGTTCCTTTTTTTTCCTACCACACAGATTGCTCACCTCATAGATAGGAAATAGGAGAATCAGAGAGGCAAAATAACCTTAACTAGTATCACTAGAAATTTGTGAAGCTCTTAAGGCTCCTGGGTCTTTTATCCCCTTACTGGACTGATGGATTGGGTTGTGTGGGCATTCAAGTCGCTGACAGTCTTACCATCCTACTTTATAGATTACATTATTTGACAAATACTGAACTTTTTATATATCAAATTCTATACTAGGCACCATTGACACAGCAATGGACAAGGCAGATGAAAATTACCTCCCATGATGGAGTTTACAAATTAGTGAGAGCAGACATGTAGAATATATCTGATGGTGATAAATGTCATGAAGAATAATTTAGCAGAGTGTGGGGAACATATAATGATAGTGGAAAGAACTATTTTACATTTGTTAGTTATAAAAGGCCTTACTGAGAAGGTGATATTTAAGCAGTGACCTGAAGGGAATTAGGAAGTGAGCCATAGGGATATTTGAAATTAGAACATTCCAGGCATAGGGAACCACAAGTAGAAAGGGCCAGAGGCAGGAGCATACTTTGTATGATGGAGAGTAGTAGAGAGGCCCTGGATGGAATTTTAAGTAATGGAAAGTGATGAGATGAAATCAGAGTTAGTGAGAAATTTCTCAGGTCTTGTTTAGGACTTCAGTCTTTACTCTGACATGGGGAGTCAGTGGAAGATTTTAAGTAGAGGGATAACATGAGTTGATTGATACTTTAACAGATCCTCTTCTTCAAAATATCTACCATTCTTTGATATTTTATACATTTGTTTGTTTACTTATTGTCTGTGTGGAGAAAATACCGAAAGAATGAAGGGGAAACAAGGAGATGAGGCTGCTGCAGTGATCCAGGTGAGAGATTATGGTGGCTTAGACCAGAGATTATTGGTAGAGGAGTTGAGACACTGGATTCTTGATTTGTCTTCATGGTAAAGCCTACAGTATTTACTAACAGATTAGATACTTATTGTGAGAAAAAGAGAAAAGTCAATGCTGATTGTCAAGCTTTTAATCTGAGCACTTTGAAAAATGTGACTACCATTTACTGAGATGATGCAGATTGTAGGTAAAGCCGCTTTGTGTGTGTTTGTGGGGTAGGAATCAAGAGGTTGATTTTGATGTACAAAGTTTGAGTTATTTGGTGAACATCCTATTGTCTTCTTTTCAGTTTTCATGCAGTGCCCTTATCTTTCTGCTTTTCAAGAAGATTAAAAGAGATCTTAGAAATCATCTTTTTGGTGATAGACAGGGAAGCCTGGCATGCTGCAGTCCATGGGGTTGCAAAGAGTCAGACACGACTGAACGACTGAACTGAACTGAACTAGAGATCACCTAGACCTTTGTTGCCCCCTGCCTTCTCCCTTTTATTTTATACAGGGTTAGAGAGGAGTGGAGTCTTGTCTAGGGTGAAACAATAAGCTGGCAGGATAACTCGATCACAGACTCAGTTTTCCTGGATTCTAGCTTGGTCCTTTTGGGGAAGGCAATGGCACCCCACTCCAGTATTCTTGCCTGGAAAATCCCATGGACAGAGGAGCCTGGTAGGCTGCAGTCCATGGGGTCGCTAGGAGTTGGACACGACTGAGCGACTTCACTTTCACTTTTCACTTTCATGCTTTGGAGAAGGAAATGGCAACCCACTGCACTGTTCTTGCCAGGAGAATCCCAGGGACGGGGAAGCCTGGTGGGCTGCCGTCTATGGGGTCGCACAGAGTCGGACACGACTGAAGCGACTTAGCAGCAGCAGCCGCAGCAGCTTGGTCCTTTAATTAGTGTTATTCTGAGACCTCATTTTGGGGATACAGTGAGTTTCTTCTTCTTACCCAAATGTTAAACCAGGTAATTAAACTAAAGAATGAATAAAACCTACAACATCACACAAACTGGCTGCTGCCTCCAATCAAACCAAAATATTACTATTATGTCTTTACTGAACAACATGTGAAAATAATGTATCTATGGTAAACACAGTAAGCAGATTTTAAAAGTCATTGAACTTTGATCTGAGATGAAACTTACAGAGATCTGGAACATAAATGGCCTGAGATTGTAGGATATTAGAATTATGAAACATGGGAGGCCATCTTGTCCAGTTTGGTCATTTTATGAATGAGGTTCCTGAGGCATAGAGATGGAAAAGAATTGACCAAAGTCATACAGAAAGCTCATTCCTTTAGTCAGAACCTATTCTGAGGGTTAGCTGTCTGTTGCTTCTTTGGAAAATTCTATGTTGGAAAAGTATTTACCCACTCAGAACAAAGAATTTTTTTTTCTTTTTTTTAAAATTAAATTTATTTATTTTAATTAGAGGCCAATTACTTTACAATATTGTATTGGTTTTGCCATATATCAACATGAATCCGCCACGGGTGTACATGTGTTCCCAATCCTGAATATGTGTACACCCGTGGCGGATTCATGTTGATGTATGGCAAAACCAATACAATATTGTAAAGTAATTAGCCTCTAATTAACAGCAATAATAATGATAGTGCTTACTATGTGCCAAATTTTGGAGCCTTACAGGGGTTAACTAATTCTCACAAAACCCTTGGTAAATAAACTCAGAGAGGTTAAGTGACTTGCCCAAAGGTCATGCAGCTAGGAGTTAGCAGAAGTCTGGCTTGTAACTGTGAGGTTCTAACTACTGTTTAGTACTAACAACTTCTCAGATTAGTTAGTCATTCACCTCTACTATCTCAAGAGACTGGTGACTTGTCATTATGCACTGACCCTATTATAGTCTGCTGATCCTCATGGAATAGCTAAATCCTGGAGATTAAAGTGGAGGTGGAGGGACATAAAGAGGTTGATGGAAAGGAGCTAATCATTTATAATAGGGATTGGAAAGCAAAACTATAGAAATTATTGAAAAAGCTCAAGGGGGTTAAAAATCTCAGAGCCTACTAGAAACCTGGACAGTTCAATGCCTGCTTAAATAGGAGAGAATCTGAAGTAAGAAAAATAAAATAGTTGATTTTTTGAAGTCAGGAACTCTTTTATGTGTTTTACATGTGTTGATTCATAGAAATCTCAAAATAACTTTCTGAAGTAAGTATGATTATCATTGTCATATCACTGGTGAGTGAATAGGAACAGAACAATTAAGTAACATGCCCAAGGGTATAGAACAAGTAAGTGAAAGAGCCTATATTAGAAGATAGGTAGGTCAGCTCCAAATTTATATAATTTTTTTACTACATTTAGGGAAATGAGTGTTAGTCATATTATATAATTTTTTAATGCAGAAACATTGTGCCTGAGTTTCAAACATTTGAGCAACTTGTCCTTACAATACATTATCTTCTTTTAAGGACTCTTAGGAGGAAAGGTACTTATCCAATGGTACATGGTAAGTAATTAGGGGAACCAGAGCTTAAAGTTGAGACTACTGACTGCCAAACCTCTTTGCATTTTATTACTCTGTTTCCATTCTCGGGCTGACTTGTCTCCCTCTATTCCACCTTTTGTATTGCCCTGCTTCTCACCTTTCTTTAAAAATTGACTTTCTGCATCAGCAAGACTGGACAGAAAATAGGGAGAATGATCAGAATCCATGTCCTACCAGACATTGGACAAAAGGAACAAAAGCATCAGGAAAAAATGTCAGCATATGGAATTTGCCCTAAGTAAGAAGGGGAACTTCCCAGAATGAGAAAAATGCTACCTCTGTTCTTTTAGCCCAAATGAATTGTGCAGGATCCCATAGGAAATCATGAATGTAGTTGTCCAGTGACTTTTTGTTACCGTGGAGATGAAAGAAGGATACTGTGAATGTCTGCTTCTCTCCAGATTTTTTTAAAGGAAAATACAACCTTCCCACTCATATAAATGACAACCAGTTAGGCATTTCTTTTGAAAATTAGCATTACATAAGATAAAGCATCTTTCCAAAAGTGTCTTATTGGTCCCCTTCTCTGAAGCATTGACCAACTTCTAATTAGATGATGAGATTGCATAAACTGAGAGTTGGGAGTAAGATAGAAATTCTTGATATTTAACGTTTGGGTACAGATAGGATTCCAAAACATATTTTGAGTCTGTTTACCTATCCCTCTTTCCCTTTCATTTCTGTTTAAAAATACAAAGGTTATCAAGTGGGTAGTCTGTTGGAGTTTCCAGTTGTTGATTTGAAAGATTTGTTTAATTAGCCCTTTAAGTAAAAAAGACCAACTTAGACTGAGATATTTAAGTCATCAACTACTTAACAATAAACCACAAACCTTAACCATACTCATATTTTCATGCTATTTGCTTTGGACACCTGCTGAGCCTTGCTGAGGTGCTAGATTGACTTGAAATATTCCATCATCAAAGATGACCCCACAGTGTCTGGGAAAAGCTACACTGGATGCTTTGGGGCTTAAGGTGGTGAAATGATGTGTTGTTGTTTCCCAAAGCTTTCTCTGTCATTCCCCCTCCCTGAGTTCCAGTCTTTATCACCTTTTGCCTTGACTTGTGCAGCAACCTCATGCATGTTTTCCTTAGTCCTCTGTGCTGCTCTCTGATTCATATTGTATTCATCTTACCAGGTTAACCTTCTCAAAGTTCAGTTATAACATTGTTAGTATCTTCCTTTAAACATCCATTAGTCTATAAGCTCCTTGAGGGTTAGAACTCTCTTTATCTCTGTATTCTCAACACTTTGCACAGAGGAAACCTTGCTGAGCAGTTATGCGATGCATGTTTGAAATTGCAGCTCCTCTCCATTTGCTTAATAGGTTAAAATACAGATTCTTTAAGTCTGGTGTTCAGAGCTTTTCATGACCTGGATTGCTTTTCTAGCCTGAATTCTTATAATTCCCCCGCAAAAATCTTTTAACTGCAGCCAAATAGGTCTGTCACCTTAAACCATCCTCACTCTTTTTTTCTTTGAATTTGTTGTTTTTCCTATTATTCCTCGGGCCTTGAAGGCTATCCCAACTTTAATACTATCCATTCTTCTAGCCTTAGCTCAGAAACAGTGTCATATGAGATGAACTTTCTCATCCCATAATCCATTGACAATGTTATTTATATGACATGATATGGTTAAAAGAACATAGGCTTCAGTTTTCTTCATCTGTAAACTAAGACTCAAAATGTGTAAATTATAAGACTTTTGTGAGGAGAGAATCAGATGACATGGGGGAGGTCAACTATAAGTCAATAACTAGTGCTTAATATCTTGTAGATTCAGCCCTTTTCCCCTTCTCCATTGATATGGTACTCAGTTCTTAAATTGTAATTATTTTTGTGCTTCTCATATATCTTTTCAAATTGTGCCCTCTTTTAGGGCAAAAGTTGTTTCATGGATATATTTGTGTAAGTTATACAAAACACATAGCTTAGAGCTTGTTACGTAGTAGGTATCCATAAATATTTATTTATTGAGTTTCAGTCAGTCAACCTAAGTGCCAAAAACAAATATGGGTCATAAGTTTGATTAATAGAAATGTAAAATCCAGAATAAAAGAAGTGAATTATGGTCAGACCATATTTACAATGTAGTGTTCAACCCCATTATTCATGGACATCTCCTCTTGTAAAGCATGGAGAAGCTGAGATGCTTAGTTGGATATGGGAAGGGAAGCAGGGAGCAATGGATATAAATATTGTCTCAGTATATATGAAGAACTGTCATGGAATAAAGGAGTTCGATATTTTCTGTAGTACCCCAAAGGGCAAAACCAGTGAGGATAGATTACAGTTCAGTAAAAGGAAGACATAGTAGATTCACCCTATATTGGAAGTTTTCAACAAATACCAAATGAGTTTTGGAGTGTGTGTGTGTGTGTGGGGGGGGAGGTTTATCAAATTAGTTGCTAATATTTCACATAAAAATTCAGGTTTCCAGCTTTGGAAATGAAGATCTGGCATTATTGGAACCACATTCCTGCATGACAATGACCAGCTGCAGGTGAGGAGCGAGGTACTCCTCTAGGTGGAGCGTGCAGCTTTATTCATTTAGGTTACTTGTATTAATTAAGTAACTCCTGCTGCTGCTGCTGCTAAGTCGCTTCAGTCGTGTCCGACTCTGTGCGACCCCATAGATGGCAGCCCACCAGGCTGCCCTGTCCCTGGGATTCTCCAGGCAAGAACACTAGAGTGGGTTGCCATTTCCTTCTCCAAAGCATGAAAGTGAAAAGTGAAAGTGAAGTCGCTCAGTTGTGTCCGACTCTTTGTGACCGCATGGACTGCAGCCCACCAGGCTTCTCCATCCATGGGATTTTCTAGGCAAGAGTACTGGAGTGGGGTGCCATCGCCTTCTCCGAAGTAACTCCTAGGCATTTGAATTTGCCATCTCTGTGAGATCAAGGACCTGGGCAAATTTTTACATCCTTCCTTACCCCAAGGGCTTTTCCTCCTCATTTAGGAGGAACTAAAGAAAAGTACAAGGGACCCTGCAATCAAATCTGACCTGGCTCTCAGTTCTGCCACAGCCATTTATCACATGTATGACCGTGAGTGAGTAACTTAACCTCTGAACCTCAACTCCTTCATTTGTATTATGCTCTCCTCACAGTATAGGGGCTTCCCTGGTAACTTATCTGGTAAAGAATCCTTCTGCAATGCAGGAGACCCCAGTTTGGAAATCCCCTGGAGAAGGGAACAGCTATGCACTCCAGTATTCTGGCCTGGAGGATTCCATCGACTGTATAGTCCACGGGGTTGTAGAGAGTCGGACACAACTGAGCAACTTTCACTCCTCACAATACACCGTTAAGACTAAATAAAACAGCTTATATAAAGGGCATGCCATTTAGTAGATGCTGAAATATTAGTTCACTTTTTCTTATTCATCACATTCTTTATGTCCATTGGGAGTATCACTCTTAATTAGTAAATTCACTCTTACTGAAGGTGTTCAAGAAGAAGCTGGAGTTGGTGGAAAGCATGTAGACAGGGAAGAGGTTGGGACTCACATTAGATGACTTCCACAATTGCTTTCTAGCAATTTAAATTTAAAATCCCTATCAATAACTCCAAAATGCCCATCTGGATTATTGTAGACATACCTCACAGAGGTAGGGATTTTTAATAAACAACAGGGAGGTTAGGACTCTTGAGGAAAAAGTTGGGGTCAGGGTTAAAGTATAATAAATGTATTGAGGTTCAGACATAGGTTTTGGCATCTGACAGATTTTAGTTTAAATCTTGAGCCTGACAGTTACCAACTTTGTGATCTGGACCACTTAATTTTATTTTCAGTTTCCTCATTCATATAGTGAAGATATTAATACTTCTCTTTTTGGGTTCATGTGAAGATAAGTGAGATAATGCATGTAAAAAATCTTGACCAGTGCCTGGCCCAGAATGAAAACTTGATAAATGGTTCTCCTCCTCCTTGTCATTATTATTATTATTCCACTAGACCAGGGAAACTTTGGAAAACATGTAGCTAGACTGTGACTAAATTATATGAACCTTTCCTCAGGCCACTGCTGCCCCTTCCTCCCCTCCACAAAGCTCTGTCTCCAAAATGCTTTGGCTGGAATGTAAGTGTGAGGTCATTGTAGATAACGGGAGCATGATTTGCTTTGGTAATGAGAGTTATTCAGTTACTTCCCTCAGCCCAGCTGAAATCTTTTACTAGTTGACACTTGTTTCAAAGTGCAAGACTGAGCTGGTCTGAGAAGACAGGGAGATTGAGAAGAACCCCCCTCACAGCTAGAGGTCATGGTCCTCCACAGGGAACAGGACGACCCAGTGCAAAGGGTCTGGGCTCTTGGTGAGCTTGGAGCCCTTACATTTAAACCAGTTGCCCACATAGGTCCCCATCCCCCACATAATCACTGGGCAGGAATTTCCTTGACTCTTCCCATGGCCTGGAACCATCCCCCTTCTCATCCTTGTGCTCTACACAGCTGGCAAACAGCAGACAGCAGAACAAAAACAAGCCTCTTACCACAGAGAGCGAGCTCATAGCAATCCTGACTTTGCTTGGGAACCCATTGTTAACAAAGGACCTTCCTGACTGCCTCTCAACACCCCAAACAGATTAAAACATTTTTTTAGTGTGTCTCAGAGCAGCTCCTTGCCTGGGTATATTTAAAGATATGCTGAGTCACTGAAGAGCAGGCTGGCATATCGCAGGAGGCAAGGACTATACCTAGTTTATGGGGGAGTAAGTTGAGAGGTGAAATCTGACTTCCTCCAATGGGGATGGGCAAGATCACCCACTTCTAGCCCCCATGACTCTAGAGAGCATCTATTAAGACTTCTTAGTCTATCACTTTGGGTTTCCTTCTCAGTTTATAAAAGCATAAGGATGAGAAGGAGGGAGCACAGGTAACAGTGGGTAAGCTATCTAAAAATCATAAAGCTTCTTTCCGCTATAGGTAGCTGAAAGCAATGTATATCTGAAAACACCAATTTTGTCTAATGATTTACATAGCCTCCCCCTCTCCTTCTATCATGCCTTCTCTCTCCCATCAGAATCTTCCTTACAACCCTTCGCTTTGCTGGTCATAGGAGCCAGAGTGGATACAAAAGGGCTGCTTCTTGGATGAGTTTAAAAGGTTAGCATTAAGATTTTTTTAATCAGTGGTAGCAATAGCTTGCGGAGAAGGCAATGGCACCCCACTCCAGTACTTTTGCCTAGAAAATCCCATGGACGGAGGAGCCTGGTAGGCTGCAGTCCATGGGGTTGCTAGCGAATTCACTTTCACTTTTCACTTTCACGCATTGGAGAAGGAAATGGCAACCCACTCCAGTGTTCTTGCCTGGAGAATCCCAGGGACGGGAAAGCCTGGTGGGCTGCTGTCTATGGGGTCGTACAGAGTCAGACACGACTGAAGTGACTTAGCAGTAGTAGCAGTAGCAATAGCTTGTGGAGAAGGCAATGGCACCCCACTCCAGTACTCTTGCCTGGAAAATCCCATGGACAGAGGAGCCTGGAAGGCTGCAGTCCATGGGGTCGCTGAGGGTTGGACACGACTGAGGGACTTCACTTTCACTTTTTACTTTCATGCATTGGAGAAGGAAATGGCAACCCACTGCACTGTTCTTGCCTGGAGAATCCCAGGGATGGCGGAGCCTGGTGGGCTGCCATCTATGGGGTCGCACAGAGTCAGACACGACTGAAGTGACTTAGCAGCAGCAATAGCTTATTCAGGCAGCCATATCCAGAACCTAGGAGAAATCAGGTAAGCCAAAGTTTGCTTGAAGCTGACAGGAGACCTAGGCCTCTCTGCCTTCCTCCCTACCACATTTTATTACTGGGGTATAATTTATTTGTTCCCAGTCGCTCAGTCATGTCCAACTCTTTGCAACCCCATGGACTATAGCCTTCAAAGCTCCTCTGTCCATGGGATTTCCCAGGCAAGACTACTGAAGTGGGTTGTCATTTCCTTCTCTAGCTGATCTTCCTGACCTAGGGATCGAACTTGCATCTTCTGTGGTTTCTGGGTTAGCAGGCAGATTCTTTACCACTGGGCCATCTGGGAAGCCCCTAATTAATTTATACAGTTCAGTACAGTTCAGTCGCTCAGTCGTGTCCACTCTTTGTGACCCCATGAATCACAGCACGCTAGGTCTCCCTGTCCATCACCAACTCCCAGAGTTCACTCAAACTCATGTCCATAGAGTTGGTGATGCCATTCAGCCATCTCATCCTCTGTCGTCCCCTTGTCCTCCTGCCCTCAATCCCTCCCAGGATCATGGTCTTTTCAAATGAGTCAACTCTTCACATGAGGTGGCCAAAGTATTGGAGTTTCAGCTTCAGCATCAGTCCTTCCAAAGAACACCCAGGACTGATCTCTTTTAGGATGGATGGGCTGGTTGGATCTCCCTGCAGTCCAAGGGACTCTCAAGAGTCTTCTCCAACACCACAGTTCAAAAGCATCAATTCTTTGGCACTCTGCTTTCTTTACAGTCCAACTCTCACATCCATACATGACAACTGGAAAAACCATATCCTTGACTAGATGGACCTTTGTTGGCAAAGTAATATCTCTGCTTTTCAATATACTATCTAGGATGGTCATAACTTTCCTTCCCAGGAGTAAGCGTTTTTTAATTTCATGGCTGCAATCACCATCTGCAGTGATTTTGGAGCCCAGAAAAATAAAGTCTGACACCGTTTCCACTGTTTCCCTATCTATTTCCCATGAAGTGATGGGACCAGATGCCATGATCTTAGTTTTCTGAATGTTGAGCTTTAAGCCAACTTTTTCACTCTCCTCTTTCACCTTCATCAAGAGGCTTTTTAGTTCCTCTTCACTTTCTGCCATAAAGGTGGTGTCATCTACATATCTGAGGTTATTGATATTTCTCCTGGCAATCTTCATTCCAGCTTGTGCTTCTTCCAGCCCAGCGTTTCTCATGATGTACTCTGCATATAAGTTAAATAAGTAGGGTGACAATATACAGCCTTGACGTACTCCTTTTCCTATTTGGAACCAGTCAATTGTTTCATGTCCAGTTCTAACTGTTGCTTCCTAACCTGCATATAGGTTTCTCAAGAGGCAGGTCAGGTGTTCTGGTATTCCCATCTCTTTTAGAATTTTCCACAGTTTATTTACATATGTTAATTTCATGTTTACAACATAATGGTTCTATACTTGTATATCCTTTCCCTTTTGGATTCAGTTTTAGATGGTTTTCAGAGGATACGGTAGCTGGCTTTGTTATATCCAGTTGATATGAGAAATGGTAGAGGACTGGAAAATGGGAATGGAGCCATTGGATATGTTTGAGATTAAATGAGTTCAATTCCTAAGTAGTATAAAGTGCTTGAAATTTCACGAAGTACTTTCAGGCACATTGTCTTCTTTGGTTCTCAAAACCAAATTGGAGGTAGTCACAACATGGATTAACATCCCCATTTCACAGATGAGGAAACTGAGGCTAGAGGCACTTGAGGGACATTCCACAGTAATTTAGACAGTAAATGGAAGAACCAGGATTCAGACCGTGGCAGAAGAGTCTGGTGGGCTACAGAACATGGGGTTGCAAAGAGTCAGATACAGGTGAAACAACTGAATACACACACACACACACACACACACACATTTCTGGTTGTAATTTTTTCCAATTCACTGTAGAGATTTGCTGCTGAATAAGTGAATGAATGAGTACATATTTGATTTGGAGCATTATTTTCAATTAAAAATTTTCCCCATTATTTGGGGATCAGCATTTTAATTCTCAGCAATCTCACTGTGGTCAAATGAAAAATATTTCATTCATTAAATTGCTAATTTATTCTTTTACTCACTAATACATTTCCTGAATGCCAACTTTGTAACAGACCTTGTGCTGGATTCTGAGGATAAAAAGAGAAGTGAGACAACATCTCAGGTTTCAAAGATCTCAGACACTGGGGACTGATATCTCAATAGTAAACATAAGAGCAGATACTTACGAAATGCCATTACCAAAATTTCAAGTCATATCCCTCTTGCATAGTGAGTACGGCCCTCCTAAAAATGGGTATGTCTTTCATTTTGAGTATTGAATATGAAGCTTTATGACTAACTGCTTTTTAATCTAATACTATTTTCTTAAGAACAGAAGTGACAGTTTCAGTCCGTGTGTGTGTGTGTGTTTGTTGTGGGTTGGGTGTGTGATGTTAGATTGGAACTTAGGGATTGCTAATTAGGGGCTATGAGGGTGTTTAAGTTGTTCTAGTGAGTTCCAATCCTGTATGTATGTATTATACAGAGGATTGGGGTGACAAGGATTGTTGTTTAAGAGTTGATGTTAGTTTTTTTTTTCCCCAAAGTAACTGGTCAGCAGAACTAGAGCATCACTATTCCACTTGTTTTGACAACATGATACTTAAGGCTATTTCCTAGCGTGGATAAACTAATTACGATCAAATATTATATTTTTGAGCATCTACCTCTCAGTGCTAGGTGTATGTTAGATGTTGTCAAGGTATTTTCTTATTTAATATTTAAATTAAATCCTTAAAATAAAGAACTGTCTGATCCTAGACAGTTCTTATTAATTCCACTTTATAGATGAGGTTAATGACTTGTTCAAGGTCACACAGTGAGTACTTCGGTGGATTTGGGATTTGAATTTCAGTTTTCAGCCTTTTGTCCTCTGGCCTCACTGTTGTTTTTGCTATTCTACAGACTTTAGCTTTATTTTTTAGAAACCATTAAATCTACTCTCCATTAGCCAAAGCTTCTTGCCTCCCTTCAACATTATTCTTCTCTAGAACAATCTTAAGAAATCCTCAGAAAATGGTTTACAACCTTCATGGATACTGTGACCCAGAGCTTAATCCAGGCTCTTAAGTGCCTTGGTTAACTTTAAAATGGAAAATCAAAGTCATAGCTAATTCAGGAAAAATTAGTTTGGGATGTGAATTTCCTGGGCAGCTTGTCATCTCTATTTTACTTCCTTTACTTCCTTCCTTCATAAACTTACCCACAGTGTTCTCTGAGAACTAACTGTAATGAAAATGATGGAGAAAGGCTTCTTTCCCTTCTTTTCCAAGAGCCCTTCAGCCAAGTGCCACATCCTCTCCTGCTTCCCTATTTTCTGTGCAGACATGGAGGTGGGAGTTAGACATGAGTTCCTTTCAGCCCTGAGTTGATGCCAGAGTTTTCTTTTCCTCCTGCTGGACCAACGTGGAAGAAGTTGAATGATTTCCAGGAGGACTGTGAGTGAAGGAAAAGGCAGAGGCACATGAAAGAACAGTGAATGTATCTTTCAAATACCACGATTTGTATCCAGACTTTGTTGGTTACTATATGTGTAACCTTGGACACGTTAACAGTTGTGAGTCAGAATTTTCTCATCTATAAATTAGAACATACATTCTAATTTTATAGATGAAAGCGTAAGTCTAAAATTGTTTCATATACTCAGAAATGGCTTATATATTTGAAGTGTTGCTTTTTATGGTCACAAAATAATGCTGTTCTTCAGTCATGAAACATTGTCCTGTTTTTTGTAAAACCCTGAACACATATGGCTTAAGGGGTGAGTCTGCCCCTGTACCAGTCACATTATAATTGGAGTAACTATGGGCTGAAGGCAGTGGACTACTTAAGCACTGAGAAAATATAAAAAGAAAGTTACACATTCAGGGGTCAACAAATGGCAGGTAAAGAAGATCAAGTCCATCTCTCACTCTGCAAAGCACCTCTTATTTATTCAGTCTTAACATTTGAAGCTTGTTTCAAGTAGGCATATCTATCTGTTTTTTTTTTTTTTTCTTCTTTAGTATATAACAAGCTGAAAAGTATATAACAAGGTGAAAAACATTACTCTCCTTTCCATTTCTAAGGATTAACTGTGTTTCTCCTCTAGATATCAGTTAAAAACAGTGAGTTGAAAGGGGTGAACTTATATCAAAGAATCAGAGATTATCAGAATTTAGAGGGGACTCTCAAAGTCAGTATCTTTTTTATGGATTGGGAAGGAAAAGGGATTAGAACTAGTTCACAAAACTCATTGTAATTCATTCAGGTTGGAAATCAAGGGCTGCTACTCCCACATCAGTACTAGATGCACTTTAAGGTCCTTTTCAGCTCAGATGTTCTGTAATCTCCAGATGTTCAAGCTGGATTTAGAAAAGGCAGAGGAACCAGAGATCAAATTGCCAACGTCCACTGGATCATGGCAAAAGCAAGAGAGTTCCAGAAAAACATCTATTTCTGCTTTATTGACTATGCCAAAGCCTTTGACTGTGTGGATCATGATAAACTGTGGAAAATTCTGAAAGAGATGGGAATACCAGACCACCTGACCTGCATCTTGAGAAACCTATATGCAGGTCAAGAAGCAACAGTTAGAACTGGACATAGAAAAAACAGACTGGTTCCAAATAGGAAAAGGAGTATGTCAAGGCTGTATATTGTCACCCTGCTTATTTAACTTATATGCAGAGTACATCATGAGAAATGCTGGGCTGGAAGAAGCACAAGCTGGAATGAAGATTGCCAGGAGACATATCAATAACCTCAGATATGCAGATGACACCACCCTTATGGCAGAAAGTGAAGAGGAACTAAAAAGCCTCTTGATGAAAGTGAAAGAGGAGAGTGAAAAAGTTGGCTTAAAGCTCAACATTCAGAAAACTAAGATCATGGCATCTGGTCCCATCACTTCATGGGAAATAGATAGGGAAACAGTGGAAACGGTGTCAGACTTTATTTTTCTGGGCTCCAAAATCACTGCAGATGGTGACTGCAGCCATGAAATTAAATGACGTTTACTCCTGGGAAGGAAAGTTATGACCAACCTAGACAGCATATTGAAAAGCAGAGACATTACTTTGTCAACAAAGGTCCATCTAGTCAAGGCTATGGTTTTTCCAGTGGTCATGTATGGATGTGAGAGTTGGACTGTGAAGAAAGCTGAGTGCCGAAGAATTCATGCTTTAGAACTGTGGTGTTGGAGAAGACTCTTGAGAGTCCCTTGGACTGCAAGGAGATCCAACCAGTCCATTCTAAAGGAAATCAGTCCTGGGTGGTCTTTGGAAGGACTGATGCTGAAGTTGAAACTCCAATACTTTGGCCACCTCATGCAAAGAGTTGACTCATTGGAAAAGACCCTAATGCTGGAAGGGATTGGGGGCAGGAGGACAAGGGACAACAGAGGATGAGATGGCTGGATGGCATTACCGACTCTATGGACATGAGTTTGGGTGAACTCCGGGAGTTGGTGATAGACATGGAGGCCTGTGCAAAGAGTGGGACAGGACTGAGCGACTGAACTGACTGACTGACTGACAGTGTAGGTTGGGGATTGTGGTGGAGAGTGAGAAATTCATTATTATTAACATGAAAAAAGCACTTAATCTCCTAAACCAAGGCTACTTTTCTCATGCATTTTGGCATGAGAAACCAGCATGCTTACTGCTGGCAGTAAGCAGCATACTTGTTGTCTTCCAGTTTTCAGCCTTTGTGCACAGAATAGGTATGAGTTTCTGCACATGTACTCTGACTTGATGATTGTATATAATTTTGTCTCTTTATGTGAATTCCTTTCTGAAGAGTTGTGGCACAGAAACTTAGAAACAGCATCTAACTGTGCTTTGCTAGTGGGACCCTGTCTCTTCTTTTGCACTTGTGTCTATAAGTTAATCATGCATCTTACTGAATCAATGTGCCCCTGTCTCTTTTTATCCATTCTTCTCTTCTTGTGTCTCTGTGCTTTCCTGTATTTT
This sequence comes from Bos taurus, assembly GCF_002263795.3. Lineage (NCBI taxonomy): Eukaryota > Metazoa > Chordata > Mammalia > Artiodactyla > Bovidae > Bos > Bos taurus. The sequence continues at coordinate 83,268,270 of NC_037357.1, read as the reverse complement.
TTCCTTCTGGGTTTGGACATGTATCTATCTTTGTGGGCATCTCTGACTCCAAGCCCATGTGTCACTGCTTCTATGTATAGAGCTCTTTGTTTCTGTCAGTGTATGAATATCTATGTCTGACTATGTTGCCAGAAGGGGGCCCTCTTCCAGGGCCCGAGAGTGGGCTCCTGTCTAACACTTGGAAATGAATTGTCCGAGGATACACATGCGCTGACAAAGCAAGAGATTTTAATGGGAAAGGGTTCCCGGGCAGAGAGCAGTAGGGTAAGGGAAACCAGTAGAACTGCTCTGCCACGTGGCTCACAGTCTTGGGTTTTATGGTGATGGGATTAGTTTCCAGTGATCTTTAGCCAATCATTCTGACAGAGTCCTTCCTGGTGCTGCACACCTTGTTCAGCCGAGATGGATGCCAGCGAGGATTCTGGGAGGTGGTCGGACATGTGGTCTCTTTTTGACCTTTCCTGAACTCTTCAGGTTGGCGGTGGCTTAATATTTCCATGTTCCTTACCAGGAACTCCTGTTGTAAAACAACTCATGCAAATGGTTACTATGGTGCCTGGCCAGGGTGGGCAGTTTCAGTCAATGTGCTTCGCCTAACAACTGGGATTTCGAGTGCCTATGCAAGCCTGTTATTGAGATGACCATTTCTGTGTCTATTAGCCCTTCCCAAAGGCTAACAGAGTTCTGCAAAATTCAGACTTAAATAGAAGAAAGTAGGGAAAACCACTAGACCATTCAGGTATGAATTAAGTCAAATCCCTTATGATTATATGGTGGAAGTGACAGATAGATTCAAGGGATTAGATCTGATAGACAGAGTGCCTGAAGAACTATGGATGGAGGTTTATAACACTGTACAGGAGGCAGTCATCAAAACCATCCCTGAGAAGAAATGCAAAAAGGAAAATGGTTGTCTGAGGAGGCCTTACAAATAGCTGAGAAAAGAAGAGAAGTGAAAGGCAAAAGAGAAAAGGAAAGATATACCCATTTGAATGCAGAGTTCCAAAGAATAACAAGGAGAGATGAGAAAGCCTTCCTAAGTCATCAGTGCAAAGAAATAGAGGAAAACAATAGAATGGGAAAACTAGAGATCTCTTCAAGAAAATTAGAGATGCCAAGTAAACATTTCATGGAAAGATGGGCACAGTAAAGGACAGAAACGGTATGGACCTAAAAGAAGGAAAAGATAGTAAGTAGAGGTGGCAAGAATATAGAAGAACTATACAAAAAAAGATCTTAATGACCTGGATAACCATGATGGTGTGATCACTTCCCTAGAGCCAGACATTGTGGAGTCCAAAGTCAAGTGGGCCTTAGGAAGCATCACTAGGAACAAGGCTGGTGGAGGTGATAGAGTTCAAACTGAGGTATTTCAAATCTTAAAAGATGTTGCTGTGAAAGTGCTGCATTAAATATGCCAGCAAATTTGGAAAACTCATCAGTGGCCACGGGACTGGAAATGGTCAGTTTTCATTCCAATCCCAAAGGAGGGCAATGCCAAAAGATGCTCAAACTACCAGATAATTTCACTCATTTCACATGCTAGCAAAGTAATGCTCAAAATTTTCCAAGCTAGGCTTCAACAGTATGTAAACCAAGAACTTCCAGATGTTCAAGCTGGATTTAGAAAAAGCAGAGGAACCAGAGATCATATTGCCAACATCCACTGGATCATAGAAAAAGTAAGAGAATTCTAGAAAAAAAAAAAATCTGCTTCATTGACTACGCTAAACCCTTTGACTGTGTATCACAACAAACTGTGGAAAATTCTTCAAGAGATGGGAATACCAGACCACCTTACCTGCCTCCTGAGAAACTTGTATGCAGGTCAAGAAGCAACAGTTAGAACCAGACATGGAACAACAGACTGGTTCCAAATTGGGCAAGGAGTACGTCAATGCTGTATATTGTCACCTTGCATATTTAACTTATAGGCCGAGTACATCATGTGAAATGCTGGACTTGATGAAGCACGAGCTGGACTCAAGATTGCTGGGAGAACTATCAATAACCTCAGATATGCAGATGACACAACCCTTATGGCAGAAAGTGAAGAGGAACTAAAGAGCCTCTTGATAAATGTGAAAGAGGAGAGTGAAAAAGCTGGCTTAAAACTCAACATTCAAAAAACTAAGATCATGGCTTCGAGTCCCATCATTTCAGGGCAAATAGATGAGGAAACAATAACAGACTATTTTCTTGGGGTCCAAAACCGCTGCAGATGGTGACTGGAGCCACAAAATTAAAAGATGCTTGCTCCTTGGAAGAAAAGCTATGACAAACCTAGACAGCATATTAAAAAGCAGAGCCATTACTTTACTAAAAAGGTCGCTCTGGTCAAAGTTATGGTTTTTCAAGTAGTCACGTATGGATGTGATAGTTGGACCATAAAGAAAACTGAGTACTGAAGAATTGATGCTTTTGAACTGTGGTGTTGGAGAAGACTCTTGAGAGTTCCTTGGACATCAAGGAAATCAAACCAGTCAATCCTAAAGGAAATCAATCCTGAATATTCATTGGAAGGACTGATGCTGAAGTTGAAGCTCCCGATGCTGAAGTTGAAGCTCCAGTACTTTGGCACCTGATGCGAAGAGCTAACTCATTTGAAAAGACCCTGATGCTGGCAAAGATCGAAGGCAAGAGCAAAAGGGGACGACAGAGGATGAGATGGTTGGATGGCATCACCAACTTGCTGGACATGAGTTTAAGCAAGCTCCAGGAGTTGGTGATAGACAAGGAAGCCTGGCATGCTGCAGTCCATGGGGTTGCAAAGAGTTGTACAAGACTGAGTGAATGAACCGAACTGATCAGTCCTTCCCTGTGTATTTGCTTCTCTGTATGTCTTTTTCTTTGCCCCTAAAGTTCCTGTCTTCGTGTGTCTTTTTATGTATATATTTTGGTGCTACTTAGTTCATGCTTTTCTGGTTGTATACCTGTGTTTTGCTTTTATTGGTTCTTGTAAGTTTTGACATTTTTATGTTTCTGTATGCATCATTTGAAATTGGCCTCTTCTTCTTTTTGTGCACGTGCCTTCATTTAGTTTGTTTGGAAGAACTATCTTTGTCATCTGTCATGTATGGTTGTCTCTGTCTGTGTCCCTGGGTGTATATCTGACTGTATGTTTAATGGTCCGTGTATCTTTCTGTTTTTTTGTGACCAGATATTTCCATGTATCTCTCTGTGTTGGTGTCTGTTTCATGTATTTTAGCTATATGCCTGTTCATATGTACCCATTGATTTCACAAGATGCCCATCTGCTTTCTGAGGAATCTACTGGACTATTTTGTGAGGTATCACAGATGTGTTGAATTTACTTACTGCTTATTTTTGGGCTTGCCAGCCACCATGGTACATAGGTGTGCATTGTCCATGTATGATGTAATTGTTCATGTGTGATGTCAAATTGGTTTTCAAGGCAAGAATACTGAAGTGGTTTGCCATTCCCTTCTCCAATGGACTGCATTTTGTCAGACTTCTCTACCATGACCCGTCCATCTTGGGTGGCCCCACACAGCATGGCTTAGTTTTTAACCCAGGTCGGTAGGTGCCCAATATGCTACTGGAGATCAGTGGAGAAATAACGCCAGATGAGATGGTTGGATGGCATCACTGGCTCAATAGACATGGGTTTGGGTAGAATCTGGGAGTTGGTGATGGACAGGGAGGCCTGGCATGCTGTGGTTCATGGGGTCGCAAAGAGTTGGACACGACTGAGCTACTGAACTGAACTGAACTGATGTCAAAGACTCATTTAAGAATAGTGCATGTTGTTTCTTTATCGACAGGACATCTTGTGTGGAGAATTCTTGGTAAATGTGTGGTATTTAAATTGTAAACCTTTTCAAGCTAATTTCACTGTGTCAGTGAATTAAATTTGAAATGAGTGGCTATATAAGATATATCCTTTCAGAAAACTCAGCATACTGATGGTAGAGAAGGCTTGTATTTGTACTGTGAAGTCTTATTTGTGATGTTCATTATTGGATTAGAAGGTGTTACTTTTCTGGTTTTGTTTGGGTTTTTTGTCTTGAGAAGTTACTACAGATAGCTCTAAAGTGGACTTAGAGCACAAAGAGAATAGACACAGTGGAGAATGAAAAATGACAGACGGATGGACATGTTCTTCATCTGTATGAGTGAGATGGGGGCTCAAGATGGAATTCATAGGAAATGGAATGATGAGGACCAGAGAGAAGCTTAGCAGGATCCCATCTTTCCTTGTCCTGGGCTCCTGTGTCTTTCCAACAAAGGCAGTGAGGGAGAAGGCATGAGGACGAGGCCAGTTCTCCTTTTTTTTCTGGTAGAAGGTGATCTCCTGTATTTAAATTTTAAATTCTTTGTGTCTCTTTCTTTGCTTGATGTACTCTTTTTGGTGTTTGTTCTTCCACTGCAAAAAGGGAACTTCCAAACCTGGCTCACCTGTTTATTATACTTGTTTGTATGCAAGATATTAAAGAGAGATTATTAAATGTCACCACCACTGTCATACAAACTTATCCACTGATAGGGGTAGGGACACTGTATGACAGTTCTGCGTGCATGGGTGCTAAGTTGCTTCAGTTGTGATGAACTCTTGGTGACCCTATGGACTGTAGCCTGCCAGGCTCCTCTGTCCATGGGATTCTCCAGGCAAGAATACTGGAGTGGATTGCCTTTTCCTCCTCCAGGGTATCTTCCCAGGGATTGAGACCATGTCTCATACGTCTCCTGCATTAGCAGGTGGGTTCTTTACCACTAGTGGCACCTGGTAAGTCCCACTTTCCCCAGATTACCCGTGATCCTTTCCAGGGGCAGCCACGATTTTTCTATCACCCTTTGTTCATTTGTTTAGTGTATATGTGTGCTATGCTTAGTTGCTCAGTTGTGTTCGACTTTTTGCAACCCCATGGACTATAGCCCACCAAGCTCCTCTGTCCATGGGGTTCTCCAGGCAAGAATACTGGAGTGAGTTGCCATATCCTCCTCCAAGGGATCTTCTCAACCTAGGTATAAAACCCAGGTCTCCTGCCTTGCAGGTGAATTCTTTACTGTCTGAGCCACCAGGAAAACCCATGAAGACTCGAGTGGGTAGCCTATCCCTTCTCCAGGGGATTTCTTCTTGACCCAGAAATTGAACCAGGGTCTCCTGCATTGAAGGCAGATTCTTTACCAGCTGAGCTATTAGTGCATATGCAGAATTCTAAAGAGTACAGTTTGCTCTCAATTATGGTAAGCCTTGCCAAGGAAGTAGTCAGTAGCAGAGGACTAGGCTCAGTGGTAACAGCTGAGTTACCTAGGAGTATTTTAATCTAATCCTCCTATAAGATTATAGAAAATATAATTAAAATATTTTTTAAGTTATCAAACATCTATACATACTGTTTATATACAATTGACATGATGGTTAAATAATTTTATCTGCTTAGACTCTCTTAGTTTGAAATACTGAATGTAAAATAATGCAAATAACAAAACCAAGGGGTAAAATCTATCATATTTTATAATCCAGACATGAATTTTTCTTTTGTTACATTGATTTGAATACAGAGGAGTCTGTCATCCTGGCTAGAATGTGTAGTCTACATATAAACCTCCATTCTAGCCAAACTTGATAACATCAAATCTTGATTTCCTCACTTGGATAATGGCCATAATAAAGACTATTTCAATAACTACCAAATGATTGTGCATGGCAAACTTTTTTGGAGAAAAATAAGAAAAAATTATGAAAATGGATAGATATTTCATAAAACAAAATTTATTAAAATAATATTCTGATATGGTCTTTTGAAGCAAACCCTGGTCATTTTGTTTTGTTTTGTTTGGAAAAATACTGAAGAGTTTTCCTTTTTTTTTAATTGTTTTTTTATTATTATTATTTTTTTACTTTACAATATTGTATTGGTTTTGCCATACATCAACATGCGTCCGCCATGGGTGTACATGTGTTCCCCATCCTGAATCCCCTCCCACCTCCCTACCCATACCATCCCTCTGGGTCATCCCAGTGCACCAGCCCCAGGCTTCCTGTATCCTGCATCGAACCTGGACTGGCGATTCGTTTCTTATATGATATTATACATGTTTTAATGCCATTCTCCCAAATCATCCCCCCGCAACAGAGTCCAAAAGACTGTTCTATATATCTGTGTCTCTTTTGCTCTCTCGCATACAGGGTTGTCGTTGCCATTTTTCTAAATTCCATATATATGCATTAGTATACTGTATTGGTGTTTTTCTTTCTGGCTTACTTCACTCTGTATAATAGGCTCCAGTTTCATCCACTTCATTAGAACTGATTTCTAGGGAGAGAGAATGAGTATTCTGTTGAGGGAGAATCATGACTTTTCTGAGATAACACATTCTAAATAAAAACAATATTTTATACATATGATATAAAGTGTCCAATTTTGTTAATCAACAAATATTTAAGTGATAGCTGTTAGGACATCAGGTGTGTAGGGACTTGTATTATTATTTTCAATCTTTTGTATAAGAAAATTCCAAATCAGAATATCAAGCAAAATGCCATTTTGAAAGATATTATTATAAATATATTGTTCATATCCTTTAAAAGAATGGAGGTCTTAGGTGTTGGTCCAATTACTGATAGAATATTAAATTTAAAAAATTTAGCATGTAAAAGGAAAAGGGCAGGTTTTTGGAACTTATTTTGATTTGCCTTGAAACAGTCCAAAATTTTTTTCCATTTTGTTTTCAGTTTCAGTTCAGTCACTCAGTCGTGTCTGACTCTTTGCGACCCCATGAACTGCAGCATGCCAGGCCTCCCTGTCCATCACCAACTCCCGGAGTTCACCCAAACACATGACCATTGAGTCAGTGATGACATCCAACCATCTTATCCTCTGTCGTCCCCTTCTCCTCCTGCCCTCAATCTTGCCCAGCATCAGGGTCTTTTCAAATGAGTCAGCTCTTCACATCAGGTGACCAAAATATTGGAGTTTCAGCTTCAACATCAGTCCGTCCAGTGAATATTCAGGACTGATCTCCTTTAGGATGGACTGGTTGGATCTCCTTGCAGTCCAAGGGACTCTCAAGAGTCTTCTCCAACACCACAGTTCAAAAGCATCAATTCTTCAGTGCTCAGCTTTCTTTATAGTCCAGCTCTCACATCCATATGACCACTGGAAAAACCATAGCCTTGACTAGACGGACCTTTGTTGACAAAGTAATGTCTCTGCTTTTCAATATGCTGTCTAGGTTGGTCATAACTTTCCTTCCAAGGAGTAAGCATCTTTTAACTTCATGCCTGCAATCACCATCTACAGTGATTTTGAGCCCAGGAGAATAAATTCAGCCACTGTTTCCAGTGTTTCCCCATCTGTTTGCCATGAAGTGATGGGACCAGATGCCATGATCTTAGTTTTCTGAATGTTGAGCTTTAAGCCAACTTTTTCACTCTCCTCTTTCACCTTCATCAAGAGGCTCTTTAGTTCTTCTTCACTTTCTGCCATAAGGGTGGTGTCATCTGCATATCTGAGGTTATTGATATGTCTCCTGGCAATCTTGGTTCCAGCTTGTGCTTCCTCCAACCCAGCATTTCTCATGTTGTACTCTGCATATAAGTTAAATAAGCAGGGTGACAATATACAGCCTTGACATACTCCTTTTCCTATTTGGAACCAGTCTGTTTTTCCTTGTCCAGTTCTAACTGTTGCTTCCTGACCTGCATACAGGTTTCTCAAGAGGCAGATCAGGTGCTCTGGTATTCCCATCTCTTTCAGAATTTTCCACAGTTTATTGTGATCTATTTTGTTAGTGTGATAGAAGCTGGATTTCAAGTTGTAAGTAGATCGTTAGACTGCAAGGTAAGCCTTGAGCCTTGAAGAAGAAAAGTAATCAAACCAGTCTATCAAATCACTTTTCAAGAAGGAAGCTCTGCCATGTGTTTGGCTAGTTCACTATGTCATGGGTATTCAAAAAAAGTTTATATCCTCAAATCAGCATTCTGAAATTTGTTCCACCATGCTAAAATGCTTTCCAGGACCAACTCACCTTATTTATTGCAAAGTTATATATGTGTAAAGTGCTCTGACATTCTAATCTTCACAATAACCCAGTGAGATGGGTAGTAATCTTAGTGTCCATTTTATAGAAGAAGAAATTAAGACTCCAAGATGTATACTATGCTAGGGTTCTTCTGCTAGAATGTGTTGTAGTAAGGATTAGAACCTAGCTCATAGTCAATCATTTTCCTATAAGTATTGGTTTTATAATTATGTGGAAGTCTGTTCACCAACCATGGCCTCTGCTCTCTGAGGTTAACTATTCTACAAAACAGAGACTGGAAGGTCATTTAGATGAAGTGTCTGTACTTTCAGAGGACTGTGAACAATGACCAAGTTAAAGAAAAGCAAACAGAGACAACTGAAATACCGACACCTTCAGAAAGTACTTGTGTAACTTTCAACCTTAGATAATTTGGCTTTGCGTAAGAAAGGTGGAGTAAGATGGAGGAACCAGTTCTTCTCTGGGTCAGCATTTATTTATCTTGCTCTTCTGAAGTCTGGGCCAACAGTCTTATTTGTTCTGAATAGCCCTGTAATGTTTCTCATTTGAGGACAGCAGATTTAGTACAAATGGATTGGTTTTCTGGATAGCACATAGAGGACTGTACTGACTGACTTTTAAAAGTTCTTCCTAACTCTTTGAATCTGTGATGTTTTCTCAGGATCAACAGATCAGGTCTCTGATAACATCTCCATTGCTTTTGTGTTTAACTGTAAGGCTGCAAGCTGACCCACTGGGGATATAGACTGAGGTTCTTACCCCACCACCCTTTGACAGATGTTGTTAACACCCTCTCATTGTATATAAGGAGACGTTGAGGCTAAATGTTAAAGGGAATTTCCCAGGGTCATGCAGCTAGTTATTGCCAGAGTAAGTATCTATTTCAAATTTGTAGAATAGGTAGTTTTATCCCTGATGTTTTAGCTTATTGTGAAAGTCTTAGAAAAGATCATTAGAAGTAGCACTTAAAATATAACTGCTCCAATTAGTGACTAAAGATCCAGTTAAAAGTAAGTTATTGTCATCTAGGAGCACTTTGAGGAGAAGAACTTTTCCATAGTATTTGTCAGTAATACTTTCCTATTTCATACTTCTCTTGGGATTGTTGGTCTAGGGCAGTGTTTCCTGAACATCATTCATTCTCAGTGAACTTCACCTTCACAGGTTTGACCCTGCATACCATTTTTACTCCTCTGTACTTAATATATTTTTTCTTGACTTGCCTTTTGCACGTAATAAATATATTTTAAAAAGAAACTTTCACATCAGTATTGTACATGAGAAACCAGTATTTCCTCCCCTATTTAAAAAACAGATTGTAGAAAATTTCAAAATTACACAAAATTAGAACAACCTAATGTACTTTCACATACCTATCCTTAGTTTCAATGGTTATCAACATTTTGCAGTTCTTGTATCATCTATTCCCTACTCACTTTTTTTTTTCTTGGTGCAGTGTTTTAAAGCCAATCTCAGACTTATTTCACCTGTAAATACTTCAGTGTGTATACTTAACAGGTAAGGACTTTCTCTTTTTAACATAACCATAAAATTGTCAGCACACCTAAAATAATAATAGTCTCCAAATATTATCTAATATTCTGTGAGAACCTGTTCTTTTAACATGCTGATTAAAATAAATGTATAACTACTAAAAAAGTTTATTGAGGTGCCACCTTAATTCATCTCATGATCTTACCACCAGTATACATTTCACAGTTGAGGAAACATTGCTCTGAGTATTACAACGATTGGAATGGATAAAATTCATTTCCATTCTCTATTTTCCTCATCTGTAAAACATGATGGAAATGTAGGAAAGATGAGTCAGTGCTCTCTAAGGCTCTTGCCAGCACATTAGGACGTATGTTCTTCTCAGTGGTGATTTACTTCACTTCAGCTCTAGAAGCTGGACACCACCCGTAGAAGGTAGTTTTGTTTTAAAGACAAAAAAAAAAAAAAGCACTAGTGACTAAGTGTGTTCTTTCCTGACATGTCTTCTTGATGGTAATGAGTTCTAACTTTTCCTCAGAGTTGAATTTGGCTTTCATTCCATTCTCTACCCACCTTCTCAAACAACAGAGGCAGCACCCATTTATATACTTTCCCATAAGATGATATTCCTGAAAACACCTTTTGTCAAAATGGAAATATATTCAAGTGCCTCAATGACCCACTTGACTAGTTAAGATGTGTGTGTGTTCAGCACTCTCAGTTTTTGCTTAGGCCCACTCCCTAATCTGCTGAGGACTTCTGTGTCACTGAGCCAGGAAATATCTGTCATAATAGCTCACTTATTGCCTCTCAACTTTCCTTCACTGACTTTGTAGCAGAGGCTCTCATCTTCAGAACCTTGGCAATAGTGTTGAGTTATAAAAGCTTGAATCAAATGTAGTATTTCTAGACATCTCCCTATTAGTTCTCAAGCTTTAGAAGGTAAACTCTCTTACAGAAGCTCTACAGTTAATCCAAGTAAAGGAAACAATGTCAATAAAGCGTTCTATATTCTTACAGGTGTGGGAATTGCTGGGATGGAAACAATTAGCCTAAGGCCTTGTGATTACTAGCAACACTCAGAGCTGAATGTTTTACTCCTCAATATGAGGCAAAGGCTATAAGCTTAAGCTTCTGATTTTTTGGTAGTGCCAAACAATATTAAGCGAAATAAGGTAACTAGAAAGATAATTGGAGAAGGCAATGGCAACCCACTCCAGTACTCTTGCCTGGAAACTCCCATGGACGGAGCAGCCTGGTAGGCTGGAGTCCATGAGGTCGTGAAGAGTCAGACATGACTGAGGAACCTCACTTTCACTTTTCACTTTTCACTTTAATGCATTGGAGAAGGAATTGGCAACCCACTCCAGTGTTCTTGCCTGGAGAATCCCGGGGATGGCAGAGCCTAGTAGGCTGCCGTCTATGAGGTCGCACAGAGTCGGACACAACTGAAGCTACTTAGCAGCAGCAGCAGCAGCAGAAAGATAAACCCAAATAATAGAGCCTATTTTCTTTCTTTCTTTGGGAATGATGTCTGACTCGTGACTTGCAGAAAGATAAAGGAAAGACTTTTTGTAATCAAAAAAGTGCAGACAGCACGGATCTGGGTCTACTTTCAAGTGCATTGGATGTAGGTAGAGGAGGAAGATCTGCTGAGATTTTAACAATTGGGCAAAGAATTAACACATTTTTGAAAACCAAAAAAATAACTTATTGGACAGTGCAGAGGGCATGGTGGTGGTAGTGAGAAGTATTTGTGATTATTTTTTAAAAGGAGAGGGAGCAAGAAAAGGAAAAACTGGGTCATCCATCCATTAAAAAGAAACCTTGAAAGAGATCCAAAAATCCTTGACTTCTTAAACATGATAGTGTTTGTTTGTTTTTTCCCTCACTGACAATTGTAAGGGTCAGAGAGTAAAGTTCTCTTTTCTATTGCAAAATGTTGAGAGGATGTAGAAATAATTGTAGGTAGCTTAGCTCTGGCTGTGGGCAGAACTTTTACACTATGACTTCAGAATCTGTTTGAATTTATACAATATGTGCCTATGCCAAAAACTGAATTATCAAAATGGAATAGCATTGCAAATGATAATGCTTTTGTTTAAAAGAAGAAATGAAATACCTGTGGTTAGGTACCTAAAATAAGGCAGTAAAGACTTTTAAAAACTTTTGTGCTAAACTGAGATACTGAGAAGGGCTTAATATGGAAGAGCCATCATCTCTCCCCTCCTTGTAAGTCAGTTGAGAAGACATTCCCATTACTATCTCAGAAATGTATCAATAACTTCAAATGTTATCTCCTTTACCCCTTAGACTTGGGTATCTATTTGGAATGGGCTATAATAATAACCATTCTGTTTATGTGGTTTGTTTCTGCTTACACAGAAAAATATGTGCATTGTTTTGGTAAATACAAGCTCATTTTTTTCAACTAAAGCTTATTTGTTTAAGTTTCACATGAATTGGCAAGGAAAAGAACACCTTGTCAAAGCAGAATGAAAGAACAAAAAGAGTCAAAGAATCATATTTGAAATGTCCAAGAAACTTGTGGGGTTTTATGTATATTACACAGGAAAAATTTTCTGTTGTCTGGTTGCCAAACCACTGAGACCAAGAGACTTCAAATGTATACCAAAAAATGTTTGCTCTATCTGAAAGAGAAATAATTGCACTTCTACATCAGTAATACTACTTCTACAGCAGTAATATGGCTGCTGACCATAGTCCTCATGGAGAATTGGAATATGGGTATTTTGGAATCTCTGGTTAAAGCAGGTTTTTAGTTCAGCCCTCCACTAAATTTTATTTTTCCTTTGGGACTGTTGATGTAAAAAGTGATGACAGCCATGTCCCTATGTGGTTCCATTGTGTAGTTTACAAATAGAATTCACTGTAAACTGAACCCAGCCCTAACTTCCTTGGCATTACACTCATCTTCTGCTGTGCCTGTTGAGGAGCTGCCCTATTAAGTATGTGCTGTGCTTAGTCACTCAGTCATGTCCAGCTCCTTGTGACCTCATGGACTGTAACCCACCAGGGTCCTCTGTCCATGGGGATTCTCCAGGCAAGAATACTGGAGTGGGTTGCCATGCCCTTCTCCAGGGAATTTTCCCAACCCAGGGATCATACCCAGGTCTCTCACATTGCAGGTGGATTCTTTACTGTCTGAGCCACCAGGGAAGCCCCCGTGTTAAGTATCAGTTCAGTTCAGTTCAGTTCAGTCACTCAGTTGTGTCCGACTCTGCGACCTCATGAATCACAGCACGCCAGGCCTCCCTGTCCATCACCAACTCCCAGAGTTCATTCAGACTCACGTCCATTGAATCAGTGATGCCATCCAGCCATCTCATCCTCTGTCGTCCCCTTCTCATCCTGTCCCCAATCCCTCCCAGCATCAGAGTCTTTTCCAATGAGTCAACTCTTCACATGAAGTGGCCAAAATACTGGAGTTTCAGCTTTAGCATCATTCCTTCCAAAGAAATCCCAGGGCTGATCTCCTTCAGAATGGACTGGTTGGATCTCCCTGCAGTCCAAGGGACTCTCAAGAGTCTTCTCCAACACCACGGTTCAAAAGCATCAATTCTTCGGCACTCAGCTTTCTTCACAGTCCAACTCTTACATCCATATGGGACAATAAGGCCAGGGAATTGTGTTCATAAATCAAATAATCTGCTGGTACCTTGGGAGATATGCTTGAAACACCTACTATTTCCCCTACTTAATGATATTTTTCTTTGAAAATAAAAACATATAAAAGTGGAAAAACAGGCTGATCAGAACCCTCCTCCCAATACTTAGCCAAGGTGAGATACTCTGGTCTCAGTCTCAGAGGTCATGTTTTCAGCAAAATGGCCACCAATAGTGGATGATTTTATTTTATAGAGTTTGGTTTTTGGAGCTGGTGTGCTGAGAGACAATAAAGAAGGTTATTCTCAGGCAAATGGGCTAAAAGGGATTAATTGTTGGTGGAAATTGCAGTCCTTCTGTAGTTCTCTCTTCATTGTAACATCTGGCTGTTCAACCTTTATTTTCTTTTCTACTTTTTCCTCTCTCTCTTTATAAAAAATGGCGATATATTTTCATAGACAAGGCATATTGCTTTTTTATAGCTTTGTTTATATAAAATTTATATACCATAAAGTTCACCCATTTAAAGTGTACAGTTTTTTGATATATTCACAGAGTTGTGCAACCATTATCAAAGCTAATTTTAGAATATTTTCATCACCCCCAAAAACTCTATTCCTATTTGCAGTTACTTTTCCCATTTCTCCCTATCTTCTCCAGCCCTGGGTGATCTCTATTGATTTGTCTTTTCAGGACATTTCATATAAATTGAATCATGTGATATGTGCTGCTTGCATCTGGCTTCTTTAGATTGGCATAATGTTTTCAAGGTTTAGCCACAGTGTATTACATAGAATGTATCATTTTTATGACTGACTACTATTTCATTGTATGAATGCACTACATTTGTTTATCTTTTCATCAGTTGATGGACATTCGGGTTATTCCCACTTGTTTGCTATTATAAATAGTGCTGTTATGAACATTTGTGTATATTTGTGTGAGCATATGTTTTCATTTCTCCTGGATATATACCTAGGAATGGAATCACTGTGTCATATGGTAATTCTGTGTTTAACCTTTTGAGGAACTGCCAGACTTTTCCTAAGCAACTGTACCGTTTTACATTCTCACCAGCAATGTATGAGAATTTCAGTTTCTCCACATCCTAGGCAACACTTGTTATTGTCCATTTTAGTTTTTTGTTGTTGTTAATAGCTATCCTAGTGGGTATGAAGCAGTATCTCATTGTGCTTTTGAATTGCATTTCTTTTTTTTAAATATAAATTTATTTATTTTAATTGGAGGCTAATTACTTTACAATATTGTATTGATTTTGATTTCTCTTGACAGTTAGTAATGTTGAACATCTTTTCATGTCCTTACTGGCTGTTTATATATCTTCTTTGAGGAAATGTCTATTCAGATCCTTTACTCATTTTTAATTGGGTTACTTTTCTTTTTATTATTGAGTTGTAAGATTTTAAAATATATTTTGGATAACTTTTGTCTTTTTAAGGATGGTACCTTACAGTTATATAATATTTTCTAGCTGTTATTTATGTGGTCCTACTGGTGTTACATATTTTAGCTGCATTATCCACTTTGCTGAATATGAATGCCAGCAGAATCTAAGTGACCTTGGCTTCCTTGCTGAGAATGCAGCCCAGGAACAGAAATTTATCAGAAATGTATCAGAAATGTGCCATTTAAGCCCCCACCCCACCCCCACCCTAATCTGGGACAAGGAGAATCTACATTTAAAAGTCCATGTCTTTGGTTGTTTTATTATTTACTTTAGCTTGGTTGAGTCTGAGACCTTTCTTTTTATTTTGTCTTGTGCAGACTTGAACAGGGAAGGAAGGGCGTAAGAAATTGTGATAGAAAAGTGTGTAGGTTTTATTCAAATCAACGTTGATTTGTGTGACAGGTCAGTTGGCTGAAAAAATCTCTCATTTTAAGCACTCAGGTACTTATTAGACCTACACAAATGCATTTTTGCTTTGTGTGTGGTTTCTATGTACAATAAAGTGAAAGTGAAAGTGGCTCAGTCATGTCCGACTCTTTGCAACCACAACCCAGGGATCAAACCCAGGTTTCCTGCGTTGCAGGCAGATTCTTTGCCAGCTGAGCCACAAGGAAAGCCCTCTATGTACCATAGACATGAAGAATACCCCCACTTTCTTTTAGCAATTTATATTGGTGATTTAAAAATAAAATAACCTAAAGTGGAAAGTCATGGAACTCCACATAAGAAAAAGTTTGGGAATTGCACAGACCCGAATTTCAAATACTGGTTTTTCTATTTCTTAGCTGTGTCCTTACACAAGCTACTTAGCTTCTCTGAGTCTCCATTTCTTTATTGGTGAGGTATATGAAAACCTACCTTCTCAAATTGCTGTGAGGAGGACTAAATAAGATGATGTATGTAAAGTGTCTACCACATATGAAGGGCTTCTCTGGTGGCTCAGATGGTAAAGAGTTTGCCTGCAGTGCAGGGAACCTGGGCTTGAGCCCTGGGTCCTAAAGATCTCCTGGAGAAGGAAACGGCAACCCACTCCAGTATGTGTATGTACCAGTATATACATGTGCCACATATGTGCTCCGTAAGCTAGTCATTATTTTTGTATTTGAGGATAAGGACAAGTGGGTTTATTAATGGGCAACTGTATATTGGTGGTGGTTTAGTTGTGTCCGACTCTTGTGATTCCATGGACTATAGCCTGCCAGACTCCTCTGTCCATGGAATTCTACAGATGCATTTGAGTCAGTTCTAATGGGGTGGATGAAACTGGAGCCTATTATACGGGGTGAAATAAGTCAGAAAGAGAAACACCAATATAGTATATTAATGCAAATATATGGAATTTAGAGAGATGGTAACGATGACCCTATATAGGGTCGTCTCTAAAGAGACACAGATGTAAAGAACAGACTTTTGGACTCTGGGGGAGAAGGCGAGGGTGGGACGATATGAAAGAATAACATTGAAACATGTATATTACCATATGTAAAATAGATGACCAGTGCAAGTTTGATGCATGAAGCAGGGCAATCAAAGCTGGTGCTCTGGGACAACCCAGAGGGATGGAATGGGGAGGGAGGTAGGAGGGGGTTTCAGGATGGGGGGATGCCTGTATTCATGTCGATGTATGGCAAAACTGCCACAATATTGTAAAGTAATTAATCTCCAATTAAAATAAGTTAATTAATTAAAAAAAAAAAAAAGAATACTGGAGTAGGTTGCTATTTCCTTCTCCAGGGGGGATCTTCCCGACCAAGGGATTGAACCTGGGTCTCGGGTCTCCTGTATCGCAGGCAGATTCTTTACCAACTGAGACTCGAGGGAAGCCCCAACTGTACATTGGTGGTACAATTTAATCTGGAATGGTAGCAGAGAGTCCACAAAACAGAATAGGCTGGGAAAATGAAAGGACTTTGAGCATTTATTTTCTCCTTTATCTAGGCATATGTGCTCTGTAGCTTTGTTGTTCAGTCGCTCAGTTGTGTCCAACTCTGCAACCCATGGACTGCAGCATGCCAGGCTTCCCTGTCCTTCACCATCTCCAGGAGTTTGCTCTAATTCATGTCCATCGAGTCGGTGATGCCATCCAACCATCTCATCCTCTGTCGTCCCCTTCTCCTCCTGCCTTCAAGCTTTCCCAGCATCAGAGTCTTTTCCAGTGAGTTGGCTCTTCGCATCAGGTGACCAAAGTATTGGGCGTTCAGCTTCAGCATCAGTCCTTTCAATGGATATTTAGGGTTGATTTCCTTTAGGATTGACTGGTTTGATGTTCTTGATATCCAAGGGACTCTCAAGAGTCTTCTCCAGCACCACAGTTCAAAGACATCAGTTCTTCGGCACTCAGCCTTTTTTATTGTCCAGTACATGACTACTGGAAAAACCATAGCTTTGACTATATGGACCTTTGTAGGCAAAGTAATGTCTCTGCTTTTTAATATTCAGTGACTGGGAAAATGAAAGGACTTTTGGCATATATTTTTTCCTTCATCTAGGCATAAGTGCTATGTAGCTATTGACAGTTTATTCTCCTGGTAACTTACTTTTTTAGGAGACTATTAGCCAGCAGAACTTTCTCCTAGTGATAATCTCTTACATTTGTAGATTGTTTTGTGTTTTTAGAAGTACTTAATGTTCCTTATTTCATTGTCCTCTCATAAACAGCCTCTGAAGCAGATGTGTGGTCCGTAAAAATTCCATTTTTCAGATGAGATGACTGAGGCTCAGAGACACTTAGATATGTGTTTAAATTCACCCAGCAGCTCAGTGACAGAATCTGAACCAGAATCCAATTCTTATTTCCCAACATACCCCTTTTTCGACTCATTATGTTATACATAGTAGGAATGCATTATTTTGCCAGCTTGTTATCTTGAAGATCCTTTCAGTGGCTTACCTTGGGCAAAAATTTTCATGGCTCTGCATCTGTTAATGTACCTGTAGAAATGTCATTGAATATCTTAATACCCCAGGTGGTCCTGGTGAACAGTTTTGCCTTCAAAAGGACACTGAAAACTGGAAAGAACTGCAGAAGAGTATGTGCACAGACGTCATTTTTAGAGCTGATAGATTTCCTACGTAAGCTATTTGTAAGGCTACTTTGTATTTCTTAAAAGCACAATTCAGAAGAGTGTTGTGAGATCAAAATGGACATTTTGAATGAAGAAAATGCTTTAAGCATGTGTGAAAATGTAGATGATTGTCTTGCACTATTTTCTTTAATGTCCAGCAAACAGTTCTTGAAATGTCATTTCAACAAATCTTGTATAATGTAGAAGATACTGTTACAGATTTCTAACACAAAGCTCATAAATCTGCAATTCTCTGTTGTCCTGGGCACATGAAGGAAAATTTATGAGCCTCAGGTTTCTATGTAGCTATTAAACAAAGCATATTTAATCCAGTTAGAGCTCACACTGGCTCTCACTTGCATGCTTGTGTTGTTCTCTCTCTTGCTCTCACTCTTCTTCTTTTTGGTTAAAAACAATAAATAAGTTTTCCTTCAGATGTCATCAATGCAAACATTGTAATTTTTCATTTATTAGTTCAACCCCTTTCAAAACAAAATGGCAGATTGGGAAAGTTGAATTAGTTCCTTCTGTGAGTGTTGCTGTCGGAGAAGGCAATGGCACCCCACTCCAGTACTCTTGCCTGGAAAATCCCATGGACAGAGGAGCCTGGTGGGCTGCAGTCCATGGGGTTGCTGAGGGTTGGACACGACTGAGCGAATTAACTTTCACTTTTCACCTTCATGCACTGGAGAAGGAAATGGCAACCCACTCCAGCGTTCTTGCCTGGAGAATCCCAGGGACGGGGGAGCCTGGTGGGCTGCTGTCTGTGGGGTCGCACAGAGTCGGACATGACTGAAGCGACTTAGCAGCAGCAGCAGCAGCAGTGAGTGTTGCTGTAGGTCTCTATGTAGGTTTGGTTCTCTTTCTTAAAGGTGGCACATGATCCTGACAGCAAAGGTGGGGTGGCAATTTTTTTTTTGTCTCTTTTGATCTTGCCTCAGCCGCAACTCAACAGTTCTCACACATAGCATTCATAGCCTACTCCTTAACTCCACAAGAGTTCTTAATTTGTCTTAGGCAGATAGATGTCTTTTTCCTAAAGATCCCCAAGGAACAAAAAGCCATCTCCAGGGGGAAAACTAGTACCTCAGAGTCCTGACAGAAATCTGTTCCCAAATGCTAACCGAAACTCTTTCTTTTCCATTTTCCTTTTATAGTGCTTACTGGGGATTTTGGAGAAGAATATATAGTGTATATTTCCACTGTTCACCGAGACCTCTTTGCCACTCAAGAAATCCTGTTGCCACATTCATAGATTCAGCAGAAAGTTCATGGAAAAGGGAGAAGTTGAGCTATACCTTAAAGTTTGGAGATAGATGTCAAAGCAATAGGTATAAGAGAAGTTCAGGGTCTTTATAGACCATGACTATGGCTTATATAGATAAAAGTGAATCACATAGGCTCTGGAGATTTTACGTAAGTATTCTGGAGATGACATTGCAGAAAAGTAGGCTGGAATCTTGTTTCAGAAGGAACTCCTCTGAACTCTTATTGAGAGAGTACTTGACTTAGATTCAGACAGATCTGCATTTGACTACAGGCTTTGTCACTTACAAGAACTTAGGTAAGGATTGTTTCAACATCAGATCATTTATGGGAAAAACACTTAATAAATGCTCAAATCCAAGAAAATTAACTGCCCTGCTTTCCTGTTGTTAGATGGTCCCCCTTCATTGAATAACTTTGGAACCTTTGATAATCTTTTCCTAGGAGTCAAGAGGTAGGTTAGGGAAAATGCAAGAAACAAAGAGGCATATTCTTATATTCTCTCATATTGTCTTTCAACTCTCCCAGGCTTCTTTGTTGGCAAGTTTGATTTTGTAACTCTTTTTGTGTTTAATAGGTTTCTTTTTCTATCCCTTATGAGTTGTTCTGTGAGCAGCAGTATTTCTAGACCTCAGATGACTTTGTTGTTCATTATTCAGTTGCTAAGTCATGTCCTACTTTTTGTGACCTCATGGACTGCAACACGCCAGTCTTGCCTGCCCTTAATTATCTCCCGGAGTTTGCTCAAACTCATGTTCATTGAGTTGATGATGCCATCCAGCCATCTCATCCTCAGTCTCCCCCTTCTTCTGCCTTCAATCTTTCCCAGCATCAGAGTCTTTTCCAATGACTCGACTCTTCGCATCAGGTAGCCGAAGTATTGGAGCTTCAGCATCAGTCCTTCCAATGAATATTCAGGGCTGATTTCCTTTAGGATTGACTAGTTTGATGTTATTGCTGTCCAAGGGACTCTTAAGAGTCTTCTCCAGCACCACTATTTGAAAGCATCACTTCTTTAACACTCAGCTTTCTTTACAGGAGGCAGTGACTAAAACCATACCAAAGAAAAAGAAATGTGGTTGCCTGAGTAGACCTTACAAATAGGTGAGAAAATAAAAGAAGCAAAAGGAAAGGGAAAGATATATCCAACTGAATGCAGATGAATTTGGAGGGCACATAGTATCAGAGAAGGCAATGGCACCCCACTCCAGTACTCTTGCCTGGCAAATCCCATTGATGGAGGAGCCTGGTAGGCTGCAGTCCATGGGGTCACTAAGAGTCGGACATGACTGAGCGACTTCACTTTCACTTTTCACTTTTCTGCATTGGAGAAGGAAATGGCAACCCACTCCAGTGTTCTTGCCTGGAGAATCCCAGGGACAGGGAGCCTGGTGGGCTGCCGTCTCTGGGGTCGCACAGAGTCGGACACAACTGAAGCGACTTAGCAGCAGCAGCAGCAACTCCTAGTAGTCTCACTAAGGTCTCTTCAACGGTGAGAAATTATCTCTTCTGTGAAAAAGTGCAAGAGTTGATAGCAAAATATCCATCCGTATTATGCATCCCAAAATTCTTTGTCATTTAGAATCAACACTATTAGGAATAACAATAAGCAGTATGGATTGAATTTCTGAGGGGTGGAACAGTGAAATGGATCATGGTGTGATATAACTAGTTATTTGGCTTCTTTTATAAACATTATAAATTACCTTAACTCTAGCAATCACTTGGCAATCCATGATGAACATTAGTATGATTCAAATGACGGGCCTGGTCAGTTCATTGTCCATGTAAAGGCATATCCCTGGAGTGAAATATCTGAGTTTGAGGTTCTCCTCACACTAAGGTAACAATGCATTGTTTAATGAGGCCAGGGTCATTTGAGACTTTGAGTCCTGCCTGAGATACCTCACTCCTTTTTCTCCATGACCACAGTCTATACCCACCACCAATAATCAGGTTTAGAAATCACATACAGTAATGGCCCCAAGTATTTAGACATGGGGAAAAGATGTGAATGAATCACAGTAGCCTATGGACAGTGATTAGCCCACAGTACAGCCTATTGTACAGCTCTGTTGTATTTAAAACATAGGAATCAACACCTATACTGTATTGATGACAACAGACACTCTATAATCCTGCATCCGAGATTGTCTTCTGTGAAAAATTGACACTGTTAGTGAAGGGCATCTTTGGTATCTATATACATTCCTACCAGATTGCCAAGACATTCCCTTTGTTCCCTTCTTGCAAGTCCTCCTTGCCCTCAGCTGACTATCCACTATTCCTATTATGGCTCCTAGTGGCTTCTCTCAAAGGCACTTGCATTTTAATAGGGGACTCTTAAAGGATAGAGGAAACTCCCAATCCCAAATGGAATTTTAGAAATTAGCAAGTGTATAAGGGTAGATACTTTGAGAGAGGAGAATCTTCCATGTACCACTCAAATCATGGCTGGAGATGAGAGCCTCTTCTACCTGCATATAAGAGCATTTTATTTCCTTCCAACTGCTCTTCCTTCCCCATAAGCATCTAAACATACACGCACTGTCTGCTTCAGTCACAAGAAACTTTTATTTCCTTTCACTTCTCTGTGGGTTTTCATTTCTTTTCCTTCTGCCTAGCAAGTTCTTTCCAACCCTTTTCACCTGACAAAATCCTAGTTCAGTGTCACTTTACTTACCTATGTCATATTTTTAAAATATTTTCATTTATTTGGCTGCACCAGATTTTAGTTGTAGCATGCAAAATCTTTGATCTTCATTATAGTGTGCATGATCTTTTAGTTGTGGCATGTGGTATCTGGTTCCCTGGCCAGAGATCAGATCTGGGTCCCCTGCATTGGGATCTTGGAGTCTTAACCACTAGACCTCCAGGAAAGTCCCTAAAACACCTTTCATACTTCTCTTATCACATCTCTGCTGTTGAGTCTATTCACTCATCAGTTATACCTCTACAAGAAAAGAAATTGACCTCTCTACCTCTGGGCCTCATATCCTTGACATATGGAATGCACTCTGTGAATGGTTGAAGGTTAAGTGAATTAGTTAATGAATGACCTTCATTCTTTCAGGTGCCCAGCTTTCCCCCTGAAAAGAAGAGCCAAACAAAAATTAATTTTGGAGGATGAAGTTAGATTGTTAATACCTGCATACACAGACCATCTATTATTAAGGCATTATGGCGTTACATAGTTCTTGAATACTGCTCTAGACCCAATTGTTATAGAGTTAATCCTCACTGTATTGTTTCTCTTTAAGGCCAAGGTTAAAAATGACACTACCCTATTTTATGCCTTGTTAAAAGGGTAGAAATTCACCACTTTCAATTCCAGTTCATTTGTTGATTTCTTGGACTTGCCAAATGAAAATATCAACACCCCTGCACTCCTCTGTAGCTCTGTCATTTACAAGATCCTTCCATACCCATTATCCTACTTAATACCTAGAATGATTCTATAAAAAGGCATTCTCATTTTTTCAGATGAGGAAACTGAGGTTAAACTAGGTGGAGTTACTTTTCAAAGATAATGCAGCTGGGAAGTGGAGGAGGCAGGAGTTTAATCAGGTGTTTCTACCTCTTTGTTTCTTCCATTGCTCTTTTTATTGTACCACTGTGGATCACCAAGTAGACAGTAAAATTAGGTGAGGAATGGAGTGTCATGTGTGATGTTTGCCTAAATGTGTACATCCTTGCTGGAAGGCGGTAATGATTTATGCTTAATAAGTATTAAGTAATGTTCATTTCATTTTTTGGCTACCCATATGCTTCCCAGCAGGAAGGCAAGCTAGGGCAAGTGTAGACAAACAGCCATAAAGTTTGAATGCTTTCCTTCAAAGTGGGCTGCCTACTTTAAAAACATACTTCTTGGTGATGGAATATGACTCTAGTATATATTTTATTTCATTACTGCATCTGAAAATATTATTGAGCCCCCAAATATTTTCTGATGTAGAGACTAATGAGCATCATCACCACATTTGGCAGTATAGGGAATTCTACTAAAATGCTTCTGGGAAGGTGGCATGGTACAATGGAAAAAACAGTGGACTTTGAAAATAATTAGATTTAGTTCATAGTCACTCACAGTGTGACTCTATGTAAATTATTCAGCTTCTCTGAACTTCACTTTTCTTGTCCTTTGAGTGGAATTATAAAACCCCATCTTGCTTGACTGTTGTGAGAATGAAAATGAGATGCAGCACCCAGCACATTGAAGCCACTTGGTAAACTATTTCTTTCCTACTCCACACCACAGCCCTGTTCTCCCAGCCATTAGTTACCCACCAGTATCCATTTAGAGGTTGGCCTACTGCTTTATGCTGAAATGCACAGCTCTTGCGAGGACTGATTATCTAATTTTCTTTCTTCCAGGGCTCCCTGGGCACCCCCCCTTGCTTCTAGGGGCTCCCAAAGTGGGTAGGTACAGGATGTTCTGAAGAGTATCAGAGGCTGTTACTCAATCTCCTGGCTAGAACTCCTAATTGCTCTTCGCACGCTCCATATGAAGGCACACTCCAGGTCTTGGAGCCCATGTATGCGTCATGCATTGCACTGCCTCTTGTACCCAAATCCATCTCAAGGGTGAGAAGACCAGGCTCAGACTTGTCCAGGGAGTAGATTTCTCAAGCTGCCATTGTCCCCACATAATTTGATTAAAGGGGGCACTTTAAACTCACTGAGCTTATTTATACAGACTAGAATCAGAGTGATTGGTAGTGCCTTCTGTTCTCAAAGTATCCCAAAGGGCTTTGCAAGGCAATATGACAAGCACCAAAGCCACACAGTCCAGTGCAGCGGCCGCCACCCAACACAATTAGTCATGCCTAGCCTGGGATCATCAAGCCTGTTTTTATTGGAGGAGCAGAGAGGGAGGGAATGTTAGCTGGCAGTTTCCCTATGTACCCTTTGTGAAAGTGCCCTTGGCTCTTCAAATTTCACCTGAATAACCAGCTCAGGCAAATTTGTTTCTATCAAAAAGTAGAATGTGATGATGCCAAGCTGATGCCATAGTAATGCCTTAGCTTGAGCAAATAGGGTAGACATGGCCTCACAATTGGTTTTTGTCCTTCATCTCCTTTTCTCTCATCTGTTCTTTTTCCATCTTTCTTTATTATTCTTTTCCCTTCCCCATCTCCAGCATGTTCTCAGGAAAAGATCAGACAAGTGGTAGATGGTGTGTCATTTTAGGGTGATCCCTATTTGGTCCATCTTTTTTCTTTCCTCATTATCACACCATTGCTTTTCCAGCAAGGAAAGCTTTGGAAGTGAAACTGCAATAGCTCCCTGGGCTTCTTTCCCTTTAGTAGCACTCAACACGCTTGTAACTACTTGTTTAAATTTTCTTATTACACTAAGGTTCATGAAGGCAAGAGCTATGTCCTCTTGTTCACCTCTCTATCTTGAGTACTTCATAGGCACATAAAGTAAACCCTCAAACAATGTTTATTAACTATAGTTAAAAAGTTTTCAAGCACTCCATTGTTTACATATTATCTCCTAACCCTCCCCACGATTTGTAGGTTACCTTGTTCATTTCCATATCCCACAGAATAGACTTTCACTCATGGCCTTGCAAAGAGTATGTACATTAAAATGAAATAAATTCCCCTCCTCTAGACCTTCTAATTGGTTTGTGTTTGAGACTTGACTTGAATTGGCTTTTGTTCTGAATACCAGTCAAGTCCTCTTCCTGTTGTAGTCACCTCTGTCTTCCTTGGGAGTCCAAGAGGGAAAAATTAGTCATTGATGACTTTTTGAGAGCAGACTAAAGTTAAATGAAAAAGTGAAAGCGTTAGTCATTCAGTCCTGTCCAGCTTTTTGTGACCCCATGGACTATAGCCCCTCAGACTTCTCTGTCCATGGAATGCTCCAGGCAAGAATACTGGAGTGGGTTGCCATTCCCTTCTCCAGGGGATCTTCCCAACCCAAGGGTAGAACTGGGTCTCCTGCACTGGCAGGCGGATTCTTTACAGTCTGAGCCGCCAGGGAAGCCCTTGTAAACTTGAATAGTTTGCGCCTTTCCCATCTGCTTAGCAGTGATCACTGCTGGTGCCTTGCTAAAATGAGAATTATAGGACTGCTCTCAAGGCAGACAGGCCTAAAATTAGACATGCAAGCTGTGTTTTTGCTGTGCAGGCAGGTGGGATTCAAGCAGCCAGTTTCTCCTCTTTTTCCTCCCTTGCTTACATAGCCGAGAGGTGGAGCCAAGCTTCTGTCTGGGGAAGGAGCTGGACTGTGGGGCATGCCCAATGGTTCCAGGCCCTAGCTGGGTGACTATTTGCTATTCCCAGGTGGTGCTAGTGGTAAAGAATGCACCAGGCAATGTATTAGGCATGAGAGATGTGGTTCTATCCCCAGGTTGGGAAGATCCCCTAGAGAAGGAAATGGCAACCCACTCCAGTATTCTTGCCTGGAGAATCCCATTGACAGAGGAACCTGGCAGGCTACAGTCCATAGGATTGCAAAGAGTTGTACACGCCTGAAGTGACTTAACACACACACACAGAAACTTAGAACACATTGGGATTGGCAGCCTCATTTAAAGTTTCATATTTTTAAGAGAAACTTGAGGCTTGAAGGAACCTATTTCCCCTCCTTAAGCTGATTTTTGAGTTTTTTAAAGCTACAGTTTTCACACTATGAAACTCTCGTTCTTTTCTTGTTTTGTTTCCTTCCTCTTCCCAGGTGTTTGATGATCTGCAGGTGTCTCATAATTGCTCCCCTCGGTCAGGCGTTTGGTTTAGGTTGTAAAGCAATATGGAAATTCAAGAACTAAGTTGTAGTTGGGGAGGTAAAGTCTTCTTTCCTTTCAGGGTTAAGCAGAAAAAAGAACTAAGAACTCAGAGTGAAAAGCCTTGAATTGTCACAGATATCACTGGCAAAGAATAATTTTTTGCTGTAATAAGAATTGCTCAGATCTTCTCATCTGAAGATTTTGGTTCAAGGCCTTGCCATACCATTTAATGATCTCAGGCATGTGATTTAACCTTTGAGTTTTCTTAATCTGTGAAATGGAAATTATGACAATAATCATTATCTCATAGGAGTTGATGATGAATAAATAATTCAGTAAGGAGAGAATTGAATCAGATAATGAATGAGGAAATACTTTGTAAATGACAAACTGGTATTATGATCTAAAAAGCTATTCTTATTTTCCCTTCATACTCTTCTCCTAACTTCAATTTTCTTGCCTCTTGTACAGCATGGATGATTTAGGCATGATTGTGGACAGAGAGACGGACTAGGTGACTTCATAGGCTCTTTCCTAGTTTAAGAGTTTGTAAACTATACTTTTGTCTACCCTTCCAGACTAACCCAAGTTGAAAAATCATATTTTAAGACAGAGTAGAAATCTGGAACTTATAAATCTTGATAATGTCTC
Source organism: Bos taurus (assembly GCF_002263795.3). Taxonomy (NCBI): domain Eukaryota; kingdom Metazoa; phylum Chordata; class Mammalia; order Artiodactyla; family Bovidae; genus Bos; species Bos taurus. The sequence goes on along the minus strand of NC_037357.1, from coordinate 83,241,953 downwards.
AAAGTGTAATTGGAGATAGTGCTCCTCCATTAAGTTCTGTTGTCTGACCATTGTGCAAATAAATAGTAAAATGCAAATGACAGGAAACTGGCTGGGTTCTGAATCCTATTCCTGCTTGGAGTAACGATAAGCATGTAATAGTGTTACATTTGATTTGCTTTTTCGCCAACTTCACACTTATCCCAGAGTTCTCCTTTTGCATTTTATGTTGGAATTTCTTCCAGGTATCAGATTAAACTTTAAGGCAGCCATGTATATCTGTATGGGCCATGGCCTGAAAAAAACCATCCTGAGAGGGGAAGTCAAAGCTGTGGGCAAGAAGCAAGCATGACATTAAAAGTATTTACTCTAAATGCAGCAAATTTGGTTCGCTTCTGTGGCAGATGAAAGTTGAATTCTTAAGGTGGGCTTGTTGGATAGGTTGTACCTCTTGCTGAGCACCATGAACCCTCCACATCCCCAGAAATGCTTAACAGGGCTCTCTGCGAAGGAATGCTCCTGAAGATACATGTATATTACATGAAGGTAGATAAAGAAAATCATCTTTTAGAATTGATTACATAGAGTCCCCAGAGGGGCTTGCTTCAAAACGAGCCATGAGATGAAAACCGCAACCTAGAAGAGCATCTCTGCAGCAGTGCCAACACCCCAACTTCCTTTGAGTTGCCATCACCCCTCCTTTCTTTCTACTGTTGACACCACTTGTAAAATAATGTCTTCCTCTAAATAAGCAGAAGGTATAATCCTTTAAATGACTAAAGACGAGCTCTCTAGAAGAACCCTCAGTGGGAGTATTTTCTTCATGTTAGGGGTGATTCTCTTTACAGAGGTAGATTAGAGGATTTGGGAAGAGGCATATTCAAGATAGACCTTCCCTAGTGGCTCAGATGTAAAGAATCAACCTGCAATGCAGGAGACCCAGGTTCGATCTATGAGTTGGAAAGACCCCTGGAGGAGGGCAATGGCCAAAAGTTTACTAATAAAGATAAGTTGGGTTTTCTCAGTTGGTAAAGAATCTGCCTGCAATGCAGGAGACCCAGGTTCAATTCCTGGGTTGGGAAGATCCCCTGGAGAAGGAAATGGCAACCCACTCCAGTATTCTTGTCTGGAGAATCCCATGGACAGAGAAGCCTGACAGACTACAGTCCATGCGGTTGCAGGAGTTGGACATAACTTAGCAACTAAACCACCAACCACCACATAGGTTTATTAATAAAGATATATTGGTTAATTAATAAAGATAAATTGGGTGTTTGTTGTTCATTCAGCCACTTTAACTTTGTGTGGAGATGTGTGGATATGTGTCCACCGCCTGCAGCCTCCATTGAAGGTTGGAGCTGGCAGAGACATTGGCTAAACAATATGTAAGGGTACAAACTATAGGTACTTCTCATACTAAGCAAACACAATAAAAGAAAGTGAAGATTACACAAATAATTAATTAGGAAACGATTATCCTTATTTTCATTTCCTTAAAAGATTTTGAGTAAGATTCCTTTTAAACAGGAAGCTCCCTGAATACATTTCAAGAATGGCTGGGTGTATATACACTTACCTTTCTAGGAATAGTATTAAAAATACATGTTTCTGCAACTTACAGAGAAAATGTGCTTCCATTTGTATACATTTGGCATTCTTGAGAGACTGTAAAATTAACTTATTGGATATAACATCATTTTTCTTGGTGATTTCTTGTCTTATCAATATTCCTAAGGAAAACTTTCTTTAGTATACTAGATATGATGGATAAGACTAAAGATAAATTTATTTTAATTAGGCCATTATCAACTATTTATAAAGACTCTGTGATATTCTTATCACTGGAGAGTTTTGAGCATATCCTAAGGGAAATAGTTACATACTCTACAAACTGTGTTTCATTGAGTCCTAACTAGTAACTGATTTTGATGCCTCTGGTTTTGATAGCTTCTGATAGTGTGAATAAGTGGAAAACTAAGAAAGCCCAAGGAAATGCCACTCTAGCATTTCTATTTAAAAAAATAAAATAAAATAGTACCAGGGAAAATGAATATAACGTAACTACTCAAAAGTCTATAACTCTTTTACTTTGATAATTATACTTTGGGTAATTCCCAGATGATTTAGGAATCAAAGTTCTAATGTTTCATTACTGTTAATATTCTTCTTTTTTGTTTACTTTTCACTTTAGTTCTTTAAATGTGCAGCACCTTAAATTTCCTTACTCAGCCTTTTTCACATTTGGTTCTTTCGAATATTTCACTTTTTAATTGAAGGTTAAATCATATTTTTGGAAATGCACCTTTATCTTTAGTTTCTTTTGATCATTTTCCTTCCCCGAATTTCTGAACTTCTTAGATTGCTGGCTTTAGGTCTCCTACAGTTGGTTCCAGTAATAAGTTTTCTTTAAGTGATTTCTTAGTTGTTTGATTTTCTTTTTTTTTAATTTAAACTCTTTTGTTAGGCGATGTTATAAATGTTATGTAACAAATGTAACAAACAATGTTGTTTGTTATGAATGTTAAACCATTTCATAAAACAATGGCAAATACACATGGATTTTTCTTAAGTTATGTTTTTTCCTCAGTCAACTAATGTCTTTATAACATTGAACATATTTTTGCAACTAGTTGATTAGTTCAGTTCAGTTGCTCAGTTGTGTCCAACTCTTTGCAACCCCATGAACTGCACCACGCCAGGCTTCTCTGTCCATCACCAACTCCCGGAGCCTGCTCAAACTCATGTCCATTAAGTCAGTGATGCCATCCAACCATCTCATCCTCTGTTGTCCCCTTCTCCTCCTGCCTTCAGTCTTCCCCAGCATCAGGGTCTTTTCCAATGAGTCAGGTGGCCAAAGTATTGGAGTTTCAGCTTCAGCATCTGTCCTTCCAATGAATATTCAAGACTGATTTCCTTTAGGATGGACTGGTTGGATCTCCTTGCAGTCCAAGGGACTCTCAAGAGTCTTCTCCAACACCACAATTCAAGAGCATCAATTCTTTTGCACTTAGCTTTCTTTTTAGTCCAACTGTCACAGCCATATGTGACTACTAGAAAAACCATAGCTTTGACTAGATGGACCTTTGTCAGCACAATAATGTCTCTGCTTTAATGCTGTCTAAGTTTGTTGTAGCATTTCTTCCAAGGAACACTAGTAGAGAGATGATTCTAAAATTAGAAGACACATAGTATATTTAAGGAAGTAGTTAATTTTTTTCATATTAATTTTCAGAAAAGTAACTGATTCTATTTGCTTAACTCCAGGCATCAAAAGCCTTTCATCAAAGAGAATTGAGGAAAGATTCATTTCTTTTAGATCTTGTGACTCTTTGGGAAGATAACAATTTCCACAATAATGGACAAATTATAGATAATTGGAGCTGTTTTTGCCATAATTTATGTAGTAAACAGCAGCTACCCCCAAAAGGATGGTCTTTGTAATATTTTTGCTTAATGGAAATGAATAAAACTTTGTATTTTGAACAACAGACATAAATGTTTCAACCAGGGGAGCAAACAGGAATATGTTAATAATGTTAATTTCAGCATTAATAAACCAAACAAAAACCTTTGAGGTTGTTTTCTAAATTACAATAGCAACAAAAATCACTACATAAATTTCATCCAAATTGGTGTGGAAAACTTAAAATATTGGCTTATGGGACCAATTTTCCTCTTCTTCCTATATACTGACAATTAGGAAGTGAAGAACTTCCCTATTTTTCTAAATTCCTAGATAATTTCCCAATGTAGCATGTGATAGATTCCAAAGGAAGACAGTTACTATTTTAAATCTATACATGTTACAGTTTTGATTTAAACTAGAATATATGTTAAATTAAAATGTGCCTCATCAGAGCTTAAATCTACCTTTCTTAAAACATTCTGAGCAAACAGATTACTGGAAAGGTCTTAGCTTGAACACTGCACAAAGTACTGTAGAAAGACTGTTGATGGGTATTATGTCACAACTAACTTTGGTAATTAAAGATTTAGAAAACCCTCATACTGATTGTTGAAAAATTCAGCATGAGTTTGAGGAAAAAGAATCATGGCCTGTCACAGCCTGTTGTTTTTTTTTTTTTTTTAAAGAACCTTTTTTAAAAAGCTATGGACCATATTATTTATAAATACTATGGAATGGTACTAGTTTTAATCCTAGTTTCATAATTCTGTCTATATACTTCAGTCTAACTCAGATGAAGATTATTTTAAATCTAAATGATCTTTTTTACCTTTGTTTATTATTTTATTGTAAGCTTTCCATGGAATTTAAAAATTCATGAGAAGGGCTTTTGATTTCACTAGGACATGAAATTTCTGATTTGGTGATGGATTTAAGTGAGGAGACTGTTCCATCTATTCACTTAAATTCAAACAGTGAAAGACTTCATCTGTATAACCTAATTACTGTATATAAAATCTTTTTCTTATGCTTTACTAATCTTATAGATTTGGGAAACCTTCACTGTTTTTCCTGTTTGCTCTGGGTACTCTTTTCCTTTTTTTTTTTTTTTTTTTTAGTGTCTCTAATTTGTCTTCAAAACGTAAAGATAGGTAATAAAATGCTATTAACTTGCTATCAGTATAAGTTAAATAAATCAGAAAGACAAATATATTTGTCATTTATATATGGAATCTAAAGCTGAACTCATGGAAACAGAAACTAGAACAGTGATTTCCAGGGACTGAAGGGTGGGAAGAATTAGGAGATATTGGTCAGAGAGTATAAACTTCTTCCAGTGATAAGATGAATAAGTTCTAGGAATCTAATGTACAGAATGGTGACAATAGTTAATAAAACTGTATTATTTACCTGAAAGTTGCTAAGACAGTAGATCTTAAGTGTTCTCACTAAAAAATAAAATAGTGTGGTAATAGAGGTGTTAACTAACCCTATGGTAGTTATCAATTCACAACATATACATGTATCAAATCATCTCATTGTACACTTTTAACACACACAATGTTATATGTTAATTATGTCTCAATAAGTTGGAGAAAAATATTACTAGTTTTATCATGTAGCTTAGGGATTCTCCGGAGAAGGCAATAGCACCCCACTCCAGTACTCTTTTTTTTTTAATTTTTTTTTATTTTTAAACTTTACATAATTGTATTAGTTTTGCCAAATATCAAAATGAATCCGCCACAGGTATACATGTGTTCCCCATCCTGAACCCTCCTCCCTCCTCCCTCCCCATACCATCCCTCTGGGTTGTCCCAGTGCACTAGCCCCAAGCATCAAGTATCGTGCCTGGAAAATCCCATGGGTGGAGGAGCCTGGTAGGCTGCAGTCCATGGGATCACTGAGAGTCGGACACGACTGAGCAACTTCACTTTCACTTTTCACTTTCATTATTGGAGAAGGAAATGGCAACCCACCCCAGTGTTCTTGCCTGGAGAATCCCAGGGATGAGGGAGCCTGGTGGGCTGCCGTCTATGGGGTTGCACAGAGTCGGACATGACTGAAGTGACTTAGCAGCAGCAGCAGTAGGGATTCTCATTGAGGCCAAATTTGTCCTCCTTTTCCCAGGACATTTGGCAATGTCTGGAGACATTTTTGGTACAACTGGGATGGGAACAGTGCTCTTGGCATGTAGTGTAGAATCCAGAGATTCTGCTAAACATCCTATAATGCACAAATCAGGCCCCCACAAAAAAGAACTATCTGGCCTCAAATATCAATTATGTGGAGACTGAGAAATCTGGGTATAATTGAATCCAGAAAACTTGGAATGTAGTCTCAATTCTGCTACTAACCACCAAGTTATTTAACACTTCTCTGGGCCTCAGTCTCCTCATTGCAAAATGATAAATTGAGTTACATGATCTTTAATGAATTTTTCGGCATCAAAAGCTTAAAAACCTATAAAACCTTATGATTGTCTCTTTGTTATCAGAAAGAAGGGTTCCTTGGTGACTCCAATTTTTTCTTTGTTTGGATAGCCTACAGATGATGTATTTACTTTGTTTTTCAAGTAATTTTTATTTTTTTGTCAAACTAATATGTAGAGAGATATCTATATATCTGCTGCTGCTGCTGCTAAGTCGCTTCATTCGTGTCCGACTCTGTGCGACCCCATAGATGGCCTCCCACCAGGCTCCCCCATCCCTGGGATTCTCCAGGCAAGAACACTGGAGTGGGTTGCCATTTCCTTCTCCAATGCATGAAAGTCAAAGTGAAGTCACTCAGTCGTGTCCGACTCCTAGCGACCCCATGGACTGCAGCCTACGAGGCTCCTCTGTCCATGGGATTTTCCAGGCAAGAGTACTGGAGTGGGGTGCCATTGCCTTCTCCAACTATATATCTAGATATCTTTAAAGCCTTTTAAAATCTGTTTTACATAAATCAGTTTAAATATAAATCTTATTTTATTAGTTTGAATATCTGATTTTTAAGGTGGTTTAAAAATCTTCCATATCATATGTATGCCATTAAACAAACAGCACACTTTAAGCATATTGTTTACTTTGAAAATTCTGCGTGTGTTCGGGCTATGTGTTTTAAGTTCTCCCACACAACCCTGTAAGAAGCTAGTCAAATGGATAATTAGATTACCATGGTACATGATAATCTTCACACACTCATTTAAGACATATATAGATTAGTGAATACCACACATTACATGCCATTTCTCCAGAGAAACTGGTTGTGTCATTCCTGTAGAAATCTCACTTAAAAAAGTACATGTGGGGATGTTTTCTCAGGCAGTTCAAGCAATAAAGCGGTCCTTAATTTGTACTGAGAAGTAATGATTCCTTTAAGAGCAGCTGCTCTGGTTCTTCCTGTCTATCTTGGTATTGTATGCCAATTGTTGTTCTATGCACTAAACCAGTAGCTAGATTTTATATTGTACCTTACAGCCACATCACACCCATTTTACAGGAGAAGAAACAGAAGCATGTGAATTGCCCCAAATTACATAGCTGAGAAGTAGTTTGCTCAGTGTGGAAAGTTCTTCAAAATGTCATTTTATTGATTTGATATTTGTACACCTGAAACCAATATAATAGTGTGTATTAATTATAACTCATTTTTTAAAAAAACATTTCATCAAAATATTGGAAAAATCTGGCATCTCGTGAGCAGGGATCAGCAAACTTTCTGCCATGTCCCAGATACCAGATGTTTTAGGCTTTGATAGTACATAAATGAATGAATATGGCTGTGTCCCAGTGCAACTGTAGAAAAAAATATAGCAGCCTGAAATTTGGCATGTAGGCCATAGGTTGTCCATCCCTGCTTTTGAACATTCCTTAAGGTTCCATGACCCTGCTTGGTATATACATTTGCCCTCCTTTTTGCCCTTTGGGAGCATAGCTAAGTTAAAAATTGCATTAGATACTTTAGTAAGAGCACACTTAAAACGCTGGGCTCCTCAGATTACCAGAAATTAACCCCCTGAATTATTCTACCACAGCCTAGGCACTAATCTGATTTGCTCTATTCTAGCCCCACCTTTGGCCCTTTCACAAAAGCTGACACACAGACTTTCCAGAAAGCTATTTGATGTGGAATGCAGAACAGTTGGCTTATAGTGGCCTATGACTATCTGTTCACTGCCCTGGTAACTTTTTCCCAGGTGAGTAGGTGCCCTGCCCTTCCTTCACAGAGCTTTTTGCTAGTCATGGCATAGAAATTGTGGATATCCTTTGCTTTTGCAATAGATGTGTTCCAGCAAGGCTGGCTAGAAAAGGGAAAAAAGAATTTTCCAACTATCACTTTGTAATTGGACATGGATTCTCTTGGATGAAAATCATCTTAGCAGAACAAATACACTTTGGGTGAAAGACAGCCTGTTTCAGGAAGAGAACACTTGGGCAAGATTTTGAAGTCTTAGCTGCCATTACTACCAACTTAACCACAGTGTTTATGGCTTTGGCAAGTCACTTCCCCTCTGTGAGTCTTGGGTTTTTCATCTTTGAGATGGGGCTAATGGTTACAATTATTCCTCAGGGTTCTTCTGAAAACTAAAGGAGATAATGGATATGAAAGTGGCCCAGCACTGCCACATGTAAAAATGATGGAATAATTGAGATGAGTGGACCATTAGTCCAAAAAGTGCTGAAAATCTACTGCTTTCACTTTTATTGCTTTTTTGCAACACTTTGTAGTAATTAGTTTCTATTGGCATTGAAACATGTGTAATATCATATATGAAATGAATCACCAGTCCAAGTTTGATGCATGATGCTGGTTGCTTGGGGCTGGTGCACTGGATCAACCCAGAGGGATGGTACGGGGAGGGGGGAGGGAGGAGGGAGGAGGGTTTGGGATGAAGAACACGAGTGTACCTCTGGAGGATTCATGTTGATGTATGGCAGAACCAATACAGTATTGTAAAGTAATTAACCTCTGATTAAAATAAATAAACTTATATTAAAAAAAAGAAAAGTAACCCTTGGCTCTTTGATGAGTTTACCTATAATAAGGGTACCTGCTACCGCTAAGTCACTTCAGTCGTGTCTGACTCTGTGCAACCCCATAGATGGCAGCCCACCAGGCTCCCCCGTCCCTGGGATTCTCCAGGCAAGAACACTGGAGTGGGTTGCCATTTCCTTCTCCAATGAATGAAAGTGAAAAGTGAAAGTGAAGTCGCTCAGTCGTGTCTGACCCTCAGAGACCCCATGGACTGCAGCCTTCCAGGCTCCTCCATCCATGAGATTTTCCAGGCAAGAATACTGGAGTAGGGTGCCATTGCCTTCTCTGAATAAGGGTACCAGTTTACCCTTAAAACATTAGTTCAAATTTTTTTAGTAATGCAGAATTACTTGGGTCTGACTGGAACCACAGTCCTCATAGCCACCTTTCTTAGCCATTCTGTCCATCTCATCTTTTTTATACTTTCTTTTCTACCCAAGACAAAGTTTGATGCAAAGAATATCCTGCTGTGATCTTAAGACAAGCATGATGATGACTTACCCACAGTCAATTTCCTTAGTGCCTAATTTTGTGAAGAACAGAGTGGAATCCTTGGTCTCAGAGAACTCAGTCTAGATCTATGCTGTCCATTATGTAGTCACTGCTGCTGCTGCTAAGTCGCTTCAGTTGTGTCCGACTCTGTGCGACCCCATAGACAGCAGCCCACCAGGCTCTGCCGTCCCTGGGATTCTCCAGGCAAGAACACTGGAGTGGGTTGCCATTTCCTTCTCCAGTGCATGAAAATGAAAAGTGAAAGTGAAGTCGCCCAGTCGTGTCCGACTCTCAGTGATCCCATGGACTGAAGCCTACCAGGCTCCTCCGTCCATGGGATTTTCCAGGCAAGAGTACTGGAGTGGGGTGCCATTGCCTTCTCCGTAGCAACACACAACTATGGATCACATGAAGTGTCACTAGTTCTAATAGAAATGTAAGGGTCAGTGTAAGAGGTGAAGAGAATTATCCAGTGGAAGGTACTCAAATAGACGAGGAATAGGTGTTTATTAAAAAAGAGGGCTATAAATCATTAAGGAAAGTAGTATGTGTGACATTACTTGCTCCTATATTCTTTGCTTTTCACCTATTTGTGGTGTTGATGGATGTAATCTCATCTCTGTGTTATATAGGTAAAGTTGCTATGTAGATACCATAGTTTTTCACTTTCACTTTTCACACTGAATACCTACATATCCATAAGAGTACAGGACAATGGGGGACAATATGCTTCTTTTGGTACATGGAAAATACAAGACGTTCAGTGGATAGATTCATGTCACAGTGAATTCACCACTGAAATTAGACCCTGAGAATGGGTTTGATTTAAGTGGCTAATTAGGAAGCTGGATTTATTTCACTTAATTCAGGAAGCATTTGGGCAATTTCTATGTCACCCATAATGTGATTGAATGAAAGAGCCTATATTTGTCTTCCAGTTACTACAATGTAAGAGCCTTGAGGAGGGAGACAGATTTTTGTTCATCTCTGTCTCTTTCCTCCTGTGCATAGCACCAAACAGGTGCTCAATAAATACTTATTTACACTATGAATAATAGGAGTCCATGAAGTTTACTATTTGACAAAGGGACATAATTGTAAAGGCAATTTTTACTACTTAGAGCTACATGTCAATTTTCATTTTAGAGATTCACCATATTGATTATTTCAAAATAAGTTTGAAACTAAATGACAAGTCTGAAAGATGAAGTGATTTTACTTATTTTTCTCAAACATGATTTTTGCATGTCATTGTGCAGAGAAATTGTTAAATTATGGTATACTCATAACATGGAATATTATACAGCCATTAAATCAGGAAGATATGCATATACTGACACACTGCATTGTTGAGTATATTACCATATGTAAAATAGTGCATGAAGCAGGACACCCAAAGTTGGTGCTCTGGGACAACCCAGAGGGATGGGGTGAGGAGGGAGGTGGGAGGGGGGTTCAGGATGGTGGGATACATGTATACCCATGACTGATTCATGTTGATGTATGGAAAAAACCACCACAGTAATGTAAAGTAATTAGCCTCCAATTAGAATAAATAAATATTTTTTAAAAAAAGAATATTTCAAATCAATTTGTTAAGTATCATCTGAGTTTGTAAAAATAAATTCACTACATTTGAATGTACATATGTTTATATGTATATAAGCAAAGCTTTGGTAGAATATATCTCATGTTTTTCTTAAAATGGATCCTCCTGAGGAGTGGGATGGAAGAGAGCTGGGTCTCAGTGTTTATATTATACACCCTGTATTGTTTGAGTTTTAGAACAATGATTATGAATTACTAATGTAATTTAAAAAATTGTTTTAAAATTCTGGTACTAAAATTGGAGCAGGTCAATGCAAGTTTTAAACAAGGCAAAAGTAATTAGGAGGGAACAAATAGATCTCCCATTGATTAGGCATTTGGGGTACATGTTTGACTATCAGTTCAGTGATGATCACTTACAAAAGAAGATTCTTCAACAAATTCTGCTTAGTTCTTTAAGATAATTTTTCTAATGCCACTGTTTTTGGGTAAAATGATGTATTATGTATTTTTAGTTATTTAAGTTTGAAGTAGAAATTGTGTGTGCTTTTAAAGTAAATCAAATGGATATTTCAGGCAGATAATCATGAAAATACATGGAATAATAAGAGGTTATACAGCAGCTCACAGTCTGTACCTTTTTCTTATTAATTAATTATTCATCACTTAAGGAATAAAAGCACATTTTGGGCACCTTTACTTCCCAGTACAGTTGTAAGTTTTTTGATAGTAAAAGCTATGTATCTTTTAAAAAATTATTTATATCTTAGAATTAATAATTTAGGATATAGAATTTGAATCTTAGTATTTCAGAGTTGAAAGAAATCTTGAACACCATCTACTCAGTCCAATCTATATGACACTTGAAATCTCCTTGTAGTAGGAAATAATAAATACAGAGTAGGCATTCAAAAATGTAGTTATTTAATTATTCAGAGAAGAGATTTTTTGAGTCTTACTGTATAGTAGATGCTTTTAAATTATTTATAATAAAAATTTGGATTATTGTTTTGCTCTTTATAGGCTTGCAGAAAATTGTTTTTAAAAAGTTTCTTTTTCAGATTCAAATGTTTACACTATGGACTCCTTCACTGGATTCATTTTGTTAGCTCTTTATCAGCAAGTGTAGTTTCTTGAAAGGTATACCTTTAATCCACAAGAATAGTGTAGAGAAGTGAATGAGAAGTAGAACCACATATGGATTCAAATGAATGGGAGCTTGTAGGTAACTCAGTCCAACTCCTTCATTTTATCTGTGGGTGAGCCCACAGACTGGCAGAGACTTGCTCAAAGTCACACACTATGTCAGAAGAGGACTTAATTTAGTCTGTTGCCTTCTGTTTTAGTAAGCTTCTTGTGCTGATATTCACACCAGTTTCAAGTCCCCTTTTGCATTAGGCCTTGACCATAGTAATTTGTCCTGAAAAATATGGCAATAAGTTATGTATGGGTAGATTGTATGAATATGTATCATTCCCATGATTATATTATATGGCATGACTGACTTAAGAAGGGTCTAATCATACAAACTTTTTAAAAGCAGAGACTTTTATTTACCAAATAATAGAATAGAAAGAGATTTGAATCTTAAAAGTGATTTTATGCTATTCTCTCAAATCATCCCATCCTTGCCTTCTCCCACAGAGTCCAAAAGACTGTTCTATACATCTGTGTCTCTTTTGATGTTGAAACATGTATATTATCATATGTGAAACAGACCACCAGTCCAGGTTCGTTGCATGAGACAGGGTGCTAAGGGCTGGTGTACTGGGATGACCCAGAAGGATGGTATGGGGAGGGAGGTGGGAGAGGGGCTCAGGATGGGGAACACGTTTACACCCATGGCTGATTCATGTCAATGTATGGCAAAACCACTACAATATTGTAAAGTAAGTAGCCTGCAATTAAAATGAATAAATTTTTTAAAAAGTGATTTTATGGGCCAATACTGGCTTGAAGATAGAAAGAGCCACATGGAGAGTAAAGTGGATTTTAGGAATGATCCCCAGCTGACAGCCAACAAGAAAATGGAGACCTTCAGTCAACAACCAATGAAATTGCAAGTAGATTCTTACCCCAGAATCTCATATAAGAGACCAGTCTGGTTCACCTTGATTTTGACCTTGTCAGACCTTGAGCAGAGAACCCAAGTGCTCCCACCAGGACTTCTGACATATAGAACTTTGAGATAATAAATGTCTGTTATTTTAATCTTCTAAGTTTGTGATAGTTTGTTATGCAGCAATATAAAAATTGAAACATGTACCATGTGGTCTAAGGTAAGCCATTTATCAAATTTATGTGCCTCAGTTTCCTTTTGCCTGTCATATTGGAAGTAATCTATACTGCTTTGAAATTGTAATTGTGAAGCATGACTCCCACAGTAATGAGACATACTATTTACTCTAGTGGTATTACTAAGAACGATTTTATTCTCCCAGGCCTGTAAAAATGCTTTTCACACATGAAAAAAAAAAAAAAAAAGTAAAGGAATATAATTGAACCCTAGGTAGAATTTCCCACAATGTAACCTTAGGATAACCAGATCATATACCTGCAGTGGAGAAGGCAACCCCCTCCAGTACTCTTGCCTGGAAAATCCCAGGGATGGAGGAGCCTGGTAGGCTGCAGTCCATGGGGTCGCTGAGTCGGGCATGACTGAGCGACTTCACTTTCACTTTTCACTTTCATGCATTGGAGAAGGAAATGGCAACCCACTCCAGTATTCTTGCCTGGAGAATCCCAGGGACAGAGGAGCCTAGTGGGCTGCCATCTACGGGGTCACACAGAGTTGGACATGACTGAAGCGACTTAGCAGCAGCAGCAGCAGCATACCTGCAGTTCTACTGTAGCAGAGAAAATATGGAACCTGTAAAACTGTTCATTCATATCACATACTTATTGAGAACTCAGGCTGTACCTTTTGCTGTAGTAAGCTCTGTAGATGATATAAAAGGGAAAAGAATAAGACATGGTCTTGGCTTTCAAGTAACACATAAGGTAGTAGAAGAGAGAAGATATGGGGTCATACTAGCTATACTCCAAGTTAGGCATTGCTTGATGCTTTGAGATGAATAAACAAAGTTTGTTGAGAGTTCAGAGAAGGTTGCTTATGAACTAACTGGGTCTTGAAGAACAGAGAGGATTTGAATAGCAAGGGACAGAGAAGGAAAAGCATTCCAGCTAGAGGGGAGGACATAAGCAAAAATATTGATAACCTAGAAGGTCACATGAGGGAATAACAAGTAGTTCAGTATAACTGAATTGTAAGAAGCATAAGTATAATAGGAAATTAGTTAAGAAGAATATGTTGGGGCCAGATCATAGAAGATTGTGATTTCTGTGTTAAGGAATCTGGACATTATCATATGTTTTTTGAACAAAAGAGTGAGCTGATCAGATTTATAATTTAGAAAGAAAATTCTGTCAGCCATGGGGATAAGGGTTGCTGGTGAAATTTAAAAGACAACTAGGCTGACCAGAGAAAGGCAATTTAGGAAAGAAAGAAAGGAAAGATGATAAAATCATGACTTAGGAGAGTGGTTTGAGGAGAGAGGAGTCACTGAGGAAAAATGGACACAGCTAGGAGGCAATGATCAAGAGGTTTGTAAAGTGCTGAGATAGGTAGAAGGCACACAGCTAGGAAATATCAGTCAGGATGATGGTGGAGAACAGAAAGAGTCAAAGAAAAGAACACTTTTATATGCAATGTGACAGGAGCAGCACTTGCATCCAATATCCAGCTGCTCTTTGTGTTTTGTTTTTTTTTAATTGGAGGATAATTACTTTACAATAAAATTTGTACAATAATTTGTGATTTTTTTGCCATACATCAATATGATGTATAGGTATACATGTGTCCTCCCATTCTGAATTCCCCTCCCACCTCCCTCCGCACCCTATCCCTCTAGGTTGTGACAGAGCACCACCTTTGGTTGCCCTGCTTCATGCACTGAACTGACACTGGTCATCTATTTTACATATGTCATTGTACATGTTTCAATGCTGTTCTCTGAAATCATTCCACCCTTGTCTTCTCCAACTGAGTTCAAAAGTCTGTTCTTTATGTCTGTGTCTGCTTTACTGCCCTGCATGTAGGATTGTCTGTACCATCTTTCTAAATTCCATATATATGGGTTAATATACAGTATTTCTCTTTCTGTTTCTGACTTACTTCACTATGGATAATAGGCTCTAGGTTCATCCACCTCATTAGAACTGACTCAAATGCATTCCTTTTTATAGCTGAGTAATATTCCATTGTGTATATGTACCACAACTTCCTTATCCATTCATCTGTCAATGGGCATCTAGGTTGCTTCCATGTCCTAGCTATTGCAAAAAGTGCTGCAGTAAACATTGGGGTACATGTGTATTTTTCAATTTTTGTTTCCTCAGTGTTGATTGAAGGCTAGGAGTTGGGGTATAGTATAAGTGTGTTTCAGGTCAGTCAGTTCAATCACTCAGTCATGTCTGACACTGCGACCCCATGGACTGCAGCACACCAGGCCTCCCTGTACATCACCAACTCCCAGGGTTTACCCAAACTCATGTCCATTGAGTTGGTGATGCCATCCAACCATCTCATCCTCTGTCATCCCCTTCTCCTTCCACCCTCAATCTTTCTCAGCATCAGAGTCTTTTCAAATGAGTCAGCTCTTCTCATCAGGTAGCCAAAGTATTGGAGTTTCAGCTTCAACATCAGTCTGTCCAGTGAATATTCAGGGCTGATCTCCTTTAGGATGGACTGGTTGGATCTCCTTGCAGTCCAATGGACTCTCAGGAGTCTTCTCCAACACCACAGTTCAAAAACATCAATTCTTCTGTGCTCAGCTTTCTTTATAGTCCAACTCTCACATCCATACATGACCACTGGAAAAACCATCACCTTGACTAGATGTCTGGACCTTTGTTGACAAAGTAATGTCTCTGCTTTTCAATATGCTGTCTAGGTTGGTCATAACTTTCCTTCCAAGGAGTAAGCATCTTTTCATTTCATGGCTGCAGTCACCATCTGCAGTGATTTTGGAGCCCTCCCCACAAAAAAGTCAGCCACTGTTTCCCTATGTATTTGCCATGAAGTGAAGGGACCTGATGCCATGATCTTAGTTTTCTGAATGTTGAGCTTTAAGCCAACTTTTTCACTCTCCTCTTTCACTTTCATCAAGAGGCTCTTTAGTTTTTCTTCACTTTCTGCCATAAGGGTGGTGTCATCTGCATATCTGAGGTTATTGATAATTCTCCTGGCAATCTTGATTCCAGCTTGTGCTTCATCCAGCCCAGCATTTCTCATGATGTACTCTGCATATAAGTTAAATAAGCATGGTGACAATATACAGCCTTGACATACTCCTTTTCCTGTTTGGAACCAGTCTATTGTTCCATGTCCAGTTCTAACTGTTGCTTCCTGACCTGCATACAGGTTTCTCAAGAGGCAGATCAGGTGGTCTGGTATTTGCATTCCTTTCAGAATTTTCCACAGTTTATTGTGATCCACACAGTCAAAGGCTTTGGCATAGTCAATAAAGCAAAAATAGATGTTTTTTTCTGGAACTCTCTTGCTTGTTCAATGATCCAGCAGAGGTTGGCAATTTGATCTCTGGTTCCTATGCCTTTTTTATGTGTGTGCATATACACTGCTTCTGGAAGTGAAAGTGGGCAGCAGATGAGGCAAGGCCACTGCAGTAAAATCTGAGCCATCAGCACTCACCTGCTCTATGGAGAGGCCTTAGAAATTTGGATCAGTTCACTGGGCTTCACCCCATTATAAACAGTCATATAGGATGGCTCTGTTTCAATATGCCTGAAGGTTATTTTTGGAATCCACATTTATTTGTTCTGAGTCTATTCTAAAAGATTTTCTAATTCTCTGCTTGACACATGGCATGTATAGCCTGATCTATTGGAAAACAGGTAGCACTTATAGGATAAGGCCTTGGGAGACTTCCCAAATAAAATAGTCTATTGAAGGATTTGTAACATATGACCCCAGGACTGCCTATATGGTCTCCTGTGTGCCTGTGGCAAATGCAGATTCCTGGGCTCACATTCAGACTTAATGAGGCTCAAGAATCAACATTTGTATCATACACATATTTGTTTTCAGTAAACATAAAAATTCTTTGTTTTATTTATTCTTATTTGTTGTTTGAAATCTCCAAATAAATTAGTCATTGTGTTAGAATAATCAAAGAAATTATGATACTGAATATATTTTTCTGAATGACACCTTCTCCCAGAGATTCTGATATATATATACCTCCCTGCATCTATCCTGTTTGATAATTAAAGTCTAGACCATTTACCTAAACAATGAGACTAGGATCCCTTACTGCTGTTTAAAGGACCATACCTCAACATAATAAAAGCTATATATGACAAACCTACAGCAAACATTATCCTAAATGGTGAAAAATTGAAAGCATTTCCCCTAAAGTCAGGAACAAGACAAGGGTGCCCACTCTCACCACTACTATTCAACATAGTTTTGGAAGTTTCTGTCACAGCAATCAGAGCAGAAAAAGAAATAAAAGGAATCCAGATTGGAAAAGAAGAAGTAAAACTCTCACTGTTTGCAGATGACATGATCCTCTACATAGAAAACCCTAAAGACTCCACCAGAAAATTACTAGAGCTAATCAATGAATATAGTAAAGTTGCAGGATATAAAATCAACACACAGAAATCCCTTGCATTCCTATACACTAATAATGAGAAAATAGAAAGAGAAATTAAGGAAACAATTCCATTCACCATTGCAGTGAAAAGAATAAAATATTTAGGAATATATCTACCTAAAGAAACTAAAGACATATATATAGAAAACTATAAAACACTGGTGAAAGAAATCAAAGAGGACACTAGTATATGGAGAAATATACCATGTTCATGGATTGGAAGAATCAATATAGTGAAAATGAGTATACTACCCAAAGCAATTTATAGATTCAATGCAATCCCTATCAAGCTACCAACAGTATTCTTCACAGAGCTAGAACAAATAATTTCACAATTTATATGGAAATACAAAAAACCTCAAATAGCCAAAACAATCTTGAGAAAGAAGAATGGAATTGGAGGAATCAACCTGCCTGACTTCAGGGTCTACTACAAAGCCACAGTCATGAAGATAGTATGGTACTGGCATAAAGACAGAAATATAGATCAATGGAACAAAATAGAAAGCCCAGAGATAAACCCACGCATATATGGACACCTTATCTTTGACAAAGGAGGCAAGAATATACAATGGATTAAAGACAATCTCTTTAACAAGTGGTGCTGGGAAATCTGGTCAACCACTTGGAAAAGAATTAAACTAGAACAGTTTCTGACACCATACACAAAAATAAACTCAAAATGGATTAAAGATCTAAACGTAAGACCAGAAACTATAAAACTCCTAGAGGAGAACATAGGCAAAACACTCTCTGACATACATCACAGCAGGATCCTCTATGACCCACCTCCCAGAATATTGGAAATAAAAGCAAAAATAAACAAATTGAACCTAATTAAACTTAAAAGCTTCTGCACAACAAAGGAAATTATAAGCAACGTGAAAAGACAGCCTTCAAAATGGGAGAAAATAATAGCAATTGAAGCAACTGACAAACAACTAATCTCAAAAATATACAAGCAAATCCTACACCTCAATTCCAGAAAAATAAATGACCCAATCAAAAAATGGGCCAAAGAACTAAATAGACATTTCTCCAAAGAAGACATACAGATGGCTAACAAACACATGAAAAGATGCTCAACATCACTCATTATCAGAGAAATGCAAATCAAAACCACTATGAGGTACCATTTCATGCCAGTCAGAATGGCTGCAATCCAAAAGTCTACAAGTAATAAATGCTGGAGAGGATGTGGAGAAAAGGGAACCCTCTTACACTGTTGGTGGGAATGCAAACTGGTACAGCCACTATGGAGAACAATGTGGAGATTCCTTAAAAAACTGGAAACGACCCAGCAATCCCACTGCTGGGCATACACACCGAGGAAACCAGAATTGAAAGAGACACGTGTACCCCAGTGTTCATCGCAGCACTGTTTATAATAGCCAGGACATGAAAGCAACCTATATGTCCATCAAGCAGATGAATGGATAAGAAAGCAGTGGTACATATACACAATGGAGTATTACTCAGCCATTAAAAAGAATACATTTGAATCAGTTCTAATGAGGTGGATGAAACTGGAGCCTATTATACAGAGTGTAGTAAGCCAGAAAGAAAAACAGCAATACAGTATACTCACACATATATATGGAATTTAGAAAGATGGTAACAATAACCCTGTATAGGAGACAGCAAAAGAGACGCTGATGTATAGAACAGTCTTTTGGACTCTGTGGGAGAGGGAGAGGGTGGGATGATTTGGGAGAATGGCATTGAAACGTGTATAATATCGTATATGAAATGAGTCACCAGTCCAGGTTTGATGCACGATACTGGATGCTTGGGGCTGGTGCACTGGGACGACCCAGAGGGATGGTAAGGGGAGGGAGGAGGAAGGAAGGTTCAGGATGTGGAACACGTGTATACCTGTGGCGGATTCATGTTAGTATATGGCAAAACCAATACAATATTTTAAAGTTAAAAAATAAAATTAAATTAAAAAAAATTCTTTCTTGATTCTCAACAAATTATGTGTGACTAACAATAGATCGAATTAACCTTAATGTTAGTATATTCAACCACTGCCTGAAGAAATTTGGTGCTGACGTTAAAAGAAACTAAAAAAAAAGAAAAGAAAAATTATCCTTTACATTTCTCTTTTCTTCTGTGAAATTTTTATGCTTGTTCACTTGCTGAGTCGTGTCCAATTCTTTGTGATCCCATGGACTGCAGCATGCCAGGCTTCCCTGTCCTTCACTATCTCCCAGAGTTTGCTCAAACTCACGTCTACTGAATTTGTAATGCTATCCCACCATCTCATCTTCTGTCACCACTTTCTTCTCCTGCCCTCAATCTTTCCTGGCATCACGGTCTTTTCCAATGTGTTAGCTCTCCACATCAGGTAGCCAAGGTATTCAAAGAGATCAATTTTTATACTACTAGTATAATAATTGTCACTGCGAATCACCATTGTCTGTTTTCAGAGAAAGAGGCCTGACCTGGTGATGGTAACCATACCATGTTTTCTGAACATTCTTTGCAAGGTTGATTGTCATGGCCTCTTTAGAATGGTCTCCTTCACTTTAGTTCCTCAGGGACCAGTGTGGATAAAGGAATTTTATGGGTTGGAACTGGTTAAGTAAAATCCTGAAATAATTAGGATAGGAGCTGTTTCTTTCGGATTGCGTTAGGTAAGAATCTCAGTGCACTGGGAAGCACCAAGGCCTCAGCCTCAGGCATTCCCAAAGGATTCTTCTAGTGACCTGTATTATAGGGTACACTGTTAGAATTCCCTGTTAATTTTAAGGGAAGATGTATGCCGAGTTTTGGGATGACTCACCCTTTTTGCTTGGATGGTTTCACTTTCACTGTGGACAGATAGACTCTCCATAGGGCCAATTTGTTGTACACGTGTGTTCATTCCACCTTGGAGCCTTCTTTATAAGAAAGCATTTGTGGAGTGATTTGGTGCTTTGTTTTACAACCACTCCACAGGCTGAAAAATGGTAACCTGGCCTCTTTATTTGTCTAAGAAAATCAGTTTTTCTCCTTCTTGTCTTCATTGGCTACCAAGCAGCAAAAGAATAACTCAAGGAAGCCTTATGATTTTCTTCCATCTGTCTGTCTTGAGACCATTCAGGAATTGTGCAGGAACACCAAATCTAAAGTTTATCAGTTTGTATTTGCCCCAACTGTACATGTGATTTTCTGGGTTTTTTTTTTTTTTTTTTTTTGGGGGGGGGGTGTTTCAGATAGCATAACTGACAGATAATTGGTAGTCCTTCAGTGAGGTGAATTAATCCAAGGTGCTTGCTTACCATGTAACAGGCATCTGTGCTAGGCATTCTCTTAAGGGAGATTAGACAAATTTCTGTCCTCTTGGTATTTTCAGTCTGACAGGGTACACAAACATAAACAAATAGCTACTTTTTAAAAATGTCATAGTGTATATGGATATAATATACTGAAAATGTGATTAATTCTGAGGGAAAGAGTGATAATGGTATGTTTCCAGAGGGGGTCACGTTGAGGAAAGAAGGGTACTCTAGACAGAGAAACTAGCAGAGAATCATGCTAGTACATTGAGTTTGAGGGAATGGCAAATAGTCCAGTGTTTCATAAGCAGAGTGCTGGTAGTTATTAGGTTATAAGGGGCTTTGGATGTCATCATGAAGGCTTTGAATTTATCATGTGGACACAGTCTCAGAAGGACTTAAAATAATTTTTTAATTAATGCAAAAATAATTTTGATCTATTCTTATGTACAAGACACTGCATGAAGTGAGTATTACCTTCTAAGACATTAGTTTTCTCCACTGAGGTTGGGTTGTTTTTAGTTTGCATGTCCTTAGAAAGATTTTAAGTAGAAATGTGACTCTGAGAATTTGCACTTTAGAAAGATGACAGTGGTGAAACTAGAGGTAGTGAGGTCATTCAGGAAGCTACTGCCTACACTAGTCTGTATATGGGCAGAAAAGGATGGGCAGTATGTTTATTTGGATGGTTCTAGAGATTTCAAATACATAAAATTTGAATAAAATAATTCAGGCATATAGTTAACATATATGAATACAAAGAAACTACATGTTGTTTTTGAAAAAACTTGAAACTTGAAATTGGAATATTATAGTTGAAACCCTGACACTATTGCATAACTACTTGTGAATCCATAGGAATCTTGCTCTTCTTTGAAGTCTCCTTAACTATAAAATGAGAGTTTGAAATTTGCTAGCTACTTCCTAGAGTTATGGGGAACAATTGAGATAATACATGTGAAAGAGTGTACTTTACAAATATTGGTTATTGAGGTAACTGTTACTAAATATACTGGATATTGTGCCTATCTCACAGAACTGTTAGGAGCATCAAATGGAATACTGGATTTGAAAGCAGTATTAACTTTTGGTTAACTTTAAGTGTGATTCAAATGTTAAGAATCAATGAAAATAATAAAGCAATACATTCTACATCCACATGTTCTGTCTCCACTGTGACTCATGTACTCATTCAGAACTGTGCAGATGAATCTCCACTTAATGTTCACAGGCTGGATCTCACATGTAACAGAATCAAATGGGATCAAAAGATTTTATGCATTAGCTTATCTCCTGTCAAGGTTTGGCTCTGGGATTAACAGAGCACCTATTCTACATGGAGAAGGAAATGGCAACCCACTTCAGTATTCTTGCCTGGAGAATTGCATGGACAGAGGAGCCTGGTAGGCTACAGTCCATGGGGTCACAAAGAGTCAGACATGACTGAGTGACTTCACTTCATTTCACTATTCCACATGAGCTGTCACAGACATGTGCTCACATTCAGTTACCTTACCCATGTGCATGCTAAATTTGGGTACAGGCCCTCATGTCCAACAGAAATTCCAAGTTTCCTTATATTCAAATTGACCAGATACAAATCATCAAGTTTTGTGCCTAGCAAGGCCACAGGTTTTTTAACAAATAGCAATCACCATTGAAACCAGGCATAATCTGGAAATCCAGTTTCATATTGCTTATGATCAGTGGAAATACCTTACCAAGCAGACCCCACCATGGTGTGCTGTTTCCAGTGGAATTAACAGTCACTTGGAAATTCTGCCTTTATCTATGAGATTACAGATAGAGGGGGAAAACCAGAGCAGCTCCCATCCTTACTTTTAAAATTCTTAGATAAAGACACTTTCAAACTCTTCTATCCCACTGTTCATTTCACCAAGTCAACAGAAGCCCTGCAGTAATTCTCTCTCCATCTCTTTTATTTTAATTTCATTGGAACTTAAGTTACTCTGGCTTTTGGTTCTCTTTGTTGTTCAGTCAATAAGTCATGTTCAACTTTTTGTGACCCCATTGACTGCAGCACACCAGGCTTCCCCGTCCTTTATTATCTCCCTGAGTTTGCTCATACTCATATCCACTGAGTTGATGATGCCATCCAACCATCTCATCCTCTCTGCATCCTTCTCCTCCTGCCCTCAATCTTTCCCAGCAACAGGGTCTTTTCCAGTGGGCCGGCTCTTTGCATCAGGTGGCCAAAGTATTTGAGCATCAGCTTCAGCATCAGTCCTTATAATGAACATTCAAGGTTGATTTCCTTTAGGATTGATTGTTTTGATGTCCTTGCTGTCCAAGGGACTCGCAAGAGTCTTCTGCAGTACCACAATTCAAAAGACTCAATTCTTAGGCACTCACCCCTCCTTATGGTCCAACTCTCACATCTGTAAATGACTACTGGAAAAATCATAGCTTTGTCTGTATGGACCTTTGTTGGTAAAATGATGTCTCTGCTTTTTAATACACTGTCTAGGTTTGTCATAGTCTTTCTTCCAAGGAGCAAGCACCTTTTAATTTCATAGCTGCAGTCAGCATCTGCAATGATTTTGGAGCCCAAGAAAAGAAAGTCTGTAACTGTCTCCAGTGTTTCCCCATTTATTTGCCTTAAACTGATGGGACAGGATACCATGATCTTTGTTTTTTGAATGTTGAGTTTTAAGCCAATATTTTCACTCTACAGTTTGACCTTCATCAGGAGACCTTTTATTTCCCCTTCACTTTCTGCCATTAGAATGGTATCATCTGCATACCTGAGACTGTTGATATTTCTCCTGGCAGTCTTGAAATCAGCTTGTGATTCATCCAGCCTAGCATTCCACATGATGTACTCTGCATAGAAGTTAAATGAGCAGGGTGACAATAGGCAGCCTTGATGTGCTCCTTTCCCAATTTGGAACCAGTCCGTTGTTTCATGTCTGGTTCTAACTTTTGTTTCTTGACCTGCATACAGGTTTCTCAGGAGACAGATAAGTAAGGTAATCTGATATTCCCATCTCCAGAATTTTCCACAGTTTGTTGTGATCCACACAGTCAACGGCTTTAGGATAGTTAGTGAAGCAGAAGTAGATGTTTTTCTGGAATTCCCTTGCTTTTTCTATGATCCAGTGGATGTTGGTCATTGAGCTCCAATTCCTCTGCTTTTTCTAAATCCAGCTGGTACACCTGGAAGTTCTTGGTTCACATACCATTGAAGTCTAGCTTGAAGGATTTTGAGCATTACCTTGCTAGCATGTGAAATGAGGGCAATTTTATGGTAGTATGAACATTCTCTGGTGTTGCCCTTTGAGTTTTCCATATTTGCTGGCATACTGAATGCGGTGTTTAACAGCATCATCTTTATGATTTTAAATAGCTCAGCTGGAATTCCATCACGTCCACTACCTTTGCTTGTAGTAATGTTTCCTAAGGCCCATTTGACTTC
This sequence comes from Bos taurus, assembly GCF_002263795.3. Classification (NCBI taxonomy): domain Eukaryota; kingdom Metazoa; phylum Chordata; class Mammalia; order Artiodactyla; family Bovidae; genus Bos; species Bos taurus. Next base: position 83,218,133 of record NC_037357.1, on the reverse strand, counting down.
ACACTCCCATTTGACTTTCATTGATCATATCAAATTTTCAAACTGTTACTTTTGAGGACAAGACATTGTGAAGAGCATGATTGTTTGTCTCTTTACTCTTGATAAAGAAAATTAGATCATTTAAAGAGATACTCTATTGGCTGAATTGATGAGTCAGTATTAGTGAATCTAATGCATATTCAAGAATTTTGTACCATAAGAATTGAAATTCCAAGCTGTAGTGTAATTTTTAAAAAAGGTGAATGAGCCAGAACTGTGTCTGAGTGTCTCCTGCAGAGGAGACAGTGGGTCAGCAGTGGACTCATGCAGGGGCAGGGGCTCTGGGTGCAGTAGACTTGGGTATGGCATAAGCCGTTAACTCTACCATAGAACCACCAGAACTTACACAGGACTGATGAAACAGACACTTGGAGGGCACAAACAAAAGCTTATGTGCACGAAGACCCAAGAGAAAGGAGCAGTGACACCACAAGAGACTGACTCAAACTTGTCCGTGAGTGTCCAGTAGTCTCTGGTGAAGGCGGAGGTAAGCAGAGGCCTGCTGCATATTGGGGGCCCTGAGCGCAGCAGTGCCTGCATGGGACCTTCTGAAGGAGGCTGACATTATCTTAATTACCTCCACCATAGTTTGGCCTCAGGTCAAACAACAGGGAGGGAACACAGCCCGGCCCATTAAAAGAAAATTGGATTAAAGATTTACTGAGCATGGCCCTGCCCGTCAGAACAAGACCCAGTTTCCCTCTAAGTCAGTCTCTCCCATCAGGAAGCTTCCATAATCTTCTTAACTTTCTCCATCAGAGGGCATAAAGAATGAAAACGACAATCACAGAAAACTAACCAATCTGATCACATGGAACACAGCCTTGTTTAACTCAGTGAAACTATGAGCCACGCTGTGAAGTGCCACCCAAGACGGACGGGTCATGATGGAGAGTTCTGACAAAACGTGGTCCACTGGAGAAGGCAATGGCAAACCACTTGAGTATTCTTGCCTTGAGAACAACCCCATGAACGGTATGAAAAGAAAAAAAAAAAAAAATAGGACAATGAAAGATGAAATCTTCAGGTTAGTAGGTGCCTAATATGATAGTGGAGATGAGTGGAGAAATAACTCCAGAAAGAATGAAGAGATGGAGAGAAACCATGGATGTGACTGGTGACGGAAGTGAAGTCTGAGGCTGTAAAGAGCAATATTGCATAAGAACCTAGAATTTAGGTTCATAAATCAAGGCAAATTGGAAGTGGTCAAACAGTAGATTGCAAGAGTGAATATTAACATTTTGAAAATCAGTGAACTAAAATGGACTGGGATCAGTTCAGTTCACTTCAGTTGCTCAGTCATGTCCAACTCTTTGCGACCCCATGAATCGCAGCATGCCAGGCCTCCCTGTCCATTACCAACTCCCGGAGTTCACTCAGACTCACGTCCATCGAGTCAGTGATGCCATCCAGCCATCTCATCCTCTCTCGTCCCCTTCTTCCCTGCCCCCAATCCCTCCCGGCATCAGAGTCTTTTCCAATGAGTCAACTCTTCGCATGAGGTGGCCAGAGTCCTGGAGTTTCAGCTTTAGCATCATTTCTTCCAAAGAAATCCCAGGGCTAATCTCCTTCAGAATGGACTGGTTGGATCTTCTTGCAGTCCAAGGGACTCTCAAGAGTCTTCTCCAACACCACAGTTCAAAAGTATCAATTCTTCTGCACTCAGCTTTCTTCACAGTCCAACTCTCACATCCATACATGACCACTGGAAAAACCATCGCCTTGACTAGACAGACATTTGTTGACAAAGTAATGTCTCTGCTTTTCAATATTCTATCTACCTTGGTCATAACTTTTCTTCCAAGGGGTAACCATCTTTTAATTTCATGGCTGCAATCACCATGTGCAGTGTTTTTGGAGCCCCCCCCCCCCCCCGAAAAAAAAAAAAAAAGTCTGACACTGTTTCCACTGTTTCCCCATTTATTTCCCATGAAGCGATGGGACCAGATGCCATAAATGTTGAGTTTTAAGCCAACTTTTTCACTCTCCTCTTTCACCTTCATCAAGAGGCTTTTTAGTTCCTCTTCACTTTCTGCCATAAGGGTGATGCCATCCGCATATCTGAGGTTATTGATATTTCTCCCGGCAATCTTGATTCCAGGTTGTGCTTCTTCCAGCCCAGCGTTTCTCATGATGTACTCTGCATAGAAGTTCAATAAGCAGGGTGACAGTATACAGCCTTGACATACTCCTTTTCCTATTTGGAACCAGTCTGTTGTTCCATATCCAGTTCTAACTGTTGCTTCCCGACCTGCATACAAATTTCTCAAGAGGCAGATCAGGTGGTCTGGTATTCCCATCTCTTTCAGAATTTTCCACAGTTTATTGTGATCCACACAGTGAAAGGCTTTGGCATAGTCAATAAAGCAGAAATAGATGGTTTTCTGGAACTCTCTTGCTTTTTCGATGATCCAGCAGATGTTGGAAATTTGATCTCTGGTTCCTCTGCCTTTTCTAAATCCAGCTTGAACATCTGGAAGTTCATGGTTCACGTATTGGTGAAGCCTGGCTTGGAGAATTTTGAGCATTACTTTACTAGCGTGTGAGATGAGTGCAATTGTGCAGTAGTTTGAGCATTCCTTGGCATTGCCTTTCTTTGGGATTGGAATGCAAACTGACCTTTTCCAGTCCTGTGGCCACTGCTGAGTTTTCCAAATCTGCTGGCACATTGAGCCCAGCACTTTCACAGCATCATCTTTCAGGATTTGAAATAGCTCAACTGGAATTCCATCACCTCCACTAGCTTTGTTCGTAGTGATGGTTTCTAAGGCCCACTTGACTTCACATTCCAGGATGTCTGGCTCTAGGTGAGTCATCACACCATCGTGATTATCTGGGGAGTGAAGATATTTTTTGTACAGTTCTTCTGTGTATTCTTGCCACCTCTTCTTAATATCTTCTGCTTCTGTTAGGTCCATACCATTTCTGTCCTTTATTGAGCTCATCTTTGCATGAAATGTTCCCTTGGTATCTCTGATTTTCTTGAAGAGATCTCTAGTCTTTCCCATTCTGTTGTTTTCCTCTATTTCTTTGCATTGATAGCTGAGGAAGGCTTTCTTATCTCTTCTTGCTATTCTTTGGAACTCTGCATTCAGATGCTTATATCTTTCCTTTTCTCCTTTGCTTTTCACTTCTCTTCTTTTCACAGCTATTTGTAAGGTCTCCCCAGACAGCCATTTTGCTTTTTTGCATTTCTTTTCCATGGGGATGATCTTGATCCCTGTCTCCTGTACAATGTCATGAACCTCAGTCCATAGTTCATCAGGCACTCTATCTATCAGATCTAGTCCCTTAAATCTATTTCTCACTTCCACGGTATAATCATAAGGGATTTGATTAAGGTTATACCTGAATGGTCTAGTGTGGTCCACTGGAGAATGGAATGGCAAACCACTTCAGTATTCTTGCCTTGACAACCCCATGAACAGTATGAAAAGGCAAAATGATAGGATACTGTAAGAGGAACACCCCAGGTCAATAGGTGCCCAATATGCTACTGGAGATCAGTGGAGAAAGAACTCCAGAAAGAATGAAGGGATGGAGCCAAAGCAAAAACAATACCCAGCTGTGGATGTGACTGGTGATAGAAGCAAGGTCCGAGACTGTAAAGACCAATATTGCATAGGAACCTGGAATGTCAGGTCCATGAATCAAGGCAAATTGGAAGTGGTCAAACAAGATATGGCAAGAGTGAACGTCGACATTCTAGGAATCAGCAAACTAAAATGGACTGCAATGGGTGAATTTAACTCAGATGACCATTTTATCTACTACTGCGGGCAGGAATCCCTCAGAAGAAATGGAGTAGCCATCACAGTTAACAAAAGAGTTCTAAATGGAGTACTTGGATGCAATCTCAAAAAGGACAGAATGATCTCTGTTCGTTTCCAAGGCAAACCATTCAATATCACAGTAATCCAAGTCTGTGTCCCAACCAGTAACGCTGAAGCTGAAGTTGAATGGTTCTATGAAGACCTCCAAGACCTTTTAGAACTAACACCCAAAAAAGATGTCCTTTTCATTATAGGGGACTGGAATGCAAAAGTAGGAAGTCAAGAAACACCTGGAGTAACAGGCAAATTGGGCCTTGGAATACGGAATGAAGCAGGGCAAAGACTAATATAGTTTTGCCAAGAAAATGCACTGGTCATAGCAAACACCCTCTACCAACAACATAAGAGAAGACTGTACACATGGACATCACCAGATGGTCAACACCAAATCAGATTGATTATATTCTTTGCAGCCAAAGATGGAGAAGCTCTACACGGTCAGCAAAAACAAGACCAGGAGCTGACTGTGGCTCAGATCATGAACTCCATATTGCCAAATTCAGACTGAAATTGAAGAAAGTAGGGAAAACCACTAGACCATTCACGTATGGACTGGGATAGGTGAATTTAACTCAGATGACCATTTTGCTACCATGGGAAAGAATCCCTTAGAAGAAATGAAGTAGCCATCATAGTCAACAAAAGAGTCTGAAATGCAGTACTTGGAATGCAATCTCAAAAAAGACAGATTGATTTCTATTTGTTTCTAAGGCAAACCATTCAAATCACAGTATTCCAAGTCTATGCCCTGACCAGTAATGCTGAAGAAGCTGAAGTTGAACAGTTCTATGAAGACTCACAAGACCTTCTACAACTAACACCCCAAAAAGATATCCTTTTCATTATAGGGGACTGGAATGCAAAAGTAGGAAGTCAAGAGCTACATGGAGTAACAAGCAAATTTGTCCTTGGAGTACAAAATGAAGCAGGACAAAGGCTAACAGAGTTTTCCCAAGAGAATGCACTGGTCATAGCAAACACCCTTTACCAACGACAAAAGAGAAGACTCTACACATGGACGTCACCAGATGGTCAACACCAAAATCAGATTGATTATATTCTTTGCAGCCAAAGATGGAGAAGCTCTATACAGTCAGCAAAAACAAGACTAGGAGCTGACTGTCGCTCAGATCATGAACTCCTTATTGCCAAATTCAAACTCCAATTGATGAAAGTAGGGAAAACCAGTAGACCATTCAGGGATGACCTAAATCAAATCCCTTAGGATTATACAGTGAAAATGATAAAGAGATTCAAGGGATTAGATCTGATAGACTATGAAGAACTATGGGCAGATGTTCCTGACATTGTACAGGAGGCAGGGATCAAGACAGTCCCCAAGAAAAAGAAATGCAAAAAGGCAAAATGGTTGTCTGAGGAAGCCTTACAAATAGCTGAGAAAAGAAGAGAAGCACAAGACAAAGGAGAAAAGGAAAGATATACCCACTTGAATGCAGAGTTTCAAAGAAGAACAAGGATAGATAAGAAACCCTTCTTCAGTGATCAACACAAAGAACTAGAGGAATGCAATAGAATGGAAATACTATAGATGTCTTCAAGAAAATTAGAGATACCAAGGGAATATTTCATGCAAAGATGGGCACAATAAAGGACAGAAATGGTGTGGACCTAACAGAGAAACATAAGATATTAATAAGAGGTGGCAAGAATACACAGAAGAACTGTACAAAAAAAAATCTTCATGACCCAGATAACCACGATGGTGTCATCATTCACTGAGCCAGACATCCTGGAATCGGAAGTCAAGTGGGACTTAGGAAGCATCACAGTGAATAAAGCTAGTGGAGGAGATGGAATTCTAATTGAGCTATTTAAAATCCTAAAAGATGATGCTGTGAAAGTGCTGGGCTCAATATGCCAGCAGATTTGGAAAACTCATCGGTGGTCACAGGACTGGAAAAGGTCAGTTTTCATTTCAATCCCAAAGAAAGCAATGTCAAAGCATGACCAAATCACTGCACAATTGCACTCATCTCACATGCTAGCAAAGTAATTCTCAAAATTCTCCAAGCCAGGCTTCAGCAGTACGTGAAATGTGACTTTTCAGATGTTCAAGCTGGATCTCGAAAAGGTAAAGGAACCAGAGATCAAATTGACAACATCTGTTGCATCATCGAAAAAGCAAGAGAATACCAGAAAAACATCTACTTCTGCTTTATTGAGTACGCCAAAGCCTTTGACTGTGAGAATCACAAGAAACTCTGGAACATTCTTCAAGAGATGGGAATATCAGACACCTGACCTGCCTCCTGAGAAATCTCTAGGCAGGTCAAGAAGCAACAGTTAGAACTGGACATGGAACAACAGACTGTTTCTCAATCAGGAAAGAAGTACATCAAGGCTGTATATTGTCACCCTCATTATTTAACTTCCATGCAGAGTACATCATGGGGAATGCTGTGCTGGATGAAGCACAAGCTGGACTCAAGATTGCCAGGAGAAATATCAATAACCTCAGATATGCAGATGACACAACATGTATGGCAGAAAGTGTAGAGGAGCCTCTTGATGAAAATGAAAGAGGAGAGTGAAAAAACTGGCTTAAAACTCAGCATTCAAAAAACTAAGGTCATGGCATCCGGTCCCATCACTTCATGGCAAAAAGATGGAGAAACAATGGAAACAATGTTAGACTTTATTTTTGGGGGCTCCAAAATCAGTGCAAAGGGTGAGTGCAGCCTTGAAATTAAAATACACCTGTTCCTTGGAAGGAAAGCTATGACAAACCTATACAGTGTATTAAAAAGCAGATTGATAAATTTGCCGATAAAGGTCCGTCTATTTAAAGCTATGGTTTTTCAGTAGTTATGAATAGGTGTGAGAGTTGGACTGTAAAGAAAGCTTAGCACTGAAAAATTGAAGCTTTTGAACTGTTGTGTTGGAGAAGACTCTTGAGAGTTTCTTGGGCTGCAAGGATATCAAAGCAGGCAATCCTAAAGGGAATCAGTCCTGCAGATTCATTGGAAGGATTGATGCTGAAGCTGAAACTCCAGTATTTGGTCACATGATGAGAAGAACTGACCCATTGGAAAAGACCCTGTTGCTGGGAAAGAGGAGAAGGGGATGACAGAGGATCAGGTGGTTGGATGGCATCATCGACTTGATGGACAAGAGTTTGTGCAAGTTCCTGGAGCTGGTAATGGACAGGGAAGCCTGGCATGCTGCAGTCCATGTGGTCGCATGGAATTGGACAAAACTGAGCAACTGAACCGAACAAGAATTTGAATAAACATTTCTCCAGAGAAGATATACTAATGAAAAATGCTCTATATTACTAGACATTAGGAAATGAAAATCAAGATCATAATGAAATATCACTTGAAATCCACTAGGATGGCAGTATAGTCATAATCATAATTATAATCATATGGAAAATAAGAAGCTGTTGTTCAATTGCAAAGTCGTGTCTGACTCTACTACCTAAAGAACTGCAGCATGCTAGGCTTCCCTGTCCTTCACCATTTCCCTCAGTTTGCTCAAACTCATGTCCATTGAGTCAATAATGCCATCCAACCATCTCATCCTCTGTCACCTCCTTCTCCTCTTGCCTTCAGTCTTTCCCAGCGTCAGGGGCTTTTTCCAGTGAGTCAGCTTGTCGCATCAGGTTGCCAAAGTGTTAGAGCTTCAACTTCAGCAGCAGTCCTTCCAACGAATATTCAGTGTTGGTTTCCTTTAGGATTGATTGGTTTGATCTCATTGTTGTCCAAAGGACTGTCAAGAGTTTTCTCCAGCACCTCAGTTCAAAACCATCACTTGTTTGGCACTCAGCTTTCTATAAGGCCCAGCTCTCATATCCATATATGACTACTGGTAAAACCATATCTTTGACTATACAGATCTTTGTCAGCAAAGTGATGTCTCTGCTTTTTAGTATACTGTCTAATTTTGTCATAGCTTTTTGCCCAAGGAACAAGCATCTTTTAATTTCATGGCTACAGTCCCAATCCTTAGTGATTTTGGAGCCCAAGATAATGAAATCTGACACTATTTCCATTTTTCCCCCATCTACTTGCCATGAAGTGATGGGACAGCATGCCATGATCTTTGTTTTTGAATGTTGAGTTTTAAGCCAACTTTTTAACTCTTTTTTTTCACCTTCTGCAAAAGGCTCTTTAGTTCCTCTTCACTTTCTGCCACTAAATTGGTATCATCTGCATATCTTACATAGTTGTTATTTCTCCCGGCAATCTTGATTCCAGCTTGAGCTTCATCCAGCCCGACATTTCACATGATGTGCTCTGCATAGAAGTTAAATAAGCTATGTGACAATACACAGCCTTGATGTACTCCTTTCCCAATTTGAACCAGTCTGTAGTTCCATGTACAGTTATAACTGTTGCTTCTTGTCTTTCATACAGCTTTCTCAGGAGGCAGTTAAGGTGGTCTTGTATTCTCATCTCTTTAAGAATATTCCACAGTTTGCTGTGATCCACATAGTCAAAGGCTTTAGTGTAGTCAGTGAAGTAGAATTTGGTGTTTTTCTGGAGTTCTCTTGTTTTTCCTATGATCCAGAAATTGTTGGCAGTTTGACCTCTGTCTGGTTCCTGTGTCTTTTCTAAATTCAGCTTGTACATCTGGAAGTTCTCAGTTCACACATTGATGAAACCTGGCTTGAAGGATTTTGAGCATAATCTTGCTGGCATGTGAAATGAGTCCAGTTGTATGGTAATTTGGACATTCTTTAGCATTGCCTTTCTTTGGAATTGGAATGAAACTGACCTTTTCCAGTCCTGTGGCCACTGCTGAATTTTCCAATTTTGCTGGCATATTGAGTACAGTACTTTGATAGCATCATCTTTTAAGGTTTGAAACAGCTCAGCTGGAATTCCCATCACCTCCACTAGCTTTTTTCGTAGTAATGCTTCCTAAGGCCCACTTGACTTCACACTCCAGGATGTCTGGCTTTAGGTGATTGACTACACCATTGTGGTTATCTTGGACATTAAGAGCTCTTTTGTACAGATCTGTGTATACTTGCCACTTCTTCTTAATCTCTTCTGTTTCTGCTAGGTTTTTACCATTTTCGTCCTTTATTGTGCCCATCTTTGAATGAAGTGTTCCCTTGGTATCTCCAGTTTTCTTGAAGCGATCTCTAGTCTTTCCAGTTATATTGTTTCCCTCTGTTTCTTTGTACTGTTCACTTAAGGTTTTCTTATCTCTCCTTGCTATTCTCTGGAACTGGAGTTGCAAAGAGTCAGACACAACTGAGCGACTAAGCACAGCACACACTGCATTCAGTTGGGTACATCTTTCCCTTTCTCCTTTCCCTTCGCATCTGTAAAGTGTTGCAGCTTTTTTTGGAATACTTTCTGGAAATTTCTCAAAAAATTAATAAACATGAGAATTCACCCTTAGGTACATATGTACAAGTATATAGGAATTTCATTCTTAGGTATATATCAAGAGAACTGAAAGTATATGTCCACTCAAAAACTTGTACATGTTCATAGCAGGTTTATTAATTTTAGTTAAAAAGTAGAGACGACTCAAATGATCAACTAATGAAGAGATAGATAAAATGTGATATATCTGTTTAATATAATATTACTCATCCATAGAAAAGAATGAAGTACTGTTATTTGTTACAACTTGATGAACCTTGACAACAGTAAGTTAAGGAAACAAGTTAGGAATAGGTATATATTATATGGTTTCACTTATATGAAATATCTGGAATGTGCCAATTCATCAAGCCATAAAGATTCAAAGGGTCTTTGATGAGGGGTGATGGGAATTGACTGGTAATGGGTATAGGTTTTGTTTTGGGGTGATGAAACCATTCTGGAATTAGATGGTGGTGATATTTGTACAATTCTGTAAATGTGTTAAAACCATTGAACTCTATACTTTAAATGTGTGAACTTCATGGCATGTATATCTCAGTAAAACTGTTAAAATGACTGTGTTCCTACCCCTCCTCATACCATGTTTTTATCGCATCATTCTGTATTGTTCTAATTCATGAATTTTTTCAAGTGACATTTTACTATTTGCCAGCGATAGCCTCAAAAGACAAGGTCTGCAGCCTGATCCTTTCTGTTTCCCTGACTCATAGGATTCAGTTGCAACCTTTTGAATGGATAAGAAGACTTTGATAAAGACAATGAATTATAGAAAGTATAAAATATGTCAATTTTGGTACATATAGAATGGATAAACACCAAGGTCCTATGGGCATAGCACAGGTAACTGTATTTGATATATTGTGATAAACTATAATGGAAAACAAAATGAAAAAGAATATATATATATGTATAACTGAGTCACTCTGCTATATAGCAGTAATTAACGTAACATTGTAATTCAACTAAACTTCAATAAAAAATAAAATTTAAAAGAATATGGAAGTTTTGTTATCTATATGTAAATCTATAAGATATCAGTTCCATGGTAGAGGGGCTTATTGCAGGAAATGTGCTTTCTCCATTATCATAAATGAAATTCAGCCTATCTTATATTAAAACTGTCAATTTTTATTACATTTTATAAAAGTATGTTTTTTTTACCCTTCTAAAACCCCAAGCAATATCTTTCATATTTTTTTAATTCTAGCAACCACCCCTAACTTATCAAGGAATAAAAATGGAGTTTCAAGATGTAATTACATTTACTTCTAACAATGGCATGCAGATGGAATTAGTGTAAGTCTTTCAAAATTTCTGAACATCAGTGACTACTTGATGCCAAGCTTTATTTTGGACTTGTGTGATACGATGAAGGAATAGTCAAATAAATCTAGCTGCTATTTTTTGCTGTGTTTCTTCCAAATTGCAGGACCTTAGGCAAGTTACTCGGAGAAGGCAATGGCCCCCCACTCCAGTACTCTTGCTTGGAAAATCCCATGGATGGAGGAGCCTGGTAGGCTGTAGTCCATGGGGTCGCTAAGAGTCGGACACAACTGAGTGACTTCCCTTTGACTTTTCACTTTCATGCATTGGAGAAGGAAATGGCAACCCACTCCAGTGTTCTTGCCTGGAGAATCCCTGGGACAGGGGAGCCTGGTGGGCTTCCGTCTACGGGGTCGTATAGAGTCGGACATGACTGAAGTGACTTAGCAGCAGCAGGCAAATTACTATGTCTAAGTGTGCTTCAGTTTCCTCTTCTATTGTCTCTATCATGCAGTGTTGTAGAGAGGATACTTATGATGATTGTTATGAAAGCACTGAAAACATTCACTGCACATATATGATGGTGACAATGATGGCAGTGGAGGCTCATTTTGTTAATGAATATTACATGCCTGGCATTGTGCAGAACACCTAACATGGATTAGTTTACTTAATCCACACAACAATCAGGTGGGTAGACATTGATATCCCAATTCATACATGGGAAACTGTCCTTAGCCAATATGTATGACTATAGGTATCACAGTGCTGGAGTGTGGTGAATCCTAAGTAAAATATTGGCTTCCTTTTTTCCATGAGCATTTTTTTTTTTTTTTTGCTGTTTTTTAAAATTAATTTATTTATTTTAATTGGAGGCTAATTACTTTACAATATTATGTTGGTTTTTGCCATACATTGACCTGAATCAGCCATGGGTACATGTGTATACCATTACAAAACCCCATCCCACCTCCCTCCCCATCCCATCCCTCTGAGTTGTCCCAGTGCACTGGCTTTGAGTGCCCAGTTTCATGCATCGAACTTGGACTGGTGATCTATTTCACATATGGTAATATACATGTTTCAATGCTATTCTCATAAATCATCCAACCCTTGCCTTTCCCCACAGAGTCTAAAATTCTTTTCTTTATATCTGTATCTCTTTTGCTGTCTCACATATAGGGTCATCATTAATGTCTTTCTAAATTTCATATATATGTATTAAGATACAGTATTAGTGTTTTTCTTTCAGACTTACTTCACTCTGTATAATAGGCTCCAGTTTCATCCACCTCATTAGAACTGATTCAAATGTGTTCTTCTTAATAGCTAAGTAGCATTCCATTGTGTATATGTATCACAATTTTCTTATCCATTCATCTGCTGATGGACATCTAGGTTGCTTCCATGTCCTAGCTATTGTAAACAGTGCTGTGATGAACATTGGGGTACACGTGTCTCTTTCCATTCTGGTTTCCTCGGTGTGTAGGCCCAGCAGTGCGATTTCTGGGTCATATGGCAGTTCTGTCTCTGCTTTTCAATATGCTATCTAGCTTGGTCATAACTTTTCTTCCAAGGAGTAAGCGTCTTTTTATTTCATGGCTGCAATCGCCATCTGCAGTGATTTTGGAGCCCCTCAAAATAAAGTTTGACACTGTTTCCACTGTTTCCCCATCTATTTCCCATGAAGTGATGGGACCAGATGCCATGATCATCGTTTTCTGAATGTTGAGTTTTAAGCCAAATTTTTCACTCTCCTCTTTCACGTTCATCAAGAGGCTTTTTAGTTCTTCTTCACTTTCTGCCATAAGGGTGATGTCATCTGCATATCTGAGGTTATTGATATTTCTCCCGGCAATCTTGATTCCAGCTTGTGCTTCTTCCAGCCCAGTGTTTCTCATGATGTACTCTACATATAAGTTAAATAAGCAGGGTGACAGTATACAGCCTTGACGTACTCCTTTTCCTATTTGTAACCAGTCTGTTTTTCCATGTCCAGTTGTAACTGATGCTTCCTGACTTGCATACAGGTTTCTCAAGAGGCAGATCAGGTGGTCTAGTATTCCCATCTCTTTCAGAATTTTCCACAGTTTATTGTGATCCACACAGTGAAAGGCTATGGCATAGTCAGTAAAGCAAAAATAGATGTTTTTCTAGAACTCTCTTGCTTTTTCCATGATCCAGCTGATGTTGGCAATTTGATCTCTGGTTCCTCTGCCTTTTCTAAATCCAGCTTGAATATCTGGAAGTTCACAGTTCACGTATTGGTGAAGCCTGGCTTGGAGAATTTTGAGCATTACTCTACTAGCGTGTGAGATGAGTGCAATTGTGCAGTAGTTTGAGCATTCTTTGGCATTGCCTTTCTTTGGGATTGGAATAAAAACTGACCTTTTCCAGTCCTGTGGCCACTGCTGAGTTTCCCAAATTTGCTGGCATATTGAGTGCAGCACTTTCTCAGCATCATCTTTCAGGATTTGAGATAGTTCAACTGGAATTCCATCACCTCCACTAGCTTTGTTCCTAGTGATGCTTCCTAAGGCCCACTTGACTTCACATTCCAGGATGTCTGGCTCTAGGTGAGTGATCATACCATTGTGATTATCTGGGTCATGAAGATCTTTTTTGTACAGTTCTGTGTATTCTTGCCACCTCTTCTTAATATCTTCTGCTTCTCTTAGGTCCATACCATTTCTGTCCTTTATCGATGGTTTTTCCAGTGGTTGTCTATGGATGCTAGAATTGGACTGTAAAAGCACTGAAGAATTGATGCTTTTGAACTGTGGTGTTGGAGAAGACTCTTGAGAGTCCCTTGGACTGCAAGGAGATCCAACCAGTCCATTCCAAAGGAGATGAGCCCTGGGTGTTCTTTGGAAGGAATGATGCTAAAGCTGAAACTCCAGTACTTTGGCCACCTCATGTGAAGAGTTGACTAATTGGAAAAGGCTCTGATGCTGTGAGGGATTGGGGGCAGAGGGAGAAGGGGACGAGAGAGGATGAGATGGCTGGATGGCATCACTGACTCAATGGACGTGAGTTTGAGTGAACTCCAGGAGATGGTTGGACAGGGAGGCCTGGCATGCTGCGATTCATGGGGTCACAAAGAGTTGGACACGGCTGAGCGACTGAACTGAACTGTACTGATGGCAGTTCTATTTCCAGTTTTTTTAAGGAATCTCCACACTGTTCTCCATAGTGGCTGTACTAATTTGCATTCCCACCAACAGTGTAACAGAAAAGGGTTCCCTTTTCTCCACACTCTCTCCAGAATTTATTGTTTTCAGACTTTTTGATAGCAGCCATTCTTACTGGCATGAGATGGTAACTCATTGTGGTTTTAATTTGCATTTCTCTGATAATGAGTGATGTTGAGCATTTTTTCATGTGTTTGTTAGCCATCTGTATGTCTTTTTTTGAGAAATGTCTGTTTAGTTCTTTGGCCCATTTTTTGATTGGGTCATTTATTTTTCCTGAATTGAGCTGCAGGAGCTGTTTGTATATTTTTGAGATTAATTCTTTGTCAGATGTTTTGTTTGCTTATTATTTTCTCCCACTCTGAAGGCTGTCTTTTCACCTTGATTGTAGTTTCCTTCATTGTGCAAAAGCTTCTAAGTTTAATTAGGTTCCATTTGTTTATTTTTACTTTTATTTCCATTTCTCTGGGAGGTGAGTCATAGAGGATCTTGCTGTGATTTATGTCAGGGAGTGTTTTGCATATGTTTTCCTCTACGAGTTTTATAGTTTCTGGCCTTAGATTTAGATGTTTACTGTATTTTGAGTTTATTTTTGTGTATCGTGTTAGAAAGTGTTCTAGTTTCATTATTTTACAAGTGGTTGACCAGTTTTCCCAGCAGCACTTGTTAAAGAGATTGTCTTTTCTCCATTGTATATTCTTGCCTCCTTTGTCAAAGATAAGGTGTCCAGAGGTGCATGGATTTGTCTCTGGGCTTTCTATTTTGTTCCATTGTTCTTTATTTTTGTCTTTGTGCCAGTACCATACTGTCTCAATGACTGTAGCTATGTAGCAGAGACTAAAGTCAGGCAGGTTGATTCCTCCAGTTCCATTCTTCTTCCTCAAGATTGCTTTGGCTATTCGAGGTATTTTGTATTTCTATACAAATTGTGAAATTATGTGTTCTAGTTCTGTGAAAAATACCATTGGTAGCCTGACAGGGATTGCATTGAATCTATAGATTGCTTTGGGTAGTATACTCACTTTCACTATACTGATTCTTCCAATCCATGAACATGGTATATTTCTCCATCTATTTGTGTCCTCTTTGATTTATTTCATCAGTCTTTTATAGTTTTCTATATATAGGTTTTTGTTTCTTTAGATAGATTTATTGCTAAGTATTTTATTCTTTCCGTTGCAAAGGTGAATGGGATTTTTTCTTTAATTTCTCTTTCTATTTTCTCATTGTTAGTGTATAGGAATGCAAGGGATTTCTATGTAGCAATTTTATATCCTGAAACTTTACTATATTCACTGATTAGCTCTAGTAATTTTCTGATGATAGAGTCTTTAGGGTTTTCTATGTAGAGGATCATGTCATCTGCAAACAGTGAGAGTTTTACTTCTTCTTTTCCAACCTGGGTTTATTTTATTTATTTATTTTTTCTTCTCTGATAGCTGTGGCTAAAACTTCCAAAACAATGTCTAATAGTAGTGGTGAGAGTGGGCACCCTTGTCTTTTTCCTGACTTCAGGGGAAATGCTTTCAATTTTTTTGCCATTGAAGATAATATTTGCTGTCTGTTTGTCATATAAGGCTTTTATTCTGTTCAGGTATGTTCCTTCTAAGCCTGCTTTCTGGAGAGTTTTTATCATAAATGGGTGTTGAATTTTGTCAAAGGCTTTCTCTGTGCCTATTGAGATAATCATATGGTTTTTAGCCTTCAATTTGTTAGTGTGATTGATTTGCAAATATTGAAGAATCCTTGCATCCCTGTGATAAAGCCCACTTGGTCATGAGGTATGATCTTTTTAATATGTTTTTGGATTCTGTTTGCTAGAATTTTGTTGAGGATTTTTGCATCTATGTTCATCAGTGATATTGGCCTGTTGTTTTCTTTTTTTGTACCATCTTTGTCTGGTTTTGGTATTAGGGTGATGGTAGCCTTATAGAAGGAAATGTCAACCCACTCCAGTATTCTTGCCTGGAGAATCCCAGGGACAGAGGAGCCTGCTGGGCTGCCGTCTATGGGGTTGCACAGAGTTGGACACGACTGACAGGACTTAGCAGTAGCAGCAGCAGCAGCAGCCTCATAGAATGAGTTTGGGAGTTTACTTTCCTCTGCAGTTTTCTGGTAGAGTTTGGGTAAGATAGGTGTTAGCTCTTCTCTAAATTTTTGGTATAATTCACCTGTGAAGCCATCTGGTCCTGGCCTTTTGTTTGTTGGAAGATTATTTATTATAGTTTAGATTTCTGTGCTTTTCCCACTCTCTGTCTAAGTCAGTTGCAGATGCTGACAGACCTTTCTGTTTTTATGTGTGTATAGCACAATCATCTAGGCAAATTGTGAGTAGGATATTTAATGAAAGTCCCAGGCAGCCTGGTATTACTTAGCCCTATCAAAGGTCCCCAGGTGACTCTAGTCCTCATTGGCTAGAATATTGTCCTTTTTAGCATTCAAAATGTGCAGAAAGCAAGAGCCATCACATTTCAGATCTACTATTTCTTCATCATCTAGGAAGTACAGAAAATAAACTTTATCTCTCCAGGGCTAAGAGAAGAAGAAAATCATATCACAGCCCTGTCCTAATGTCTTCTTAGAGGATGCAGTTAATTTTCAACTGACCTGATTTTGTTTCTTGTAGCATGATGTTCCTTTCTCTTTCCTCTCAGATGCCAGTTCCTATGTATCTCCTTGCCATGACTGTTTGTTGCTGGAAGAAAACAACTGAAGCTTGCTATCAGGTGAAAGTTGAGGGTAGTTTAGCTTCTTTTCCAGGAATATACAAACCTAGGTTTTTAAAAGCTGTGTTAATGTGTTTTTCATTTGTTCGTGCACTCATTCATCCATCTGTAGATTCAGTAAATATTTGATAAACAGTATAAGAGCCAAGTCATGGGAATAGAAGAGTGAGCAAAGCAGAGTTTCTTCTACTCTCAAGGAACTGATAGAGATAAAGTGAACCATCATATACCCTGGTCCTGGTTTGAAGGGTAAGTGTCTGGTGTTCTCAGTGTTATGATCAAATAACATCTAGCCCAAGTTTCATCCTCCTTCAGAGATAGAGCATTATTAGACCAAGTACTCAAGAATTAGTCATTTGGAGATGGAATCACAGAAGATTAGAAAACTAGTGCCAGGATTGAGGCAGCAGAAAGGAATGAGCATGGAACATACAGTCAGAAGTTATTGTGCCTAGGCCCAGCTCTCCTGTTCACTGGCTAAGACATTTAGCTTCTCTGCCTCTTTTTGCTCATCTGGAGAATGAAGTTAATAAAAATCTCTCCATATCAGGGGTATCAGGAGATTAAATAAAATACTTCTGTATCCACATACCCTGCTGTAGTTATCAATATCTGAAATTATTTTGTGATTCTTTATATACTTGTTCATGTACCTCCCTTAAAATGGAAACCTTCAAAAGGCAGTCAGTGACTTTGTCTGACTTGTTCATCACTATATCCCTAGTCAGATTGTGCTTCATAGGTACTGGTTTATGGTAGATACTGAATAAATTTTTATTGACAAAATTGATGATAATGAATGTGAAGGTATTTTTGCATTTATTAAATGCTATACATATAATCATTGGTAAAAAAAAATCTAATCCAACCACCATGTTTTATAGATCTCCAAAGACAATTAAAACCAGAGTTCACATTACAATCCTGCTACTTTCTAGCTGCTCCACTTCAGACAAGTTACTTAACCTCCCCAAACTTCCCTTAACTTTTTCATTTTCCTCACTGAATGGCTATGCAGATATTACGAGATAATGCCTGTGCTTTGCATACTTAAAATGCTCTGCAAATATAGGTTTATAAGATGAGAAAACTAAGACTCAGGAAAAAGGTAACTGGTCCAAGGTCATGCAACAAGTTAATATCAGAATTTATAATGGAATCTCAGGCTTCCAACTCCTATTCTATTATACTGAGGCAGATTCGCGAGCAGAAACAGTGGAGGAAAGTAGATAGTGGTCAGGGATAAGGGAAAGCAGGGTCTGTCTGACTGACTCTTTGTCTCTTCATAATGGAAAAGTGGAACTTAGAAGGTAATGTGTGAGAGACCAATGATCATTCTGCAGAACAGAAAGAGCTTGTTCATTAAATTGAACTTTTTATGTATGTTTGTCTAACAATGATAGTTCCATCAACTCTTTACTACTTTACTTTTACCTAGTTCAAAAAGATGTCAAAACTGACACATTTTCTTTCTCAGGTTTTACCCTAGATAACATTTTGTTTAGCTTGTGTTTACCTGTAATATAGCAAAAGAATAAGGCAAGGTATGAGTATGTAAAGATACCAAGGGAACATTTCATGCAAAGATGGGCACAATACAGGATATAAATGGTATGGACTTAACAGAAGCAGAAGATATTAAGAAGAGGTGGCAAGAATACACAGAAGAACTATACAAAAAAATCTTCATGACCCAGATAATCAAGATGGTGTGATCACTGACCTAGGGCCAGACATCCTGGAATGCGAAGGCAAGTGGGCCTTAGGAAGCATCACTACAAACAAAGCTAGTGGAGGTGATGTCATTCAAGTTGAGCTATTTCAAATCCTAAAAGAAGATGCTATGAAACTGCTGCACTCAATATTCCAGCAACTTTGGAAAATGCAGCAGTGGTCACAGGACTGGAAAAGGCCTGTTTTCATTCCAATCCCAAAGAAAGCAATGCCAAAAAATGCTCAAACTACTGCACAATTGCACTCATCTCACACACTAGCAATGTAATGCTCAAAATTCTCCAAGCCAGGCTTCAACAGTACGTGAACCATGAACTTCCAGATGTTCAAGCTGGTTATAGAAAAGTCAGAGAAACCAGAGATCAAAGTGCCAACATCTGTAGGATCATCAAAAAAGCCAGAGGGTTCCAGAAAAACATCTACTTCTGTTTTATTGACTATGCCAAAGCCTTTGACTGTGTGGATCACAACAAACTGGAAAATTCTTCAAGAGATAGGAATACTAGACCACCTGACCTGCCTCCTGAGAAATCTCTATGCAGGTCAAGAAGCAACAGTTGGAACTGGACATGGAAAAACAGACTGGTTCCAAATTGGGAAAGGAGTACATCAAGGATGTATGTTGTCACCCTGCTTATTTAACATATGTAGAGTACATCATGCAGAATGCTGGACTGGGTGAAGCACAAGCTGGAATCAAAATTGCTGGGAGACATATCAGCAAACTCAGATATGCATATGACACCACCCTTATGGCAGAAAGCAAAGAAGAACTAAAGAGCCTCTTGATGAAACTGAAAGAGGAGAGTGAAAATGTTGGCTTAAAGCTCAACATTCAGAAAACGAAGATCATGGCATCCGGTCCCATCACTTTATGGCAAATAGATGGGGAAACAATAGAAACAGTGTCAGACTTTAATTTTTGGGGCTCCAAAATCATTGCAGATGGTGACTGCAGCAATGAAATTAAAAGACGCTTACTCCTTGGAAGGAAAGTTATGACCAACCTAGACAGCATACTAAAAACCAGAGACATTACTTTGCCAACAAAGGTCCATCTACTCAAAGCTATGGTTTTTCCAGTGATCACGTATGGATGTGAGAGTTGGATTATAAAGAAAGCTGAGCACTGAAGAATTGATGCTTTTGAAATGTGATGTTTGTGAAGACTCTTGAGAGTCCCTTGGACAGTAAGGAGATCCAACCCTTCCATCCTAAAGGAAGTCAGTCCTGAATATTCATTGGAAAGACTGATGGTGAAGCTGAAACTCCAGTACTTTGGCCACCTGATGTAAAGAACTGACTCATTTGCAAAACCCTGATGCTGGGAAAGATTGAAGGTGGGGGGAGATGGGGATGACAGAGGATGTGATGGTTGGATGGCATCAATGGCTCAATGGACATGAATTTGAGTAAGCTCTGGTAGTTGGTGATGGACAGGGAAGCCTGGCGTGCTGGAGTCCATAAGGTCACAAAGAGTTGGACATGGCTGAGCAACCAAACTGAACTTAACTGACTAAAGAGTATTTAACATTTGCTATTTTTATTGAAGACAAAGGAAAAAGTAATCTGAGGGATTTAGATTAGATATGAGGAAGAGTTTCTGGCTTGGATGTGAGCTGTACTGTGATTAAACTGATATTGTGAAATCCTTGGTATATTTTAAAAAGCTTTTAGTTCATCTGATATAGGCCATGTGCTCAGATTATAGCCTGCTATGCTCCTTTGTCCATGGTATATTCCCACCAAAAATACTGGAGTGGGTTGCTATTTCCTTCTCCACTGATACAGGTTAACAGTGTCTTAATTAGAACTCAAATGTTGTTCAGGGTCCATCTTGGCCTTCAAATTAACATGCTACTTGAAAGGCAACATTGGTGGTTTTCAAACTTTGGTCTTTGGCCAAAAAGTAAGTGGAACAGAAAAGAAAGAGGGAAGAAAGTTAATTAGGAAATTCTCAGGCAGCTTCTGGGCTGGACACTGGAAATTCATCAATGCAGGCCATATGAAGAGTGGGAAAAACATACATAAATGGATTATTTGTAGTATAAAACGTTACAAATGTTCTGAAAGCCGTAATAAGTTGGGGACGTGATCATATATCATGTAAGGGATGCAGGATCATGAAGGGCTTCATAGAGTAGGTGATGGCCTCTTGAGCTGAGACCTGAAATGTGCCAAGGGAGAGAGATTGTTGGGGGCAGGATAAGGTCATTCCAGATAGAGGGGATGGTAATGTAAGCAAAGACACTGGGGTGTCAAACAGCAGGTTAGATTGGAGAACTGAAATAAGGTAGTACTGTTGGGAGGTCATTTGGATAGTGTTGTAGAAGTGGTGAAAGAAAGAGCTAGCAATAAGCCTTGAATACCATGCTAGTGCTTTGAATGTGTATGCTGTAGGATAAGCATTTTTCAGTGCCTACCCAAAAAGATTGCTTAAGCATTTATAAAAGTATAAACTCTTAGGTCTTACCTGTAGCTGCAAATTCAGAAGACTCTGGGCTAAGTAGGGGTGGGACAAAATCTTTGTAAAGTTGTCCCTCACTGTCCACAGAAGAATGGTTCCAGAGCTTCTGTGCATACGAAAATTCACAGATGTTCAAGTCACTTATAAAAATGGCATAGTATTTGCATATAACCTATGCACATCCTCCAGGATACTTTAAATCACCTCTAGATTACTTATAATACCTAATGCAATGTACTGTGTTACTGTGTGTATGTATGCTTAGTTGTGTCTGATGTTTGTGACCCCAAGGACTGTATGAAGCCCACCAAGTTCCTCTGTCCATGGAATTTTCTAAGCAAGAATATTGGAGAGAGTTGCTGTTTTCTACTCCAGAGGATCTTCTTGACCCAGAGATTGAACCAGCATCTTTTGTGTCTCCTGCATTTGCAGGCAGATTCTTTACCACTGTGCCACCTAGGAAACAAAATGATGAAAATGTTATATAAATTGTTGTACATAAACTGTAAATTCTATATAAGTGATTTCCAGCATGCAGCAAATTCAAATTTTGCTTTTTGGAACTTTTTGGAATTTTTTAAAGAATATTTTTGAGCTGCAGTTGGTTGAACCTGTGGGTGCAGAATCTGCAGATATGGAAGGTCAATTGTATTGCTAAGTAGCTACTCAAGGAATTATGATACATCAGTGAATAAGGCCACTGCTGTAAACCATGGGGAGTTCTGAGAACTCTTAAGAAGAGGAGTTACAGAAACAAATATTTTAGACAAGATTCCTCTGTGATCCAGTGTGTTTTGTGGATTGGAGAGCATCAGACAGTAGGCAGAAAGACTTGAGTTAGAGCTGAAGTTATTTTGAAGGTTGATTTGTGTGTGTGTGTGTGTGTGTGTGTGTGTGTGTATTTGTGTGTGGCAGGGTATGATTTAGGTAGTAAAATTAGCAGATACTAGTCACTGATGACTGGATATGGATAGTTCATGGGATACAATGAGGAAGTGTATTACATTAAATACAAGATGGCTTGTAGTTTTCTGGATTGAATCATTGGAGACTATCAACCCCTGTGAGAAACTATGGTCTAATAATTGATCTTGGAGTTAGAGAGACCTGAGTTCAAACTTTACAACCATCATTTACTGTCTATGGGTCTTGGGCAGCACGTGTTAGCTGTTATTATTGTGCCATATGTTGGGATAGTATACTGGATTGAGATGAGGTAGCGGATTTTTATTCCCTGTCAATGACCCCCTCTCCCCACAATCAAAATCTGTATTTTAGGTTAGGGAACAAAGCACTTTCCCAAGTGTCAAGTTAATACCTAGCCTTGTCTTGCCTTGTGGCAGGCCTTGTTCTTTGTGTGTTTAAGAGAACAGGGTAAGACCTCTTGCTGGTGAATGTCTCAATGAAGCTGTTTTCTTGGAGCTTGTAGGTTCTTTTGGCCAATATGAAATGTCTAACCTTGGATTTCCCAGTTGTGAACTAAGCTTGGAATCTCATCAGCATTTCATTCCTCCCCATGTTGTGCCTGCTCTCATGGTGCTATCTTCCTTCTTTGGGTTTCTGAAGCCCTCAGACAATGCTGAACATTTTCACATTTCTTAAGTTACATGTATTTTTGTTGCCTCAGACCAAGTCACAAAAGTACTTTAAAGATAAAGTTAGTTTTTTCAGTGCTTTCATAAGTTTTTCACAAAGAATAGCAGTGATTGCTTCTTCTTTGCCTTAACCAGTAGTGTCTGACAGTGTAGGAGGCAGTATGGTGTATTTCAGAGCTCACTGAACTGGGAGTTAGATGTCCTGGACTTTAGTCCTGAGAAGAAGTTGTGATGGCATGAGAAAATTGGGGATAAATGACCTTTCAAGTGTTCCAGGCCTTTTTCCATGTTATCTGACACTTGTTACAAAACTTCTTTGAGGCTGGTATATTGTTTTCCCCATTTTGTAGATAATGAAACTGATGGTAGGGTATTAGGTTCATTTTGTGCCCAACATCACATAGCTAGTGATCAGTAGTGTGTGTGTGTGTGTGTGTGTGTGTTTGGTCAGTCATACAGTCGTGTCTGACTCTGTGTGACACTATGGACTGTAGTCCACCAGGCTCCTCTGTCCATGGAGTTTTCCAAGCAAGAATATTGGAGTGGGTTGCCATTTCATACTCTAGAGGCTCTTCCTGACCCAGGGATCAAAACCACATCTCTTGCATCTTCTGCATTAACAGGCGGATTCTTTACCACTGAACCACCTGGTAAGCCCCAGTGATCAGTAATATATTCAAATCCAAGTTTCTGGGCCCGCAAAGCCTTTTTTTTTTTTTTTCTTCTGACACTGCAACTTACTATAAAACACCATTTATTCTGAGCTTTAAATTTTTTTTTTTTTTTTTGTAAAATGGGTGCTGTAACCTTTGCTCTGTATGATGATAAATCTTGTAAAACAAGACTTAGGATATGGGACAGCAGTATTTGTATCTTTGGGCCTTTAATGTATTCTAAGCGCCAAAGAATTGATGCCTTTGAACTGTGGTATTGGAGAAGACTCTTGAGAGTCCCTTGGACTGCAAGGAGATCCAACCAGTCCATTCTGAAGGAGATCAGCCCTGGGATTTCTTTGGAAGGAATGATGCTAAAGCTGAAACTCCAGTACTTTGGCCACCTCATGTGAAGAGTTGACTCATTGGAAAAGATTCTGATGCTGGGAGGGATTGGGGGCAGGAGGAGAAGGGGATGACAGAGGATGAGATGGCTGGATGGCATCACTGACTCAATGGACGTGAGTCTGAGTGGACTCCGGGAGATGGTGATGGACAAGGAGGCCTGGCGTGCTGTGATTCATGGGGTCACAAAGAGTCGGACACGACTGAGTGACTGAACTGAACTGAACTGAACTGAAGTGCCTCTCACAGTGTCTGCCACATTGTAGCATGCATGTGTGTGTGTGTGCTAAGTTGCTTCAGTTATTTCTGACTCTTTGCAATCCTATGGACTGCAGCCTGACAGGCTCCTCTGACCATGGGATTCTCCAGGCAAGAATACAGAAGTGGGTTGCCATTTCCTTTTCCAGCCACAGAGTAGAGCACTCAATAAATATTTGCTGATTCTTTCTAATAAGAAGAAGGTAGTTTCATAATGGATTAAATACATTTTGGGAGCTGCTATACTGTTTAATGCTATTACCATTTTTTCGAAGGGTACTGGAATATAGCTGAGTGACTGATGTTAGTCATTATATAGATTTTTTATAGGTTGACTATTCTAGACACTGCTGCTGCTGCTAAGTCACTTCAGTCGTGTCTGACTCTGTGCGACCCCATAGATGGCAGCCCAACAGGCTCCTCTGTCCCTGGGATTCTCCAGGCAAGAATACTGGAGTGGGTTGCCATTTCCTTCTCCAGTGCATGAAAGTGAAAGTGAAAGTGAAGTCGTTCAGTCGTGTCCGACTCTTATCGACCCCATGAACTGCAGCCCACCAGGCTCCTCCATCCATGGGATTCTCCAGGCAAGAGTACTGTAGTGGGGTGCCATTGCCTTCTCCGATTCTAGACACTAGGTCCTATGAAAACTTAGTGTGCAGACTGTAACTAGAAATATTGTTCTACATCAGAATTCTGGCATAGGAATCATAATATTTGGGTTCTAGTCTCAGGCCCAGCTCTGAATTTTTTTTTTTCTCCAGGTCAGTCCTCTGTACTTTCTCAGCCCCGAAATTTTCTCCCTGAACAATAAGGGAGTTAAACTACAGCAGGGAGTTTCAGCCTTGATTGGAAATTAAATTACTTTAAGGAGCTTTGAAAAATTTGGATTCCCAGACTCCACCCTAGTTAAATTAAATCAAAATTGGGATTGTGGGTAGATGCATTGGCATCTCCATTGCATGGGAAAATCCTCTAGCAATTTTACTGTGTACCCAAGGATGAGAAACACTGGACTAGATGATCTCTCAGAGCCATCCAGCCCTGATAGTCACTAAGAAGCAGTGCCATATAGATAGCATGGTGAACAAAGTATGGGTTTTGAAGTTAGTCAGATATGCATTCAAGTCCTGACTTTTCTACTTTATTAGCTGTGTGATCTTGAAGAAATTGTTCAATGCCTCTGGCTTTTCTTTTTAAAACATATTCTACATATTCTTCAGTAGTGGTTTTGGTGATTATGCACTTTCAACAGTTCTTAACACACAGTATGCCTTCAGTAAATAATACTTTTAGTATCAGACTTCAAATAGAGGCTATGAGGAAAATATTGGTCTAGTAATATTTGACAGGTAAATTAAAATCAAGTTGTTTTCTCATTTTCTGCTTTCTTGGCAATGGATTCTGGAAACAAAGAATGTTGAAACAGCTCTCAGCCGTCAGATTTGATGACACTGCAGAAAGGAATCTGGCTAGTTCTTATGTGACCAATTGGCTCTGATGGCTCAGAAGCCATTGGGAAGATTTTGGCTCACAGAATACTGCAGATGTAACTTGGGACATTATAAGGACATGACTGTAGTAAGGATTCACTGTTCAGCCCCATTTCTGAGAGTGATTTATGGAGAAAAGGACAGCCTTGACATTTTGGTGGGGTACACTGATTAAAAAAAATGTGTTGCTGTCTTAGCATGCTCGTCAGTGATAAAAACTGCAGGAAAATGGAAATCACAAGTAGGCCTATAACTGCCTGGTGCATAGTGATGTATTTTTCTATTCGTCATTGTGTATTGTGCAAAGCAGTCTCTGAATGTCAGGTTTGAGACTTGAGTATGCATTAGAGCTATGGGCATCTGATCTATTCTAGAGTAACTGATGAATATGTAAAAC
Organism: Bos taurus; assembly: GCF_002263795.3. NCBI lineage: Eukaryota > Metazoa > Chordata > Mammalia > Artiodactyla > Bovidae > Bos > Bos taurus. Next base: position 83,192,716 of record NC_037357.1, on the reverse strand, counting down.
ATCTAGCCTGGTTAGTAATTGGATTTAGTAAATGGTGGGCTTTACTCGGGAGAAGGCAATGGCACCCCACTCCAGTATACTCTTGCTTGGAAAATCCCATGGATGGAGGAGCCTGGAAGGCTGCAGTCCATGGGGTCACTGAGGGTTGGACATGACTGAGCGACTTCACTTTCACTTTTCACTTTCATGCATTGGAGAAGGAAATGGCAACCCACTCCAGTGTTCTTGCCTGGAGAATCTCAGGGACGGGGGAGCCTGGTGGGCTGCCGTCTATGGGGTCACACAGTGTCGGACACAACTGAAGCAACATAGCAGCAGCAGCAGCAGCAGCAGCAGGGCTTTACTCCTTAAACCCCTCAGGCAACACACACATTTTCTGATTCTATAGTAATCACCATCTTGGCCCCTTTTATAGTATTTCTCTTGCTATATCTTGCATTGATCATTCAGATACTTGTCATGGACCAAAATGAGCCCATAAAAGCTCTTAAAGGACACGGGCTGTGTTTTTCTCATCTTTATGTAACCACCATTTAGCAGAGGTCTCCATAATATATGAATGTTATGAATTTTCGAATGGATGAAAGAAAAATATTAGCAACTTCTTTCCCCCCTTTCTGATGTATGATGAGGATTAGTGTGTGTGTATTGGGGGAGGAGCGATTCTTGTATCACATGAAATAGAAACTGACTTGGAAAACAAGGCTTCAAGAATGGTAAAGTGAATACTCCCATAAATCTACTCTTTCTTAAAATCAACATACACACCAGAAAAAATTGTGAAAATTAACTTTTTCAGAATTCTGGAAAGGAAAAAAGGCTTGCAACTAATCTGAGGAACATTTATTCAAGTAAATCTGCTGTACATTCTCTGATCATAATAGAAGTAACTAGGTATCACTCGGAGAGGGCACTGGCACCCCACTCCAGTACTCTTGCCTGGAGAATCCTATGGATGGAGGAGCCTGGTGGGCTGCAGTCCAAGGGGTCGAGAAGAGTCAGACACGACTGAGCAACTTCACTTTCACTTTTCACTTTCCTGCATTGGAGAAGAAAATGGCAACCCACTCCAGTGTTCTTGCCTGGAGAATCCCAGGGACAGGGGAGCCTGGTGGGCTGCCATCTATGGGGTCACACAGAGTCGGACACCACTGAAGTGACTTAGCAGTAGGTATCACTACCAGAAGGAAAGCTGTGAAACACAATCCTAAATAAACAATGGGTCAAACAAACAAAAAAAATCACATCAGAAATAAGAAAATACTTGAGGTAAATAAAACAAAATTGTAACATTACTTAACTTATGGGATACACATATGCTGAAGCAGTATTTAAAGAGAAATTTATAGCTATGAATGCCTATTTCTAAGGTCTGAATATTATCCCCACCTAAATCCATACGTTGAAATCCTAATGCCCTATATGATGGTATTAGAAGTTGGGACCCTTAGGAAATACTAAGTATATGAGTGTGGCACCCACATTTAGTGGAATTAGTGCTCTATAAAAGGCCCCAGAAAGCTTGCTTGTCCTTCTGCCATTTTGTAAAGGAAATCAGTCCTGAATATCTATTGAAGGACTGATGCTGAAGCTCCAATAATTTGGCCACCTGATGAGAAGAGCTGACTCATTGGAAAAGACCCTGATGGCTGGGAAAAATAGAAGGCAGGAGGAGAAGGGGATGACAGAGGACGAGATGGTTGGATGGCATCACCAATTCAATGAACATGAGTTTGAACAAGCTTTGGAAGTTGATGAAGGACAGGGAGGTCTGGCATGCTTCGGGGTTGCAAAGAATTGGACATGACTGAGCAATCAACTGAACTGATTACCAATCCTCCACAAATTCTTCCAAAAAGTACAAGTGAAAACACTGCCTCCAAATTTCTGTGATTCTCAAAAAACAAAGATCTCTCTCTCTCTCTCTCTCTCTCTCTCTCTCTCTCTCTCTCTCTCTCTCTCTCTCTCACACACACACACACACACACAAACTAGAGATCACTTTTGAACATATATTTAAAAAAAGTTCCTCAACAAAATAATAGCAAACCAGCATCAAATAAGGAGTTGTATAGTGACCAAGTAGGGTTTATATCAAGAATGTAAAATTGAGATTTATCTCAGGAAGGTAAGGTTAGAAAATCAACTAATAAATATAATGCATGATATTTAAGAGAACAAAGGCATCATGATCATCTCAATATATGCTAAAAATAATTGGAAAAATCTCTAATACTTTTTCTTGATTAAATTAGTAACAAACAAGGAAAAGTAAATAACTTGCTCTAACTGAAAATGGATATCTATGAAAAACCAGCAGCTATCATAATTACGGGGATTCCCTGGTGGCTCAGTGGTAAAGAATCCTCCTTCCATGCAGGAGCCACAAGAGATGTGGGTTTGATCACTGGATCAGGAAGATCCCCTAGAGTAGGGCACGGTAACCCACTCCACTATTCTTGCCTGGAGAATTCCCTGGATATGGGAGCCTGCCAGGCTACAGTCCACAACGTCTCAAAGAGCAGACACAACTGAAGCAACTTAGCATGCATGCATGCATCATATTTAAGAGTGAAAGACTGAAAGATTTCCCTGTAAGAGCAAAGCAAGGCAAAGATAGATGTTCACTGTCACCATTTCTATTCACCAGTGTATTAGATAATATAGCCAGAGAATATAGACAAGGAAAAGAAAGCAAAAATCATACAGATTGTAGAGGAAATAAGAAAAACATTTTTATTAAGATGACAAATTTCTAGAAAGATTCAACCTGCCAAGAATGAATCAAGAGGAAATAAATAGTTTGCACACATCAATGACTAGAAGTGAAATTGAGTTTGTAATAAAAACAAAAATCTTCCAGCAAACAAAATCAGGACTGGAGGACTTCATAGGTGAATTCCTACAAACATCAAAGGAAAAATTAATACCTATTAATTTCAAAATATTACAAAAAAATTGAAGAGGATGAAAGACGCCCAAATTCATTCTAGGAGGCCAACTTTACACGATACTAAAAAACAGAAAAAGACACTATAAAAAAGAAAGTTCAGTTCAGTTCAATAGCTCATGGACTGCAGCAGGCCAGGGTTAGGATGGACTGGTTTTATTTCCTTGCAGTCCAAGGGACGGACTCTCAAGAGTCTACTCCAACATCACATTTCAAAAGCTTCAATTCTTCAAGTTCAGCTTTCTTTATGGTCCAACTCTAACATCCATACACGACTCCTAGAAAAACCATAGATTTGACTAGATGGACGTTTGTCATCAAAGTAATGTCTCTGCTTTTTAACATGCTGTCTAGGTTGGTCATAGTTTTTCTTCCAAGGAACAAAGTCTTTTAATTTCATAGCTGCCATCACCATCTGCAGTGGTTTTGGAACCCAAGAAAATAAAGCCTCTCACTGTTTCCATTATTTTCCCATCTGTTTGCCATGAAGTGATGAGACCGGATGCCATGATCTTCATTTCTTGAATGTTGAGTTTTCAGGCAACTTTTTCACTCTCCTCTTTCACTTTCATCAAGAAGCTCCTCAGTTCCTCTTTGCTTTCTGGCATAAGGGTTGTGTCATCTGCATGTCTGAGGCTATTGATATTTCTCCTGGCAATCTTGATTCCAGCTTGTTCTTCATCCAGCCTAGCATTTCATGTGATGTACTCTGCATAGAAGTTAAATAAGCAGGGTAACAATATACAGCCTTGATGTACTCCTTTCCCAATTTGGAACCAGTCCATTGTTCCATGTTTGGTTCTAACACGTTTGGCTTCTTAACATGCATATAGATTTCTCAAGAGGCAGGTAAGTTGGTCTGGTATTCCCATCTCTTGAAGAATTTTCCATAGTTTGTTGTCATCCACACAGTCAAAGGCTTTGGTGTAGACAATAAAGAAGTAGTAGATGTTTTTCTGGAACTCTCTTGTTTTTTCCATGATCCAGCGGATGTTGGCAATTTGATCTCTGGTTCCTCTGCCTTTTCTAAATCCAGCTTGAATATCTGGAAGTTCATGGCTCATGTACTGATGAAGCCTGGCTTGGAGAATTTTGAGTATTACTTTACTAGTGTGTGAGATAAGCTCAATAGTTTGGTAGTTTCAACAGTCTTTGGCTTTGCCCTTCTTTGGGACTGGAATGAAAACTGACCTTTTCTAGTCCTGTGGCCACTGCTGAGTTTTCCAAATTTGCTGGCATATTGAGTGCAGCACCTTAACAACATCATCTTTTAGGACTTGAAGTAGCTCAACTGGAATTCCACCATCTCCACTAGCTTTGTTCATATCGATACTTCCTAAGGCCCACTTGACTTCGAACTCCAGGATGTCTGGCTCTAGATGAGTGATCACACCATCGTGGTTATATGAGTCATGAAGATCTTTTTTGTATATTTCTTCCATGTATTCTTGGCACATTTTCTTAATATCATCTGCTTCTGTGAAGTCCGTACTGCTTCTGTCTTTTATTGTGCCCATCTTTGCATGAAAGGTTCCCTTGATATTTCTAATTTTATTGAAGACATCTCTAGTCTTTCCCATTCTCTTGTTTTCCTCTATTTATTTGTATTGATCACTTAGAAAGACTTTCTTATCTCTCCTTGTTATTCTTTGAAACTTTGCACTCAGGTGGGTATATCTTTCCTTTTCTCCTGCCTTTTGCTTCTCTTCTTTTCTCAACTATTTGTAAGGCCTCCTCAGGCAACCATTTTGCTTTCTTGCATTTCTTTTTCCTGGGGGTGGTCTTGATCACTGTGTCCTGTACAGTGTCATGAACCCCCGTCCATAGTTCTTCAGGCATCCTGCCTATCAGATCTAATCCCTTGAATCTATTTGTCACTTTCACTGTAAAATAGTAAGGGATTTTATTTTGGTCATCCCTGATTGGTCTAGTGGTTTTCCCTACTTTCTTCAGTTTACTTCTGTATTTGGCTTTAAGGAGTTCATGATCTGAGCCACAGTCAGCTCCCAGTCTTGTTTTTGCTGACTGTATACAGCTTTTCCATCTTCTGCTGCAAAGAGTATAATCAATCTGATTTCCGTATTGACCATCTGGTGACGTCCATTATAGAGTTGTCTCCTGTTAACCTTTGTCTTGCTTCATTTTTTACTCCAAGGCCAAATTTGCCTGTTACTCCAGGTATCTCTTGACTTCCTACTTTTGCATTCCAGTCCCCTATGATGAAAAGCACATTTTTTCGGTGTTAATTCTAGAAGTTCTTGTAGGTTTTCATAGAACTGTTCACCTTCAGCTTCTTCAGCATTACTGGTCAGGGCATACACTTGGATTATTGTGATATTGAATGGTTTGCCTTGGAAACGAAGAGATCATTTTGTCGTTTTTGAGATCACATCCAAGTACTGCATTTTGGACTCTTTTGTTGACTAGGATGGCTACTCCATTTCTTCTAAGGGATTCTTGCCCACAGTAGTAGATATGATGTTCATCTGAATTAAATTCACTTATTCCTGTTCGTTTTAGTTCCCTGATTCCTAAGATGTCAATGATCACTCTTGCCATCTCTTGTTTCACCACTTCCAGTTTACCTTCATTCGTGGATGTAACATTCCAGGTTCCTATGCCATGTTGTTCTTTACAGCAACAGACTTTACTTCCATCTCACATCTACACCTGGGCATTGTTTTAGCTTTGGCTAAATCTCTTCATTATTTCTGGAATTGTTTCTCCACTCTTCTCCAGCAGCATATTGGGCACCTACCAACCTGGAGAGATCAGCTTTCAGTTATTGGTCAATTCTTTGATGAATATAGATGCAAAAATTCTCAACAAAATGTTAGCAAACCGAATCCAACAATATACAAAAATCATCATGCACCATGATCAAGTTCCATTTATTCTAAGAATGCAAGGATAGTTCATCATTCACAAATCATTCATTAACTTAGGAAAACAAAAAGATGAATAAAAAAGTAAAATTGTCACCATTTGCAGATGACATGATACGTTATATATGGAACCCTAAAGTCTCCATCTCAAAATTGTTAGAACCAAGAAATTAATTCAGCAGTGTTTAAGTATATAATATTAATATACAGAAATCTGTTGGATTTCTATGTACTATGATGAAATAACAAGATTTTTGAAAATTTTCAATTAAGCTTACATCAAAAATAATATACCTAGAAATAAACATAACCAAGGAGGTGAAGGAACTATACTCTGAAAACTATGAAAAATGATGAAAGAAATTGAAGATTATACCAAGAAATGAAAAAAAAGTCTTGTGTTGTTCAATTGAAAGGATTAATATTGTTAAAATAATGTCAATATTATCCTAAACAATCTACAGATTTAATGGAATCCTATAAAATTTCAAATGAAATTTCTCCCAGAACTAGAACAGATCATCCTAAAATTCATATGGAACCACAGAAGTCCCCAATTTGCCAAAGAAACCTTGAAAAAAAAAAAAAAAAAAGAGGAAGACTGGAGATATTACCCTCTCATACTAATTTCCAGAGCTACAGTAATCAGGACTGTATGGTACTAGCACAAAAAGGACATGCAGATAAATAGAACAAAACAGAGAACCCAGAAACAAACCCAAAAGTCTATACTTAATCTATAACAAAGAAGACAAAAAGAATGGGGAAAAGATTGTCCACTCAATAAACAGTGCTGGGAAAATCTGACAGTCATGTGTAAAATAATGAGTCACCATATACAAATACAAATACACCATATACAAATATAAAACCAAAATTATCTAAAAACCTAAATATAAAAATGAAAATCATAAAGCTCCTAGGAGTGAACATAGGCAGAACACTCTTTGACATAAATTGTAGCTTTTTTTTTTTTTTTGGACTCGTCTCATCAGGAAAAATAAAAACAAAAGCAAACCAGTGGGACTTAGTTAAATTTAAAAGCTTTTGCACAGCAAAGGAAATTATCAACAAAATGTAAAGACAACCTATGGACTGGGAGAAAACATTTACAAATGTTATGGCCAGCAAGGGGTTAATATCCAAAAGAAATCAACAGTTCATAATACTCAATATCAAAAAAGGAAACAACCGCATTAAACATAGGTAAAAGACCTGAATAGGCATTCTTCCAAAGAAGAAATACAGATGACCAATAGGTACATAAAAAGATTCTCAAGTTGTTAATTATTAAAACAACAATGAAATAGCCTCACACTTGTCAGAAAGGCCATCAACTAAAAGTCTGCAAATGACAAATGTTGGAGAGAATGTGGAGAAAGGGAAACCGTGTACACTGTTGGTAGGAATGTACAGTCATGCAGCCCCTACGAAAACAGTGTGGAATTTCCTCAAAAAGCTAAAAATAGAAATACCATATGATTCAGAAATTCCACTCTTGGATATATATCCAGAAAAAAAATGAAAGCAGATATTTGAAAAGAGTCATGCATCTCAGTGTTCATAGCATCACTCTTTAGAATAGCTCAAACATGGGAGCAACCTAAGTGCCCATCAGTAGACAACTGGATTAATGAGGTGATACACACACACACACACACACACACACACACACACACACACACTAAAAATTGAAATTCTGCCATTTAAAGCATCCTGCATGGACCTAGAGCATATCATGCTTATCGAAATAAGTCAGGAAAAGGAAGACAAATACTACAAGATATCACTTGTATGTGGAATCTAAAACATAAGATAAGTGAATGTATATGCCTAACAGAAACAGACTCACAGATACAGAAAGCAGATGTGTGTTTATCCAATATGGGAGGGACAAATGAGTAGCATGGAATTAAGTAATATAAACTATAATGTTTGGTAGATGAGCAACAAAGATATACTGCAAAACACAGCAAATTATAGCCTTACCTTGTAACAACCTATGACAGAGTATAATTTTCAAAAATACTAAATCACTATGCTGTGTACCTGAAAATAATATGATATTGTAAATCAACTATACTTCAGTTTAAAAAAAAACTACAAATCACTATTGAAATAAATTTAAGATTTAAATCAATTTAATATTACATGTTTATTGATCTGAAGATTTAATGTTTTATTTTACTTTTTGTTAAAATATAGTTAATGTAGTTTCAAGTGTATTTGTCATTACAAATGATTTGACATTTGTATATATTGTGAAATGATTACTATGATGTTTAGTAACCATCTGTCCCCATTAAAATTATTAAAATATTGTTGACAAAATTATTTATGTTATATATTACATCCTTGTGACTTATCATATTACTGGAGGTTTGGATCCTTTAAACCCCTTCACCTATCCTTCCATCCCCCAACATCCTTTAATCTGGAAACCACCCATTTCTTCTCTTTATAAGTCGCTTTTTGTTTTGTTTTTTATCGTTTTTTTATATTCCACACACATAGTCGAAACAGAATTTGTCTTTCTCTGACTTATTTCACGTAGCATAATACCCTCTAAATCCATTTATGTTGTCAGAAATGGTAAAATTTTATATTTTTAATGGCCAAGTAGTATTCCACTATGTATGTGTCTACCATAAGTTCTTTCTCCATTCATCTATCAGTGGGTACTTAGATTACTTACATATCTTAATTATAGTAAATAATGTTGCAGTGAATATAGGGGTACATATAACTTTTTGAATTAGTGTTTCTATTTTCTTCAGATAAATGCTCAGAAGTAGAACTGCTGGATCATGTGGTAGTTCTGTTTTTAATTTATTGAGGAACTTCCTACTGTTTTGCATAGTGGCTGCACCAATTTACATTCCAACCAAGAGTGCATGAGGGATCTTTTTCCTCCACATCCTTGTCAACATTGTTTTTTGTTGTCTTTTTGATGATAGCCATCCTAACAGATGAGTTTCCAAGGTGGCACTACTAATAAAGAACCTGCCTGCCAATGCAGGAGACATAAGAGACGTGGGTTCAGAAAGATCCCCTAGAGGAGGGTATGGCAACCCACTTCAGTATTCTTACTTGGAGAATCACATGGATGGAGGAGCCTGGGTAACAAAGGTCAACATAGGGTAACAAAGAATCAGACACTGAAGTGACTTAGCACACATGCATTCTAATAAATATGAAGTGATATCTCATGATTTTGATTTGCATTTCCCTGATTAGTGATGCTAAGAATCTTTCCTGTGACTGTTGGCAATCTGTCTTCTCTAGAAAATTGTCTATTCAGGTCTTCTGCCAATTTTTAATTTTTTTTTTATGTTGAGTTTATGAGTTCTTTATGTGTTTTGGACATTAATGCCTTGTCAAATATATCACCTGCAAATATTTTCTTTCACTCAATAGGCTGCATTGTCATTTTTTTATAGTTTCAGACACTGTGCAAAAACACTTTAGTTTGATGCAGTAACATTTGTTCCCAGTTGTTTATTTTTGCTTTTATTTCTCATACCTGAAAATACAATTATGTAAAGTTTAAAAATAAAATAAAATTAAAAAAAATTAAATTAAATTAAAAAAAAGAAAATCCAACCTCTATTCTAGAATTAAAAAAAAAAATCAAAGAGCACACTGCCTGTCTTCATCTAAGATTTTATGATATCACATCTTGAATTTAAGTTTTTAAGTTTTGAGTTTACTTTTGTATATCATGTGAGAATGTTGCAATTTGATTCTTTTGCATGTGGTATCCAGTTTTCCCAACACCATTTATTGAAGAGGCTATCTTTTTCCTATTGTATATTATTGCTTCTTTTGTCTCCATTAATAGACAATAGAAATATGGGTTTATTTGTGGGCTACTGATTCTGTTCCATTGATCCAATACCATACTATTTTAATTACTGTAACTTTATAGTATAGTTTGAAATTACAGAGCATGATATCTACAGCTTTGTTCTTCTTTCCCAAGACTGTTTTTGCTATTTAGGGTCTTTTGTGTCTCCATACAAATCTTAGAATTATATTTTCTAGTTCTCTGCAAAATGCCATTAGTATTTTGGTAGGGATTTTGTTGAAATTTTATATTGCCTTGAGAGAATGGTCATTTTAACAATATTAATTCTTCCAATTCTTAAGCATGGTATGTCTTTCCATTTGTTTGTGTTGACTTCAGTTTATCTCATCAGTGTCTTTTAGATTTCAGTGTACAGATCTTTCATCCTTGGTTGAAATTTTTCTGTTTTATTCTGTATAATTTTATTGCAGATGGGTTTTTTTTTCACTATTTCTCTTTCAGATATTTGTTATTAACTTATAGAAATACAGCAGATTTCTGTTTTTTATCCTGCCACTTTACTGAATTTGTTGTTAGTTGTAAGGGTTTTTTTGTGGTATCTTTAGGATTTTCTATATATAGTATCATGCTATCTGCAAACGCTGACTGCTTTATTTCCTGCCTTCCAATTTGAAGTGTGTTTTTTTTTTTTTTTTTAAACTCAGTTTTCTTATCTGATTGCATTGGTTAGAATTACCAATACTATGTTAAATGAAAGAGAAAAGAGTGGGCATCCTAGTTTTGCCCCTGATCTTACAGGAAATGATTTTCCACTTTTCACCATTGAGGATTATGTTGACTGTAGGTTTTTCAATAATGGCCCTTATTATGTTGAGGTATGTTCCCCTTAGATCCACTTTTTGAGAGTTTTTGTTTGTTTGTTTGTTTTTAATCAAAAGTGTATGTTGAATTTTTGTCAAAAGCTCTCTATATCTTTTGAGATTATCATAAGATTTTTTCTTTGGTTTCTAAAGTGGTGTATCACAGTGATTGGTTTGCAGATATTGAACCATCCTGTATCTTGGCATAAATCTCACTTGATCTTCATTTTTTGGCCATATGGCATGGCTTATGGGATTTTATTTCCCTGTGTTTGTGCTAGGTTGTCTCAGTTGTGTCTGACTCTTTGTGATCCTATAGACTGTAGCCCACCAGGCTCCTCCTTCCATGAGATTCTTCAGGCAAGAATACTGCAGTGAGTTGCCATGCCCTCCTTCAGCAGATCTTCCTGACTCAGTGATTGAACCTGCATCTCTTATGTCTCCTGCATTAACAGGCGAGTTCTTTACCACTAGTGCCACCTGGGAAACCCTGAGTTCCCTGACCACAGGTCAAACCCAGGCCTTCAGCAGTCCTCAGAGCACAGAGTCCTAACCACTGGACTGCCAAGGAATTTCCTCACTTGATCGCTATGTATGGTCCTTTCAAGGTATTATTGCATTTGATTTGCTAATATTTTATTGAGTATTCTTGTATTTATGTTCATCTGTGATATTGGCAAGTAATTTTCTTCTTTTATATCTTTGTCTGGTTTTGGTATCCAGATGATGTTATCCTCATACATTAAGTTTGGAAGAATTTCTTGCTCATTTATTGTTCAGAAGGGTAGATGTCAAATCTTCTTCAGCTGTTTTGAAGAATTTACCTGTGAAGCTGTCTGGTCCTGCACTTTTCTTTCTTTGGATTCTTTTAAATTATGGATTCAATTTTATTATTGTTAATTGATCTCTTCATAGTACCTATTTCTTCACGATTTAATCTTGGGAGGCTCCATATTTCTAAGAACCTATCCATTTTTTCTACATTGTTCATTTTATTGTTATATTAGTATATGTAGCAATCTCTTATTATCCTTTGTATTTTTGAACTGTCATTTGTAACTTTAATTTATGATTTTGTTTATGTGGGCCTTTTCTTGATGAGTCTGGCTAAAGGTTTATCGATTTTAGTTATTTTCCTTTTCAAAGAGCCATTTCTTTATCTTATCAAGGTGGCGTTTCTTTGTTTCATTGTTATTTTCTATTGCTTTTTATCTCTATTTTGTTTACTTCTGTTTTATTCATTATTTGTTTCCTTCTACTTACTTCCGGTTTTGTTCATTCTTTCTTTTTTTGGGAATTTAGGTATAAATTTTGGGTTGTTTGATACTTTTTTCTTTTTCTTTTATTCTTTTTTTGAAGTAGGTTTCTATAGCTATCTCTACAAAAATTTAAAATTTCCTCTATAAAATGCTTTTGTTGCATCCCGTTTATCTTGGATCACTGTGTTTTCATTTTCATTTGTCTTAAGTATTTTTTATTTACTCTTTGATTTCTTCAGTGATCTATTGTTTGTTTAGTAGCATGTTTTTAGCCTCCAGGTGTTTGTATTTTTTCCTTTTCTCTCCTTGTAGTTGACTTCTAGCTTCATTCTGTTGTGGTCAGAAAAGATTTTGATATGATTTCAGTCTTCTTAATTTATTGAGCCTTGTTTTGTCACCTAGCATGTGATCATTCCTGCAGAATCTTCCATGTGCCCTTAAAAAGAAAGTGCATTTTACTGCTTATGGATGAAATGTTCTATATAGATCTGTTAAGTTCATCTAATCAAATGTGTCAAGTCCCAGGTTTCCATATTTATTTTCTGTCTAGATGATATTCTCATTGATATACATGGGGTGCCAAGGTCTTCTACTATTATTCTGTTACTGTCAGAATTTCCCTTTATGTTTGTTAATATTTGCATTATTGTATTTAGGTGCTCCTATGTTGGGCGCTTATATATTTACTATTGTATTTTACTGTTCAATTAATCCCTTTATCATTACTTAATGCCCTTAGTAATCTTTTTTATATCTTTAATATCTATTTTGTTTGATGCAAGTATTGGTACTTTAGCTTTATTTTCATTTCATTCGCACAGAATACCTTTTTACATCCCTTCACTTTTAGTCTGTGTGTGTCTTTCAGTCTAAAGTGAGACTTTCATAGGCAGCATATATATCAGTCTCACTTTTTTTTTAACCCATTTACCCACTCTATGTCTTTTGATTGGAGCATGTAGTCTATTTACATTTAAAATAACTATTGACTCATTACCCTTTTGTTAATTGTTTTTGGTAGGTTTTTCATGTTTTATCTTCTTCCTCTCTCTATTTAATTTGATTTGATGACTTTCTTTAGCGTTGTTTAGGTTTCTTTCTTTTTTCTGTGTATGTACCTATCATGATATATATGTGTATACATATGTGTGTGTGTGTATCTTATTTGAAATTGATGATCTCCTAAGTTTGAATTTATTCTAACAACCCTGCATTTTATTTCCCCAAAAAACATTTATGGTTTTCACATCATATTTTGCATCTTGCTTTGGGTGTGTGTTGATTAACTACTTATTACAGATGAGCATGGATGATTTTACTACTTTTGTCATTTTTCCTATTTTTTATGTGGTTAATCTATTATCTTCATTATATGTTTGCCTATACTAATGAAATTTTTCATACTTTTCATATTTCTAGTTATGTTCTTTTCTTATACTGTAAATTTAGAGGTAGTAAACTCTTATTGATAGCTTTTTTTGGCAGTGAAACTCTATCTTTCCTTTAAATCTTAATGATAACCTTGTCAGTGAGAGTATTCTTGGTTGTATGCTTTTCCCTTTCATCACTTTTAATACATATTCCTATTCCCTTACACCTGCAAAGATTGAGATGAAAAGTCAATTAATAGTCTTGTGAATCTTTCTAATAGTTTTTTGGGTTTTTTTTGTTTTGTTTTTTGTTTTTTTTTTTTTGCTCTTTCTGCTTTCAAGATTATCCTTAAGTGTTGCCGTTTCATTTCTGTGTCTTATTCTGAGCATCAGTTCAGATGCTCAGTCATGTCTTACTTGTTATGAGCCCATGGACTGCAGCTTGCCAGGCTTTCCTGTCCATCAGCAACACCCAAAGCTTGCTCAAACTCATGTCCATTGAGTCGGTAAGGCCGTCAAACCATCTTATGCTCTGTTGTCCCCTTTTCCTCCTGCTTTCAATCTTTCCCAGCATCACTGTCTTTTCCAATGAGCCAGTTCTTTGCATCAGGAGGCAAAAGTATTGGAGTTTCAGCGTCAGTATCAGTCATTCCAATGAATATTCAGGACTGATTTAGGATGGACCAGTTTGATCTCCGTGCAGTCCAAGGGACTCAAGAGTCTTCTCCAACATCACAGTTCAAAAGCATCAGTTCTTCAGTGCTCAGCTTTCTTTTGGAGAGGGCAATGGCACCCCACTCCAGTGCTCTTGCCTGAAAAATCCCATGGATGGAGGAGCCTGGTAGGCTGCAGTCTATGGGGTCTCTAAGAGTCGGATATGACTGAGCAACTTCACTTTCACTTTTCACTTTCATGAATTGGAGAAGGAAATGGCAACCCACTCCAGTGTTCTTGCCTGGAGAATCCCAGGGACAGAGGAGCCTGGTGGGCTGCTGTCTACAGGGTTGCACAGGGTCGGACACGACTGAAGTCACTTAGCAGCAGCAGCAGCAGCAGCTTTCTTTATGGTCCAACTCTCACATCCATACATGACTACTGGGAAAAAACCATAGCTTTGACTAGATGGCCTTTTGTTGGAAAAGTAATGTTTCTGCTTTTTAATGTGCTGTCTAGGTTGGTTATAGCTTTTATTCCAAGGAGCAAGTGTCTTTTAATTTCATGGCTGCATTCACCATCTGCAGTGCTTTGGGAGCCTAAGAAAATAAAATCTGTCATTGTTTCCCCGTCTATTTGCCATGAAGTGATGGGACCAGATGCCCTGATCTCGTTTTTTGAATGTTGAGTTTTAAGACAGCTTTTTCACTCTTATTTAATGTTTCTCAAGAGGATCTTTATTTCTTCACCTTCTGCCATAAGGGTGGTGTCATCTGCATAACTGAGGTATTGATTGTACTCCTGGCAAACTTGCTCCCAGCTTGTGCTTCATCCAGCCCAACGTTTATCATGATGTACTCTGCCTTTAAGTTAAATGAGCAGGGTGACAATATACAGCCTTGACGTACTCCTTTCCCAATATGGAACCAGTCTGTTGTTCCATGTCTTGTTCTAACTGTTGTTTCTTAACCTACATATAGATTTCTTAGTAGGCACATAATGTGATCTGATATTCTCATCTCTTGAAGAATTTCCCACAGTTTGTTGTGATCCACACAGTCAAAGGCTTTGCTGTAGTCAACAAAGCAAAAGTAGATATATTTCTGGAACTCTCTTGCTTTTTTCTGTGATCTAGCAGATGTTGGCAATTTGATCTCTGGTTCCTCTATCTTTTCTAAATCCAGCTTGAACATCTGGAAGTTCATGGTTCATGTACTGTTGAAGCCTGGCTTGGAAACTTTTGAGCATTGCTTTGCTAGTGTGTGAGATGAGTGCAACTGTGCGGTAGTTTGAACATTCTTTGGCATTGTCTTTCTTTAGGATTGGAATGAAAACTGATCTTTTCTGGTCCTGTGGCCACTGCTGAATTTTCCAAATTTTCTGGCATATTGAATGCAGCATTTTAACAGTATCATCTTTTAGAATTTGAAATAGCTCAGCTGAGAATTCCATCATGTCCACTAGCTTTGTTTGTAGTGATGCTTCCTAAGGCCCACTTGACTTCACATTCCAGGATGTCTGGCTGTAGGTGAGTGTTCACACCATTTTG
The DNA here is from genome assembly GCF_002263795.3 of Bos taurus. Taxonomy (NCBI): domain Eukaryota; kingdom Metazoa; phylum Chordata; class Mammalia; order Artiodactyla; family Bovidae; genus Bos; species Bos taurus. Next base: position 83,177,381 of record NC_037357.1, on the reverse strand, counting down.
GTTATCTGGGTCATGAAGATCTTTTTTGTACATTTTTTTTTGTGTATTCCTGCCACCTCTTCTTAATATCTTCTGCTTCTCTTAGGTCCATACCATATCTGTCCTTTATTGTACCCATCTTTGCATGAAATATTCCCTTGGTATCTCTAATTTTCTTGAAAACATCTCTAGTCTTTCCACTCTCTTCTTTTCCTCTATTTCTTTGCATTGATCACTGAAGAAGGCTTTCTTATCTCTCCTTGCTATCCTTGGAACTCTGCATTCAAGTGGGTATATCTTTCCTTTTCTCCTTTGCCTTTAGCTTCTCTTCTTTTCTCAGCTATTTGTAAGGCCTCCTCTAACAACCATTTTACCTTTATGCATTCTTTTTCTTGGGGATGGTCTTGATAAGTCTCCTCTGCAATGTCCTGAACCTCCATCCATAGTTATTTGGGTCTCTGTCTATCAGATCTGATCCCTTGACTCTATTTGTCACTTCCACTGTATAATAGTAAGGGATTTGATTTAGGTCATACCTGAATGGTCTAGTGGTTTTCCCTACTTTCTTCAGTTTAAGTCTGAATTTGGCAATAAGGAGTTCATGATCTGAGCCACATTTAGCTCCTGGTCTTATTTTTGCTGACTGTATAGAGCTTCTCCATCTTTGGCTGTAAAGAATATAATCAATCTGCTTTTGGTATTGGTCATATGATGACTTCCGTGTGTAGAGTCGTCTCTTGTGTTTTTGGAAGAGGGTGTTTGCTATAACCAATGTCTTCTCTTGGCAAAACTCTGTTGGTCCTTACCATGCTTCATTTTGTACTCCAAGGCCAAATTTGCCTGTTACTCCAGGTATCTCTTGACTTCCTACTTTTGCATTCTGTCACCTATGGTGAAAAGGGCATATTTTTTCAGTGTTAATTCTAGAAGTTCTTATTGGTCTTTATAGAACCATTCAACTTAAGCTTATTCAGCATTAGTGGTTGGGGCATAGACTTGGATTACTCTGATATTGAATGGTTTGCCTTGGAAACCAATAGAGATCATTCTGTCATTTTTGAGATTGCACCCAAGTACTGCATTTTAAACTCTTTTGTTGACTATGAGGGCTACTGTGTTTCTTCTAAGGGGTTCTTGCCCACAGTAGTATATATAATGTTCATCTGAATTAAATTCACCGATTCAAGTCCATTTTAGTTCACTGATTCCTAAAATATCAATGCTCACTTTTGCCATCTCCTGTTTAACCACTACCAATTTACCTTGATTTATGGATATAACATTCCAGATTCCTATGTGATATTGTTCTTTACAGCATCGGACTTTACTTCCATCACCTGGATCTTTTAACATTCATTTGTTTGAGACTTTTTGTGTTTTCTGGACCTTAGTGTCCTCTTCCTTTCCCTAGTTAGGGAAGTTTTCAGCTTTTTTTCTTCAAATAAGATATATGCCCATTTACCTTTGTCTTCTCTTTCTGGAATCCCTATAATGTGATTGGTTGTATGCTTTATGTTTTTCCATACATCTTTTAAACTTTTCTCATTTAGATATTTAAATTTAAATTAATTTTTTTAATCTTCAGCCTGGATGATTTCCACTAGTTTATATTCCAGTTTGGTGATTCATTCCTTTCTACCACCTAATCTATGGTTGATTCCTTCTAATCTATGTTTTATTTTAGTTGTATTCTTCAGCTTTGTTTGATTTGTCTCTACATTTTATATATCTTTTTAAAAATTCTGTTTAACCATTCTTTTCCCAAGTTCATTAAGCACCTTTATTATCATTAACTTGAATTCTTTTTTGGATATATTGTTTATCTCCATTTCATTTAGTTCATTATCTGAGGTTTTGTCTTGTTCCTTCATTTGGAATATATTCTGTCTCCTCATTTTACCTAATTTTCTGTTTTTATTCTGCTTATTAGGCAGATCAGTTATTGTGTTTCACAGTCTTGGTGAAGTGATCTAATATAGAGAATGTTCTATGAGACCCAGAAGCACTTCCCCTCTGTTCATCAGAGAAATATGTTCTGATGGTGAACCCTTATATATGTGTGTGCCCTTCTGTTGTGACAAGGCTAACTACTGTGGGAATGCTGGTAGGTTTGGTTGATTTCTAGCTTGATTGGCTGCCAGGCCTTACTTTGTGCAGTGGCTGCCAGCATGATGGTGGGTGGGGCTATATCCTGACTCAGCTGGCATTCTGTCCAAAGGCTTCCTGGGGCTAGTGCCAACCCCTGATAGGCAGAGCTTGGCCCTGGTATGGCTGGCTTCACATCCTGTGAGGTTCCAAGCCTGTTACCAGCTTGTGGATGGGGAGGGCTGAGGCTTGGTGCAGCTTGTTCTGTGGCCCCAAGAGTCTTGGTGCTGGTGCTGACTGACTGATGTGTGGAGTTGGGTTCTGTTGTGAGAATATTTAGCATTGTTAAGATGGTAATACTTTCCATGGATTCAAGGCATGTGTCTCAAAATCCCAACTGTCTTCTCAGCAATGATGTAAGCTGCTTTGCCTCCAGAATATTATGGAATCTTCATAGCAGTCTTGTGAGTTCCATATTTCTTTATACATTTTGCACATGAAGAAATTTAAGCAAAATTATTTGTTCAGTCACTTATTATAAAATGGCAAAGATGACCATGAAAACAACATGTTCTACCTGTTTACTTTCCCACTTCAACAAAAGGCATCACTAAAGAGAATTTGGGAGATATAACATAAGCTCATGTAATACTTTTAAAAGAAACCATGACTGTTTTCTTGAACAGATATTCATCAAATTTCAAATCTCAGGCTTTCAGGGGGAAAGAAGCTTACTACTGAAATATCCATTATACCCTCAAAAAAGTAGGTTCAAGCCATCTGTAAAGAGAAAATAACTTTGAACGCTTTGATTTTTATCTAAGAAATTCATGTGAAGTTTTCATTATATTCCACAATGTCATTAATAAAAACATTTTAATTACTCCACATGAGGAAAAATATGATGCTCTGTAAAGATATTTGGTGATTTACTAAATCTTTTCTTGTTTGAAAAGTACTGCTGCTGCTGCTGCTAAGTCGCTTCAGTCGTGTCCGACTCTGTGCGACCCCATAGACGGCAGCCCACCAGGCTCCCCCGTCCCTGGGATTCTCCAGGCAAGAACAATGGAGTGGGTTGACATTTCCTTCTCCAATGCATGAATGTAAAAAGTGAAAGTGAAGTCGCTCAGTCGAGTCCGACTCATAGCGACCCCATGGACTGCAGCCTACCAGGCTCCTCCGTCCATGGGATTTTCCAGGCAAGAGTACTGGAGTGGGGTGCCATTGCCTTCTCCTTGAAAAGTACAGAGGCATGTATAAAAATGATACAGTTTCACATATATAGCCTTTTGCTCTTCTTTCTCCATCTGTATTTGCTGTTCCTTAAAAACACTGTATTGGATTTCCCTGGTGGCTTAGATGGAAAATAATCTGCCTGCAATGCAGGAGACCCAGGTTCAATCCCTGGGTTGGGAAGATCCCCTGGAGATTGGAATGGCAACCCGCTCCAGTATTCTTGCCTGGAGAATTCCATGGACAGAGGATCCTGGCAGGCTACAGTCCATGGGGTCTCAAAGAGTCAATCATGATTGAGCTAGACTAACACTTCCACTAAAAACACTGTATAGCGAAGAACAATGGTCCTTTTTATTTTAAGACTATAAGAGATTTCATTTTTTATGGCACAACACAAGGTAATGGCACCCTAGACTTACAACACAGCCACCATGTGACAGGCATAGAGGGAAGGGGTTAACATTTGTTATTCAATATAAGTCTCACAAAAGCCCTAAGAGTAGAAAATATCCTCACTTTTTAGATAAGGCAAGTTGATCTCAGAGAGCCTAACTACTAGGCCCAAGGTTCAGTGGTGGAAGAAAGGTTTTAACCCAGGTCTGGCTTGCTCAAAAGCCCTACTGATTTTACATTCTCTCCCAAACAGGGAAGACTGGTCTGTGACTTTTACATTTCATCCTGGTTCCATAGTCATTGAGGATCTTTTCTTACATTAGTCAGACTCCTTAAGGTATCTAAAGTATCCTCAAATCTGAGAGTCAAAGAGAAAGAAAGAGATAGAGAAAGACAGAGAGACAGAGAGAGAGATCCAGAGAGATAGAGAAGGAATGAGAAAGAGAGAAAGGGAGAGAGACACAGGGAGGGAGAGAGAGACTGAGATTATAACTGGGTGCTAAGGGTTTCTGAGCCCAACTTTCTCATGGTTGAGCTGGTGTTTGTAGGCCTATAGCTTTCTAGTAATCCACTTTCATTTAATTAATTGTGAAACCATTGGAGAAAAGCAAGTCATGTTCTTGTTTGGAAAATTTCCATTTTATGTGGCAGGGCTTTTGTTTCAGACTTCATAAAACTGAATGCTGAGCATTGGGATAATAAGTGAGCACATAACCTAGGGGAGGTGGGAAAAAACACAATGTTGTGTGCAAATTCTGCACTTACATATTCTCAAAGGAAATCTCTGCTGTGCTTCCAGTTAGAGTTATTTAGAGATGTGTTAGAAATTTCAGAGGTTGTTCTTTTAGTCTTTTATTTTTTTAATTGTGTTATGTTATAGCTATACAAAGGAATACATGTAACATTCAAGTTACTTGTATAGTATGATAATAAAACAACATTCATGAACCCCAATTAAGTAATGAGAACATTAACATTTTTATTTTCCCCAACCTAACCCTTGGACCTAGAATGATGCCTAATATGTAGCGGGTGCTTAATACATGTTTTTTACTGAATGCATAAATCAGTTTGTACCTCCCTTCATTATATAATTACCCCCTCAGGGATAACCACTATGCTATATTTGGGGTTTATTACTCCCTGGCATTTTTATGTTTTTCACATATATATTCCCAAATTACATATTGTTTGCTTCTACTTCTTTTTAAACTTTATCCAATTGAGTCATATTGTATATAGGCTATTATGAGTTATGTTTTTTTCCTGCAACATTAGTTTGTGAAAATTCAACTGTTTGTAGATGTATTCTGTTCCTTGTCATTGCTGAATTGTATTTCATTGAATGAATATGATATAATTTATTCATTCTTTCTCCTGTATCATTTCTGCTTCTATAAACAAAGCTGCAATGTCCGTTTCTGCACATACTTCCTGGTACAAACATGCATGAGTTTCTCTAGAATACAAACATGGGAGAAGGACTGCAATCAGAATTTTCATTTCCAGTGCCAGAAGATCAGTCCATGAGACAGAATGGCAGTATTCCTTTTGTCAGTGTTAGTGGTAATTCTGTCCAAATAATTTTGCCAGAGAGAGGAGGTAGGAGGTTGGCAAATACTGGCATGGTAAGGTCATATCTCAGGCCTCTAGCCAAAGTGGGTTGTAATTAGGAAAAACTCAAATTGTAAAATTGCCTTCATTATTTCTCCTTCTTCCACATCCTTTACAGTTTGTTTTTTTTTTTTTTTTTTACATTTTAGATTTATTTAATTTTAATTGACGGGGAATTGTTTTACAATATTGTGTTGGTTTCTACCACACTTCAACCTGAATCAGCCATCAGTTCAATTTAGTCACACAGTCGTGTCCAACTCTTCACAACCACATGGACTGCAGCACGCTAGGCTTCCCTGTCCATCACAAACTTCCAGAGCTTGCTCAAATTCATGTCCATCGAGTTGGTGATGCCATCCAACCATCTTGTCCTCTGTCATCCCATTCTCTTCCTGCCTTCAATCTTTCCCAGCACTGCGGCCTTTGCCAAATCAGTTCTTCGCATCAGGTGCCCAAAGTATTGGAGTTTCAGCTTCAGCATAAGTCCTTCCAATGAATATTCAGGACTGATTTCCTTTAAGATTGACTGGTTTGATCTCCTTGCAGTCCAAGGGACTCTCAAGAGTCTTCTCCAACACCACAATTCAAAAGCATCAGTTCTTCAGCACTCAGCTTTCTTTATAGTCCAAATCTCATTTCCATACATGACTACTGGAAAAACAATAGCTTTAACTAGACAGACCTTTGTTGGCAGACTGCTTTTTAATATGCTGTCTAGGTTGGTCTCAGCTTTTCTTCCAAGGAGCAAGCATCTTTTAATTGCATGGTTGCAGTCACAATCTGCAGTGATTTTGGAGCCCAAGAAAATAGTCTGTCACTGTTTCCACTGTTTCCCCATCTATTTGCCATGAAGCAATGGGACCAGATGCCATGATCTTTGTTTTTTGAATGTTGAATTTTAAGCCAGCTTTTTCACTCTCTTTCAATTTCACCTAGAGGCTCTTTAGTTCTTCTTCACTTTCTGCCATAAGCATAATACACATACAGATCTTTGTTGGCAAAGTAATATCTCTGCTTTTCAATATGCTGTCTAGGTTGGACATAACTTTTCTTCCAAGGAGTAAGCGTCTTTTAATTTCATGGCTGCGGTCACCATCTGCAGTGATTTTGGAGCCCCCAAAACTAAAGTCTGACACTGTTTCCACTGTTTCCCCATCTATTTCCCATGAAGTGATGGGACGAGATGCCATGATCTTCATTTTCTGAATGTTGAGTTTTAAGCCAACTTTTTCACTCTCCTCTTTTACCTTCATCAAGAGGCTTTCTAGTTCCTCTTCACTTTCTGCCATAAGGGTGATATCATCTGCATATCTGAGGTTATTGATATTTCTCCCGGCAATCTTGATTCCAGCTTGTGCTTCTTCCAGCTGAGCATTTCTCATGATGTACTCTATATATAAGTTAAATAAGCAGGGTTACAATGTACAGCCTTGATGTACTCCTTTTCCTATTTGGAACCAGTCTGTTGTTCCATGTCCAGTTCTAACTGTTGCTTCCTGACCTGCATACAGGTTTATCAAGAGGCAGGTCAGGTGGTCTGGTATTCCCATCTTTTTCAGAATTTTCCACAGTTTATTGTGATCCACACAGTCAAAGGCTTTGACATAGTCAATAAAGCAGAAATAGATGTTTTTCTGGAACTCTCTTGCTTTTGCCATGATCCAGCGGATGTTGGCAATTTGGTCTCTGGTTCCTCTGCCTTTTCTAAATCCAGCTTGAACATCTGGAAGTTCACGGTTCACATATTGCTAAACCCTGGCTTGGAGAATTTTGAAAATTACTTTACTAGTGTGTGAGATGAGTGCAATTGTGCGGTAGTTTGAGCATTCTTTGGCATTGCCTTTCTTTGGGACTGGAATGAAAACTGACCTTTTCCAGTCCTGTGGCCACTGCTGAGTTTTCAAAAATTTGCTGGCATATTGAAAGCAGCACTTTCTCAGCATCATCTTTCAGAATTTGAAATAGCTCAACTGGAATTCAATCACCTCCACTAGCTTTGTTCATAGTGATGCTTTCTAAGGCCCACTTCACTTCACATTTCAGGATATCTGGCTCTAGATGAGTGCTCACAGCATCGTGATTATCTGGGTCGTGAAGATCTTTTTTGTACAGTTCTTCTGTGTATTCTTGCCACCTCTTCTTAATATCTTCTGCTTTTGTTAGGCCCATGCCATTTCTGTCCTTTATCGAGCCCATCTTTGCATGAAATGTTCCCTTGGTATCTCTAATTTTCTTGAAGATATTTCTAGTCTTTCCCATCCTGTTGTGTTCCTCTTTTTCTTTGCATTGATCGCTGAGGAAGGCTTTCTTTTCTCTTCTTGCTATTCTTTGGAACTCTGCATTCAGATGCTTATATCTTTCCTTTTCTCCTTTGCTTTTCACTTGTCTTCTTTTCACAGCTATTTGTAAGGCCCCCTCAGACAGCCATTTTGCTTTTTTGCATCACTTTTCCATGGGGATGGTCTTGATCCCTGTCTACTGTACAATGTCATGAACCTCAGTCCATAGTTCATCAGGCACTCTATCAGACACATGTATATATGTATATATTTTATTTATTTAATATTTACTTTTCATTCATATAATAATAACTACTGTCTTTTTATACATGTAAATATCAGTTCAGTTCAGTCACTCAGTATAAATACATATATGTATATACATACATGCATATATTTATACTTTTCAACTTGGACAAACTCTGGGAGATGGTGAGGGACAGGGAAGTCTGGTGTGCTACAGTCCATGGAGTCACAAAGAGTTGGCCACAAATTGGTGACTGATCAACAACAACAACAACAACATACCTTTCAAAAAGCATTTCTATCTTTGAGATACTTTCTCATCTGTAGCAGTACACACTTTGCTTTATTATATCATCTACTATGTTATTATACAGTTCTTTGCTTCCTGTCTTTCTCCTGTAGTAGATAGTAAGTTGCTTAGAGGCAAAGTTCATATCTTGATCATTAGTATCTTCCCAACACCTAGACCTGTACCTGGTCCATAGGAGTTGAGTTGAACCTATCACCTAATTTAGACCTTCAATTTCATAATATAGTTAGTCATTGGTTACAAATCTACACTTTGCAGTTGGACTTACCTAGGATGGTAACCTGGCATTTCGCTTACAAGAACAGTGATCTTGAACAAGTTTACTGAGTTTTCCTGAGGAGCAGCTTCCACTCTTATAATATAGGGATGATACAAAACTACCTGGCACAGTTGTTGGGAAGATTAAATGAAATGATATATATGAAATGGCCTGGCACATAAAGTGCCTTAATACTACATGTCCTTCTGATTTTATTTGAACTGTTTTTATTAGTTATAGAAGTCATGAAATGTAAGATGATGAATAATAAATTAATTTTTTAATGACAATTTTTACCCAAGGAAATGACATTTTTAGCCAAAGGAATGGTGTTCTCAGCTTTTGGCTCATTCATATCTGGGAACTGAGCTCTTTTCCTGTGGAACTCATGGCCCTCCTATTCTTATTTTGGTGGATAGACTCCTGCTGGCTTGGGATGAATTATGGAGAAAAGATAGGCCACCATAATCAGCTGCTGGGTTTGCATATCAGCAGAAGTTTCTGAGTGTTTTCTGTTGTATTTTGGCTGTGAATAAAGGCTAATATTTGTCTCTTAGAGATAAAGTGCTTGTCAAGTGTAGCCTGAGTGAAAGCCTTCTTTGCTTTTGCCCTGCCAAGGTTTCTCACTTAGGGTTGGGAGGAGAATAACATTTCATGCTTTTTTGGGGATTCTGATGGTTGTGCTGAGTATGATAACCAAAGAGTCATGGGTAGAAAGTGAAGGTGGTTACTGAGAAGACAATAGGATAATGGACGCTGTGTTAGATTTGGAGTCAGAGATTCCTGTACTTGATTTCATAAAGTTTTGTGCTTCTCCACTCTCAGTATGAATTTCTTCATTTGATATTATAATAATAATAATAAATGTTTCACAGTGGTGTTTTGAGGAGTTGAAATCATGCAACACAGCAAACAGGCTGTCATTAGAGCTTATTTTCCTTCCTTCTTGCCTTAGTAAGAAAGAAGTACTCATACAAATGGTGAATAACTCTAGGTCCATCCACATTACTACAAATGAACCAATTTTGTTCCTTTTATGGCTAATATTCCACTGTGTATATGTATCACAAGTTCTTTATCCACTCATCTGTTGATGGACATTTAGGTTGCTTCTATGTCCTGGGTATTGTAAATAGTGCTGCAGTAAACATTGGGGCACATGTGTGTTTTTGAATTATGGTTTTCTGAGGGTATATGCCCAATAGTGGGATTGCTGGGTCATATGGCAGCTATAGTTTTTTAAGGAACCTCCATACTCTTCTCCACAGTGGTTGTATCAATTTACATTCCCACCAACAGTAGAAGAGTGTTTTTGTTTTCTCCACACTTTCCTCAGCCTTTATTGTCATACAGAGTGGAATAAATCAGAAAGAGAAAAACAAATATATATATGAATGAACATGTATAGAATCTACAAAGATGGTACAGATGAATCTGTTTGCAGGGTAGGAATAGAGATGTAAACATAGAAAATTGACATGTGGATACAGTGGGGTAAGGGAGGGTTGGATGGATTGGGAGAGTAGATTGATATGTATACACTACTATATGTAAAATAGATTGCTAGTGGGAAGCTGCTGTATAGCACAGGGAGCTCAGCATGGTACTCCGTGAGAACTTAGAGAAAGTGGGATGTGGGGGAGGGAGGTTCAAGAGGGAAGGGATATATGTATTCATATAGCTGATTTACTTTGTTGTACAGCATAAACTAACACCATATTATAAATCAGTTATACTCCAATAAATAAGTAAAAGCACAAAAAGTAAATAAAATAGTGGTTGCATTCTTGTGGACAAGAGAATAGGCAGTTGTCAAGTACCTGTAGCAGATTAACCCAGGAAACCACTTATGTTTTGTTTAATGATTAGACATAAGACAGGAGAGAAAAAAGTTTACCTTTGAGTAGTATGAACCATGTTCCCTTTATTTAAACTTGAATTTATTACTGTGGGAGACTAAGATCTATCTTTCCATTAAGGTTTTAGGATTGGGTTTCTGGCCCTCTCTTTCAGGCCACCTGGAAGGACACAGGCACAGATCCTCTTGGAGATAGACAGTTAACTAGGTGACCTTTGAAACTCTTAAACCAAAGAACATGAGTATTCTAATAGCTAAGTGTTTAGAGGGTTGCCTGAAAGATTTCCAGCATCACTGTGTATTACTTAACTGCTACTTTATGTTATAGAATGGGAATGGGGAATGTCCATGTTATCTAGATAGACTCCTAAGGAAAGAAAAGGAATGGGAAAAAAAAGACAACATGAAAATACTAATTGTAATTCCTCACTTCTGTATTCATTACAAGAGCTTTTTATCCTTCTGGCTTATTTATACTTCTGCTCACACAAGTAGGTCAGTAGGCTGGGTAATATTATTCCTACTTACAGATGAGAGTAAGGCTCAGAGAACTATAACAAAGCACATCAAACTGCTTTGATGCTTAGTCTGGTATCGCCATAGGTCTCCCTTTGGATAAGTAAGGTTTTAGGACTGAGTTCATACCATTTAATTACTCTGATATTGTTTCATGACCACCACCTTAAGTTAGAGATGTTTACCTCAGGTTTCTGCCTTCATCCATCCCTCATGCAGACATAGCCCAAGGGACTGGCTGATTTCAGAAAACTTCTCAAATCCTTTCATAGGATCCAGAACGGCTCTGTCCACATGATAGAAACCCTACAAAAATAATCCCTAGGAGAAATCCAAGGAAAATTCAGCTTCACACTGACTCTGTTAAGCAATAAATAATAATTTACACATGCAGTTTAATCCTGAAGATTCAGACTTCTACCTTCCTGTTTCTGCCAACTACTGACATGTGTTTCATTATTCCTCTTGGGTCTTTTCAGTTTGGAGACCACCAGGGACCATGTTCTGCCCATCGACTATTACTTTCCACCCCAGAAGACCTGCCTGATTTGTGGGGATGAAGCTTCTGGCTGTCACTATGGAGCTCTCACTTGTGGAAGCTGCAAAGTCTTTTTTAAAAGAGCCGCTGAAGGTAAAGGATCTTGGACACTCACTTTTCTCTCCCTTTCTCTCCTAAAAAGAGACACCAGTTTATCAGGACTCAGGATTTTATGATCTCTGGGACAAAGTCACTGGCAGTGTTTGTTGAAAGAACCTAAGAGCCTTAAAAAGTCAATTTTCATACTTGTTGGACCCCTGTCTTTGGCAGCGTTGTTATTACAGGCAATGAAGGCAATGAAGTTGGTCCCAGCTGGTTCTTGGAGCTTGGTGGGTCCTAGGAACAAAAGAAAAAATTAATGATTTGAAAAGATTTGATTTCCTCCTTTCTTGTGTTCCATTCTCCTGCCTAGTGAGGGAAAAAATGTCCTTATTAGAGAGGTTAGAAGTGGAGAAATCCAGACTAAGTCCCCAGCCTGTACTCTGTGGTGAATACAAGACTATTCCTTAGTGAAGGCTTCCTGGCCTCAACCCCAGAAAGGAAGTGTTCTCACTGTTCAGCAGACCATCAGTCTATGCACCTGCTCCCTCCTGCTGCTGCCTCCTTGGGGCCTTTTTGCATTAATAGCTCCTAGGTAGATAAGTATCCAAAGTGATAAGAAACTTTTATTCTCTCCTTCAGACCCTGTCCAAGAGCCCATAACCCTAAGCTAAGTTGTATCTTATATTTGGCTAAGTGTCCTCAAAAACTGGCTCCTTAGTATTATTTAGTTTAAAATAATTAATATCTGCTTAGCCCCAAGAGGTGCTCAGGCTACATCTTACAGCAGGAAGACCTCCTACACTTCCAGACCTCCTATATATGCTATTGCCTCCTTCCTTCCCAATCTCCCTAGGCTTAAGCCTCCTACCCATCCACTTCACTCCCCATCCTGTACTAAGTATTCCTTCTTGAAAGGACACTAATTAACAGCTTCTAGACAGAGATGCTCTGCTCTGGAAGCATACTCAGTTGCTAAACACCAGTATCTACTCTGGCCTCCACTTTTCACAAAGGAAATACTTCCTGCCAAGACCCTTTTCTTCCTTCTCACTGGCCTAGAAATTTTAAGTCAGAACTGAAAGAGACAGCCTTTCCGTATATAAAGCTATAATCCCTGAGGACAGTCTTAAAGTGGCAGGTATATTGGCCACACCTCTCAGCAGGAATGTGGTGACACCCATCAGAGGACAGCAGAAGCACCACAGTGTTCTTGGCAACTAGAGAAAAATTAGAAAGTGTGTGCTCTTTAACTGGTCTCCCTACTGATAGCTAACTGGAATGATGATTATCTTTTCACCATTTTGGCCAGGTGAAAGGAATACCTATAAAATGGAAACCTATTTTGTTTTCTTCTAGTTCCCCAGGCAATAAGAAGACAGATACTGTTCAGCATTAAAGAAAGCATGCTGCATGTTCCACCCATAACCCTGAGTGGCACATTGCTACTGCTTAAACTGAGCAATATGAGGTCCAGTGCCCCAGTGCCCAGGCATAGGCAGTTTGGAAAGAGACAGAGATCAGTGTCTTCATTCCTTAAGAGTACTCACAAAAGGATGGTTGTCAGAAAAGGAAATGAGGAGTAGCACCAAAGACTTCAGATCACCCCAACATCTCCAGTGAGAATCTGCCTCTTCCCCATACCTTGGCTTCAGTTAGGCCCTATCTATAGAGCAGAAAATGAACCATAGCACCCATCTAAAGCAATGTGTCAGTAAGCCCAGGCACCACAGTAATAGCAACTATATCCAATGGGAAAAGAGTTCAAGAAAGTAAGCGAAAAGCAAATTCAATAGTTAGATAGATTAGATTGTATTTGATGCTGCCTCTGGGTTTTAAAAATCTGGGTCACGATATTATTGTTTTTGGAAAACTGTGGAAATGATCAACTATATTGTGAAAGGGAAGATTTTGCTGTCATAACATATTCCACATGGGAGCTTTCTACAGAAATTAAGGCTGAAGGAGAGAGGCAGGCAGAAGGGCAGCTGGCAGGGCTGCCTGGGAGGAGCTCTGCTATTATGTGGATCTTGGACTATTTGAGAACAAGGAAGCTGGGAGAGGGGTAATCACTCAAATTGCCGAGCATTTGGAAATCTAGCAAGGTCTCAAAATTCTTCAGACCCTAGAATCACTTGTTAGAGGAACTTGGTAATATTTTCTTTGAGAAAATGAGCCTCTGTGAGCTCATGGAGCCAAATGATCTAAATTCCTTGAAATATTAAAATCTCCAGTGGGTTCTTTACAAAACTATGGAGCCCATTGGTTCCTTTGGAATGTGAACCCCAGCTTCCAGTCCTGAGCCCTTTGAGGGACAGGAGAAAGTGATTTAAAAAACATGAAACAAAGCAAAAAGAAAAAAAATGTATTGGTGTTTTCTTTTACCTTTAAAGTTTGGTGGCTGCAGTTTACTACCATTATTATCTCTATTTGAAGGCAGGGGGCTGTCTTATTACCTGCAGAGAACATTTATTGATTTTTTTTTCATTTTTACAATGCATCTTTATTGCCCAAATGGCCTTTCTAAAGGTGATTCTGAATCTGCCTTGTTGAAACTTGGAATTCCACCTGTCTTGGAGGGAGTGGGAGAACAAATCTTTTCTTCCTAATTTGTTTGTTGTTGTCAGTTAACTCAGATGGAGTATTCAGAGTGTTGATTACCACTTTATTCAGGGTTTCAAAAATCTTTGGACTGGGCACAGGTACAAGACTTAAAAGCCTGGCACGTCAGAAAAAAATCCATTTCTAGCTTTGGTAGTTCATAAACCATGAGGCTTTAATGCTGTCATTGGTGCAAGACTCAGCAAAGAATCGATTGTAATCTAGCCAGGTTTTCCTGTTGAGGAAGAAGAGAACCTCACATTTTCTCATTGTCAGTATTGCTGGGAGTTTAGAGTGAAGGTGAGGCTAGTCAAGGAAGAATCTGCTTATTTGGGGATTAAAAATGATGATAAAAACAATTGTAGGCCACGGGGGTAAAAATCATTAAAACCTGCTTGATGGAAACTTATTCAAAGAATGTGTGTGTGTGTGTGTGCATGTGTGTGTCTAGGTATGTGCTGTTGAGAGGATGGTCTCTGGGTTTGAAACAAGCATGTAGAGAATTAGCTAGTGGTGGTGGGTGGGATGAGTGGGAAGGTGAAAGGGGAAGGCATGTTGGATGTTATCAAAAAGACCAGGAAGTCAAAGGAAGGTGATATCCTTAAGCAGAGTAGGGGTCAGAGGGGGTTTAGTTTTGTGACATTGGCTAAGAAAATGTCCCTGTTTGGACCTCAGTTTTCCCTGTCTGTAAAATAGGGGAGTTAAACTAAGATATTTTTAAAATGCCCTTTCAGCTTAGACTTTTTGTGACAATTCTATAAATAACAAACACCATCACTGTTATTTCAGCAAACATGTGTGTTTATACTTGTATACACATTTGGTTTTGCCTTCCTAGAAGATGGTGAATCCTAGCTCCTGTCTCTTAAAAATACCAGTCTTCAGATGAGGATAGAGCCAGCTCAGAGAGTGCACTGTGGATGGGCTGAGTTAAGAGTCAGGACTCAGATTCCCTCTTCTCCCGGCACTATGACCATGGCTGGATAACTTCCTTTCTTTTCCATTTTCTCATCTGGAAAATCAGGATATGAATCCTCATCTCTACCTCATCATGTTTCAAAGAGGGTTAATTAATTCATCATGTGCATTATGTGCTCAAGAATTTACTATTTTTCAGACATTTTCTAGTAAAACATTGGAGATTGTACATCCATTTGTTTTGTACGCATGGAGCACTGTTTGGTACACATCATAAAACTGAAACTGTAGTTTACATTCTGAACTCAAAGAATTACACCATCCTCACTGATGTTTACAATATGTCCCAATTTAGTATCCTTGGCAAATTTTATATAAGTATGGCTTTGATTCTCTTTCTCTCCCCAGGTTTCTGTGAGGGAAGAAATGTAAGTGAACCCTCATTGAACTCTTTCTGTCCTTTAAATCTACTCTTTCCCACCTCAACTCATGTGGAATTGAATGTTACTTCTTGTTTGGAGTCTTGCAGAGAGTTTTTGGTGCATATCAGTGTCCTCTTCACTCCCTGACTTTAAGAGTAACATTTCCCAGGGGCAAGTTAGCTATGTTAGGAAGATATAATTGCAACTTTGTGTGTGCATGCTAAGTCGCTTCAGTCCTGTCTGACTCTTTGCGGCCCTATAGGCTGTAGCCTGCCAGGCTCCTCGGTCCACAGGATTCTCTGGAAAAGAATACTGGTGTGGGTTGCCATGCCCTCCTCCAGGGGATGTTTCCTACCCAGAGATGGAACCCAAGTCTCTTATGTCTCCTGTATCGGCAGGCGGGTTTTTTTTTTTTTTTTTTTTAACCACTATCTCCACCTAGAAAGCCCTACTTGTAACTTCAAAAGGGCCTCCATCGAGTGTCTTTGGCCAAGAAGTTGACTGATGCTTATTGCACGAGTCTTAGAGATTTTTTTTTTTTTCACAAAACTACTCATAGTATCTTTTATCTGTCCCTGATTTTTTAAAAATATCATAGCCAGACTTTATTTTTTTTTTGCTACTTTTTATTTATTTATTTTTAAAACATTATTTATTTACTTTACAATAATTAGGGATCAGCAAACATTTTTCTGTAAAGGGCCAGATAGTAACAGATTTTGTGCCCTATATAGTCTCTGATGCTATTATTCAACTCTGCCTTTGCAGCATGAAAACAGTCCTAGACAAAACCAATGGGTGTGGCTGTGCTCCAGTAAAACTTTATGGGCAGTAAAATTTATATTTCATTCAGTTTTCACATGCCTTTAAATACTATTTTTTATTTTTATCAGCTATTTTAAATCTAAAATTCATTCTCAGTTCTTGCGTCACACAAAAAGAAAAAGCACATTAAATTTGGCTTGTGAATTTTTGCTGTTTGTCAAGTCTTGCTTTAGATGGTCACTCCTCTGCTTACAAATCTGCATAGAAAATTTGGCTCTTTCTGATCTCTGGTGTCTTAGTAACTCTCTAGATTATCTAATTTTAAACATTCTTCTGATATGGCCAGTGAAAGTTTGTACACCTTGCTTGCCTAGAATGCTTAGGGACTGAGCATTTTTTTTCACTAAATAGGAAAAAAAAAACATTCTTGGAATGCTAGAAGAGGATACTTTTTCTGATGATCTGGTATATCACTCAACCTTGCAATACCCAGAGGAGAAACTGAAAATATTCCACATAATTTTTAGGCTTTTGTACTGTAACCATGTGGATAATTATAAAATATGTATGAGTGAATTTGCTAGATGCCACATAGTAGTAGTAGTTAAGTTGCTAAGTCGTGTCTGACACTTGCAACCCCATGGACTGTAGCCTGCCAGACTCTTCTGTCCATGGGATTCTCCAGGCAAGAATATTGGAGTTGGTTGCCATTTCCTTCTCCAGAGGATCTTCCCGACCCAGGAGTCGAACACGGGTCTCCTGCATTGCAGGCAGATTCTTTACCGACTGAACTATGAGGGAAGCCCTCAGATGCCACATATAACCCAGATAGTATAGAGGAAGGTAGCTTTGAGGACTATCTGGTATGAAGTGTTATGGAAAAGCTCTCTGTCTCAGAGAAAGTAGGGCCCAGGTGGCCAGTTGAGTTATGAATTTACCATGTATTTCCCTATGATTCTTTGTCTTTACACATTTGTTGGCTTAATTCTGGTCTTCCTCATAATAGGACTAGAGCACAGGCCTTCAGAATAAATAATTTAGCTCTATAACTCATTCTAGTTGATGCCCACCCAAGTCTCTTATTAGAGCCCAATTTGGGGGCCATGTCAAGAATTTGCCATTGCTGGTCTATAAGGCCCTGTGGCTGATAATTTATAGCAAATGCATTTAATGAAACAATGATTAACAAGAAGTTTCTATGTCACCTGCAAGATCGTGTGAGTCCATTGTCTCCCTTTACCTTGCCTTACTATTCCCCAATGTGTTATATTTTTAAAGCCCATCCATATACTGCAGCCAGAAGTTTGTTTTTTTTTTTTAATCCCCAGAGAATCTCTTGATAATTATGAAACTCTGGGTGGTAGATTTTAGCAGTTGGCTGCTATTGCACAGGTAAGTGTTAGACCCACTTTTTCTTCAGAGGTAGGAGTTATTTCTTTAGTCTCTAGTCTAGTCCCATGGCAACCAACACACTGTCCCTCATAACAACTGGATTCTGGGAGAATCCATTATTTCAAAAAGCAATTTCTTCAGTTATAATAGCCATGTGTGCATACTTCTGGAAGCTATTATTCAAGTGTTCACACTCCTCTTCAGAGCTAGCAACTGCTCTCAGAATTCCAAAGAGGCAAGTAAGCTTTGTACCTTTCAGAAGAGAGCACAGAAAAGGGAACTTCCCTCTATCCAGAAAAGGAAACTGAGAGTTTGGGTTAATGACTCTTTACAAAGGGAGCAAGGATTAGAATTCTCAGTCCATTTGTTTCCACTCCATGTTGTGACTTCTGATGCATCCCATTGGAATTACCACAGCTTCTGGCTATGTTGTTGCCTATATTTTACTGAATACTTCATAAGAACTGGCCTGGTGGTAATCTATCTTGTGTTCAGTCAGTATACATTTGCTGGATAATTACTACACATGGGATATCAGGCTCACATACTCAAGATACAGATCCTTCCTGAAGGAACCTAGTGATCATAACCCTGGACCCCTTTAAATTTCTTCAGTCATCATATTTCAGTTCCATTTGAACTTCCCAACCACCTGGAACAGAGGGAGAGGTCATCCTCCTGATTTTCCATGTAAGCAAACTGATGTTTTTTTTCAGTTAATCAACAGTTAGTAAGTGAAGTGGTGGTAGTTGAGTTGCTAAGTCCTGTCCAACTCTTTGAGACCCCATGGCCTGTAGCCTGCCAGGCTTCTCTGTCCATGGGATTCTCCAGGAAAGAATACTGGAGTGGATTGCCATTTCCCTCTCCAGAATTAAGTGGAGCATCTGGATTTAAACCCAGGTCTTCTGGGTCCAAAGGTAGCAGTCACTCTCTTATGGCACAGCTACCTCTCAAATATATAAACATACTAACCTAAAGCAGAGGAAAGTGAAAACAAGAAAGATAACAGTTGAAGAGAAACAACAGAATCAGAAATTAAAGAAGAAAAACTTTAAGTACTATGGGGAGAAACCAGTGAGTAACACTAACATCACAGGGAATGTTCTTCCTTAAAACAAACAAACAAACTTATAATAGCTAGTGGTTCACCAGAAACTCTTCATTAGTTAGGGCCAGCAGCACTCCAGTGTTCTTGCCTGAAGAATCCCAGGGACGGGGGAGCCTGGTGGGCTGCCATCCATGGGGTTGCACAGAGTCGGACACGACTGAAGCGACTTAGCAGCAGCAGCAGCAGCAGGGGCATGTGAGTGATAGTCGTTCCACTAGCTCCTAATGTTCAGAGGGAAAGTTCTGATTCTGATGAAACCAGGCTCGGTATTTCCTTAATTCACTCTCATCACAGAACCACAGAATAGGAAGCATGATTTAAAACCCGGGCTCATGAGAATTTTAATTCTCATTGCCAAGCTGAAGAACTCAGACAGTATGTATGGATACAGATGTTAGAATCATGTTCCTAGACTCTTTGCTTTGAGCCTACTTGGAGAAGTGTACCACAGAATATTTTCTATGGGGCCAGGAGAAAGAGAACTCCATTCCCCTCCTCTTTGTTGTCATAAACTAGAAAATATTGTCTTTCAGGACAGAACTAAAAATTCACAGAGACAAAATTGTGTTCTCTTTTATCAAGGTTTTTATTGTCTTCCCTCTCTAAGGACACCTGATAGTGTGGATGGACCATGATTTCGCTGTGGTACCTGGATGTGGACCCTGGAGACTATAAGCTAAATAATCACATTTCTATACTTCCATGTTCACAAGTTCCTTTACTTTCTCGGCATTGATTCAGCCAAGAGGTATTTAATGAAAAGACTTAAAAGATTCAGGGCTTTCAACCACAGGATCTCTAAATGCTAACCTGCTAAAAATTAAAAGAAGAGAACTTAAAAATCTAAAAATTTGACCAAGCTATTTTGTAGAAGAGAAAACTGAGGCCCAGAGAGAGAGGAAGTGACTTTCCTAGGTTCATAGAAAATATAAATGACAGAAATGAAGGTTTTCCAGTAGTTTCTTATTTCTTGTCTGAGGGGTTCTCCAGCTTCACAGCTTCAGAGAGTGTTGTCTTGGCACCTCCAAGAATTATGTGAGGCAACATAATAAATCTTTTTCTTGACTGCAGGGATCTCTAAAATGACTATTTGATGACTGGCACTTTCCCCAGATAACATCCATTTATTCAACAAACAGTCAGTGTTTATTTGTTGTGTGCAATAGACCTATACAAGGCACTGGGATAAGAGATAATAACAAAAAAAATAGTTATTGCATACTCAATAAGTATTAGTTGTTTTGTAGACATTTTCTCATTCAGTCCTCACAATAACCCTACGATGTGGGTATTACCATTTGTCCCATTGACAAATGAAGGAATTGAGGCACAGAAGAGTTAAAGTGACTTGCCCAAAGTCATATGACTCTTTAGTGACTATGGAGTGAACATGGCACAGAGTTTCCCACATAATGGGCTTCCCAGGTGGCTCAGTAGTAAAGAATCCTCCTGCCAATTCAGGAGATGTGGGTTTGATCCCTGAGTCAGGAATATTCCTTTAGAAGGAAATGGCAACCCACTCCAGTATTCTTGCCTGGGAAATCACATGGACAGAGGAGCCTTGTGGGCTACAGTCCATGGGGTCACAAAGAGTCAGACACAACAATTTAGTGACTAAACATCAACAACAACAGTAGTCTGCCAGGTACAAAAGGTCGGAAATGAACTTCAGGAATATTGAACAGACTGACCAAAGACAGGGCTGCATGAAAGCAGGATACTTGTTTAAGGAACATTCTGGAGTCCAGAGATGGTTGAGGGGAACCTCATCAGATGCAACAGATCCCTTGGTCAGCCTTCAACTGACCTTTTATGCCTGTTCCCCACTCCCACCTTGTGCCAATGCTGAGCTGTACATCGCCATCCTACTCTACTTTCTGGGCTTTTTGGAAGCGTGCTGCTATCTAGATAGTGGAATGAAATGCAGTGAAAGAGAAGCAGATTCTATCTAACATTCCTTCTTTTCACTTCAAAATTCCATTTAAATAATAAAAGTGTTGAGCTAAATGATCTTGAATATTTTAGCAATAAATCTATAACAGCCTAAATCTTTCTAACAATAAATCTCTAAAATTTTATGGATACTCCAGATATTTCCATTGGCCAGCAGTTCACTTTATAAGCATCAACCTTGTAAAATAGACCCGAGTTCAATCCTTGGCTCCAAAATAGATAGATATTGGGCCTTGAGCAACTACTGTAACTTTGTGCCTCTGTGAGGATAGTAATAGGTCGCAGGGTTATTGTAAGAGCTAAATGATATGTAGCACAGCTCATATTAGCACAGCCCAGTAAGTTTTGATTCCATCTACAGAAATGGAGCTATGGTCATTAGTACACATACACTTATGATGTCCCTTGGGTAGCAGAGAGGAGAGGTGGCAGATAGTATTTATGGCAGTTCCCTGGTAAAGAAGGCCTTGGGTTGGCGTAAGGTTCTTAAACAACCACTTATCTTCAGTGTTACTTAATTGGTGATCTGAAGGTCCAATAGCATTTGTATAAGAACATAGCAAAAGTTAATCTCTTCCTCTTTCCTCTTTGTCTCTCAGGGCACTATGAATAACATTTCCCAGAAAGCCCAGCATGTATGTGTCCATTGCCTCTCTTGACTTTTGAGCTTTGGACATGAAGGTGTCAGAGCTTTCTGTGTATTTTTGTCTGCAACAAGATTTGTCTGACCTCCCTAGTAAATTCAGATCCACAGCCACAGGCCAGGAGAAAAGCTAACCAAGTTCATAAATTATCCTCCACATTCTTCAGCCATTGGCTTCCCTCATCTAGCCAGAGGTGTGTCTTAAAAGTATGTTGGGGCCAGATTCAATAGAAACCTGAGCCAGCACCTGTGTAAATACAATTTTAAAGCTTCTTTTCCTGAAGCCAGATGGGTATTTTTTAAAACCAAGCTGGGTTGTATTTTATCTAGAGTACTGTCTCCTACATTCTTAGTGCTTTGGACCCTTTGGAAAAATGTAGTATGGTTGTACTATTATTGCCTGGTTATTTGTGAGGGAAGGGGCATTTCTTTCAAAAATCAGATAATGCCTTAGTGTGGCCTGTGACTTTACTGTGTATAAAATGAAACTCTGCTCATGATTCATCATTCATTCTGCTCCCCATAGATTGACATCCATACCCACTCTTCATTATTGATCCTATTAAAAGTTAGTCACCCGACATGTAACATACTACTAACTCCTAACTGAATCATCTTTAGATCTTGTCCAAAACCCTATATATAGAGAAGGGAGGTTAACATCTTGCCTAGGGCCTGGAGGGGGCTCTTCAGTAAGTGGGTATCCAATCCTTGACATCCCTTAGCTCTGCTCAGCTTCAAAACAGAGACAGGATCTTTCATTTATGTTGCTTACGATTAAAGGCTTCCTGCTTCCCAATGTCCTGCAGGGCCTCTTCTTCCACCCCACCTCTATAGCCTCCATGGCTCTCTAGAAACTTTTCTGTAATCATGTCACTCAGAAGAAGATTTTCTTGTCTCTTTTGAAATTTCAAGAGGACTAGTCAGCAACTTTTGGGCTTCCTTGGTGGCTCAGTGGTAAAGAATCTGCCTGCAGTGCAGGAGATGTGGGTTCAATCCCTGGGTCAGAAAAATCCCCTAGAGAAGGAAATGGCAAGCCACTCCAGTATTCTTGCTTAGTAAATCCCCATGGACAGAGGAGCCTCGTGGGCTACAGTCAATGGGATCACAGAGAGTCAGGCATGACTTAGTTACTAAACAATAGTTAGCAAGTTTAGGTTAGATTGTGCTTCCATGGGAGCAGAGATAGATGCAGGAAACAATAGAATGGACTATGGAGATGTGGAATGATTTCTCACCTAACTAGTTAAATCCTACAAAAATAAAGTGTTTTTTACTCAGAAGCCCTATTGATATAGGAGTAAAAGACTTGATTTGAGTCCAGTGTTTGTTAACTCTGTGATCTTGGGAAAATGACATGTCATCCCTGAGCTTTAGTTTTCTTGCTTGAAAATTGGGATAATGATGACCACTAGAAAAATTCTAAGGATTACATGAGATAAAGTAACTAGAAGTTTTCTTACATAGTGCCAGACTTCCTAAAAAAGTGAATCAAACAATGTTGACAATGACTCTTAATGTGTGAATGAGAAATCAGCTCCATGTCAAATTTCAACATGTTTTCCAGGGGTCCCATTATTTCACTCTATTATACTCTGTGCTTCTGCACAGGTATAAATAATTCACTTGTTGTTATTTACATGGATATTTTGATAATAATTATTTTTAGACATATGTCATGTTTCAGACATAAATCAGACTGTAATAGTTTTGCAGCTTTGTAGACATATTCATTCCCAAGTACCAAAGACCTAAAAGGAGTTAGCTAGAGCTATGAAGGGTAGAACAGAGATAGGCAACACAGGGCTCCCTGGTACCTGTCTCTTAGTTAGAAAGGACTTCAGACTATAGGCATTTGTGATTCTAGTGTCAGGGAAGAAGAGCTGGAGGTAGACTAGAAGAGGAAGAGTAGCTTTTACTCATTCATTTTGTTAAAAGCATGCATATATTGTATGAGGCCCTGTATGAGTCCAGAGATGAGTGTGAGATGGCCCTGTCCTCAGAGATCTTCTGGTCTGATGGACATGCCCTCCAAGGTCAGCTAAAGTTTTACACTACAAAGGGTATTTGAGTGCAGCAGAAGCAGTATGATGGGAAAGGGGAGATAAAAATCTATAGGCATAGCTCCCCATACCTAAGGACAGCCCTGACCAAGACTGACACAGTTTGAGGGACCTATTCCCATCAGCAGGTCTGGAAGCCTTATTAACAACAACAAAAGGTAATGATGATAATAATTATAGCAGCTAATATTTACTAAACATTTTCTTTGTGTTAGATGCTACACTAAATGCTTACTTAATCTTCACAACAATGTTATGAAGTAATAGATATTCTTACTACCCTTATTTTACAAATGGGGAAACTAAGACTCAAAGACTAAGAGAACAGGGAGAGAACTAACTCATCTCAATTCAACAAACATTCAGCATCTACTGTATGCTAGACCTGTGCTAAGTGCTAAGGAGAGATGAGTAAAACATATTCTCAGTCCAATGGGAGCAAACCCATAAGTGCACAATTAAGTTAATATATTTCAGGCCTTCTGCTTGATGCTGGAAACTCACTGATAAATGACACACAGTTTTTCCTGCAAAGATCTCAAAGTTTACTGGGGGATATCAGTGTGGAAACAAATATTATGTACTGCTGAGAGAAGGGTAAGTGCAAAATGGAAAAGAGATTGTAAAACAAATAATTGGTTTAAATCAGAGCCCCAAGGAAGCATGCTCACACTTTCCCCTTCCTCACCTTTACTCAGGCTTCTCCCCCGCTGCTTCAAGTGCCTTTTCTTAAGCCCCACCTTCCTTCAAGGCTTCACTCAAATGCCCACTCCTCCATGAAGCCTCCACCCCATCAAAAGGCATCCTATCCTCTCCTGTACCCCCTCTCTTTTACTGATGTCAACTTGACCCAATCTTTACTTGGTAATCCTTCTTCCTTGTTAATCTATCCATTATGCTCCTTTGGGGTCATAGGGAAATGCCAAAAATTTAGACACATATCCAGTAAGAGGAAGGTCAGTCTCTAAGAGCAAGCTCTTTTATGATTCTGTGAGCATTTAACATCCATGTTGCTAGAAACACCTGTGAATGACCTGACCCCTCTTTGGAGCAGAATGTGATTGGTGTATTGCTTCAAGGAGACTGTCATTGTTCTGGGAAATATTCCAAAGTTTGCTATCACCAGTGAATATGTACAGAGAATAGAGCCTGCAGATAAGCTGTCCTCTGATTAGCTTCAGACATGTTCCAAGCAGCTAGGATGTGGTAGATTTAGCCTTAGGAAATTCACTTGACCTTTCTAAGCCTCAGTTAATTCATCTAAAAATGGAGGTAATATAGTGGTTGAAAAGGCCAAAGGAATTGATGCTTGTGAAAACAGTGTGTAAATTGAAAATTATTCTTTGAGTATTAGTTTCTGGGAGATCTCCTTATCATCATTCAGGTAAATACTTGCCTCTGACATCTCTGAAAACCCTTTGCAAAGAGTTGTCTGTAGGAGAAACAGTTTAATTTGCAAATTGCTCCTTTATTTGCATGTAAATAAAGTACATCTGCAGTCACACCAGAATGATTACCTCTTTGAAATACCTCTCAAGGATCCTCAAAATGAATTTTATCCCCCCACCCGAAATAGTCTGTCACAAAGATAACCTCCAAATTCACTGACAGTATGTCCAACCACTTTTGCAAGATATATGGTTAGGCAGATAATTTTATTTATACAGGTAATTATTTTCTTCCAGCAAGTGAGTAGCTAGAAGATGGCCAAGAGAGGCCATGAGGAGTGCCTTTCTTTTACAGCCCATTTCTGGGTCTTACTTGCAAGGTTACTAAAGGTCTGTGCAGAAAAGTTGCAGTGTTTATGGCAAAAGCAAAACTCGCTCTAAAAGCAAGCCCTTGTTTCATTGCTTAGTGTTTTTAATCCCCAGCAGACATGACTTTGATCTGGCACTTGGCAGCATGGCAGTATACAAATTGTGGGGGAACAGTGATATTATCTGAATGAATTCATTTGTTGTAAGTTATAAATATATGGGCTTTTTCTATTTCATCACCCTCAAAATTTTATCTGTTTTTCCCAATGGAGCCATCTCTTGGCCTTTAATATGCTCCCTTTGAGCTCATGGGCATTGCTGCATGGCTAACATAGGAACCTTGAGAAATTGCTTCCAAGGTCCTTTTCTTTATTTTATCTTGATACTCAAGCTACCAGAGTCAGTAGTGACTGTGGTGGGCTGACAATGAAGTGGCAGCAAACCAAGCTTTGTCCTCTGGCTTCCCTTGACCCCTTCTATCCATCATCCAAGAGGCTCCAGGCCAGCATTCCACAGAGCAGCCTCACCAAACTCACTAGGACTGAAGGGAAACCAGGATTTCAAACAGTCATTATAGAAGGAAGGAATGGGACTTAGCATTTATAAAAACTACAGTTGTCTCTTTGTTGATTCTTTTCACTCCAGAAAGATAACTACTCTTTTTAGGAGACTTTCAAAACCTCATAATCTTCTAGAACTTGGGCTGCTTCCTTAAGAAGCACATTTCAGAAAGATGTCATGGCCAGCAAAATATTAAAAGATCAATCATTCATTCACTCATGCATTCAATTAGTGTAAACTGATTTTTTTTTTATTTGCCAGACACCAGGAATGACAAAAAAGAGTACTTTTAATCCTTGTCTCCTTCACAATTTAATAAAGATAGCCATTCTTTCATTTTATAATGATCTGTCATATTTCATGCACTGCTGCATGTCTTTACATGGTAATGACACAAGAGAATGATAGAAAAGCTGAGTGTGGATCTAACCACTTTCAAGGCTCCATTATGAAATACTGGATTTGCAATTTTAAAGAACTATTTTGAAATGTTACCCTAAGGCACTGCAGGTTATAGAATCTTGCTGTCATAAAAGGCAAGAACATAGGTGATAATGACATGAATGAGATGAGAAGTTGGGAAGAGTTAAAGTGTTCAATTTCTTTTAGAAAAGAGTGGTGGCACTAGTGTTAAATAACTGGCCAGCCAATGCAGGAGACATAAGAGATCCCTGAGTTGGAAAGATCCCCTGGAGGAGAGCATGGCAACTCACTCCAGTATTCTTGCCTGGATAATCCAATGGACAGAGAAATCTGGCAGGCTACAGTCCATAGAGTTGCAAAAAGTTTGACAAAACTGAATCGACTTAGCACACATGTGTGCACACACACACACACACACACACAGACACACACACGTACTTTATGCATACATCATGGCAGAGTAAACCACTACAAAAAAAAAGAAAGCTGGCATGTGACCCTAGGCAAGTCACTGAAGCTCTCTGGATTCTGCTTCTGTATCTACAAGGCTGTTAATGGTATTTGCTTTTTCTACTTCATGAGTATGTTGTGAGTAATGTATAGAAAGGTATTTGCTCATGCTACCACATCTTACAAATGTATGAGATTGATATCAGAACCTTATAAAGGTAGACCTGACTTCATTAATGACTTCCAGTGTCTTTAAAGACCTCTGCAGACTTTATATTAGATCATTTGAGGTACAATTTACAAGACACTCTTGATCTTCTTTTCTGACTCCTATTATTGGCACCAAAAGGCATGGTAGGATTTTTTTTTTTTTTTTTAGGAGCCTTCCCTTGTGGCTCAGATGGTAAAGAATCTGCCTGCAATGCAGTAGACCCAGGTTTGTTCGTTGGGTCGGGAAGATCCCTTGGAGAAGGGAATGGCAACTCACTCTAGAATTCTTGCTTGGAAAATCCCATGGACAGAGGAACCTGTTTTTTTAAAGATAAAATTCACATGCTACAATATTCACCCTTTTTAAGTGTTTAATTCCGTGGTTTTAGTATGTTCAAGAAATCGTGAAAACATTACCATTATTTGATTCCAGAACATTTTCATCATCTCAAAAAGATACCCTGTACCCATGAGCACTTACTCCCAATTTCCCCTCCTCTCAGGCCCTGGAAACTGCTAATATTTTCTGTCTCTATGGATTTATAAATTCTGAACATTTACCTCAGTGGAACATTACATGACATTTGTATCTGGATACTTTCACTTAATATGATGTTAATCCATGTTTTAGTATGCATTAGTATTTCATTTTTTCTGATTGAATAATAATTGCTGGGTTATATGGGGCTTCCCTGGTGGCTCAGATAGTAAAGAATCTGCCTGCAATGCAAGAGACCTGGGTTCGATCCCTGGATTGGGAAGATCCCTTGAAGAAGGGAATAGCTACCTACTGAAGTATTCTTGCCTGGAGAATTCCATGGACAGAGGAGCCTGGTGAGCTATGGTCAATGGGATCGCAAAGAGTTGGACACAACTGAGTGACTAACACTTGCACTTTCATGGTAACTGTACGTTTAACAGGGACTAAGGGTTTTCTTTCTTTTTTTTTTAATGAGACTTCACCATTTTACATTTCCATCAGCATTGTATGACGGTTCTCCACATCTTTACCAACTCATTATTATATTGCATTATTATTTTTTTATTATTATACCCATCTTAGTGGGTGTGAAGTGGTATTGTATTGTGGTTTTGATTAGTGTTTATATAATAGCTGATGATGTTATGCATCTTATCATATGGTTTTTGGGCATTTGTGTATCTTCTATAATCAAATTACTATTCATATCCTTTCCCATGTTTTGATTGGATTATTTCTTTTTTGCTATTGACTGGTAAGTATTCTTTGTGAGTTATAGATACAAGCCTCTTATCAGATATCAGATTGTCTTTTCACTATTTTGATGGTATGAAAGAATAAAATCTTTAATGAAGTTCAGTTTATCCATCTTTTTCCTCTATTGATTGTGTTTTGGTGCCTTATCCAAAACTTTATGCCTAATCCAAGGTCACAGACATTTACACTTATGCTTTCTTCAAAGAATTTTGTAGTTTTAACTGTTCCATTTGGATTTTTGATCCATTTGGAGTTGATTTTTTTTTTTTAGATGATGTGAGGTGAGAGTCGAACTCCATTTTTGCATGTAGATAACATGCTGTCCCAGAATTATTTGTTGAAAAGAGTATTGTTTCTCCATAGCCATCTTAGTATCCTTGTTAAAAACTATTAATCATAAATACATGCACTTATATCTGGACTTTCAGCTCTATTCCACTGAACTATATATCTTTCCTTATGAAACCAGTACACCATCTTAATGACTGTAGCATCATAGTAAGGTTTGAAATTGGAAAGTGTGAGTCCAACAAATTTGTCCTTCATTTTCAAGATTGTTTTGGCTATTCTAGGACACTTGCATTTTCATATGCATTTTTGAAAAACCTTGTAATTTCAGGAAAAGTGATAGTTGGGTTTTGGTAGGTCAGAGTGGGGAGTTTTGTCATGTTAACAATATTAAATCTTCACATTCATGAACACAAGACGTCTTTC
Source organism: Bos taurus (assembly GCF_002263795.3). Taxonomy (NCBI): domain Eukaryota; kingdom Metazoa; phylum Chordata; class Mammalia; order Artiodactyla; family Bovidae; genus Bos; species Bos taurus. The sequence continues at coordinate 83,148,809 of NC_037357.1, read as the reverse complement.
CATTTATTTAGTTGTTCTTTAATTTCTTTCAGTTATGTTTTGTAGCTTTCAGTGTATAAATTTCATAGACTTTTAAATTTATCCCTAAAGACTTTATTCTTTTTGATGCTTTTGTAAATGGAGTTGATTTATTAATTTTGTTTTGGATTACTCATTGCTACTAAAATGTAACTAATATGTATATATTGATCTATTATACTGCATCCTTGCTGAATTAATTTATCAACTCTAATAGTTATTTTGCATATTTTTAGAATTATCTTTGTATTAGATAAAACAGTCTGTGAAAAGAGATAGTTTTCTGTCTTCTTTTCCAATCTGCATGCCTTTTATTTCTTTTTCTTGTCTAATTGCCCTGACTAGAACATCCAGTACAATGTTGAATAGAAGTGATGAGAGTTGACATCCTTGTTTTGTTCCCAATCTTAGGGGAAAAGCTTTCAGTCTTTAACCATTAAGTATGGTGTTAGCTCTGAGTTTTTCATAGATACCCATTATCAGGTTGAGGAAGTTTCCTTCTAGTCCTGGTTTATTGAAATATTTTTATCAAGAAACATTGCTGGATTCTTTTAAATGCTTTTTCTGTGTCTATTTAAATCACATGTGGTTTTTGTCTTTTATTCTGGTAAAATGTTAAATTACATTGGTTTAGTTTTGTTGTGTTGTTGAACCAACCTTACATGTATCCTGGGATACATTTCACTTGGTTATGGGGTATAAACCCTTTTATGTATTGCTTTTTGGTTTGTAAGTATTTTGTTCAGATTTTACCTCCATATTGTATTCATTAGAAAACGTGATCTGTAGTTTTCGTCTTGCCCTATCTTTGTCTCATTTTGTTATCAGGGTAATAATACTTTCAAAATAAATTGCAAAGTATACCTTCATCTTTTTTTCCTCTTTCAGAAGTATTTGTGAAGAATTGGTATAAGTTCTTTAAACATTTGGTAGAATTCAGTAATAAAGCCATGAGTCCTTGGACTGTTCTTTGTGGGAAATTATTATTATTACTACAATTATTATTATTCTTCAGTATCTTTGTTATAGGTATATTCTGACTTTAGTTTTGAGTCAGATTTGACAGTTTGTTTCTTTCTAGTAATTTTCATTTCATCTGTGTTACTCAACTTGTTGGCATATAATTGTTTGTGGCATTCTCATATAATTTTTTTTTTCTGTAAGATTTTGTTCAGTAAAAATGATTCAATAAATTACCTTTATTTCCATAGTATCCTCTCTTCTTTCATTCCTGATTTTCATACTTTGAGTCCTTTTTTTTTTTTTTTTTCTCTTGGTTAGCCTATTAAAAGGTTTGTCAATTTGTTGATCTTTCCAAAGAACCAAAATTTGGTTTTGTTCATTTTCTCTTTTGTTTTCTGTTGTCTATTTCGTTTATTTATGTCTTTATTTTTAAATCATTTTTCCTTCTGCTTTTTCTTTTTTTAGTTTACTTGCCTTTTTCTAGTGTCTTAAGGTAGAAGATTATGTTACTTATTTGAGCTCTTTCTCAGCAGCTGCAAATAATGTAAATGTACTATAAATTTTCTTCTAGGCACTGTTTTTATTGAATTCCAACAGCTTTGGCACATTGTCTTTTCATTTCAATTTATCTGAAGGTATTTTCTTATTTCCCTTGCAATTTCTTCTTTGAACAATTGATTGTTTAGGCTGCATTAACTTTCACATATCTGTGAATTTCTCAAACTTCCTGATTGCTCATTTAATTCTATTAATATGTTTTAAAAGAGAACATCCTTTGTATGATTTTGGTCCATTTGAACTTAAAGAGGTTTGTGTTATGGCCTTAACTATGTTCTTTTCTGGAGGATGTTCAATGTGCATTTAGAAATATGTATGATGGTGTTTTGGGGTAGAAAATTCTATAGATATTTGTTAAAGCTGATTTTTATAGTGTTGACACTACTTCCCTTCTCTCATATTCTGCTTACTTATTCTATTCTTATTGAAAATGAGGTCATTACCATCTTTCTAAATTCCATATATAAGTGTTAGTATACTGTATTGGTGTTTTTCTTTCTGGCTTACTTCACTCTGTAAAATAGGCTCCAGTTTCATCACCTCATTAGAACTGATTCAAAAGTATTCTTTTTAATGGCTGAGTAATACTCCATTGTGTATATGTACCACTGCTTTCTTATCCATTCATCTGCTGATGGACATCTAGGTTACTTCCATGTCCTGGCTATTATAAACAGTGCTGCGATGACCACTGGGGTACACATGTCTCTTTCAATTTTGGTTTCCTTGGTGTGTATGCCCAGCAGTGGGATTGCTGGGTCATATGGCAGTTCTATTTCCAGTTTTTTAAGGAATCTCCACTGGGATGACCCAGAGGGATGGTATGGGGAGGGAGGTAGTAGGGGAGTTCAGGATGGGGAACATGTGTACACCCGTGGTGGATGCATGTTGATGTATGGCAAATCCAATACAATATTGTAAAGTAAAAAATAATAATATTATTTTTTACTTTACAAGATTTGGGAGAATGGCATTGAAACATGTAGGTATCATGTATGAAACGAGATGCCAGTCCAGGTTCGGTGCATGATGCTGGATGCTTGGGGCTGGTGCACTGGGACGACCCGGAGGGATGGTGTGGGGCGGGGGGGGGCGGGGAGGGAGGAGGGTTCAGGATGGGGAGCACATGTGTACCTGTGATGGATTCATTTTGATATTTGGCAAAACTAATACAATTATGTAAAGTTTAAAAATAAAATAAAATTTGAAAAAAGGAGAAAAAAATAATAATAATAATTAAAAAAAATTTTTTAAGAAAATGAGGTCTTTAAATTTCTGTTATTTAACCATCTATTTTTCCATTCAATTCTGTCAGTTTGTAATTTATGTTTTTCAGGCTGTTATTAGATTCTTATATGTATAACTGTATGTCTTCCTAATGAATTCAACTTGATACTGTTACAACATGACCATCTTTGTCAACAGTCACAGACTTTATCTTCATGTCTATTTTGTCTGATAGTAGTAATGGAGGAGCCTGTTGGGCTGCAGTCCATGGGGTCGCTAAGAGTCGGACACGACTGAGCGACTTTACTTTCACTTTTCACTTTCATGCATTGGAGAAGGAAATGGCAACCCACTCCAGTGTTCTTGCCTGGAGAATCCCCGGGACAGAGGAGCCTAGTGGGCTGCCGTCTATGGGTTCACACAGAGTCGGACACGACTGATGTGACTTAGCAGCAGCAGTATACCCACTCCAGCTTTCCTTTGGTTACTGTTTACATAGAATACTTTTTCTGTTCTTTTACTCTCAAAGTGTTTGTCTCTGAATCTATGGTGTCTCTTGTAGACAAGCATATAGTTGTATCTCATGATTTTTTTTTCCAATTCATTCCTCAAATCTCTGTCTTTTAATAGCAGTGTTTAATACAATTACACTTAATTATTTATTAGGCAGGATTTACACCTGCTAAACCTCATAGTTTGTTGTTGCTGCTGTTTATTCTTGTCTTTGTTATTTGCTTGTTTAGTGAGTTTTTAAAAACTAATTCTAAATGCTTGGGAATATGTTGAAGCTTTTCAAAACCTCCAGTGGATATTTCATTTCTTCTTTTTTTAAGCTCTTTGGTTAGCTCATTGTTTGCCACAGTTGTTACCACCAACTCAGCCAGCCTTGATGTTCAGCATTTGTCTCTGATTATTTTCTACAAACTCCCCCAGGGAAAAAGCTATTCACACTGGCAAGCTCTGAGTCAGGTTAAATAAACATAGTCTTGAAAATGGAGTCTTTCAGGGAATCCTTAGACAGGTCGAACAGTAACAGTTCTTTGAGAAAGGGGCTTTAAAGGAGATCCAACCCCTTTCTGTCTCCTCCAGTGATTACCAATCTGCACGTTTTTACCATCATTGCAGATTGTTGGTTTTCATGGTAACTATGGAGCTGGGAGGGGATGATGGGCAATAGGGCAAGTTTAAATATCATAAAGCTTTGAATAAATCCTCTTCAGATTGATACAAGCATTTGTTTAATTTCTAGAGTTCTAAAAATGTTTATTCTGACCATCTTTTGGCCAATTTTATAATTTATTTCATGGAGGAGAGGATTTTAGGAGTCCCTCACTTCATCATTTACTCTGACATTACTCCAGTCTAAAATGGTTTGATCGAGCACTCCCCAATATGTACACCCATGGCTGATTAATGTTAATGTATGGCAAAAACCACTACAATATTTTACTTAGCCTCCAATTAAAATAAATAAATTAATTTTGTAAAAAAACTGAGTATCTACAGTGTCCAGTAAAAGGACCCTGAAAGTTACTTGGATTTTCAGGATCTTTCTGCTGTTACTGAGGTCACTATCCCAATGTTGTTTTTTGTTTGACAAGCAAGAAGAAAGATGTTTTATGCATGTGATATAAAAATATAAACCAGACCATGTTCTGCCTCTATTCAGAATCCTCCATTGTATCCCAGTCTCACTCATGGTAAGAGTATTTGACCTATAAATTAATGACCTTTATGATCATAAATGATCTCTTCTGCTGTTAGCTCTGAGACTTCATCTTCTACAGCTGTAGCCACGCTGGCTTCTTTGCCATTTCCCAAATATGATAAGTATCCTCCCACATCAAGGACCTACATCAGCTGTTCCCTCAGCCATGAATGCGCTTCCCTTTGATACTTGTGTGGCTCACTTTCACTTTCTTTAAGTTTTGGCCAGGCATCACCCCAATGAAACCTGTCTTCACCACTCAAAATCATTGTCCCCATTCCCTTTACTATGTTTTTTGTTCATAGCACTTGGTGCTTTCTAACATACAATATAATTTTTTCTAATTTATTGTGTGTATTGTTTATTGTCTGCTTCCTTCCTTCTTTCACATCCCCACACACATTAAAATGGATATTAGTCAAGATAGATTTGTGATTATTTGTTCAATGATGTATCTCAAGCATCTAGAATATTGCTTGGCATAAATATTTAATAGATATCCAATTAATTAATTCTGCCTTAATATTTCATCTATCATATGGCAAAGAAAACAATGCTTATTATATATTCCACTACTTAGTAGGTGTTTAGCCATTTTTCATTGAATGACACAATGAATATTATGCTCCATTTCTAACCCTTTTTTTTTCTAGTATTTTCAGGTAAATGAAAGTGAAAGTCATTCAGTCATGGCCAACTCTTTGGGACCCCATGGACTATAGTCCATGGAATTCTCCAGGCCAGAATACTGGAGTGGGTAGCCTTTTCCTTCTCCAGGGGAGTCTTCCCAATTCAGGGATCAAATCCAGGTCTCGCGCATTGCAGGCAGATTCTTTACCAGCTGAGCCACAAGGGAAGCCCAAGAATACTGGAGTGAGTAGCCTATCTCTTCTCCAGCAGATCTTCCCAACCCAGGAATCGAACCAGGGTCTGCCTGCAGGCAGATTCTTTACCAACTGAGCTATGAGGGAATGTTCAACCTAAATGAATTTTCCCAGATAACTGATCTCCAAAAAGTCTAGGTTTTAACATTGTTATGTATCTCTTCATGTAATGGGTACAGTGGTTTTCATGCTGACCAGAACATAGCAGAGTCACTGTAATTTAACATTTTTGTTGAATTTTGGAAAACTATGGAAAAATAATCAGAATGAGCAAATACACTGTGTGGCAAAGATTTCATCTCTTACTTAACTGTATAAGCTTCGACAATTCTGTTAACCATTCTCAGCTTCAATTTCATCATTTGTAAAATTATAATAATAACTTCTCTGAATTGTTGTGAGGTTCAAGCAAGATAATGCATAGGGACACTACCTAAAAGTTTTAAAGCTACCAACAAATGCAAGGTGGAGTTGATATAAATGTTTATGATTTAGTAAGATGATGAATACATATAAACTGATTTCTAGTGGTGAGTGCTTAGGGAACAGAGAAGGAGCACAGTCAATATGAGAACTAAACATGAATAACATCAGCACTACCTGTCATTAGTTGAAAATTATTTTACATTCCTAATGTTCTAGGGTGAGCCTCTTTCAATACTGGAGTTTTGCAAGTCTTTTAGCCCTAGATTGTTAGGAGGTTTTGATGTTTTGCATGTTTTGGAGGCAAAGATGACTCCCATGTTTCCTAGGAAAATCTCTGATGCTGTTGGTGCTGAAAATATACTCCAAAATGCATAGACTCTCAGATACCTAGGGACCTCTGAGACAGTGAAAAAAAGAACAGAAAGTTAAACTTGGTTGTCAGCTCATGTTCCTCAAGTTGGCCAGGCTGGGATTTTTTTTGATTGTTTTGTTTTGTTGTTGTTGTTTGGTTTTGGTTTGGTTTTCATTAAGGAATGCCTAGCAACATTTACCTTTGGATTTTTCTGACTTTCCAAATCACAAATGGAAAGGAGTAATGTATTCGTTTCTTTTTAGAGGAATTTTAAGATTAATGACAGACTTCTCACATTGTCAGTGACCATTATTATTATTTTTTTTTTTTTTTTTGTAGTTCAGTTGATTTCAACATTTTCAGTGAGAATTGTTTGGGGGAACTCTAGTATATGACAGGAAAATACATTATCTTTATGGCAGATTGATGGCACGTGTGGACCTTTCTTGATGAATGTAGTCTCCCTGCCCTCTTGTTGGAAGGTTGGAAAGTAAAGCTTTTAAGCAAGCACTCAGTATTCCTTCTACAAAGGGTTTGTCTAGTCAGAGGTATGGTTTTTCCAGTAGTCATGTATGGATGTGAGAGGTGGACTATAAAGAAAGCTGAGTGCCTAAGAATTGATGCTTTTGAACTGTGGTGTTGGAGAAGACTCTTGAAAATCCCTTGGACCACAAGGAGATCAAACCAGTCAATCCTAAAGGAAATCAGTCCTGAATGTTCATTGAAGGACTGATGTTGAAGCTGAAAGTTCAATACTTTGGCCACCTGATACAAAGAACTGACTCATTTGAAAAGACCCTGATGCTGGGAAAGATTGAAGGCAGGAGGAAAAGGGGACAACAGAGGATGAGATGGTTGGATGGCATCACCAATGTGATAGACATGAGTTTGAGTAGGCTCAGGGAGTTGGTGATGGACAGGGAAGCCTGGCGTGCTGCAGTCCATGGGGTCACAAAGAATCGGACACAACTGAGTGACTGAACTGATTCCTTCTACTGCCCTGCATGCCTCCAGCTGTTATTTTCCTGATCAGGTCAAACTCTTTTGGTAGTTATAAAAACAAAAAATACTTTGTTTTTAATAGAAAGGTAAAGATAGAGTGGAATAGAGCCAACGTATTTGGCTCCATCTAAGGCAAATAATCTGGCTTCCCTGATAGCTCAGTTGGTAAAGAATACACCTGCAGTGCAGGAGACACCAGTTTGATTCCTGGGTTGGGAAGATCCGCTGAAGAGGGATAGGCTACCCACTCCAGTATTCTTGGGCTTCCCTTGTGGCTCAGATGGTAAAGATTTGGCCTGCAATGTGGGAGACCTGGGTTTGATCCCTGGGTTGAGAAGATCCCCTGGAGAAGGGAAAGGCTACCCACTCCAGTATTCTGGCCTAGAGAATTCCATGGACTGTATAGTCTATGAGTTGCAAAGAGTTGGACATGACTGAGTGACTTTCACTTTCATGGCAAATAATTCAGAGCAAAATGACTTTTTAAACTTCAGTGTTGAAGGAGGTTCACCCTAGAACATCAGGGATGTAAAATAATTTTCAACTAATTACAAGTAGTGCTGATGTTTTAAGACTTAACTGAATATTTTAGTCTTTGATGACAAACAAGTCATTAATTTCACACTTTGTTTCATCCATTAATCTTGGCTCTTTCCAACCTGCATGCCTTTCAAATACATCATTTCCTTTACTTGGTATTCTCTACCTGTGCTTTGTTAACATAGTAAAGTTCTTTTTCCATAAAGATTATTCCTTAATTACTCCTTAATTCTTTCATTTTAAGAGTTTAACAACATTCGCAAGTTGTATTTCTCTTACTATACAGTTTACTTTGTTGTTTTTCAATCATTAAGTCATGTCCGACTCTTTATGACCCCATGGACTGCTGCACACCAGGGTCTCCTCCACTATCTTCTGGAGTTTGCTCAAATTCATGCCCATCGAGTCAGTGATGCTATCTAACCATCTCATCTCTGCCTCCCCCTCCTCTCTTTGCCTTCCATCTTTTCCAGCGTCCTAACATTCCATTATTTTGTCTTCTGGTGATATTATATAAAAACTGTTATTTTGCCCCGTTCATTATACATATTCTCCTAGGTTCTTTTTTTTTTTTTTTTTAATTTACTCATTGACTCCTCTCTTTTTCTCTTTCTCTTTCAATATTTAGTGAATGCCTATGAGGGCCAGCCATTGTGCTAGTTATTTTGCACACTTTGTTTCATTTACATGTCCCAGCATACCTGTAAGTCTATTTTACTATGAGCTAAACTGAAGTCCAAAGAAATCAAGTTACTTGTTCCAAGTCCCTTCTAGTAAGCAGGGATTTGAATAAAATCTGTAGAATTACAATGCCTTATTTTTTCTCTACTATACTATACTGGCTCCTTTCTCTGTAGTTTCCAGTGATTTTTCTGAGTGTCCCATGTCAATCTTTTGGTAACTTCGTGGGGCTTTCCTAGAGTCAGAAAGGATTTTCAGCTTCTTAGTGCTCTGAGTCCATCACAGGGTGACTTCCTAAAGGGAAGTAACTCAAAACAATGTTTGGGAGAGACTTGGAGAAGGTGGCTATGAAATAATTGGGATACAAGCTCACATCTTCCCTGCTGCAACCAGGAATGCTTCCACCATCACAGGCAATGTTGAGCCCAGTGAGGCAGCACTTGGTGGGGCGTGGGGGATGGTAATGGCCTCTCCAGCTTTTCTTGAAGCTGTCACATAGCTCAGTAGGTCTTTTGTGGGGCCCAGGATAGGGTTTTTATTTCTATAAACCTTTTATTTTTTTTCTTTTCTTTTTGTCTCTTTTTCCTTCTCCTAGTTCCTGCCTCTTCCCTGACCCCTTCCACTTCTCTTCCTCTTCCTCCCTTTCTTCCTTCTCCTCCTCTCTCTTCTTCTTCCTTTCTTCCTTTTGTTTCCCCTCCTCCTCTCCCTCTCCTTCTCCCCCCATCATTAATTTTGTCAAGAGGCATGTAAGTGTTTTGATACAGTATACACTATAATCTTGATAATTATCAATAGTTTTTTTTTTAAGTTTTAGTAAATCAAATCAGAATAGCACTCATAAAGGGAGTATAATGAAGGTGTGCTTGAGCTGCAGATTAACTTTCAGTTTTCAAATTTGATCTTAGGTGACCTTTATTTCTAAAACTATATAGTAAGAAAACTCTGAGGTATTTTATTAAAATGCTTTATTGTAGAGCACTTGATAAATAAATAACATTAAGCACAGTCCTTGAGTGCTGCACAATAAAGATTTCAGCAGTAACTTCAACCTTGATCAGCACTTCCCACGTTCCATTTGATTCCAGCAAAGTCACACCATTCAAACAACTCTTGTTTACCAAGTACCTAGAATTTGCCAGATGTTTTGTGTATATTATTTTAAATGTCCATGGCTTCCCAAAGGTGGATGTTATGATCCCCATTTTATAAAGGGGAAAATAGATTCAGAAAGGTTTATGCTATTTGCCAATGTTTATGCTATGTCCATGGGCTTCCCTGGTGGCTCAGCAGTAAAGAATCCACCTGCAATGCAGGAGACACAAGAGATGCTGGATCAGTCCCTGGGTCGGGAAGATCCCCCAGAGAAGAGCATGGCAACCCACTCCAGTATTCTTGCTTGGAGAATCCCATGGACAGAGGAGCCTGGCAGGCTAGTGGCCACAGGGTCACAAAGAGTTGGACACAACTGAAGCGACTGAGCACACATGCACATGCTATGTCCATAACTAGTAAATGACATTGCTGGGACTCATAATGCAGTCCCTCTGATTTCTAAGTTCCTGTTCTTGCCACCACACCATATTTCTTTGCCAACTAAGAAATAGCTAAGAAAGGTAATAGAAGCTTCATAGTCTATGCCTATAGTCTCTTAAACTCTGGGCTGAGAATTAATTTATTGGGAGATTATTGAATTAATTTATTGGGAGATTATTGAATTCTCCTCATTGTGCTCCCCCATCATTTTATATATGAAGAAATTGAGTCTTAATAGAAAGCACTGACTTGCCCAGCACCTCACAGTGAGCCTTTGTAGTCAAGCCATGACTTACACCTCCTTGCCTCATTCCAGAATTCTCTCATCCTCTTTTGTATTATTGCTATTTCATGTGTATTCATTTTATCTCCCACTAGATTGCAAGCTCATAAAAGGCAAGTGTTATGTTTTTTTTTTTCCTCTTCTACAGACTCAGCACAGGGCTTGACTATTGGGTTTTCAGTAGACATTTATTAGTAGACTAACTTGTTGTTGTTCAGTCACTTAGTCATGTCCAACTCTTTGTGACCCCCATAGACTGCAGCACGCCAGGCTTCCTTGTCCTTTACCACCTCCCAGAGTTTGCTCAAACCCATGTCCACTGAGTCAGTGATGCCAATAGTATTATAAAGTTATTGACTAGTCCGTCTCTGGCCTTATTAGAGTAGCAGCTTCTCTAATTACACAATATGGTGAACAGGCAACACACCCTTTGTGAGTGGTGACTCAATAAACTGGGAACTAGGATGTGCTTGGGGGCACCTCGTATTGATTTCCTCTCTGACCAAGCCCCTTGTGTAAGTAGGGATACCGAAGCCCAGAGAGTATAAATGATTTATCGCAAGGCAACAGGGAAGTTTATAACAGAGGTTTGACTATTTTAAGTATTATTTATTTAAATTAAACAATACATGCACATGATTCAAAACTGTTAAATCACAAAAGGTTAAAGAGTGAAAAATAATTCCAACTCCCCATCATTCAGGCATGCAGTTCTCTTCTTCAGAGGCAACCAATGATTTTTAGTTTCTCGTATACATAATATATTAATTTATAAGCATATAAAAAATGTGTCAATTTTCCCCAGAGAATTTGTGTTCTGTGTTGTTTTGCATCTTTTTCCCACCTTAATATGTATCTTGGAGATTGTTCTACTCGATGTATACAAAACTGCTTCATTTTTAAATGGCTGCATTATACAACTCTACCTACTGATGATCATTCATCTTGTTTCCAGTCTTCTGCTATTATAAACAATGTTGCAGAGAATATTCTTGTATATATGTCATGTCACACATGTATGTGCTGGGTTAAAGCATATATACATTCTAATTTTGAAAGCTTAAGTCAAATTATCCTCCACAAAGATTGTAAGATTATGCAAAATGTGAACTTGATAAAATTTTTAAATGAAATAATTACTGTTAATTTTACAAAATAATTATTATCTTGACTTTACAGCACTATTCAATACCAAGTTTCTTTAAATAATCAATCCCCACTGTATACTCAAATGAGAATTCGGTTTAAAGAAATGTGATTTATACACTACTGTCCAGGAAAACTTCTATTGGGTAAAGCATGTGAAGATAGCAATGTTTCTAAAATGCAATTGAGGCTATATAAACTGTACTTTTAATCATTTTACCAGGCCCCAGAGATGTGCTCAGATGAAAGTAAATGGAGAAAAGGACAAGGGGATCAGACTCAAGTAGAAGAAAGTAAAGCTACCATGAAGGCAGGACTGGTATTGTGCCAATAAACTAGATTTCTGACTGTGAGGGAGCAGAGGCAGTGGGAAGCTTTGATATTTGTAGTGTTCATTAATATTTCATAATATAGACACTCATCATAACAAACATCATCTTCCAACAACACAATAGAAGACTCTACACATGGACATCACCAGATGGTCAATATCAGAATCAGATTGATTATATTCTTTGTAGGCAAGATGAAAAAGCTCTATACAGTCAGCAAAAACAAGACTGGGAGCTAACTGTGGCTGAAATCATGAACTCTTTATTACCAAATTCAGACTTAAGTTGAAGAAAGTAGGGAAAACCACTAGATGATTCAGGTATGACCTAAATTCAATCCCTTATGATTATAAAATGAAAGTGACAAATAGATTAAAGGGGTTACATCTGATAGACAAGAGTGCCTGAAGGACAATGGACAGAGGTTCCTGATATTGTACGGGAGGCAGGGATCAAGACCATCCCCAAGAAAAAGAAATGCAAAAAGGGAAAATGGTTGTCTGAGGAGGCCTTATAAGTAGCTGAGAAAAGAAAAGAAGTGAAACACAAAGGAGAAAGGAAGTACACCCATGTGAGTGCAAGGTTCCAAAGAATAGCAAGGTAAGATAAGAAAGCCTTTCTACATGATCAATGCAAAGAAATGGAGAAAAACAATAGAATGGGAAAGACTAGAGATGTCTTCAAGAAAATTAGATATACCAAGGGTACATTTCATGCAAAGATGGGCATGATAAAGGGCAGAAATGGTATGGACCTAACAGAAACAGAAGACATTAAGAAGAGGTGGCAAGAATACACAGAAGAACTCTACAAAAAAGATCTTCATGACCCAGATAACATGATAGTATGGTCACTCACTAGAGCCAGATAACCTGGAATCTGAAGGCAAGTGGGTCTTAGGAAGCATCACTACGAACAAAGCTACTGGAGGTGATGGACTTCCGGTTGAGCTATTTCAAATCCTAAAAGAAGATGCTATGAAAGTGCTACATTCAATATGCCAAGAAATTTGGAAAACTCAGCAGTGGCCACAGGACTGGAAAAGATCAGCTTTTTTTCCAATCCCAAAGAAAGGCGTTGTTAAAGAATGTTCAAAGAACTGCACTCATCTCACATGCTAGCAAAGTAATGCTCAAAATTCTCCAAGTGAGGCTTCAACAGTATGTGAACCATGAACTTCCAGATGTTCAAACTGGATTTAGAAAAGGCAGAAGAACCAGAGATCAAATTACCAACATCCGTTGGATCATTGAGAAAGCAAGAGTTTCAGAAAAAAACATCTACTTCTGCTTTATTGACTATGCCAAATCCTTTGACTGTGTGGATCACAACAAACTGTGGGAAATTCTTCAAGAGATAGGAATACCAAACCACCTTGCCTGTCTCCTGAGAAATCTGTATGCAGGTCAAGGACCAACAGTTGGAACTGGACAAGAAACAACAGACTGATTCCAAATTGGGAGAGGAGTACGTCAAGGATGTATATTGTCACCCTGCTTATTTAACTCATATGCAAAGTATATCATGCAAAATGCTGGGCTGGATGAAGCTTGGCTGGAATCAAGATTGCTGGGAGAAATATCAATAACCTCAGATATGGAGATGACACCACCTTTATGGCCAAACGTGAAGAAGAACAAAGAGCCTCTTGATGAAAGTGAAAAAGGAGAGTGAAAAAGTTGACTTAAAACCCAACATTCAAAAAACTAAGATCATGGCATCCAGTCCCATCACTTCATGGCAAATAGATCGGGAAACAATGGAAATAGTGACAGACTTTATTTTCTTGGGCTCCAAAATAACTGCATATGTTGACTGCAGCCATGAAATTAAAAGACTCTTGCTCCTTGGAAGAAAAGCTATGACCAACCTAGACAGCATATTAAAAAGCAGAGACATTACTTTGCTGACAAAGGTCCATCTAGTCAAAGCTATGGTTTTTCCAGTAGTCATGTATAGGTTTGAGAGTTGGACCATAAAGAAAGCTGACCTCAAGAGAATTGATGCTTTTGAACTGTGGTGATGGAGAAGCCTCTTGAAAGTCCTTTGGACTGCAAGGAGATCAAACCAGTCAATCCTAAAGGAAATCAGTCCTGAATATTCATTGGAATTACTGATGCTGAAGCTGGCACTTCAATACTTTGACCACCTAATGCAAAGAACTGACTCACTGGAAAAGACCCTGTTTCTGGGAAAGATTGAAGGCAAGAGGAGAAGGGGATGACAGAGGATGAGATGGTTGAATGGCATCACCGACTCAATGGACATGAGTTTGAACAAGCTCAGGGAGTTGGTGATGGACAGGGAAGCCTGATGTTCAGTCCATGGGGTCACAAAGAGTCAGGCATGACTGAGCAGCTGAACTGAGCTGAGACAGTCTCATGAGGACCAGTTTTAAGCTACCAGTGCTGCTGCTGCTGCTAAGTCACTTCAGTCGTATCTGACTCTGTGCAACCCCATGGACAGCCTAACAGGCTTCTCTGTCCATGGGATTCTCCAGGCAAGAACACTGGAGTGGGTTGCCATTTCCTTCTCCAATGCATGAAAGTGGAAAGTGAAAATGAAGTCACTCAGTCATGTCTGACTCTTGGTGACCCCACGGACTGCAGCCTACCAGGCTCCTCCATCCATGGGATTTTCCAGGCAAGAGTACTGGAGTGGGGTGCCATTGCCTTCTCCAAGCTACCAGTATGTCAGCATTGAATGTAAAGTTGTGAAGAGATGCTCAGAATTGTTTCTAATGAATCGCTACAAGCCAAGTCCAGCACAAGACTGGACAGAACTTAAGGGAAGACAGGTTGACAACATAAAACTTGGGTCTGACCAAATCTCAGATGACCTTGACAGAAGTGAACTGCCTATTATTCATAGTGTTTTCCTTGATGAGGTTGGAACCTGTGATTCTCCAAGATGGTCTTCCAAATCCCATATGAAGAACATAATCTGTTTGATGCTTCCTACACTGTTCATCTGAGTGGACTGAACCTCAGTAGTCTCCTGAGAAGCAAGAAAAGAAAAAGAAAAGTGTTTTGTGAATTGTCAAATGCTATTTCAATGTCAAACATTCATCCAGTTATTTTACCTGGTGTCACCTGCAAAACTACATAAGCAATAAACTCACTGTCAAAGGCCACATCAGCTGTTCTCTCCCCTAGCTGCACATTAGATAAAATAGGAAAGTGTTTAAAAATATCACAGTGCCTACCCTTGCCCCCAGTCAATTGAATCAGAACTATCAGGAGTGAAACTGGGCATAAGTATTTTGTAAAATCTCCCTAGGTGATTCTGGCTTGTAGCCAAAGTTAAGAATTACTGCCCTGCACAACCTGGTTCTACAGTCAAATCAGCATAACCTACCACCTCCCCTCCTTTACCATATGCCAGCCACACGGGCCACATTGCTGTTTCAACAGCACATCTAATTCATTCATGACTTTAAGGCTTTGTATTTGGTATTACTTCTCTTGAGAATTTTGCATGTCTGTCTCTATTATTCAAGTTTCATCTCAAAACCTCATCCTCAGAGAATCTTTTCCGACTGTACAAAATAAGCTCTCCTGTTCTATCACAGCACCCTGTTATATTTCTTTCATTTTATGTATCACCATCTGAAAATATCTAAATTATTATCACTCATTTATTGCTTGTCTTTTTCCACCAAAAGTTCACCTAGCTTAAGGGCAAGGCCTTTGTATTGTTCACTGTTGTTTTCCCAGTTGCCTAGAGCTGTGTTTGAAACATAGTAGATATACACTCAAAGATTGTCCTTTAACTATCATAGGATAGTTATTAAACATCTTCTATGGTTCAATTCAATGATGTCTTCAAATATTTCATTATATTAAGGGTTTAACTGTATATCATTGTGTTCAAGGCTGTTTATGACCTGCTGCTGCTGCTGCTGCTAAGTCGCTTCAGTCGTGTCTGACTCTGTGCGACCCCATAGACGGCAGCCCACCAGACTTCCCCGTCCCTGGAATTCTCCAGGCAAGAACACTGGAGTGGGTTGCCATTTCCTTCTCCAATGCATGAAAGTGAAAAGTGAAAGTGAAGTCGCTCAGTCGTGTCCGACTCTAGCGACCCCATGGACTGCAGCCCACCAGGCTCCTCCGTCCATGGGATTTTCCAGGCAAGAGTACTGGAGTGGGGTGCCACTGCCTTCTCCAGTTTATGACCTAGCCACCATCTAATTTGTCACCTTCACCTTCTACTTCCTGTATTCTTGAAGCAGGAGATCTATATGAATACAGTAGACAGAAAAGATGGTCTAGAACTGAATATTGCAGGGTTTTCTTTAACAGAGAAATATGTGTGTGTGTACTGGGGACAGGAAGCAGAGATGGAATGCTTGTGACCAGGGGATGGCCAATGAAGAGAACAGCATAGTCATAAGAGGGTTGCTCTTGGAGTAAAATGAAAGACAAGATAGATTCAGCAACATTATACATAACTCATCTCACGTATCTAATATTTCCCTACTACAAATGACTTTTACATACATTTTATATAATTTGTTTTGTAAAACTCTAGGATATAGACAATGCCATTATTTTTATCCTCATTTTTTTAGAGAGTAATCAAAGCTCAGACTTGCCTTAGGCCATTTGGAGCTGGGATTTGACACTTACTGTTCTGATTGCCAGTCTAGTACTCTTTATATTTCTGTTTTGTGGAGCTTGGACCAGATTGCAGAAGATCCAGACAGCCAAGAAGAGAAGTGTGGGTTTGGTTCCTATTGTCCTCACTAGAGCTAACCATAACGCTGAAAAAATCAGTAATGATCATGGCTTTATAACCACTCCCAAGAAGCCTTCCCATTGAGCAATGCCTGAGGGGCCTTGCTGAGGTCCCATTCATGGTACTGGTTTAATGGCCATCTGTGTTTCTGGATGGGTGGGACAGGTAAGGGAATGGTTAAATCCTTAGAATCACAAGGACTCAGCTACCTTATAAGTCCTTCTCATAAAAGATCTGCCCTTTGGTAGAGCACAGACTGTGTTGTTTAGAGTTGTCTAGCCTATTCCACAGGCCCAAAGATAGTAATCTAGGAGAAAAAAAAAGTACTAGAAAACAATAATGCTTGGGATTGCTTTTCATAGAAGAGAGCCCTTGGGTGATTAGGGCAGAGGTTTTATGCTGTCTCAGCCCCAGAGAAATAATGTCCATAGGATACATGACCATAAACAGGAGCTGGTCTCCCTTCAGTCTATGTAGGTCACTCAGGGAAGAGACACTTAGCTACTTGTTTCTATGAAGTGTTTTTGTTTTTCAGACAAAGCCTTTAAGGTCAAGAGAGTCGAGATTGGAAAAACAAGATAGAAATGCAGACTGGCTTTAGCTCTCCTTGAGTCACACTCAGGTGGACTCTAAGACTCTCAACACAAGTTCTAATATGAATAGAAGACTTCTGAACCTACCTTCCATAGTCTTCTACTGTTCTCTTCTGCATAAGATTCCCTTCTAGTTATAGATCGAGGGTGAACGGGGGGAGGGAAGATCAAGAGAGAAGTAAAAACACACACCTGGTCACACAGTGATTCAGTGAGACAGCAGGGCTGGTCCTTAGGTCTTTCTCCTTCTTGCTCTGTGCTTTTTAACTATTCTGTGCTACCTCTTTCTTTTAAGTATAGCATCAGGGCCCATATGAGAAAAGATACCACATTGACAAAAACAAACATCTATATCACAGGTCATACAGACCTGGCTTCTGATTCTGCTTCTGCCACTTATTAGCTGGTGACTGTAAGTGAGTCATTCAGCATCTCTGAGCCTTATTTTCCTCAACCTTAAAGTAAGAATAGCAGTTATCAAAAAGAATTTTTACAAGAATTAAATGAGTCAACATCTTTGAAGTCACCTAGAATAGTATGCAAAGCACAATGGGTTACCTCCTTTCTCCATTGCTTTCCCCAGGAACTTCAAGTGTTACTCTTCCTTGACACTAGGAAGAGGCAGTGGGTATATGGAGAAAATACAGGACAAATAAGTCATATGAGAGGCAAATAAAATATTTTCTTGGTTATAGTGGTTCAGTAGAAAGCATATGGTAACCTGTATTGAAACTGGGATATATTCTTTGGTATCAAAAGGCACTCTGTGTCTTAGGTTTCCTCATAAATTGAAGATAATGGCCTGTACCCTCCCTAGTCTGAAAGAAGGCTCAGTGAGATAATGAGTATGAAAATGACTTTGAAGTAATAAAGGAAATGTGCAAAGAATATTATGGGCAAGAACCTGAGTTTTAGTGCTATCATTGTCATTGACTCATTTAATCTTGGTCAAGTCCACTCTGCTTTCTGGATCTTGATTTCCTCATCTGTAAAATGAGAGCATTGAACTAGATGATCTCAGCAGACGTCATCGCCTCTTCTGATATTCAAGGAGTATATTATTTAAATAATAATAGATAAGATCTGCATAATGTCTTATGCTTTGTTATTTTATATCTACTTATCTACTATCAATGTGAGGATAGCACTGAACTACTAGAACTGCTAGCCTGGAGATAGAAAGACATGAATTCTTGTTTCTTGTCCCTACTTTGACATTGACTCACGGTATGATCTTAAGCAAGTTTTTTTTTTTTTTTTTTCCCCTCATTTTTGGACTCTAAGTTTCTTAATCTGTGAAATAGGAGATATGAGGGTTGAACTAAGTCAAGTAGATTTCTAAACTTTTCTGCAAAGCCCTGGGGAGTAAAAATGATACCATTAGATGGTATAATGATACCATCATTAGATAATGATCAATAGATAAGATCTATATAATGCTTTATGCTTTGTTATTTTATATCTACTATCATACCACAGTGATAAAGCTACAGAAAAGGGGAGAAATGGAGAGATCTAGCTAGAGTTTTAAGTTTCCTATGCTTGCTTCAGATACATTAGATTTAATTTTCATCTGTTATGTATATGGGGTCTGTAACTAATGTTTCATTTGTTAAAAAAAAAAAAAGTTCATTGCAAAAGAAAAAATAATTTGAATAGTTTCTAAAGTATTAAGTTTTAAAAGTTGGATTCAATAAAATACGTTGTTTGATAACACCATTTTGTTGTTTTAATGAAATAGTATATTGTGAATATCCTTCGAAATTAAAAAAAAAAAGACATTGCACAGTGTTTCCTTGCATGAATATGGAATAATTTATTTAATCATTCTCATAATGTTGGACATTTACATTTTTCCAATGCATTTGTCCCTTGGTATCTGCTGGAGATTGGTTCCAGGAGCCCCAGTGGATGCCAAAATATGTGGATGCTCAAGTCCCTTATATAAAATGATTTAGTCCACCTGAAACCATAAAACTCCTAGAAGAAAACAAAGGCAGTACACTTTTTGTCATCAGTCCTAACAGTTCTTTGTTGAATCTGTTTCCTTGGACAAAAACAACAAAATAAAAAGAAAATACAAATGAGACTACATCACACTAAAAAATCTTTTGCATAGTAAAGGAAAGTGACAAAACAAAAAGGCAACTTACTGTCTGGGAGAAGAATTTGCAAATGATATGTCAGATAAAGGATTAATATCCAAAATATATAAAGAACTCACACAGCTCAACATACATTTAAAAAAAGCAATTTAAAAATGAGCAGAGGACCTGAGTAGACATGTTTCCAAAGAACACATATAGATGAACAAAATGCACATGAAAAGATACTCAGCATCACTAATTATCAGAGAGTGTATGAAAGACAGCAAAAGAGACACAGATGTATAGAACAGTCTTTTGGACTCTGTGGGAGAGTGTGAGGGTGGGATGATTTGGGAGAATGACATTGAAACATGTATAATATCATATATGAAACGAATCGCCAGTCCAAGTTCAATGCATGATACTGGTTGCTTGGGGCTGGTGCACTGGGACAACCCAGAGGGATGGTACAGGGAGGGAGGAGGGAGGGGGGTTCGGGATGGGGAACATGTGTATACCTGTGGCAGAATCATGTTGATGTAAGGCAAAACCAATACAATATTGTAAAGTAATTAACCTCCAATTAAAATAAATAAATTTATATTAAAATTAAACACAGTAAGATATCACTTAACACCTGTTAGAATGACTATCACCAAAAAGACAATAAAAAACAAGTGTTGGAGAGGATGTGGAAGAGAGGACACTCATGCACTACTGGTGGGATTGTAAATTGATGCAGCCACTATGCAAAAACAGTATGGTTAGTCCTCAAAACATTAAAAATAGAACTACCATATGATCCAGAAGTTCCACTTCTGGGCATTTATCCAAAGGAAAAGAAAACATTAATTCAAAAAGATATATGTATCCTTGTGTTCATTGCAGCATCATTTATAATAGCCAAGATATGGAAGCAACCTAAGTGCCCATCAATAGAAGAATGGATAAAGAAGATATATTGTATATATACTTAACCATAAGGAAAAATGAAATCTTACCATTTGTGACAACATAGATGGTCTTGGAAGGCATTATGCTAAGTGAAAAAAAAGTGGACAGAGAAAGGTAAATAACATATGATTTCACTTATATGTGGATTCTGAAAAATAAATGAAACAAAACAGTACCAAGAGCAAACTGGTGGTCACCAGAGGGTAGGAGAATGAGGGGTTGGGAGAAATAGGTGAAGAGAATTAAGAGATAGAGACTTCCAATTATAAAATAAATAAGTCATAAGGCTGTGATGTACAGCATAGGGAATATCGTCAATAATATTGTAATAACTTTGTATGATGACAGATGGTTACTAGACTTATCATGGTGATTAAGTCTTAAACTATATAAATGTTGGGTCACTATAATGTACACCTGAAACTAATATAATTCTGTATGTCAACTGTGGGGTTTCCCCAGTGGTCCAGATGGTAAAGAACCTGCCTGCCAATGCAGGAGACACAAGAGATGTGGGTTCAATCCCTGGGTCAGGAAGATCCCCTAGAGAGGGAAATGACAACTTGCTCCAGTATTCTTGCTTGGAAAAATTCCATGGACAGAGGAGCCTGGAAGGCTACATACAGTCCATGGGGTCTCAAAGAGTCGGACACAACTGAGCATGCACGCACAAACATGTCAACTGTAGTGCAATAATAAAGAAAAAACCTTTAAAAACAAATAATAAAAATACATCGTAGAATAAATGCAGTTGAAACTTTGATCCGTGATTGGTTGAATCTATGGATGTGAAACATGAATATTGAGGGCTGACTGGTTTCCCTTTTTTTTTTCACTTTCACTTTTTTTTAATTTATTTATTTTAATTGGAGGTTAATTACTTTACAATATAGTATTGGTTTTGCCATACATCAACATGAATCCATCACGGGTATACACTGGTTCCCCATCCTGAACCCCCCTCCTACCTCCCTCCCCGTACCTTTTTATATAATGATAAATGGAACTACATTTTGGTGCTTAACCTCGCTATTTTCCTGTAAAAAATTCCAAAAGTGGAATTACTGATTGAACTTTGTGTGAATTTAACTTTTCAGATACATGGCAAAATTGCACTCTAAAAAGTTTACACACCCACTAACAATACCTTTTCACCATTAATTAGTAGTAAATGTTCATCAATCTCCCTTGTGAAAATGATGTCTTATTTCATATTTCTATAATTACTAATAAAATTGAAATTGCACAATTTTCATATGCTTATTGATCTTTTGTGTTTCTTCTTTTATTTGCCTTTTCATGTCTGTTGCCCATATTTCTATCATACTACTCATCTTTATATATCAAGGAGATTAACCACTGCTTTTACATACTTGATACCAATATGTATTTTTTAGTTCGTGATTGTCTTCAGATTATATTATTATGTTTGTCTCATGTAAGAAAACTTAAATGTTTTCAAGTCTATCAGAATTTTCACTTACATATTCTTTATTGTCATGTTCTAAAAATCCCCTTTCAATCTTCAAAAATTAAAAAAAAAATGTTCACCTACAATATTTCAACATCTAACAATATTTCAATAATTCCTTTTTTTGTTTTTCTATTGACATATTTAATCCATCTTGAATTTATTTTGGTTTCAACTAGTAATTTAACTTTATTATCTTTTCCAAATGAGTAACCAGTTGTTCTGACACCATTTAATGAATAAATCATCCTTTCTTTGCTGATTTATAATGATGTATTGCATGTGCAGTCTGTTTCTGACTTCTCTGGTCTGATCAATCTATGCTGGAATGAATACCAAACTGTTGTAACCATTATGGAGTTATAATACTGGTAGGAAAAGTCTCATTACTTTTTTTTTTTCAAATAATATCTTGGCAACATCACACATTTTATCCCTTTAGATAAACTTTAAGATTATTTTGTCAAAATTTTGTTCAGGTTTGTTTAAATTTGTAGGTTTGATTGGGAGAAAAGCTGGCATCTTTC
The DNA here is from genome assembly GCF_002263795.3 of Bos taurus. Taxonomy (NCBI): domain Eukaryota; kingdom Metazoa; phylum Chordata; class Mammalia; order Artiodactyla; family Bovidae; genus Bos; species Bos taurus. Next base: position 83,126,787 of record NC_037357.1, on the reverse strand, counting down.
AGATGGGAAGTATTGCATCTTCCCATCCAGGAACACTGTACATCTTTCCATTTAATTCCAGTCTTCATTTACATACCTCAATAAAGGGTTTGGGGGTCAGAGCTACAAGGAGACAGATACAGAATTTCCTGGAAGTAAGAGCCCTATAGTAGAGTCTAGAAATGAAGTGGGCTAAAGTTTAAGAAAAAATGGGGCAGGGATGCTATAGAGGGGATTCAAGCTTTGTATGGAGTAGAGATGGTGTGACCAATGCTTAGTTATTTCCCATATGTGAGATTCATAGCCTTATGCACTCTGATATGGAACAAATAAATGGTGTGGTGCCAGGCTGGTCAATTTCATTTTAATGAGCATCATTTTCTTCAGCTGTATAATGAGGTATGTTGTAATCCCTGTACTTAATTTGTACAAGATTGTTATTAACTTTTGCAAGCTAATCAAATGGGATGGATTTTTATTTCATATTATTATAATGTATATATTTTATTATTACTTATATGTTAAATAGTATATAAATAAATATGTATCATATGTGCTTTGTGCTTAGTTGCTCAGTCATGTCCTACTCTTTGTAACCTCATAGACTACAGCCCATCAGGCTCCTCTGTCCATGGGGATTCTCCAGGCAAGAATACTGGAGTGGGTTGCCATGCCCTCCTCCAGTGGATCTTCCCAACCCAGAGACTGAACCCAGGTCTCCCACATCACAGGCAGATTCTTTACCATGTGAGTCACCAGGGAAGCTGTATCATATAGTAGTTGTAAATGTAACCTTTACATGCACTGAGAAACTGAAAATTCATGTGACTCGCTTTAATGGCATATTTGCTTTATTGCAGTAGTCTGGAACCACACCTGTAATATCTCTGAGATGTCTTCAGGATTGCAGGAACACTGATTCTTTGAGGGTGTCCCAGTTCTAGAACATTCACAGCACTAGAAATGAACCCACTGGAACTGGTACAGGGCCTGCCTTCTAGGAGTTGGCACCCAAAAGCTGTATGGCGGTTATCATAGTACCATCCTTTCTGTACACATTACCATCCTCAGTTTGAAGCACAAAGAAGCTATTTGCAAATTATGTGTTCTGTTTATACAAATAAAATCTTGCAGTATGGTAGAAAGATTGTTGGCCTAGAGGCCTTAATTTTGTCATTGTTGAATGAAAGTGATGATAGTATCTACCTCAAAGCATTGCTGAGGTGATTTATTTAAATAGCACATGTAAATCCCCTCACATAGCCTTGTTCATAGTAAATGCCTATTAAATGGTAGTTTTTCTTCCTTCTGGTACCTCTAATTCAGTATTCCTCAGTCAAGTCACCTCCCCAGAACTCATCCTTGGAATGAAAGTGTTGCTTTGGGGTGAACTTTAACAGTTCCTTCAAGCCCAGCATTTTGGAGTCCTTTGACAAAGGAAAGAGAAAAAGAGGGAGGGAGGAAAAGGAAATTTTGTAATCTGGTTTACACTGAATCTCCAACATAAAATAACCTACTGCAATAGATGAGTTTTCTGTGACAGTTATGTACATTTTAGGCTGAGTGAAGATAGAGGAAAGCTGAGCTGTGGCTAAATTTGTGGGTTCCCCCTAATATCAAATAACAATTGTTCTTCAATTTTTCTTTCTTTTCCCTACAATAAACATTCTTCCCCTGCCAAAAGAAGCCTCCTGAAAATCTTGATCTTTTCCATAAAGTAAAGCATGGCAGCAAATGAGGAAAAAAACAAAAAAAAAACCAAGGACTTGGAGAAAGAAAGGGGTAGGATGAGGGGAAGAAAAATTTCAGGCTGGGGACAGGACAAAGAGCATAAGTTCTGCATGTTTTAGATTTCTGCTAATAACTCTATGTGCCTCTAGATCTCTCCGTTCAACTTCAGCATTCATTCAGTCAGTGTTTATTAAAGACCTACTGTGTGCCAGGCCTGTGTGAGGAACAAAGAATGAAATATATGTTTTTGAGTGGAACTCCATGTTTTTCTTTGAACAGCTATGATCCTAAGGATTTCTGAGTGTGAGAATGTGTATGGTGTGTTTGTGTGTATATATTTCTGTGTATCTCTCACAACTTCACATGTACATGACGGTGATTGCTTTTCTTCTATCTTCAGAAGACTTCCTTTCATTTGCTGTGATTACAAAGAGTGGGCTTTATCTCTTTGATTTTTATACCCTGAAAGCTTGATGGTATGATCATTAACTTTTTTAAAAATTAATGTATTTATTATAATTGGAGGCTAATTACTTTACAATATTGTGGTGGTTTTTGCCATACATTGACATGAATCAGCTATGGGTGTACATGTGTTCCCCTGTCCTGAACCCCTCTCCTACCTCCCTCCCCATTCCATCCCTCTGGGTTGTCCCAGTGAACCGGCTTTGAGTGCCTTGTTTCATGCATCAAACGTGGACTGGTCATCTATTTCACATATGGTAATATATACGTTTCAATGCTATTCTCTCAAATCATCCCACCCTCGCCTTCTCCCACAGAGCCCAAAAGTCTCTTCTTTATATCTATCTCTCTTGCTGTCTCACATAACAATTAAAAACCACATGGAGTTCTCTTTTATAGAAGGATTATCTGTACTTGTATTTTGAAAAACACCCATGTTGTGTCATCCTAATAAAGGAGGTATTAGCAGGACCTGAACTGTCCATCCCTTTGAAAAACACCTATGAAAATCAAACAATACAGCATTGAATTAAATTATCCTGGTTTAATAGAGTTTTGTAATCGAATGGTATCTGCCTCTCTCATTGGTCAGGATATGTCTTCACACCTTTTCTTTCTAGAAATACTTTCTAGAGAGGCTCTAGTGACACATTAACAGGGCTGTCTACTCTTGTATTTGTTCTCCCAGGAAAACAGAAGTACCTGTGTGCCAGCAGAAATGATTGCACCATTGATAAATTCCGAAGAAAAAACTGTCCATCTTGTCGTCTCCGGAAATGCTATGAAGCAGGGATGACTCTGGGAGGTATGATACTTTTGTTCCTCTTTTTCTCTCTTCCTTTCCCTCCTTTATTCTCTTATTCTCTCTTTAAACCAGATTTTCTCTTTGATGCTTCTAAGGAGGCCAGCCATGTTCTAAAAACAGGTTGACCCCTTCACATCCAACATGGCCATCAGTCAGCTGGTGCTTTTCTTTATCCTTAAACATGCTACACCATACTGTGGGGCTCATCATAGGAGCAAGAGGTGTGAAGCAAGGATCAGGACCCATCAGAGGATGAGCGAGTATGGGTTTGACTTGAAGGGCTTCCCAGGGGACATAATGGTACTGACTTTATGTTGTTAAATGATGGCTAGGATGAGAGAACTAAGGAATTCAGAACAGTCACAGGTGCAGGATGACCCAGGCACAGACTGGCCCTGAACACCCAGGATATTCCTCAGTTAACTGCTGCCTGTGTTGCAGAGCTGGCCACCTGAAATAAAAAGCTGCTTTTCTTTGGAATCTATAACTAGGCTGCCAAGCAGAGCCAATTTCCTATCCCACATCTTCCAGGGATGAGCAGGCCTTTTAATCATTTCCCTTTCTTTGCAAATCTATTGACAATTTCCAAAAGCATTTTTTTTAGTAACAGAGTAGTTTGACAGAATGAAGATACAGCTCTTTCAAGGGTAATCCCCCATCAAAATGCTCTCTGTCCTCTAGTCTATGTCTACCATGATTGTTGTCACCATTACAGAAAGATTTAACTGACACTTACATTTTCCCCCTTCAAATTCCTATTTCTTCATGTTTGTATCTGCTCTCTGCCAAGTTCCTTCCTACCACTTGCCACTTCCCAAAAGATGCACCTTTCATGAGAAAAGTAAGCTTATTAGTTTACTTTCATTTCGAAATTTGAAGAAAGACAAGCCTGTTTCTGAACACCTGAAACTGTGGCCTCATACCTGATTACTTATTATCATCCTGGAAAATCCAAGTGCTTATGATTCTGCCTTCTCCCCTCCCCTTCTCAAGACTGATTTAGAGTACTTGTTTATCATTGGCTTTCTGCAAGGTGCTCAATACCTTGTCTGCCTGTGTGCATATTTACAGAAATCAACTTGGTAGTTTTCTAACCATGTGTGGGTCTTCATGTGGGTAGCTGTATCCTTGCCTCCTTGAAGGCTAGTAATATTCTTTAAAAAGACCAAAGTATTAAAAATGAATTTACGCAGGCTCAGTTTGAGACAACCTTTCAACTAGTGTCCACTACTCCTAGACATAGCATGCAGATGCTCTACAAGTGGTTTTCCAGGCAACCACATCAAACGAGATTCAAATATTTGAGAAAAATAAACTTTATTTTTTGCTTGGCTTACTACAGAGAAATCCTACAATTGTGGTCTACAGTGAGGAGGAAAAAACAGGGCTGGGGTAGAGGGAGAGTGCAGAAGGACAGCCAGGAAAGTTGACAAAGGAATTGTCAAGATGAAATATTCTCCATATGAATGTTATCACAACATTCATGGTGGTGGGATCACCCCAGGGTGAGGATTCTGATACACTCAACTCTCAATTATTTAGCCCTCTCTGAATTATGTATAAGAGATGGGGGCTTCCAGATAGAGAGCCCCTTAGTTTTCCATTTGCTGATACTAATTGCAAACCTGCTTTAACACAGGTAAAGTTTAATGATAATAAAAGTCTTCATAACATTTGGGCCCAAATCCTAAAATTAGTTTCATGTGTCAACTAATATCGTACACTGTAAAGCATCTGTAACATGATTATAGTGAACCCCTTGTGAAAAGAAGTATGTATATAACAGACAATTTCACTAGTCCATACAGCAGTCTGACATAAATCTATAAATTAATTTCTTGAAGAGAGTGGTAAACTAAGTTTTCAAATTGATTTATTAAGGTATTCAAATTTGAATGACCTTGGTCAACACAATGAAAAGAAGCTGAGAAGTGGTGTGGCTGGCTCTGGTTTCAGTTCCCTTTTTACATTTACTGAGTGTCTCCTGTGTACAGGGAACAATGCTAGGCAATAGAGCTTCAGGCAGGCAAACTTCAAGAAATGTCCACAAGATACAAGGATTCTTGATGTTTTGTAAATGGTCTTGCCTTGGGAGTAAGGCAGACCTAGGTTAAAGGCCCAGCACTATTATTCACTGTTCCCCCTCTAAGCTTCAATTTCTTCATCTTTAATTTAGACATTGGAGAAGGCAATGGCACCCCACTCCAGTACTCTTGCCTGGAAAATCCCATGGATGGAGGAGCCTGGTAGGCTGCAGTCCATGGGGTCTCTAGGAGTCGGACAAAACTGAGCAACTTCACTTTCACTTTTCACTTTCATGCATTGGAGAAGGAAATGGCAACCCACTCCAGTGTTCTTGCCTGGAGAATCCCAGGGACGGGGGAGTCTGATGGGCTGACGTCTATGGGGTTGCACAGAGTCGGACACGACTGAATCGACTTAGCAGCAGCAGCAGCAGCAGCAGCAGCAATTTAGACATACCGTTCTCACGGAGCTGTAATAGGGATCTGATGACATGATGAATGTGAACATCCTTGGTAAATGACAAAGTGCTAGACAAATGTAAGGAGTTATGATAGTAAGGTCAGTGGTAATTTAGCTGGTGAAGCTGCTCACAGCACTTCCCAGTTGGTTTTAATCCTGAGTTACTTGGCATGCTCTATAATATGTAATAGCTCTAACAGACAGATCATTACCAGAAATCATCTCAAAACAAAAGTATTATCAAGATCCTGCTTGAAGGAGAACAATGTGGAGATTCCTTAAAAAACTGGAAATAGAACTGCCATGCGACCCAGCAATCCGACTGCTGGGCATACACACCGAGGAATCCAGAATTGAAAGAGACATGTGTACCCCAGTGTTCATTGCAGCACTGTTTACAATAGCCCGGACATGGAAGCAACCTAGATGTCCATCAGCAGATGAATGGATAAGAAAGCTGTGGTACATATACACAATGGAGTATTACTCAGCCATTAAAAAGAATACATTTGAATCAGTTCTAATGAGGTGGATGAAACTAGAGCCTATTATACAGAGTGAAGTAAGCCAGAAAGAAAAACACCAATACAGTATACTAATGCATATATATGGAATTTAGAAAGATGGTAACGATAACCCTGTATGCGAGACAGCAAAAGAGACACAGATGTATAGAACAGTCTTTTGGACTCTGTGGGAGAGGGAAGGGGGGATGATTTGGGAGAATGGCATTAAAACATGTATAATAGCATATAAGAAACGAATCGCTGGTCCAGGTTCAACGCAGGATACAGGAAGCTTGGGGCTGGTGCACTGGGATGACCCAGAGGGATGGTATGGGGAGGGAGGTGGGAGGGGGGTTCAGGATTGGGGACACATGTACATCCATGGAGGATTCATGTTGATGTATGGCAAAACCAATACAATATTGTAAAGTAAAAAAAAAAAAAAAGAAATAAAAAGAAATGTAAAAAAAATATATATATTATATTAATTTCAAAAAAACATATAAAAAAAGAAAGCCAATTCTAGTAATTAAGGGACTCATACAGTATATTCAAGTACCATGTCAATGAAAACCTAAGTATTTACCCTCTTAGATACTATTGTTTGGGAAACAAACCTTTCCATTTTGCTAAACTTATCTCCATATTCCCTGCTTCCCTGCTGAAAACCCCTCCCAAGTTTATTTTTATCTTGCAATTTCAGTGTATACCACAACTTTACCCAAAAATGGAAAAAAGACAGCAAACATCAATACAGTGATCCTTTTGAATATACTAATAATAGACTTCCTTTTTCATAAGATGTGGGTTTAGCATCAACATTTTGATCACCTTGAAGGAGGATTTATATAATTTTGTTTTATTTTTCCTATCGCTCAATTCAAAATTATATAATATATTCCAAAATGGCAACTAAGAATGTGGTTTTGGGTAATTCCTTTCTCCCCTCTGAGGCTCATTTTTCTCATCATAAAAATAAGGTAATGAGCTTCACCAAGGAACTACCTTTTAGGAACTACCATTTTGTAATTCTGTGTCTAAGCTCACAGAGAAAGAATTGTAGCTGTGACAGTCCTTTTTTGTATTGTCTATTCACTGTCCCAGAAATATAGATTAGTCTAGACTTGTGTACTTTGACTCACATAGTGACTTTAGCTACCTCTCAGTTCAGTTCAGTTCAGTTCAGTCACTCAGTCTTGTCCAACTCTTTGCAACCCCATGAATCGCAGCACACCAGGCCTCCCTGTCCATCACCAACTCCCAGAGTTCACTCAAACTCACGTCCATCGAGTCGGTGATGCCATCCAGCCATCTCATCCTCTGTTGTCCCCTTTTCCTTCTGCCCCCAACCCCTCCCAGCATCAGAGTCTTTTCCAATGAGTCAACTCTTCGCATGAGGTGGCCAAAGTACTGGAGTTTCAGCTTTAGCATCATTTCTTCCAAAGAATACCCAGGACTGATCTCCTTTAGAATGGACTGGTTGGATCTCCTTGCAGTCCAAGGGACTCTCAAGAGTCTTCTCCAACAGCACAGTTCAAAAGCATCAATTCTTCAGTGCTCAGCTTTCTTCTAGTCACACCTAAGTAATATTATATTGTGTGTCTAGACTGTATGGATAGGTTATGGATGGAGTGGGGGGCAGAAGGGCTGTCTTTGTATCTTAGAGAAGCTGGCACTCTGCAACCGATGGCTGCTTGATCTTGATGCTTCAAGGTCTCTAATTTAGCTTTCTCTGTAGTGTTTGGTAATGGAATCTCCTCAGCTCAGAGATACTTAAAACACATACCCTTTTGTTTTTGCTTCCAGGCCTCTATACCTGTTGATTCTTATTGTTTTAGCTGTTCTTACTGTTTCTGAAAGAATCCTGGAGGTCCTTGGATTCTCAGCATGGTTTCCTTAAAGACTACCTCTAGGCTCTCAACTGCCCATCTACAACAGGGATAGGTTTTCTTTGAACATGATTTGTTTCTTCCTGCTTTGGAAAAACCACATGTCTCTAATTGCTTCAATAATCTAACCTTCTTGCCTACTCTTCATTTAGAAATTTTTTAAAAATGTAACTGTCCAAAGATGCACTTTCTCTCTGATGAATTAACTGCTGTTTTTTTCACAGTTCATAATTTAAGTAAATAGAGTCACTTCACTTTTCTCTGTACTTCTCAATTATATACTCCCAATTTTCAAGATGGAATGAGAAAGAAAAAATTACCTTTACCCACCATATTCTTCCCTGGCTCTTCTTTCTTTCTCATTTGCTTTCCTTTTCCTCCCAAAATGTTATTTATTTCTGTGTTAAGCAACTCTTGAATTCTCAACTTTTAATAAATGGCATTGGCTCCTGCTTATGCCCTCCTCTCCTGAACCATGGAAGATGATAGGCCTTTTAGGAATTTCAGGTAACAGCCAAACCTCAGACGTGGAAAAGAAACATGAAGCCCCAGAGCTTGTGAAAACTGGAAGTATGCAGCATTTTCTTGGGGTTACTCTAACATATTTGAGAAGTCTCATTCCTTCTAGGGGGCTAAACTCCACACCTGAGACTCAAAACTATTAACAGATCTGCAGGTTTTAACAACCTCCATGATTCTCTAGTTGAGAGGATACTCTGGTCTGATGTTACCATGAGCACTACAAAGATCCTTATCATTTTCGAGTGTTGACAAGAGCCTTGATATCAGCTCTTTCATCATTCCCCATGCTCATGGGCAGCCCACCACTGCTACTTCTGGATCAGATGCCTTAGATGCAGTAGAGTGATTCCAGTGCTGAAATACCACTCATAGCCTGATTCTTCAGGAGACAAGTTTCACATTTATTCATCCGTCTATCCATTCATCCTTCCAACCAGCCAACTAGCTAGGCCTTTCATATTTCCATCCTTCCATTCATCTAGTTATCCATTTAACAAATATTCCTTGAGTGCCAGCTATGTGCCAGTTTCTGTAGTAAGCATCTTATGGGAACATAGATGAATAAGATACAATCCCTGCCCTCAAAAAGTTAAATAATTGGAGACCGGCAGTGATAACTAATACAGCTTAACCTTAAAGAATAAATAGGAAATTACTGGGAAGAAGTTGAGTGAGGTAGAGGGAAAGGACATTCAAAGCAAAGTACACAGTTTGAATAAATGCAGAGAGACATTTTAAATAAGCATCGAGGTTTTGAGGAATAACACAAGTATTAATAGTTTAATATAGCCAGATTTGAGCTTCCTTGGTGGCTGAGATGGAAAAGAATCTGCCTGCAATGTGGGAGACCTGGATTCAATTCCTGGGTTGGGGAGATCCCCTGAAGAAGGGGATGACAACCCACTCCAATATTCTTGCCTGGAGAATTCCATGGGCAGAGGAGCCTGGTGAACTATAGTCCATGGAGTCACAAAGAGTTGGACACAACTGAGTAACTTAATACTTTCACTTTTACTTTCATGGCCAAATCTGGGGAAATAGGGAAGGCAAGCTGAAACCACACTGAAAATATACTTGGTTATTATGCTAAAAGGTTTGAACTTCAGGCAGTTGAAGAGCTATGACATGGGATAGACATGTTCACATATCCATTTTATTTGCATGTTTGTTTTTTAAGAGAATTAGTGAGGGCCTAGGTTTTATAAATGGCAAGCCACTCCAGTATTCTTGCCTGGAGAATCCCATGGACAGAGGAGCTTGGTGGGCTACAGTCCACGGGTCGCAAAGAGTCGGACATGACTGAGCGACTTCACTTTCACTTAAGTTTTATAAAAGGAGATAGTAGCCCAGGTAGTGAGAGATAAAGAAATTTCTAGCATCAATTTTGTTAAACATCTAGGATTACAGCTTTGGTTCCTGGAGTTAGTTGCCTCTGTTCAGATTGATACATGCAAGTACTGACCACATGCATAAGCCCTTCCCTTGTACAAGCCTGTTGCCTTGATCTAGGCCAGTGCTTCTTGGTGTAAGTTCTGAGAAAAAGAGTTCTGTGAAATGATACATGAAAATTTATTTTTATGATTTAATAAGTTAGGAAAACCTGAATATTATAGTCTTGATCAGGAATATTTACAGTGCATGTTATCCCATCACAGACCTTGTCAAATATTGCACTAAAATAATCCGAGGAGCTTAGTAACTCAGGATTCCCAAATTTATCTCACACACAGAAACCTGTTTTTATATAACACCTGCTAATATCCTATAAAACTGATGTTTTCTGGAATGTACTTTGGAAAACTTGGTTATAGATAAATACTCTACCCTATAAGTAGATGATACCACTAGCCCAGGTCATGTATTTATAGATGTATACATCTACATGTATATTGCTCACAAGGAGAATTAATTAAGAATGACTTCATGACCAAGAGCCAAAAATCTTCACCACATCTCAAGAGTATGCACCAATGCCTTCTAAAACAACTAAAGTAAACCATGTTGGGTACGTAGTATTATTGTTATACACAAAGGATAAGATATAATTCAGGCCAAAGCAGGGTTACTAAGTAAGTTATCTAATGGTCATAGGTACATATTCCTTACCCAAGGAGCATGCTAGATACATTATTTCTGAGAAACATGATGACTTCTAGCATCATGCAAAGTGATCACTAAATATTTTGGCTATCTAGATATTCTACCCTAAAGTTTAGCAGTTCTTTTTCTCTGACTAGCATTCCAACATCCACCCAGAACCTCATCATGGTGCTACCACATACCTTCATTATTCGTGTCAGGGGCCTAGAAATCACAAATTTTAAGACTTTGCGTCTCACTGTCCACTCAATGATTGAATCCCCTCAACACCCCTTTCAGCAAGCAGCAGAGTATTGAGTATCATGAAGACTTAACAATGTAAAACTCAGTTAATGGAATTTCTTCCCTTCTACTTTAACTCTGTAGATTAGAGCCCCATAAGTCTCTAGGTTGGAGATGCAAGCAGTAAGTCTCAATTCTGAGAAATGCTACTCCCCACACACATTTCTTAGATACTTAAATAGTCCTACAGATCTGCATAATTAAGGCATGCACAGAGGAGTATAATTACCATATAAATTTTGACAACAACATGTACATGTTGCTCAGCAGTTACAGTTTCTGGTTTTCTTTTTTTGTTTTGGTTTTGTGTTTTAGGAGGTTCTCTGTATAGTGGAAATAGCTTGATGGACTAGGATACAGACAGGCCTTGTTTCTCGTCCTAGCTCTGCCACTTACTATCTTGATGACCTTGGGTAAATCATTAAATCTCTCTGAGCTTCACTTTCCCCAACTCAATTTCCTAACTACATTATGGGAATAATAAAATCTCCCTTACAAAATTGCGGTAAATTTATAAAGAAACTAACACATAGTAGGTACACAATAAATATCACTGTACTTCCTTTTTCAGATGAAAATTGGTCTGTGTGCTCCCAGTCACCACTGGAGCCTGTTCTTTTTGCTATAGCAGTGTGGATTTTGGCACTGGTTCCTTGGTTCTCCAGTCTCCGAGTTTCCCTTGAATTAACCCTTGTAATCTGTCCTCCAAAGCCAATATTGCCATCTTCCAGTTGGTTACATACATATTTGGTGACATATTGGAGGGTAAAAGTTATCTTTCTCTCTAATTGTAGTTCTCAAGTGAACTTTTATATGGAATTACCTCCAAACCACATTGTCTGGGACAGCATATATATGCTGTAGTCTGTCTCTGAATATTTGTTTTTATAGAACTATGGTTAGAAGTAAATAATTTTCTCTGATCATCAAAATTGATGATATCTGGTTCTGAATAAGTATCACACTTGTAAAATCACCACTTAAAATCCTTGAGTTTTTAAAGTGTAATAGCAGCAGATTTTATTGTTGTTTACTTTTGCTGTGAGTGCTCCAAATTCCCTCAGTTGCTTTTGAGAGAGTAAAATGATGTCATAGGCAATATTTTTTGAAGGTACTATGCGGAAAACTAAGAGTACACAGCACACAATAGGTCATATATACAAAAGCAGGTATTTTCCAAATATAACAATTTAGAAAAAAGCTTCATATGAGCTGATAACATAACTGTATGAAAACCTTCTACTTTTGATTTAAGAAAAGTGCCACTTGTTCTTACAAATTGGAGAATGTATTCCTTAAGATCAACAAAAGTGTTTAGAATATTTTCTTATTGTCCTGAACTTCTACATAGACAATTTACCTGGGAAAGATGCTTTTTTAGAGACTTTTGTACATCCCTTGGGTTCATGTTTATGTGAAGTAGAACTAAGGGGAAAACACACAACCATCCACAAACCAGTAGAGCCTTCAAATTGTCTATTGCCAATAATATTTCCATGGCAATGGGTATATAGAAAGTAAACTGCAAGTGGCATGGCTACCCTGGATCACCTCTTTTAGAACCAAGTTCCATTCTCTTCAGTCCATTTTATCCTTGCTACAGTTTTTAGATCCCTTAAGCCTGGCATAGAATGTATTTCTTTTCACTGTTTAATACCCCATTGGACCAGTGGTTCTGTGGCTGAAGTGAAAATTGATTGTTGAGGGACATTTCAGAGTTTTAACAGTCAGCAATTTAAAAAAAATGTAAGCACCAATCCTGAAGAAATCACCTGCAAAAAACTTGGACTGGAACTTGGAACTAAAAAGAAAATCTGGATCTTGACCAAGACAAAAGTTCACCAGCCTGGGCCTGCACAGTGTGGTGTATCATGCTGACCACAATGAAACTGGAAGAGACTAAGGACTCTCACCAGGGTGGAAAATGAGGCATAGAAGCTTTGATTAGTGAGCTGTTAGGTGCAGAGACATTAATTTCGAAGCATTCCCATCTCTAGGATGAGTAATAATGCTTGTAATAGTATGGGATTGTTTGGCTACTACAAGAAATTCAGAAGACCAAATAGGGAGACTTTGTTGGCCTCTGAGTGGCTATAAGGAGACTGTTAAATTTCACCTCCCTTCTCTCCCCCCATATCCTTTCCTCTCAACCACAACCACCACTTAATTCTTGCCCAAGAGGCACATACAAACACATATATGTCCTTTAGTATGTTGATCAATAAAGCAGAAAAGAAAGAGAAAGAGGAAAAGCCCCCAAAACTCCAAATAAAGAATTTTCCATTTCCCAGTCTCACTTCTGTCTTACAGGTAGGAAATGAGAAGAAATCTCTAGTCCAAAATGGCAGGCACTCCTTCTCCCCAACTTTGCATTGCTGCCTCCTACATCAGAGATCTGACTCAAGTATCTGATTATGGAGCCAGCTAACATGCTAACACATCTTCAGATTGCTATGTTCACCATATTAGAAAAATTCCAGGTTAGATATTGCAAACATCTCATAATGACCAGACACTGAAGAAAGGCTGACCTGATTTGCCTTATTCAAAATGAGGGTTCCAGAGGCTTTTATTGGGTATCCTGGAAACATCTGGAATGAGAGACTTGGGGACTTAAGCCCCTGCTCCTCAACAGAAACTCTGATGTTGGGGCTGGGGACTACTCTCTTAGTTGATTACTTCTCCCAGTGAGGCTGATGGTATTTCCCTACCTCATAGCTATGTGAGGACTAAGTAGTAGAGTTACCAATTCATGTAGCCATGACTATCATGATTATTGTTTTCTATAATATGACGGTATTAGCAGAAGGCCCTTTGATTGTTTTTGATCATATATGGTGGCATCAGGCACTGACTCAAGTGGATGCAGTGAAGCTCTGGTGCAGTTGCTTGCTTTCCAGTGTGCTACTGCTGCAAAGAAGCTTAGCTAACGGGACTCAAAGTGCTGCTTTGAACAAGGAGCCACTGTCCCTATCTGAGGCTCCTGTGGTCATTTTCACTTGGTTCTTTTACAATTCACAAGTTTCCTCTTACCTCTATTTTGCTGGACCTCTGCCATGGAGTTTGATCATAACCTTAGGCTCCATCATTGAGCTGAAGGTAGTAGCTGATCCATACAAGTTCAGTAAACACAGACCAGATTTCTGATTCCCCTGGAGGAACACCTCCAAGAAGCTAGCCAGCCATCTCTTCAAACAGACCAGGAGAGTACAGTAAGACATTCTTTTTCTCCCTCTTCTCAAAGTTAATGTGACTTCCCTTTTAGCAGTACACACACACTTGAACTTTTCATAAACTGAAAGAAGGCAAAATCTAAGAACCAGCGCCTACTTTCTTGTTTTCTATTGAAGTTAAGATGACGGAAGAACGTTGATAAGATTTTACGTCTTCTAGCTTTAGTGCCCCACACTATTCACTTACATCATACACTTGCTTCTCCATCAAGTGTGATGTTTTGTTCTTCTCCCAGGCCAGCCTCAAACTTTGCATTGATGTAAGAGGAGAGAGCCTTAGAATTTACAATATTTTGCTATGCTCTGTCTCTGCCTCAGAGACTTCATATTGAAGCTAGCTTCCTTTTGGTGGATGTGGAATCTTTGAGGCCAGGGGCTGACAAATGTGAGGGTCAGAAGCACTCTTCCAGCCTTACCTGGAGCCTGCATTTTCCACCCTCTTCCTTCTCCACTCTCCACCTACACACACACACACACACACACACATCTCTCTCCTTCCCTGACTAAACAACATTCTGGAGAAAAACCAAGGAAAGACTTCAAGGAGGGAAGAGAATTAATTTCCCCCTCTTTGGGGCAGAATTTTAATCTCCAGGCCAACAAGAGTTCCCCTAATGTGAATCGAAAGGCTAATGTGGTTTATTTTTTAACTGCTTTCTATTTGTTTGAATGTTGCATATTTCTGCTAGTGAATTTTCCTTTAATAAAGCCATTAATACACCAGTGGTATTTTCTTATTTACAACAGACTGACAGAATTAATGCTGTTAACATTGGGCCTTTTTTCTTTTTCTTTTTTCTTTCTTTCTTTCTTTTTTTTTTCTCTCGTTTGCTTTCCAGGTCATGCTGACCTGTTCGGCTTGGACTGTTTCACATTTGTTTTTAATGTCAGTTTAAATGTAATTGTAAAAGCATGTATTCTCTAAATTCATGTAGTTACTTTTTCCAGTGGAAAAGCCTGATATGTGAAACCATTTCCAGGCTCTGCAATTTCACATTAGCAGGTTTTGGGTAATGACCTTGTGCCCCTCACCCAGAATGGTATCTGGACAGTGAACCTCTTTCTTCTGGCTCAGTAGTCAGAGAGAGGAGACTTGGAAATATTTTCTGCCAGATCCTGTGCTTTGGCAAGCATGTGCAGCATTGCATATCATTCTATTATTAATTACGTTTACTCCTTCATGAACTAAAAAACATTAGACTAAATAGTCCAACATAAACCTTGAAAGATAAAATTTGATATTCTTTTCCCTGGCTATCCCTCTGACTCAGAATTGGAACTGGGAGAATGGGGGCATGAGCGGAAAGACCAAGAAGCCTTCTTGCCTGGGAGAATTTGGCCTATACTTGTTTGTGTACACTTACACTTGGATGCACCCCCTACTAATCTCTCATTCCATGCCTGCCAAGAACTGGCTCTGTTCCCTGTCTCTTATCCCTGTTCTAGTTATTCCTCACTCATCTCCAGCTGACCCTGCTCCCCACTAACATGCTACCCTACCTGATAAAATTGAAAGAGTACTACCCAAGAAGTCAGGATACCTGATTCTAGTTCCTGCTCTGCTACTATATAGCTGTGTGACCTTGGGCAAGACTTGGCTTTGGCCTTCAGTCTGCTCATCTTTAAAATGGGGGTTAGTTTCAATAGGAAAAGAAGAAATAGACAAGACTTGGGGCCTTCAAGCATCTTGTTGGCAATGGAATCTTTTCTTCAAACAATATCTGATGTAGAGCCCCAAATGAAGATACAAAATAAAGCACTGCTTTGAAAGAAGGCAGGGTTATTGGGGTCACATGCTCACCCCACTTTGCTTCCTCTCAGGGCCCTTTAAAAATCTTTGGGGCTCCATTACTGCAGTAGATGTATGTCTGGGGGACCTTCCAATTTGTTTCTCTCTCCTAATTGGTTTAAATCCCTGTCAAAACTCTGTATGTTTCATAAGTTAGCTTTTTCAGAAAGAAATTCATCTACTTGAGATAAAGGAAATGACATGTAGTGATGTGGGGTTTAGCAACTAGCAAGAGAATAAGAGGCATCATGTATTGTCTTATGGAATATATTCTGTGCTCAGCACCTTACATATATTCTCTTAGGTAAAGTTATAACAACTCTGTGAGGTAGATCTTATAATTATCTTAGGATTCTTAAACCTGTCACTATGGTCCTCAATCTTTGGCTTGAAACCAGTTGCCCAAGATGGAAGACAATATTTTATAGGTTGCTACCCTAAACAGCTTTTCAGAATGTTGTCTAGCTAGAGATTCCTTCTTGGAAAATGTCATAGCCTGCCCATTGGGATATACTTTTATAAAATTCAGAGCACTTTCATTTGAGATCATCTCACTTTCTCCTAATAATAGTCTTATGCGGTAGTCTGATCCAATGAGAAAAGTGAGGTGTAGAAGGAATCAAGGTATATGTTCAAGTTCAGATACCTCATAAGACTGTGACTACCACTACCAATAATAAAAATCCCTTTATTGTGAGTACCATTTTAGAATTCTGATGTCATCATTGCATTCTGCCTCCTTAAGTTCAGTGAAATTTTTCACCGTCCTGTGGTCTTGGAGGGTTCTTCTGGTGGTGCTGAATCTTCCCTTTACTATCAGACACCACCACAGTGTCTATATTCCTCATTAGCAGCCTTATTAATTAGGTGCTAATAGTTTTGCCAATTTATAGATGTGGAAATTAACGTACAGAGAGGTTAAGTCTTGCCCAAAGTCACATAGCTAGTGAACAATTGAGCCTGGCTTAACCCTGAGGCAGTCTGACTCCAGGTTATTTGCTGTTAACTACTACACTTTATACATATATCAAGAAACTAAAAGCAAAAGAAGGAAAAGGATATTCTGGAGATCATACAGCAGGCTCCCCTGGATCTTAATCCAGTGTTCCTCTGAATATCTAAGCCTAAAGTTGTACAGTGAAATCCCCTGACTCTAATCCTAGTGGATGGAAAGATGGTTGGCATGATATAAGCCAGAGGCCACAAATTGGTTTTCCACAGGCCAAAATTGACTTGCAGAATTTTGTTTGTCTAGCATAAACAGACTTAGACTGCCCCTAGGCAGGGCATCAATCACTTTCACTGTCCCCAACCCACCCTATTTATGTTTACTAGGCTGTTTTAACTCATTTATGTATCTGTCTGACTAGTGAAGATATTGAAGCTCATGACCCATAGATTTAAGTATTATAATATATAAGCACCTGCGTGCGCACGCGCACACACACACACACACGTAATTGCAAACATTCACATAAGTACAGCCTAGTCTGGTTTCACAAAGAATTTGAAGCTCTGCACCAAATGTACCTTTGTGTTTAGTCAGCATTTAGAATTACACTTAAGACCTGAATTCAGTTTTATAGGCAATTATGTGCTGAATAAACTCAGCTACTTTTTTTTTTTTTTTTTTCATTTCATAATGTGTCACTCTTCCCTTCTCTGCCATTTCTGGTTCTCTGTTAATCCTGCTGTCCCTCCTTCCCCATATCCAGGTTTCATTGCCTGTAGTCCAGTCATTCTCTACTCTTCAGGAATGGGTGGAGAATTAAGGAAATCATTTTGGAGGGATCACTAGAATGTGCCAGGCATTATCTCTCATTTAGTTCTCATACGTGTCCTAAGAAGTAGGTGGTGGTACCCCCATTTTACAAATGAGGAAACAGAATCTCAGAGAAACTAAGCAATGGGCTCAAAGTTATTAAGCTAGTAATTGATGGAGCTGTGGTTTGAATCTAAGATTGTCTGATTCCAAAGCCTATTACCTTGCCAATACCACACTTTTTGTAAAGAAAGTGTATTAGTTTTCCACTTCTGCATAACAAGTTACCTCAAATTTAATACCCATTTATCAGCTCACGGTTTTGTAAGTCAGAAGTCTGACACAGCATGACTGGATTCTCACCTCATTGTCTCACAAGGATGAAATAAAACTATTAGCCAGGCTTCATTCCAATCTGGAGTTCACAGTCCTCTTTGAAGCTCATGTGATTATGTCAGGATTCAGTTCCTTGCGGTTGTATGATTAAGGTTTCTGTTTGCTTTCTGGCTGTCCATCAGAGGCTGTTCTTATCTTCCAGAGGCTGCCCTCATTTCTTTCCTTGTGAATCCCTCCAGTTTCAAAGCCTGCAGTCTTCCATATGTTGAGTCACCTGAGTCCATGAATATCTCTCCAAAAAGAGGCCAGTACCTTTTAAGGCTTATATGATGAGGTCAAGCCCATGAAGCATAATCACCTTCAAAATTACCTGACTTGTGACCCTAACTAAATCTCTTTCTTTCACAACAGCACCTATATTAGTGTTTGACTAAATAACTGGAAGAAGGCATGTGTACACCAGGCATGGGGAATCTTGGTGGCTATTGTAAAAGTCTACCTATCATAGGAAGTCATTATTTTATGCTTCAAATTCCATGGTGAGATCCTAAGAAAAGAAACATCCTTGACATTAGGGAGAGGAACTTGGACTTTCTAAGACTTTGGAAACTTCACCTCACCTTGCCTGTTCTCTGTCCATAGATGAGAAAACCTCTATCTTGAGGTACCAAGGAATGAGGCTATAATAGTGCCTAATGGTCACAGTGGCTGTAGAAGCTACAGATTAATCACATCTACTTCTCCTGAGGAATGTACCTGGTTGGAAAAATCATTCTCTGTTGTTGTAGAGACAGCCCTCATAGGGGTCTAATGCCACTAGGCTGAAAAGTGAATTCCCAATAGGTTCAAGGCAGCAGGATCCAGGCATCATTTAAAGGACTCCAGTCCCCTAAATATCAGGTACAGACAAGGACATGCCTTGCCAATGTCCCTTTCTTGTCACTGTTTTGATCTATGATTGAAAGACAGGGAAGAGATGAAAAGCAGCTCACACGCTGTTAGAACTATCCACCTTTACTGTCCCTTTTAACCAGGCTTCACTACTCAATCTGAGCAAACCAATGGGTCTCTGCCATAACACAGGGGCCTGTCGAGCCTGTACCTGGCATGCAAGAGTTAGATCTGGCTCTGGGGCTCAGGTGCAGGAGACACAAGGGGTGTGGGGGCAGCCTTCATGGATGAAAACAAGGCCTTGGGCATTGAGTAACAGCTGAGACTAGCAATCCTCATTGTCCAGCATTCCAAGTCGTCTAGCAACATGCTGGCCTCTGCTGCAGACAGAGAACAGAGGATCCCCAGGCAGAATGAATGGAATCTGATTTCAATTATGTTCAGTACAGTCACTCTCTTTAGGCAGAGAGGCCAGAACACCTGGTGCAGCTTGGGCCACTGTGGCCGCAGGGACAGCATATTATACAGGTCCTGGAGGCAAGTGGGAATGCAGCTTCTCTTCCTCAAGCAGATGCCCTATAGGTCTAAAGGAGGAAGATATGAGAATACCAGCCAAGTTTTCATTAGCACTATGCAGAGAAGGGGAATTATTTTATATTGATGCATTCCCCCCCCCCCGCCCCGAGTCTCTACACATATTGAACTTGCTTGTAATGAGTTTGCTTAAGTCCACGAGTCATCATCCCACTGAGATCTGAATCACTGGTGGGAGAGTCAAGGTGACAGAGTGTATACCTTGCTAATTGCATCAGCATCAACTGTCCTATGTGTCCCTCCACCTTTTAGAAAAACCATGGATTCATCTATACACTGTTCATGTGATTTTTTTTATCAATAACATGAGTAGGGCATGACAAATGAGACGGCTGCCCCAGAGTACAGTCTAGATTCACAGCACTATTCCATAGAACTTTGTAAGATGAAAGCTATGTTCTGTATCTGTGCTGTCCAGTATAGCAGGCCACAAGCAACATGTGACTTTTGAGCACTTACACTGTGGCTAGTCTCCCATCAGGAAGCTTCCATAAGCCTCTGATCCTTTTCCATCAGAGGGCAGACATAATGAAAACCACAATCACAGAAAACTAACCAATCTGATCACATGAACCACAGCTTTGTCTAACTCAATGAAACTATGAGCCATGGCGTGTAGGGCCACCCAAGAAGACGGGTCATGGTGGAGAGTTCTGACAAAACATGGTCCACTGGAGAAGGGAATGGCAAACTACTTCAGTATTCTTACCTTGAGAACTCCATGAACAGTATGAAAAGGTAAAAAGATAGGACACTGAAAGAGGAACTCTCCAGGTTGATAGGTGCCCAATATGCTACTGGAGATCAGTGGAGAAATAACTCCAGAAAGAATGAGGAGATGAGACAAAGCAAAAACAATGTCCAGTTGTGGATATGACTGGTGATAGAAGTAAAATCTGATGCAGTAAAGAGCAATATTGCATAGTAACCTGGAATGTTAGGTCCATGAATCAAGGCAAATTGGAAGTGGTCAAACAGGAGATGGCAAGAGTGAACATCAACATTTTAGGAATCAGCGAACTAAAATGGACTGGAATGGGTGAATTTAACTCAGATGGCCATTATATCTACTTCTGTGGGCAGGAATCCCTTAGAAGAAATGGAGTAGCCATCATAGTCAACAAAAGAGTCTGAAATACAGTACTTGAATGCAATCTCAAAAATGACAGAATGATCTCTGTTCTTTTCTGAGACAAACCATTCAATATCACAGTAATATAAGTCTATGCCCTGACCAGTAATGCTGAAGTTGAACAGTTCTATCAAGACCTACAAGACCTTCTAGAACTAATATCCAAAAAATATGTGTTTTTCATCATAGGGGACTGGAATGCAAAAGTAGGAAGTCATGAAATACCTGGAGTAACAGGAAAATTTGGCCTTGGAGTACAGAATGAAGCAGGGCAAAAGGTAGTAGAGTTTTGCCAAGAGAACACACTGGTCATAGCAAACATCTTCTTTCAACAACACAAGAGAAGACTCTACACATGAACATCACTAGATGGTCAATACCAAAATCAGATTGATTATCTTCTTTTCAGCCAAAGATGGAGAAGCTCTATATAGTTAGCAAAAACAAGACCAGGAGCTGAATGTGGCTCAGATCATGAACTCTTTATTGCCAAATTCAGACTTAAACTGAAGAAAGTAGGGAAAACCACTAGACCATTCAGGTATAACCTTAATAAAATTGCTTACACTTATACAGTGGAAGTGACAAATAAATTTAAGGGACTAAATCTGATAGAGTGCCTGAAGATTGATGGATGGAGGTTCGTGACATTGTATGGGAGGCAGGGATCAAGACCATCTCCAAGAAAAAGAAATGCAAAAAGGCAAAATGGTTGTCTGAGAAGACCTTACAAATAGCTGTGAAAAGAAGAGAAGCAAAAGACAAAGGAGAAAAAGAAAGATATACCCATTTGAACACAGAGTTCCAAAGAATAGCAAGGAGAGATAAGAAAGCCTTCCTCAGTGATCAACCCAAAGAAATAGAGGAAAGCAATAGAATGGAAAAGACTAGTGATCTCTTCAAGAAAATTAGAGATACCAAGGGAAAATTTCATGCAAAAATGGGCTCAGTAAAGGACAGAAATCGTATGGACCTAACAGAAACAGAAGATATTAAGAAGAGGTAGCAAGAATACACAGAAGAACTCTACAAAAAAGATCTTCAAGACCCAGATAATCACGATGGTGTGATCACTCACCTAGAGCCAGACATCCTGGAATGCTAAGTCAAGTGAGCCTTAGGAAGCATCACTATGAACAAAGCTACTGGAGATGGTGGAATTCCAGTTGAGCTATTTCAAATCCTAAAAAATAATGCTGTGAAAGTGCTGCACTCAATATGCCAACAAATTTGGAAAACTCAGCAGTGGCCACAGGACTGGGAAAAATCAGTTTTCATTCCAATCCCCAAAAAGCAATGCCAAAGAATGCTCAAACTACCACACAATTGCACTCATCTCAAACACTAATAAAGTAGTGCTCAAAATTCTCCAAGCCAGGCTTCAACAGCATGTGAACCATGAACTTCCAGATGTTCAAGCTGGATTTAGAAAAGGCGGAGGAACCAGAGATCAAATTGCCAACATCTGTTGCATCATCAAAAAAGCAAGAAAGTTCCAGAAAAATATCTGCTTCTGCTTTATTGACTACGCCAAAGCCTTTGACTGTGTGGATAACAAAAAACTGTGGAAAATTCTTCAAGAGATGGGAATACTAGACCACCTGACCTACCTCTTGAGAAATCTGTATGAAGATCAGGAAGCAACAGTTAGAGCTGGACATGGAACAACAGACTTGTTCCAAATAGGGAAAGGAGTATGTCAAGGCTGTATATTGTCACCCTGCTTATTTAACTTATATGCAGAGTACATCATGAGAAACACTGGGCTGGATGAAGCACAAGCTGGAATCAAGATTGCTAGGAGAAATATCAATAATTTTAGATATGCAGATGACACCACCCTTATGACAGAAAGTGAAGAAGAACTAAAGAGCCTTTTGATGAAAGTGAAGGAAGAGAATGAAAAAGTTGGTTTAAAACTCAACGTTCAGAAAACAAAGATCATGGCATCTGGTCCCATCACTTCATGGCAAATAGATGGGGAAACAGTGGAAACAGTGACAGACTTTATTTTTTGGGAGGCAGGGGCTCCAAAATCACTGCAGATGGTGATTGCAGCCATGAAATTAAAAGACGCTTGCTCCTTGGAAGAAAAGTTATGACCAACCTAGACAGCATATTAAAAAGCAGAGACATTACTTTGCCAAGAAAGGTCCATCTAGTCAAACGTATGGTTTTTCCAGTGGTCATGTATAGATGTGAGAGTTGGATCTTAAAGAAAGCTGAGTGCCAAATAATTGATACTTTTGGATTGTGGTGTTTGAGAAGACTCTTGAGAGTCCCTTGCACTGCAAGGAGATCCAAACAGTCCCTTCTAAAGGAAATCAGTCCTAAATATTCATTGGAAGGACTGATGCTGAAGCTGAAACTCCAATACTTTGGCCACCTGGTGGGAAGAAGTGTCTCATTTGAAAAGACCCTGATACTGGGAAAGATTGAACGGTGGAGGAGAAGGGGACCACAGAGGAAGAGATGGTTGGATGGCATCACCTACTCAATGGACATGAGTTTGGGCAAACTCCGGAAGTTGGTGATGGACAGGGAAGCCTGGTGTGCTGCAGTTCATGGGGTTGCAAAGAGTTAGACCAGACTGAGTGACTGAACTGACTGAATGACTGAACTTACTACGTGAGACTAAGGAATTATTTTTTTAATTTAATTTTATTTTAATTCATTTAAGTAGCCACATGTGTCTAGTGGCTGCTGTGTTGGACAGTGCAAATCTAAAAGGAGCTCAGAGAGGCAGGTACTGAGATATAGTAGAAATGACTTAGTCAAAAAGAGAGCTAATATGGCACAGGGAACTCTGGATTAGGAATAAGAGCCTCTGCTCTGCCACTTGGTGACCTCACTCACTCTGGCCTCAGCCTCCCCATCCTTGACGTGAACTGTTGGATTAGCAACAGAAGTCCCATAATAAAGGCTATGGCTTGAATTTAACTTTGGGATACAGAAGAGTTTTAGGAAAATTTGTAAATATTATATGAATGCCTTCTAACAGTATGTGTATATGTATGTATATGTGTACATGTATTGTAGGGGCCGGAAGGTGGTCAAGCATTCACTTTAGTTCACCAGAGTTCCCACCATTCTCCTATAAACACATACCCAGAGAGAGAGAAACACACATACAAACTGTATTATATGTGTAGACACTGAAGGTTCACATTCTGTGAACCCCCTGGATGTGATGAGTTCTAAGGACCTTTCCTATTTTGTTATTTTACGAATCACTAAGCCACTATAGTTCCAGTCACTACAGTTCCCCAGACGTATTTCTGCTTTAGGCACCCGGCCAGAGGAATCTCATAGCTTTCTACCTTTTCCTTTCTGGATTTGATGCTATTATAGTTACTGAAGTTTAGGGTCAAGGGTGAGGGAGGAAGGCAGGGAGGATATAACCCTAGTCCCATGCCTCAACTCTATTAGGCCAGAAGTAGAGTTTAAGGCTCCTTGGGGTAGGCAGTATTATATAGTAGAAAGAACATTGGCTTTACAGTCAGACTACATTAAGATTTTTAGATTCTGTTTCTTGACAGTTGTGTTGCTTCAGTTTACTCACTTGCAAAACAGAGATAAGAAATATTCCTCACCTCCTAAAGTCTTTGTGGAGTTTAATGGTATAATACAATCATGAAGTAAGGTAAATAGAAGGCTGAGAAAAAGTACTTATCCTTATATCTCTTAGTTCACTCAGGCATAGGCCTAATTATATTTCTGTCCTCTCCCAGGCTGAAAGGGGAACTACATGGCTTGGCAACTTCTAAGCCCACAGTCAGAAAATGCCAGTGATGGGGAAGAGATTGTCTACCTCTAGAAACTGTACTAGAGGAGCAGATCCAGTAAGCACTACCAGTCTGTAGAGCTGCCTACATGAACCTGTGTCAACAATGGTTTCACCAAATGACAAGATATTGTGGGGGCCAGGCCTCTAGCTCTGGGGCAAGATGAGCTTAGTCTGCCCATACCTTCCAGCTTGTGCCCTTGATGGGAGGTGGGAGTTGACAGTGGGTGTGCATATCTCCTTATTACTGACTGTGCCCAAGCCTTGCAGAAATGATTGTTGGACAAGGTCATCTTGAACTCTGTGTTAATTTTCCAGGCTCCCTTGTTATTTTACCCTGAATTCTTCACTGTGCTCCTCTTGTAGCACCAACCCCTCTATTTTCTCCTCCTCTATCCTGGTTGTCAATCCAAACATGTGATTCATTCTTTCATTGATTTACTGAGTTGCACTATGATTGAAGTTTTCATTGCAAGACTTATTTTTTTAATTAAAGCTGAAAGCCAGTTCCAGCTAAGTATCTTTTTTTTTTTTTTTGCATGAGCCAGAAACAGATCAGCAACAGGTTTTGTTGTATTCATCCATTAAAATTGAGCAATCAGCTTCTCTCTTTGTTATATACCTTTTAAAATTTATTATTATTATTTAAAGGGATTAGAGATAAAGTGGTTTATGGTCTGCCCCAGTGCAACTGTCTATGCTAGACATCAGAGTTATGACCTTTTCAATTATTTATATTTCTGCCAATATAAATGCTAAGGAAAATAGCACAAAGTAAACATCAGGATGCTCAAGGACCTCTAAATTATGTGTATGAGAGCATGGAGGGGGAAGGTTCTTAAGATTTGAATTTTAGATTATTGTTGCTTTTTAAAATAACATTATTTCTATTGATATCATCCTTTTTAATGGATGCTTCCTAGCACGGTTCCCATTTTACAGGCAGATTATAAAGGCAGGGACATTCTGTTATTTCTTTAATACAGCTGGGGATTTCAGACTTCAGCTTCCCCCTCTCTCCTTTACTAAAGAAGAAAATCAATATATGTGTTGCAATGTATGTTCGACTATGAGTGTAAATATCTAACAATAACTTGGGCTGTTACAGTTGAAATGAGAAATGCTGCAACACCAGAAAATTCCCATTTATTTACCCCCAAAGTGGGATGATAGAACAAGTCTAGTCCTTCTTCAATAGATCTGCCTTTCTGGTCTCCTTTCCTAGCAATCTGCTAGACATGCTGGACATAGACACAAGTACATCATTCTCTTGATTTAAAACGTTCCATATTTGCCTATCAGGTGTGTGATAAAGCCCAAATTTCTTAATATGTTATACATGTTCCTTCAAAGTCAGATGCCATCATTATTTTCAACCTCATAAATAGCCATTCTCCCCACACATAAAATATACACTCCAGCCACGCTGGTCTCTTTTTCCCTTAAACCCTCAGTGCTTTTGTTTATGCCCTTTCCATCCCTCTCTGCCTGGTGAAGTCCTTGCTATTCTTCAAGGTCCAGGTCAAATGTCACCATAATCACTTCCTGACCCCACCTATGCAGAAAGATTGTTACCTTCCTCTTTTGTTAATACCCCTGTTATAACATTCACCAGTTTGACATTTTTTAACTGCTAGATTTTTTAGTGGGCATTTATTTTTCCTCTCCCAAACTGGTTATGGCCTGTGTTCTTTTTGTCACTCAGAAGTAAGCCTTAACAATGGATATCTGTTGAATGAATGAGTGAACCATGAATATATTAGTAATGATTTAATTAAAGATTCAAAGTATGAATATTGGAGACCGTATTTAGGCAGAGCCCAATCCAAAGATATACTAGGTATGTCTGACAAGAGGATAAAGGAGAAAGCAAGAAATGAAGGTTTGAGTTTAATAGGAATTTAGAATGATGAACCATTCATTCAACCAGTGGTTAAAATGTACACTTGTCCTTAAGGTGTTTAGAGTCTGTGAGCAGGAAAAATGATCATACTTGTTTTCTTAGCTCAAGCAGCTTTTCTAACAGGGTAGCTGTGCTGTGTGTTTTTTGCCACTGATAATAAATCCAACTTTCCCTTCTTTCCCAATAGCCCGGAAACTGAAGAAACTTGGGAATCTGAAGCTACAAGAGGAAGGGGAGGCTTCCAGTGCCACCAGCCCCACTGAGGAGCCAGCCCAGAAGCTGACAGTGTCACATATTGAAGGCTATGAGTGTCAGCCCATCTTTCTGAATGTCCTGGAAGCTATTGAGCCAGGGGTGGTGTGTGCTGGACATGACAACAACCAGCCTGACTCCTTCGCAGCTTTACTCTCTAGCCTCAATGAACTGGGTGAAAGACAGCTTGTACACGTGGTCAAGTGGGCCAAGGCCTTGCCTGGTAAGTGGGGGCATGGGATATGGGATATCATATTTACTGAATGTTCTTTTGGGCCATGCACCACATCTGTTCCTTTCCCATCTGTTAACTCATGCAATCCTCACCATAACCTTGTGAGGGGAGAGAATGGTAAAAATCCCCATGTTAAAAATAAGGAAACTCAAAAATCAAGAAGAACAGCATTACTGAGTATCCCATATGCCTCACATCAGCACACAACAATCATGTTCAACCCACAGATTTAATCAGCAAATTTCCTCATAATCATGGATCACACAGACATATCCTTATGTGCCTTAAGATGCTTTTCTACATGTGCGTACACAAGTTCACGCCAAAGATAATCTTGAACCTAACTGATAATCTGTTTTAACTATTAGTTAGGACCCATACCATGGGAACTCTTATAATATGGTATGGTAGAAGGAACATGGGGTTGGAAGTCAGAATACTTGGGTTCTAGCCTTAGCTCTGCTGGTAATTCATTATGTGACCCCTTCCCTTTCCTGGTCTGTTTTTCCATATGTATAATGTGTGAAAAGTGGTTTGGACTGCATTAGTAGTTTTCCAGTTTTACTTCAAGGGAATTCTCTGATAAGTGCTCTTAAAACTATCCTAAGGAATTCCCTGAAAGTCCAGTGGTTAAGACTCTGTGCTTTCACTGAGGGCATGGGTTCAATCCCTGGTTGAGGAACTAAGATCCCACAGTCTGCAGGGTGTGACCAAAAAAGAAAAAAATAATAAAATAAGGATTTTATTAATCCTTAATAAAATAGGATCATCATAGTGGAAGGGTATATTAAGTGATAGTGAAAGAAATATGAAGTGTTTGTCTAACTTCTGCAAGTTTACCTCCAGTGATGAGGAACTCACTTCCTCCCTTGGCCATCTGTTGTTTGAAAAGAAATAATTATTCAAATATTAGAGTTTAAAGAAGCCTCAGAGATCCTCTATCCCATATGCCTCACATCACATCCAATGATTCACAAATGTTCCTTTAGCAGCCAAACTCTTTATTTCTCAAAAACATGGTACACATCCAAGTGGAGCTGGTTGATTTAGAGCCAGTGCCTCTCCCTCACTACGCCTAGAGAAGCCTCAGATCACTCTTGCAGAATCTTAGGGCCCTAGGGAACACAATGTGGAAACAAGTGAAGCATAAACTCTTTAAGGATTCTCTTAATCATAAATTTCCATGATTGAAAGATTCTTCTGAATCATGAACAACCAAACCTCTTCTTGTAGAATCAAAGATTAACCCGCCATTTAATAATAACTGCCAAATTCAGGATCTTAGTTTCCCGACCAGGTGTATAGCAAAACCAATACAATATTGTAAAGTAATTAGCCTCTAATTAAAATAAATAAAAATTTAATTAAAAAATAATAATAACTGCCAAACAGTTGGGAATTTATATTGAACAGAGCAGTTTCATCTATATTACCTGATTTGATCCTCATAAGAATTCTTTAAAGTAGGGGTTCTTTTCCCTATTTTATAGATAAAGAATGAAGCTCTGAGAGTTGATGTTTGCCCTGCAGTTGAACATTCAGAAGATAGCAGGGCCAGAACTTGAGCCCAGGTCTCCTCCTAACTCCAAATTCCCTCTTCATCAAATTCTACCCCATAGTCTGTGTAGCACCCTTGTAGATCTCTAGCCTTGGGTTTTACAATGAGGGACAAAGTTATCCAAAGCCAGTTGAGTCATAACGTGGAAGACATTGCATGTTGACTGTCAAGCTCCTTTTTTGTCTTTCCAATTCACAAGGCCCAGATACAACCACCAGATTTATGGGGTCGCTAAGAGTTGGGCACGACTAAGTGACTTCACTTTCACTTTTCACTTTCATGCATTGGAGAAGGAAATGGCAACCCACTCCAGCATTCTTGCCTGGAGAATCCCAGGGACAGAGGAGCCTAGTGGTCTGCCATCTCTGGGGTTGCATAGTCGGACACGACTGAAGTGACTTAGCACCAGCAGCAGCAACACCTTCTTAGCTTGCAAATCTGAGGTTGACTAGCCAATAAAATTCCTGGGAAGAAGGCCCAAGGATACTGTCTGTGCCAAAAACAGAGTTCACACAGGGAAGAAAAATACAAAAATAATAATAATAGTAACAAAATTAAAAGTTGCTTTAATTCTTATCAGTTATTCAGCTGAGTGTCTTGATGTTATATGTCTAACAGAAGTTCTGTTAGACAATACTTTGGCCACCTGTTGCGAAGAACTGACTTATTTGAAAAGACGCTGATGCTGGGAAAGATTGAAGGTGGGAAGAGAAGGGGACGACAGAGGATGAGATGGTTGGATGGTATCACCGACTCAATGCACATGAGTTTGAGTAAACTCTGAGAGTTGGTGATGGACACAGAGGCCTGGCGTGCTGCAGTCCATGGGGTTGCAAAGAGTCAGACATGACTGAGCAACTGAACTGTGCTGAACTGAACAGAGATTCAGTTTAATCTTTCCAAGCAGTTGCCAGACACCTAACCCTACCATGTTATAGGCTACAGACTTTTTCTTGCATATGATTCCACTTAATCCTTATAGCAGTTCTATGAACCATAGGGGCTTTTACTCCCATTTCATATGACAAGATTCAGAGTAGTAAATTAACTGGTTCAATTTGGTGACTTAACAAATACAACCATAGCTTGAGCTCACATCCTTGGATTTCCAGTCTTAGCAATAACCTAGTGCAAATCATTATGATAGAATTTGTGCAACTTGGAGTCACTGGATTTCCTCAGCCCAACCTCCAGGATGAGAAACTGTTTCCTTACATTAATAAGTCTGCAAGTTAATATCTGTTTACCATCCAGCTTGTCCAAGGAAATAATCTCTCATCCTGAGTCATTTAAAAGAATAGCCTCAAAAGAAAGCCAAGTACCATATTCATTAGAACTGTTATTTGTGTTATCAATAATCACCTACTAATTCAAGTTATTTGCTCATTGAACAGATTGAGCTCTTGTCCTTTGAGAGGCACTGTGCTGGTACCTTGGAGAAGGCAATGGCACCCCACTCCAGTACTCTTGCCTGGGAAATCCCATGGATGGAGGAGCCTAGTAGGCTACAGTCCATGGGGTTGCTAAGACTCAGACATGACTGGGCGACTTCACTTTCATTTTTCACTTTCATGCATTGGAGAAGGAAATGGCAACCCGCTCCAGTGTTCTTGCCTGGAGAATCCCAGGGACAGAGGAGCCTGGTGGGCTTCCGTCTATAGGGTCGCACAGAGTCAAACACGACTGATGCGACTTAGCAGCAGCAGCAACAGTGCTGGTACCTACTCACATAAATGTTGTTGTGAAGTATTCATTGATAGTGATAGTACATGTAAATTGCCTTGTTTTGCACCAGCACATTAATAAATGATAACTATTGAGAGAGTGTGAGTAGATTGTATGTACACAGTATATTTATAATCAGATGTATCTGGCTTGGCATCTTAGCTATACACTAGCGTGACTTTGAGCAAATCCCGTGTCTGCACATGCTTCTGTTTCCTTGTTTGAAGAGATGGTAGAGCAGTTGCTACCTTGCAGATTGTTATCAACATAGAAATTATGTATAAAGAGTACAATAGCTGGAACATAGAATAGTCTCTGTAAATAGTGGGTCATTATTACAAAGCTTGGGAACTAAACCACTAAAATCATTTTAAACTGCTGCTAACTTTGCCTAGAAGTTCATTCATAGGTCCCAAAGATGAATTGTCTTCTTTGAAAACCTTGGCTGTCAGGTGCACTAAAGCAGCAAAGGTTTCCTAATTGACCTTTCTTTAGACATGTTCTTCCAGAGGTTTCTGCTCAAGATTGCTAAGAAGTGATGTTGATTGGATTCTGCTGAGAAAACAGAGTCTCCAAGAAACTGTCTCTGCTCCCTAACCTGTTTGGTGTGTTTCAAAACTTGAAAATGACTTCTCTCTGTTTTCCCAAAACAGCCTGATGCACTGCCAAATAGGAGTTGAGTGAATGTATGTTGAAGGAAACCTGTAGGCTGAAGTTAGTGTTTCCTCAAATCATGCCTTGACAGCCATACTATCTGAGCAGGCCTTTTCAAAGGCTGGATATTGGAGAACAGAGTTAGGTATTATAATGAGATTAGCCCTATAGGAAACTTAGCCCGGTATGTTGCTGATGTGTACATAGTAATTAGGTCTGAGTTCTAAGCAGCTCTCACTAAGGATCATTAACTAGTATTAAGCCAAACTAAGCTATCCCCTTTTTCTCCTATGTTAGTTCTCTGACATCTCAGTGAGGGAAAAAATCATTAGTATTGATGACTTCCTTACTAGTACAGTTTAATCCTCATACCTCCATGAACCCTCATATTCACACCATCACCATCCAAGGGTTTCATTGATTCCCACTGTCACCCACCCCAGAGGTTCAAGGTTCAAACTCCTGGACCCCTCCCAAAGAGATTCTTGGATGTTATGTACTTGACCCTTGCTTTTTGTCTCCTACTGGAAAGAGTCCATCAAAGACATTCTGTTCTACAGAAGGGCTTCAGGCAGGAAATACTCTGGTGTCTGAAGCTGCAACTAGTCTGTTAGCATATCATTACCAGTGAAGGTGGGAGGCACATGCCTGGGAGGTAAGATTGCAGTCAAGGGTGGTGATGTGAGGAACTCTGGCATCCCTGATGTCTGGTAGACTTGGGACCTAAAGCAAACAAAAAAGGGAAATAGAGTGTGTGTGTGGCAAGGACCAACCAAACAGAACAATGTATCTAAATAGCTTAGATTTCAGACCTGACCCTATGGCTAATAAAACCTTGTGACCTTGGTAGTTTTCAGCTGTGACTTCTCTGGCCCTCAGTTTCCTCATTGGCAAAATAAGTGTCATATTGCCTATACTCCAGGGTAATTGTGAGAGCTAAATGAGGTCATCATCAGGAAAGTTAGAAGCATTATCTAAATTCATATAACCATTCCTAATGAGGTACAGCAAAACAAAATTTTAGATAATTCTGGATCTGCTAGGGAGAAGATAAATGGGGCACTGTTAAGGGATAAGCTCTGAGGTGATACTCTAAGTATCCAACTATTTGGAAACCTCTGGGGGAGCAGAGCCATATCTGTTCTACCTATGTACTATTTGTGGATGCAGAATTTGGGAACCTCTGTTCTCTGAGTTTAAGGGAGGCAGTTTGAAGATCATCTAATTCTCATTTTATAAAATGAAAAAAATGAGAATCCTTAATCCATTTAATTAATATTTCTCAAACTCCTACTCAAATACCTGAGCTATATTATATACTAGGGAGGAAAAAATGAAAAAAGGGGATGGTCCCTGTCTTCGAGAAGCTCTAAGTCTTGTGGAGTAGACGGATACGTGCATAAATAAATTCCAGTCCAGTGTAATGAGTGCTATAATTAGATGGAACTACTTAAGATTCATTAAGATGGTAAAAAAAGAATCAATAGGTCTTCTGCTTGGATGTGTTGGAAGAGGCTTCACAGAGAAGGTAGCTTTCCAGTGAATACTTGAAAGATGAGCAGGCATTTATCAGATGGAAAGTCTGGGAAGGGAAGAATACATTCTAGGGAAAGACAACTGCCTGTGCAGAGATAGCAGAGATTTAGAGGCATGAAATATGTTATATGTGTTCAGCAAATTGTGGGTTTTTCAGAATAGCTAGCGGAGAAGGCAATGGCACCCCACTCCAGTACTCTTGCCTGGAAAATCCCATGGACGGAGGAGCCTGGTAGGCTGCAGTCCATGGGGTCACTAAGAGTCGGACACGACTGAGTGACTTCACTTTCACTCTTCACTTTCATGCATTGGAGAAGGAAATGGCAACCCACTCCAGTGTTCTTGCCTTGAGAATCCCAGGGATGGGGGAGCCTGATGGGCTGCCATCTATGGGGTCGCACAGAGTCAGACACGACTGAAGCGACTTAGCAGCAGCAGCAGCAGCAGAAGAGCTAGAACCTAAATTATGAGAAGATAAATGATAAGAAGTTAGTCTAAGAAGGTAGGTCATAAAGAGCCTGTTTGTGTGTACATAATGGCAGTTGGCAGGAATGGCAGTAGCGTAGGAAACTAGAAGTGCCAGGTACTTGTTGAATAGAAAATAATGGAGAGGAAGTGGGAGGCAGGAAAGGATTGGAGAAAAGAGATGTAGCCTGAAGGTGAAGAAGACATGGATGTCAAAGGCATTTCACCATATGCTGATATGTAATAGTATCCCTTTTCCAGGGTTGTTAGAGGGTACAAACAAGATTATAGCTAGAAAAGAGCTTTGTAAAATGAAAAATGCTGTTCATGTGAGAAAAATGATTATTACACTCCATCTTCAGAAAGGCAGTGAGCCTTTCTGAAGATCAGGAGCATGGGCTTTGGAATAAGACCGGCTTTGGAACTTGATCTGCCAGGTAGTAGCCTTACGATCTTGGAAAAATTCTTAACTTTTCTGCGACTCACTTCTACTGATTCATAGACTGGGCACGATATTATACACTTTATTGGATTGTTGTTGAGTATTAAGTGAATTAATATAAGTAATATACTTATAAAAAAGTTAATTCATTGTAAGCAGTCAGTGTTAGATTATTATCCTCTTTCAATGGGCAGTGCACTTTTTGCCTCCGTTACCATCTCTTTTGAGCAGCTTGATGAATTAGGGAGCACAAATAATTATCTCCACCATATACTTTGTTCTCCTCTTACTCCCCATCATTGATGGTCCCTGAGTCTTCTCAGGGGCAGCCTGAGTACCAGAAATTCTCAGTCCAGCAGAGTCCCAGATTTCACTTAGACCATCAGTGCTCAGTCTGACCATTGCCTGTGTCCTATCTCCAGGCTTTCGCAACTTGCACGTGGACGACCAGATGGCAGTCATTCAGTACTCCTGGATGGGGCTTATGGTGTTTGCCATGGGCTGGCGGTCCTTCACCAATGTCAACTCCAGGATGCTCTACTTTGCCCCTGACCTGGTTTTCAATGAGTAAGTGCTTATGGGCCCAGAACTCACATAGACACCAACCTGGTTCATGGCGATAACGGTAATGGAAGTAATGGTGAGAGTTATTTCATTTGACCTTTACATGAGGCAGTAGAGGCCTAGCCAACCTATTAAGTCTAAAGTGGCTTTGCCTGGCTGAAAGGCCAATTGCTAGGAGGGAAGGGGGGAAGGCCATCACTTTTCCTGATCAAGACACAATCCTGGTAATTTGGCAGTGCTTCTGACCTGCTTTTAGCTTATCTCAGACCCTCATGTCAGGGTCCTTCTTCACTCTGGGCAACATAAGGAGTGAACAGAAACACTCTAGATCTGAAGGCTGAAGCTCCCTTGGTCCCTTTGCCACCACCAAAAGCTACTGCCAGTCACCTTTTGTTGAGAAGCTCCTATGTGCCAGGACTATACTAGATATTTCCCTAATTCTTTCTCATTGAGCCCACATTTTAATGGTTAAATCAAGTTATGATAACTTGATTTCACCTTTAAAATATTTTTTAATGGATGGGGGAAATTAGGCTCAACAAAATAGTGATTCATCCAACAATATTAAATAGTGCATGTTGGCAACAGAATTCAAAGTATGACTGTGTAACTCCCAGCTTTTATACTGCCTCCTGGTGGTAAGTGATGAAGAAGAGCAACTCCACCATTTTCTGGCATGTGACCTTGGCCCAGTCAGTTCCTTCTTCTTTTTTTTTTTTAAATTTTATTTTCTTTCTAAACTTTACATAATTGTATTAGTTTTGCCAAATATCAAAATGAATCCACCACAGGTATACATGTGTTCCCCATCCTGAAGTTTAATTAATACTTGCCTTGCCCACCAGCTCTATTTACCCTTCATAAATTTAGCCAAGAGCTCAAATTTTAGAAGTATACTTTTCTTAACTGAAACCTCTGTTGTATTATTTCCTACATCATTGTCTGATTAACAGTTTCCTCAGCTGTTAATAAAATAAAACTTCCTTCAATGGTTTGTTATGACAACTAAAATAAGAACTAATGGATGTGAAATGTCTGGCTCACAATGGGCAAGAAATAAAAAGAAGTACCTTTCCAATATTCTCTTTTCCTAGTACTGATAATCTTTTCTGTGTCTCTATTTGAGGTCCCTCATGGCATTGTGAATGTTGTTGTTCAGTTGCAGGAGCCGTGTATGACTCCTTGTGACACCATGGACTGAAGCACGTCAGACTCTCTTGCCTTTCATTTTCTCCTGGAGTTTGTGCAAATTCATGCCCATTGAATGCTATCTAACCATCTCATCTTCTGCTGCCCCCTTCTTCTTTGCCTTCAGTCTTTACCAGCATCCAGATCTTTTCCAATGAGTCAGGTCTTCACATCAGGTGGCCAAAGTATTAGAGTTTCAGCTTCAGCCCTTCCAATGAATATTCAGGGTTGATTTCCTTTAAGATTGATTGGTGTTATCTCCTTTCAACCCAAGGGACTCTCAAGAGTCTTCTCCCGCACCACAATTCAAAAGCAGCAATTCTTTGGCGCTCAGCCTTCTTTATGGTCCAACTCTCACATCTGTACGTGACTACTGGAAAAATCATAGCTTTGACTAAACAGACCTTTGTTGGCAAAGTGATATCTCTGCTTTTAATACACTGTCTAGGTTTGTCATAGCTTTCCTTCCAAGGAACATCATCTTTTAATTTCATGGCTGCAGTCACCATCTGCAGTGATTTTGGGGCCCAAGAAAATAGTCTGTCACACTGCTTCTACCTTTTCCCCTTCTACTTGCCATGAAGTGATGGGAACAGATGCCATGATCTTAGTTTTTTGAATGTTGAGTTGTAAGCCAGCTTTTTCACTCTCCTCTTTCACCTTCATCAAGAGGCTCTTTAGTTCCTCTTCACTTCCTGCCATTAGAGTGGCATGATCTACATATCTTAGGTTGTTGATATTTCTCCCAGCAATCTTGATTCCAGTTTGTGATTCATCCAGACTGGCATTTTCAATGATGTACTCTGGATATAAGTTAAATAAGCATGGTGACTATATACAGTCTTGTCATATTATTTTCCCAATTTTGAACCAGTCTGTAGTTCCATGTCTAGTTCTAACTGTTGCTTCTTGACTTGCATACAGGTTTCTCAGGAGACAGGTAAGATAGTCTGGTATTCCCATTTCTTTAAGAATTGTCTGCAGTTTGTTGTGATCCACATAGTCAAAGGCTTTAGCATAGTCAGTGAAGCAGTAGTAGATATTTTTCTAGTATTACCTTGCTTTCACTATGATCCACCGAATGTTTGCAACTTGATCTCTGGTTTCTCACCACAGAGAACCCCTTTGGTCCAGGAATGAACTGACCTTTCCTTTCCTCCAGCCCTCTAACCCAGAAGAACCTTAAAATAAAATCTACAGGCCAGTGGTTCCTCCCATTACAGCAATGCCATATGGGGGAAAATAAGTGTCCCCAGCTGCCCTCTTCCAACTCAGCCAGCCCTGGTAGCCAGAAGCTAAGAATAACCAATGAGCTTTTGGCACAACCTGCTTTATGGTTTCCAGATATCCAAAGAGGTACCTATGATGCCATCTTCTGGGTCAGGCCTTAAAAAGCCCTCTTCCTGTTCTCTTCTTACTGTGCTCCAGTGATTAAATCACCTACCCCATCCA
Source organism: Bos taurus (assembly GCF_002263795.3). Lineage (NCBI taxonomy): Eukaryota > Metazoa > Chordata > Mammalia > Artiodactyla > Bovidae > Bos > Bos taurus. Next base: position 83,090,529 of record NC_037357.1, on the reverse strand, counting down.
GAGCCCAAAGACCTTTGAACCTTTGTAAGGTGATAATTGGCTATTTTCTAAATCTTCATTTCCTCTTCCACCTCTGTGTATGTGTGTGTGTGTGTGTGTGTGTGTGTGTGTGTATATATATATATATATATATATTTTTTTTTTTTTTGGCACCCTACCTCAGCTTTCTAGTCCACTTCCATGCACCTCATCAAA